>NC_140593.1:329435366-330635366 GCF_964204655.1 Triturus cristatus
ATGTCAACCTAACTAATGCAACATCTGTATTTACTGATCGCGTCTACACACAATATGCAGATATAATATATTAGCCATATAAATGCTAACATGATTTTGGATAAAACACTAATAAGATGACAATGTTACGTTTCGATTCTATCAGCACTGCAAGCAGTGCTAGTTCAAGGCAACAGGAAATAGCTACAGCTCAGAAAACACGGAGTCAAGAGAGCACTGTAAGCAGTGCAAATCAGGAACAAGAAATAGCTGAAGCCCAGGAACCGGAACAAAGACGTAACTATAGCTCAGGAAACAAGGTAGCACTGCAGGCAGTGCTTTTTCAGGCACAAGGAATGGCTATAGCTCAGGAATCAAGGAACAAGGATTATCTATAGCTCAGGAATCAAGGAATAGCAAAAGCTCAGGAACAAGGACTGGCCTCACTGGAACACAGCTACAATGACCAACATTGGCCTGAAGGGAGCTGAGGATTAAAAGAGTTCACAGTAATCACATGCATCAGGTGTGAGCAGGCTAGCAGCAGCCAGCCACAGATGAGCTGAATTCCTCCACCCATCCTTGGCCTGCAGGGGTGGAGACAATGCAGTGAGCAGGGGATTATAGGTAATAGTTTCCAGCATGAGTAGACTGGCTTCCACAAAACCCGGCGTGGATTGGGAATGGATGTCAATTCCTAAATGGTGTTCAAATGCCTGGAAGTCAGGATATGCATGCAGGAGAGTGTCTGGAAGCGTATTAGAACACTGGAAAGCCCCACAATTCTGCCCCCTGGTGGTGGGCATGGGAGCACAGGTAGTGAATCGTGACAGTACCACAGTGATCTGAATTCGTGTACAAGCGACAGCCTTGCAGTGGCAGCTGCATCCCACCTAGTAAGCGGAGGCAACCTCAAATGGACTGATACGAGTACCACAGCAGTTATAGCCCTATTGGAGCCAGGCGTTCCTCACAGCAGTTGTAGCCCTACTCAGCCAGACAGAACCCCCAGCAGTTGCAGGACTGATCAGGTTAGACAATCATCGCGGCAGTTGTAGCTCAAATTGGGTCCGTAAACCTTTAGCAGTTGTAGCGGTTCCCGCCCAGATCCAAATTTACAGGGACACCGTTTTCAGCATAGTTCATTCAGGCTTTACTTTCCAACTGTCTACCTCCTCTGGGTGTCCCTTTGACTATCAACTCGCTGGACAGTCTCTCCTCCGGTAACGCCAGGCATACTCATTTATTCTTGTAGCAAACAGGCGGGCTTCTTTACATTAGGCAGACCCTCCTCTCCTCCAGCAGAAATTACGGACTCGACGTGCTGTTCTTCCCCTTGGCTAGCAGACTGACTGCCAGACAGACACCAGCTCTGGTCACACAGCAGTCCTTCGAATTATCTGCTGAGCACTCACTTGTATACTCATGAAGAACTTGGAATTGGAAGAAAGTGTCATGGCTCGATCTGTGATCTTAAACTTCGGAACCAGTTCGGAGTGGTTCTCCTTCCAAGTTTCCTACTCCGACTGCTCTCCAGAGACAACCTTTGTGTGTAAAGTTTCTGTACATGGCTGTCATCCTTTCTGAAGCAGTAATCTGGGAAAGACAAAAGAGCGAGCCTGACTCAGAAACTTCCTCACGTTGACCAGTATAAACTGTGGTCCCACTCTTCACCCCTATCATCTACTAGATGGCAGTGTTCAGAAAGAATTGCTCAGCAGCCTCTTGCCAAGAAAAGTCTTGATGTAATTTCTAAAGGTAGCCTTCCCTTCATTCCCCTTTCATCAATGTCTGGGTCTCCTCCATCCAGCCACGGGAATGCAGTTAATACATTGCCTCTAACTAAGGAAACTTGTGCCATGGAAAACCTGGGGCATCTAAAATGGACCCCACTAGTTTAAGTATCCAGGATCATACACACTCAGAATAATTCTACCACAGCACACTACACACGCACTCGACATAAACACAGAATATCAGTGTAAGGTTCCTAGTATTAACATAACAGCAGAATGTTACATAAAAGGGCCAGTAGGCCCTCTCTCACTGACTCAGAAGATTAGTCTGGTCAGTCTCGAAACATGGTATGGTGCCACAATTGCTTTTTTTGCTATACCCAGGACAGTGACTGTAGTACTCTCGCCACTATGAGGATATGCTTGATGCTCCCCTCCAGGTCACATGACCTCACATACTTAGGAATGGATCTAGGCCTATGCACACCAGCTAGAATTGCTTTCTGCTTGGTCCAAAACGAAAGTCAGGAAGCCAGTAAACATGAAGTCAGGCTCTTAGGGCAATGGAACACACCTGTGATGCAGAAATACTCCTATTATAACAGGGAATGTGAGGGGCTTTGCTTCAGAGAGGGATATGAGTACTCCAAGAAACACAAGATGCTGGTGCCTCAGAATGCTAAGGAAACAACTAGCGAAGTTGCAGCTGTCACCTCAGAATATGATAACCATCTGAAAGACACCTCGAAAGAGGTATTTGAAAAAGCCTCAGTGCGACCTATATAACTGATCCTGGCTTTTCCCTTCGAAGGAGATGCTATCAACATCAATGCACACTGCCTTATATTTTGTTATCATTTTCAACATTAAGCATCCAAAGAAATGTCAACACTTCATGAGCATGCAAATACAGAGAAAGAAGAGTGTTCCCGGTTAATACATACAGTGTACATTATACTGTGCCGTTCCCATACATAGAGAGGTGAATGAATGTAGTAGCGGGTACACCAAGATAGTGCAAGAAGCAAAATGTACATAACTCCTGTGGGCAAATTTGAATCCATATAGATCAGCGAGCCAGGTCTCCGGTGCAGGTCGTGTGAGTAGCAGGAGGCTAAGTCGCTTAGTCTGAGTTTTTAGGTCTCGTCTGAGACAGCGCTTTAGCGCTGCTCTCGCGAGAGCTTTTGTAAAAGGGGGATCTGGAAGTGCAAACTAGTGCTTTTCAGGCCTCCAAATACAGTGCATGTGCGCCGGGCGCGCGCACCATTTGGCAGCCTGAAAGCACTAGTTTGTACTTTCAAATCCCCCGTTTACAAAAGCTCATTTCGCGGCCGCTTTGATGAGAACATCAAAGCGGCCGCGAAATGAGCTCACCATTTGCCACCCCCTCCCTTATCCCACTTCCCTCACAATGGCGACAGCTTGTTATGTGTGCAGCAGCAGCAATGGTCCCATCGACAGACTCGGCGACTGAATAAATACAGTTTTCTGGGTTTGGTAGACATCTGTAATAAATAAAGCAGTTTCATCATGCAGGCCTTGTCTAAATATGTGTGCGTCAACCTGAATTTCAGACAGCTTCGCAAGAAAGAGAACAAGCATTGGCAAAGCCGATAGATTTCACCTTTGCAAAATGTTTTATTTTACACGTTGACCAGCAGTTGATCTGCTGAGCAACATAAATAAAAATAACAGTATGACAATGCCAGCATTCGCTGCGTCATAGCGTTTTTTTTAACTTTAAGCCATGTAGCACATCAGCTGACTGCTTATCAACTTGTAAAAAAAAAACACACACATTGAATAGCCAATAGATTTTGCATAGATAGCTCTGCCAATGCTTTAAAAGATAAAATAAAAGAGATGCAGCTCACATACATATATAACCTGGTTTTGCGGGGTCAACAGAAGTTATTCGGTGCACCGGAGTGCATCAGATGATGGTGAACTCCAGTAAGAGGGTTCTCTCGGTGTAAATTGTAAAGTTGTGGCGACTGTTGTCATCTGTGCACATCTTCGACTTGAGTCGGGGTCGTATTTGTGTTCGTTTTTATAATAATACAAAGATTTCCCCAATGTTTCTCACTTTCAGTCATTAAAAGCGTGTTTCAGTAAGTAAGAGATCCCGCCTCACCTTAAACAAACAGCAGTTACAGTGCTGACTGCACTTGTCATATTTTGCCTAGATGTGTTTGTTTATGTATCTGGCTTTGCACATCACAACCACAGCTCTGTGGTGACTCTTCTAGGAGCTCTAATCCAGGGACGCTCAAGCACACTCCTCACAAACAACATCTGCGCACACATTTCAATTGAACACACAAACGCTTGACACATGCTGCCCAGTTCAAACCTGTGTGTAATTTACAAGTGTAAGCCAATAAACATGGGGGTGTTGAGTAAAACTGAAACCAAACTCTTACTCGCCTGGCCAATCAGCGGGAAGTGGAAGGAATAAATAGCTTTTCAGCCAGGTAAGAGAGGCACTGCTCATTTATACTGTCAACTTGCTCTTTATGACTCATTATAAATGACAAATAGGTATTTTCTTTTGGAGGTACTATTAGGCTATCAGTTATGGAATGCATCCTTTAAATGGAGACCTATAAACATTTGCAATGCAATAGGTCTCGCCAGGCGCGCAACACCCATTGTACTCAAAGGGCTTCAGCCCCCCCCCCCCCGTCGTTTGTGGCAGCCCGGGATGAGACACCTTCCCGGGCAAAAAAGCAGCCGCACCCAAGCACTTTACAGGTCTTTAAAAGACCATTTGCATATTAATGAGGCCTTGCTGTTGTTTCACCCCTTCTAAGAGCCCCTGCAGCTCCACTCGGCCTATTGCTTAAAGTTCAGCCTCCCCCGAAATTTTTGCTCAGCCCCCCCCCGAAGTTTGGCTCTAGTTGCGCCTCTGGGTCTCGCAATTACGCGAGTTTGAGCTATTGGCATTCTAAACGACAATGCCTTTTTTGTTTTGCTTATTAAAACATAAATAAAAGGCATTGTCATTTACAACGCCAATAGCTTAAACTCGCGTAACTGCGAGACCTATTGCATTGCAAATGCTTGTTTATGATTGGGCCAATCTGGCCTCAGTCACTATGTGGAGAAGATAAGTGTGATTTGGCCCCCATTTATCCTGTGGACAAGACATAGGCGGCTGCAGCAGCGGATACGTTTCTATCTTGTTGTTGCAAACCGCAATGTCTCTTAGCCATTGAGCCACAGTGGTTGTTCTGGTACGCCCCTTGTCATCGTCACTCTGCGCTTAGCTAACAATAGTTGTGTTGCTGTGAGGCGTCGAACCCTGGTGTGACTCTCCCTAATATCGCCCAACAGGGCTGTCAGTGAGTCAATCTGTAGTATATGATGTGTTATGTCTGACAAAACCCCAAGGACTTAATGCCAGTACTTAAGGATGGGGGGGGGGACACTTCAATGATAAATGTAAAACAAACTGCAGTGGGTAGTTTACAGCGCCAGCAATTGAGTGTGAATGTAGGGTCAATCCTCTGTTGATTTTGGAGGGTAGAGTAAGCCGTATGTAGGAAATTTATAATGTAGCAACTTGTGTCTGTAATTCATAGACACTGTCCTTGGCTGGTTACAGCAGTATTTCCATCATTTGGCAGATAGATGCCTTCCAAGTGCCTGTTCCCAGGCCTCCTTAGCTACATCGGTTTTATGTCTGGATTTGCATAACTAAACCATAGAGCTTCCTGACCCAGCGGGAAGTGTCCATGGATGTTCGGAACTCTGTTAGGGGTGTGTATTTAGCAGGTTTCTGCAGAAATACGGTCCATGCAGCTTTTACTGTATCTTTCAATCTGGCATATCTGAATACGTCTAGGCTCATTGCATCCACTCACGAGCAGCATTGTTCTAGGGAGAGGAAGTTGCCAGTGATCTACAATTGATCCAGGCCCTTCAGACCCATATTTGTTAACCTATTTTGTACTGCATACTCAAGTGTAAGTGAGAGAGCGAGATTCACATGCAGTTTAATCGCAGGGAGTAAAGCTCAGTCAAGCATGCCTTATGACTCATTTTCCAAACCATTGCAGTGTTTTATGAAGATAAGGCCACTCGAGGGACTGATACACATTTTTGGGGTTGAGGACCACTGCGGCCACCTTGCCCTCAGGAATAAGCTGGTTGAGCATTGCGAAAACCGTGCGCAGGTTCAATGTGGTGAGCCTGTCGGGAACTAATCCAGACTGCAATGGAGACAACATAGATTCAAGAAGCTGTGAGAGCCAGGTGGCCAGCACTTTGACTAGGATTTTATTGTTGCAGTTAAACAGTTAGAGAGGATGATATGATGCACACTTTGTGGGGTCTTTCCCAGTTTGGGAAGCAAGGTAATGAGCATCTCCCGCATCGTGAGGGGTAGCTGACTATCCTGCATTGCCTTTGTGTAGACCTCCATAAGATGTGGGACCAGTATGTGTTCATAGGCATTGTAGAACTTGGCAGTAAGCCCGTCAGCACCTAGGGTCTTAAAGCCAGCTAATGAGTCTACAGCAGAAATGACCTCCTCAGGCGAGATGGGTTGACAGAGAAATTGACAGTGCCCCTCTGCCAGCCATATCAATGCCACTTTATCCAGGTATTCTACGATTTCTGCGGGTGTTCAGATGTTTGTGGTGGCATAGAGTTGGGTGTAGTATTCTACAACCTCAGAAAGGATTTTGTCGTCGGTGACGGGAACCTCTCCACCACTGCCTCTAAGCGGAACGACACGTGAACTGGGCCTCTCTCAGCGAAAGAGCCTAGCCAGTGTTCTGCCAGGCCTTTCCCCCTCCCCATACTGTCTGGTCAATGCATGTTTCCCCAGGTCACAAACCTTCCTATCTGCAAGATCCCGAAAGTGCTGAAGGAGCTGACCTTGCTCTTGCATTGGGCACCTGTTGGCCTGGAGCCTGAGCGGGGACCCACAAGTCCCCTCTTGCCGCAAAAGGAGGTAGTGAATATCCTTCAATAGCCCCACATGATTAAATATGAACTGCCCCCGGATATATACTTTAAATACCTCCCACAGAGTGGCATATTTAGCGACAGTCCAGGTATTACATTGAAAATATTCTAGTATTGCCATCTGGATTTCATCTTTGAAGACCTGGTCTAACAAGGAGCAATGCGGGAACCGCCAGTGTGATTTGCAATATTGCGATGTCTGCATGGCTAGTATAAAGCACACTGTCATATTGCTTGCAGTCAAGGACTACTGTGATTGTGAGAATATTCTGAAAGTTGAAGACTATGGCATAAAAAGATCCGTTTTACACGAAAGCCCCCTTTCCATGTTGAGATCATTTTCAGTGTCAATAAACTAAGTCTTTGATGCAGACTAGTATTCATAGGCATGTAGTCAGCAAGATTATCACCTCCTCAAAATAATGCATTTGAAGGAAACACCAATACTGCACTTGTTTTGATATCATAGCTCCTGCTTAGGAAGTCACTCCAAAAAAGCATAAAGACTGGACTCTGCCTCATCACTCTCTTGTCCGCCGTCCGACGGTAGACCCGCCCCCTCCCTCCCTAGCTCACCTCAGAACACGTCAAACGCACTTACCCTCAGTCCATGCACAATTCACCACGGACACTTTCTCTTCGCCAGCCCCGCACCCTTTCCCCCCCTTCATGATTCGCCCATTACCTCCCCTTCTTTCGAGTTTCAGGTATCCCCCCCCTCCCGAGGATCTTTCCCAAGCCACCCCGCAGTTGGCAGTTGATCCCGTCGGCAGTTCAAACGCCATTGTACTAGTTGCATGACCCAGACGACTATATTGGGAGAGAAGGGAACGATACACAGACAAAATAGGGGAGACAGAGTTGACCCTGGACGAAATGGGACACGTAGGCACTACTGCAATGATACACATATGGGTCTACCAGAACACACCAGTGGGGGATATGCTCCTCTGGGCGTATCAGGAGGATCTAACGGCCACTTGACTAAGGTACCCACCCACTGCAGGCTGAACTAAGGTTCATGACGATGTGCTAAAATGTTTAACCTGTATACCTGTGAAAGTTCAATGTGGTAAGATACATGCAAAAACCCTAATAAAAAATGTTAACAAAAAATCACTCTCTTGTCCGCCATGCTGTTCCAGGGCATGGTTGGGAAGCAATCAAGTTCAATATTCTACTCCAGGGCTACAGTTATATTTGGGGATCAAGAGTAATGTTGTTTAGCTGAGCTGATTTCAACTCTTTACTGGACCTCACGTATAAAGAATATCACTATGAATAAAACTACAACAGGCAAGCCCCTTAAAGAAAGACCAGTGAGCAAATCTTCACTAACAGTCTATTTATTTATGTTTGATATATTGTCAATTTGGCAAAACAACATCAAGACATTACAAGAAGGGTATATTATTATTTCAAACCACAATTCTCTCATTTGCTTCAAAACAAATGTCCCTCTAAAATGCATAATTCCCTCTACATCTTAAATCAGTTCTTTACAATATCAAATCCAGTACAGTGCGTTCATAACAACAATATATAGCAAAACGTTGGTCCATCTGCAACTAAAATTCATGTGCAAATTGCAATAAAGTGCTGCAGGATATACAAAAAATAAAAACAAGAAAACTTTACAGATGAATACCTTTGTTTACCTCAAACAGAATCAGTAAAAAGTGATTTGTTCCTCTGTTCTTAGTAGTTATGTACAAGTTTACACTCAATCATTTAATAGCAACATAATCTATCAAATCTATACTTCCAGATTATTTCGCAATCTTTCTCTCTATTTCCTGTGCCAAATTCAGTAAAGTGCATTAATTTACTAGCTGCAAACTTTCAAAGCAGCCAATCTTATAGATTAAAGACTCCCCTTTTTGCAATTTTACTAATACAATTCATAATTTAGCTATATTTAAATATCCCCTGTTCTGTTTTTGTCATAATATTTAAAAATGTCCCCAATTTATGACATAATCTCAGATTTCAGTTTTCATAATACCTGTAAGTAATACATCAACTTTCAGTATCTGCTGTTGTCTAAAAACTGTAAGAAATAATTCCTTTCTTGCATTTCAAAAAAAAATGCAAAATACATACAGGTGCAATACTTTAATATGCACAGCGTTAAAGAAGGGATGGATTAGGGAAAGATCAACCTCATCTATTTTCTCAGTCTCAGTCATCTTCCATTTAATTTATTTAGAACTTGTCCCAGTCTTATGTTTGTCATCTGCCTTCTCATATTCGTATCTCTTATTTGTGTGTTAAATATGGTTTCAGTTCACCATCATGATCTGTATCCAGTAGGTGAGCATATCTTATTCCATTTCCTAACTCTTACCCATTCACTTCCTTTTTAAGAGTGTAAGATCGCATAGATTTACTAAATGTAACAGATCAACCATCACAAAAATGGCTTTCATGTTGTCATGCTATGTGACTTTATTTGGCAACTGAAGATACATTTGTATTCTATGCATCATCGATTCATAAACTGCTCCGATGATACCATACCAGTAATTTGTTGTTCTTTGATAGTACTTGAATATTACATTTGTCAGACTCATTCTAAACTCAATGTGCAGTGTGCTGAGACCCCCGGACACTTAACCAGATTTTCCATATTCTTATCGCAACCGTGTAGATTTGCTGGATTTCTATTCCTCTATAATCCTGCTACCAAATAACAGGTTAACAATTTTCTTCCTTTAAATGCCTTTAGTACTGCCAGCGATTGTGACCCAGTTTATAGTCCATTCATTTCAGGTCTCCAGCCACTGCTTTAGCTCTCTGCTCTAATACGTCAGTGTATCTGATAGAGACATGTAGCCGCATATTCCTTATCTTAGAATACTTCTCAGGTGCCAGACTGGATCCAGAAATGTTCCCAGCAGTACCGCCGCATGCCTGTAGAGGGCATGGAGCGACTCCGTAGTGATGTCATCTCCCAGATGTGACGTCAGCGGAGTCCATGTATGACCTCCCCTGACGCGCCAGTGTCTGTTAATTCTTTTCCACGCTAACATGCGGATCCGCACTGCAGTTCCTTCGGCCTTTTTTGGCTTACTTGACGTCTTTCTTTGACAGAGCAGTGTGCCTTTCTTCTATGCCCTCAAGGTTCAAGCCTTGTGAGTCATATAGTCAGCAAATGTCTGTCACAGATCCTCACTCGATTTGTATGTGGTGTCTGGGTGAGCACCACGACTCTTATCAATAGTGCCAACCGAAAGCACGCAGGGAACATTGCAAGAAGTTCTTGAGAGGGCGAATGTCTGTCTTCGAAGTCTTCTCATCGTCCTCGGTCCCTTAAGCATTCTAGGGACCGACTGTGCGTCTGATCTAAGAGCCATTCCCATGGGCGTCATTCACCTTTGACTTCCAGAGGTAAGTCTTGGGGCAGGCAGTCGAAGTCGCAGCGTCCTCCCGCCTTTGTCGCCTATTGCTGAGTCCCACTTTTCAGTTCAAGTGCTGAGGCATGAGTCCACCCCGTGTCTCCCCACCTGACCTGAGGCCGGGGTGTCTTTGACCCAGATGAGACAATATTCTCAAGCTCTTCTTTCTGCTCTTGGGTTGTCACCTCCCTCTGGAGTGCCTTGGGCCCCACAGAAGTGCATGAGGTCGTGTCTGTGATTCCACCTGCGGGTTCGCCCTTGGCTTCAAGTCGGCCTCTTGTGTCTGATACCTCAGTAGCGCCCATGCATAGCCCGTCGCGACTTCCACCTTTAGCTCCCACTTCTCGTGTTCCGGCTCCAATGGTGGTGGGGTCGACGCCAATCGACGCTCCTTCCGACGTTGAAGTGTCACCTTCTTGGAGTTGACTGGCCTCCTTTACGGCATTCGATGCGGCGCCGATGGAGCTGACTATGTCAGACTCCCTTCCTTTGGGTTTTTATTCTGAGGACCATGGTTGTGGAGGTACTACGGAAGGTGAGTCCTTCTCCAATTCAGGACACAGTACCTCCCCCTATGCCATCTGGCTGGTTACTTGACTTGGCTGATGTTAGTGGCTTAAAATCTTCGCCAGCCTTCTGTCTCCTTCCAGTTTAGCTACAAAGGCAAGTTCTGCATTGGAGGACATGCTCCACTGAGTTTTGATTGCCCTGGATTTGCCCCTTTCTTCGGTGGAATTGATAATAGACCCGTTAATTGGTGCTCTACACCCTATGCACTTTAATATTGAGCCTGTACTTCCTTATTGTGACAGTCGTTCCGATTTGGTTATGAGTGCTTGATCTAAACCTGAAACAGGGCTCCCTGTGGATCGCTCCATTTCTTACAGGCATGGCCTGGCCTCGGATGATCCCTCCGTTTAACCTAGACATACCTCTACTGACAGCTTTGTGGTTCGGTCTGCTTTAGCCAAGCAGAATATTGATTTTCTTCCCCTTGTACCTCTGGAAAGGGAGGCCAGGAAATTTGACGCTTGTTGTAGTTGTATTTTCTCTTCTTCTAGAGCCTCTCTGTGCGGAACCGCCCCCCAACCCACACCTGCGCTGTGAGATTTGTATATAACAGCCATACCTACCAGTTAAACCACGGGCAAAAGCTGAATTGGCTCAGAAGAGTGAACATATAATCCCAGTCTACTGAATAGAATGCCTTCCTGAAGTCTGTCATCAATAGGGTGTGATGGCCAGGCAGTCTGCTGCTTAGTTCTATGGCATTGTGGACCCTATGTTTATTGTGCCGCGTTGCCCGGCGAGGCATGAACCCAGATTGATCTTGGTGGATACGGCGGGAAATGACTCCCGCTAATCTGTTGGCCTGCATCTTGGCAAATTTAACCTCCTAATTCAGAAGAGAGATCAGCCGATAATCCTTGCATTTATTTCCATCCAGGCCCGGCTTCAGGAGCAGCACGTTCTCAGCCACTCTAAGGTCGCAAGGTAGTTCGCCCAGAGTAAGAGCCTCTTTAAAAGTGTTTAGCTAAAGGGGGCCCGTATACGGCCACAGTAGGCTCCAGAACTCAGACGGAAAGCCATTAGGCCTAAGGGCTTTGCCCGTGTGTAATTGCCTTAGGGCTGCCCAGATCTCCTTGCAAGTGACCTCTACTTCCAGCAGCTCGTGGTCCTCGGGGGATTGGCGCGGCACTGGCACATCGGCCACAAACTGATGTAGGTCTGCCGGTGGGCCCCGAGAGTTAAAGCCATACAGCTCTCCATAATACTCAGCAAAGGTGGCTGCCATCGCATACCTGCCTGCTATCCGAGAGCCCTCTGGAGATTTTAGGAGCGCAACTTAGGTGCCCGCAGTATAACCAGTGTAATGTCTTGCCTGCCTTGACACCCCACTGATAAATGCGGATGCGTGCCACCAGCCATGCCGCCCAGGTCTCTAGGGTGAGCTCCTGTCTGAGCTCAGTTTGAGCGTGGAGGAGAGCCTCCTCCAAAGTTGCTATGTAGTGGCCCTCAAGGTCAATTACCTGTGTCTCAAGGTTGGCGACACATTTCCGAGCCTGATCTCTCTGTCCCTTGCTGAAACTAATTATGTCGCTTCAGAGAATAGCCTTCTGGGCCTCCCATAGAATGCCAGGGGATGACACCGATGATTCATTCTACTTCAAATATCTCTGATACATCTATTGACAAGCCTCTCGAAACTGCTGTCCCTGAAGACCCCAGCAACTCATGCGCCAGCCCGCTGCAGATCTTGAGGGTGGGGTGGGGCTGAAGCCAAATCAAGTGTCACAGGTGAGTGGTCCGAGAGCCCCTTCACCAGCAGGCGAACTTCGAGGATGTGCTGGCCATCATGGCTCGGTAATATAAAATAAAGGCCCTATGTGCCCCAGAATAAAAATTGTAGCTCCGCTCGGACGGGTGGTGCACCTACCATGCGCCTATCAAGGAAAAAATGCCCAAAAAAGTGGATAATAGAGTTGTGCTGTGACCCGCAACGGCGGACTCGCCAGAGCGTTCAAGAGCAGGGTCGCCCACTCCATTAAGGTCACTCCTCTGGAGCCACTGGCATCTCACCCAGAAGACCACCAAGCTTACCCAAGAGTACAGTAGTGAGGGGCGTGGGACCATATACGCAGAGTAGTGAAATTGGGAATCCCCACAGAGTGTCCATTACTTCCATGTAGTGACCCAGGCTATCATGCTTCAGGACACTGCCAGAGTGACATGTCTATAAACCAAAATGGCCACTCCCCGCGACCCTCTATGAAATCCCGAATGGAAGACCTGTGAAAACCCCTTTTAGGCCAGGAATGGGCAGCTGTTGCCCAGGAGATGAGTCTCTTGGAGCAAGAGGATGTTGGAACCAATTCTGTGAGCTACTTTAAGTACTGCCCTGCATTTCATTCTGTGTAACGTACCATATACATTCCCTGAGAGGAATGACAAGCTACCGAGGGGCTCATCTCCCTTCGCCCTCCTACTTTTTGCTGGTCTATCAGGCATAAAGTGAAGTCTTCCCAAACTAGAAGTACTGATCATGGTGCAACTAGGGACAGTAGCCAACTGGGCTAACCGGGATGTGTGTGCCCCCTATGAGCAAATTCCCTCCTGCACTACCCAAAAGGGCAAGCCTCACAATGTACTAACAAACACAACCCACAAAAGAAAACTTCACAATGAAAATAAATATGGGGGTGGGGTGCAGGAACAGTGTGTAATCCCAGTGCACCTAGACTGCGATGTGCTAAGGTGCCCACCAGATGAAACCTGATAGACCCCTAAATAAGGGCTGTGGGACAGAAGCCGCGTTTTCAGAGGGGTCATCAGTCCATGTGGAAGAAAAGGTCTGGTTGTGAGATCTATCGGAGTGATAGGGCCATCAGCTCTCAGCAGCACAGCCGTTGCTGCAGGGCCGTGTGCCACTCACCTGGGGCTCCATCAATGCCACCTCCTCCCCCAGATGAGTGTCTTTCAGTGTGCCAAATGGGGCGTTCCTCTAAACAGTCCCAATCGGCCTCAGGAGTGTCCAAGAAAAAGGTTATTTCTTGAAAGTTAACCTTCAGGCGGGCTGAAAAGAGGAGCATGTATGCAGTGCCCATGGCTTGTATTTTTTGCTTCGCCTCCAGGAAGGAGAGCTGCTGAACCTTTAGGGTGTAGTCGGGAAAGATAATTTCAGGAGAGGATTAAAACGTTAGCGATCCGCTCTGCGTGCCGCTCTGTAGACTGCATCTTTGCGTAGTTGAGGGCTCGGGCAATAAAGGGGTGGGGCACCCACCGCGAGCAACTATGAAGAAGTTAGAGACGTCTGTAGTTGGTATCCAGCTTTTGAACCATTCAAAGTTTAATGAGGCAGGGGTAGTCCCTTCTGCACCCTCAGGTATACCCACATGCTTAGGTTGTTCCGTCTCGATCTGCCTTCTTCATCCTCCACCTGGGCGTCGAAATGCCCTACGAATCGTTAGTCTCACTAGGCAGGATTTGTGCGATTTCACTGCGTCTTTAGTGTCAGATGCCTTGCCCTCCACCTCGCTGACTCTGTGTACAGTATTCCTCAGGTCTTGGTGGATAAGACCAAGGTCAACTTGGAGTTTCCCTATTTTGCCTTCCATAGTGTCTTTGAGGTCCCGAATTGCCTGCAGAATGGAGGATATCTGTAGCCCCTCAGTAGGTTGTGTTTCTCCCCCAGCTTCTCCAGCCTCTTCAGCATGAGTTTGCTTGGTGAATTTATCTATCTTTTGTTGGGAGTCCGAGCCAGCTGGCTTGTCTCTTGCCATGTCCGGTTTCGAAAGTGGAAAGTCAGTGGAGACGGTAGCAGATGGAAAAGATCAGGAGGATGTTTTTGCCCCCAGCCAGGGCCCACTGTGCTACTGAAAGTGTAGGTTCAATAGCAGGTAGGGAACGACAAAGGAAGTAGTCAGCAGTTTGGCACCTCTAGCGGACTAAAGGGTGTAGGTAAGAAGGCCGCCAAGGTGTGTACCAAGTCAGTATAGGCCACACTGTAGCAATTGGACTTGCCCAGGTCGGGTGGGTCATTCCATCGAGGTGAGCTGCCAGCAGGGGAGTCAGTGCTGCGTGGCTCGAGTATGCCACTGGAAGCGGATTCCCCCACAGCACCGTCTAGCCACTCCCGCCTGCGACACCACTGGGCTGATAGGTAAGGAGGGGGCCCGGGCCCAGCAGACCCACAGCAGCAGCCGCCTGCCAGTGCTGAGCAGGGCGAAAAGACTGCGGAGTTAGCTGCGGTCCTCCCATGAACTCCCCAAGCAGGCTCACGCCACATACAGCGCCACCCTCATCAGCAAGATCAATGGGGGGGGCCCCGTGTGGCTTGATTGCACTGCCGGCTGCGGCCACCACCCATTCACTGTATAGCCGAAACCACTGTGTTGAGAACCTCCTGTATTTGTCACCTCCCAGGTGGGCTCTGTGATTGTAGGAGGGGGGTAAAGTCTTTGAAATCTCTGGGAATATAGGGGATCAGTGAGACACAGAGCCTACCTGAGGTCGGCCCGGCAGCTGCTGAGCAGTCGCAGATGATGAGGCCCAAGCAAGGGGAGTGTTTAAGGGCCAAGAAGGGCTGAAGTCACCATTCGCCCATGCGGCTCCCTCTGTGTCCTATCACCCCATATGCAGCCGGCTACAGGTCCAAACTTGTCCCATGAAGAGGTTGTGAGGCAGGCTGCATCACGAACCGGTAGGAGAGCCCTTGCGTTGCCTCGCACTTCCTCACAGGGTCCGGCCCTCCTCGGGTCCATCACCACCAGCAACCGCTCTCCTAGATTCCAGTCAGCAGCACATGGCCCCCTGATTGGCTCATGACCAGTCCAGCTCCCCCGGCCGTGAGGCTCGGTCCAGAGAGCGAGGGGAGATGGGTGTCCCCATCCTGGAGCGGGCCATCTCCAGAGTTCTGGAGGAGCAAAGGAGAGTCTCCCGCCGCTGCCCTGCAGGGAGAGCACAACGGCCTGCCTCTTCTCTGCACGACAGGCCTGCCTTTCACGCGCCTGTCTGCACCTCTACGGTTATCTCCCCAGAAAGACTGGTTGCGGCTCAAAATTACGGCTGGAAGGCACTCGGTGTGGAAGCCTCCCAAAACGATCAACTCCGACAGTCAGACTCCGAGGATCAGGCGGCTGGATGTGGATTACTGGCGCAGTGTGGCAGAGCTCTTCAATAGAGCGACTGCCATGTTCTGCATCCAAGCCACGCCCCCAACAAGCTCTTTTAATATTTAAGCCTAATGCTATTTTATGTGCGAGAAAGAGATGTACCACTGCTCTTCGGAACCAGTCTGAGCAAAGTTATTTTCATGACCTTAAATCTCAAAATTGCTCCAGTTACAAATTCTTTAAATTCCTTAAGAATTCTCTCACTCTTTAAGTCTGTTTAGGTCAAAGCCTTCTAGACAGCACAGCTGTCTGGTTTTCTGAACACATCTTGAGAACATTCTGAGACCTTCTCTGGAAATGCATTCCGCCCTTTGCTTACCATTGGCTTTTTAGTTTGTAACTCACATTTTCTGGCTGGCTTTATTTGTTTTAAGCTGTCCAGGTTCAGTTTGTCACTCCCAAGGAGCAAAGCCTTTTCACACTACCTCTCCTTATATTCTTCAACAAGTGCTCCTTTCTGTAAACCGGCCTGTAAATTCTGTTCATATTCTGTCATATCTGCTGAGCATTTAAAGACAGAGGTAACATCTCAGGCTATGTCTTTTGAGGGAGGTTGGTGTTTACTTTTTCTCCTCAGAGTTCAAAGTGAAAGGATTTATGTGACAATTTTGCTGGATACTGTGGATAAGAAAGGGTCTTTATTCTAACACCCAACATTTAAAGGAATTATGCAATTATTTCAGAATTTATCAGAATTTGCGAAGCACAATTGACGCACCTTTTTGTTAATACAGAAGTGTGTTGGAAGCAAATACTTCAATATGCTCAAAATAAATCAATACACTAGCTGGTGCCATTTCCGCACATTCTTTTTTGTGCGCTGTATAGTTTTATTAGTAAAACTGTATGTCTGTGCAAATTCTGTTCATATTCTGTCACATCTGCTGAGCATTTAAAGACAGAGGTAACATCTCAGTCTATGTCTTTTGAGGGAGGTTGGTGTTTGCTTTTCTTCCTCCGAGTTCAAAGTGAGAGGATTTATGTGACAAATTTGCTGGATACTGTGGATAAGAAAGGGTCTTTATTCTAACACACAACATTTAAAGGAATTGTGCAATTATTTCAGAATATATCAGAATTAGCGAAGCACAATTGACGCACCTTTTAGTTAATACAGAAGTGTGTTGGAAGCAAATACTTCAATATGCTCAAAATAAATCAATACACTAGCTGGTGCCATTTCCACACATTCTTGTTTGTGCACTTTATAGTTTTATTAGTAAAACTGTATGTCTGTGCAAATATATTGGCCATTTCAGTTGAAAATGTGTTGTCTATAATAACAGTGTGCTATCACAACATGCATACTCCACTCTACTCTGCACCACTCCACTTTACAACAACCCATGGCACTCGGCGCCACTGCACTCTACTCCACTCTATGCCCCTGCACTCTACACCACTTCATTCTATATTTCTCTACTCTACACCACTCTACTCTAAACCACTGCACTGTTTGCCACTCCACTCCACTCTGCACAACTCAGCTCTACACCACACTGCACTCTACACCACTACACTATGCCAGTGCACTCAACTCTGTACCACTCCGCTGTACACCCCTGCACTCTGTCAATCCGCTGTACACCACTCTAATCTACTCTGCACCACTGCACTTCATGCCACTACACTTTATGCCACTTAACGCCATTACTCTGTCCCTCTACTCTACGCCACACCACTCCACTCTATACCACTTCACTCTGCTCTAAAACACTCAACGCCAGTGCACGCTGGGTGCACTCTACCTCACTGCACTCTGGACCACTGTAGCCTGTGCCATTGCTCTTTACCCCACTCTACTCCTGTGCAGTCTTGACCACTCTACTACAGTACTGTCTACGCCACTCTACACCACTGCACTCTGACACTCCTTTGCAACGCTGCACACTCTGCCACTGAACTCTCTGCCACTCTACTCTGCACTACTGCACTCTCTGCCACTGCACTCCATGGCACTCAACTGTGCACCACTGCTCCAATACAATACAATACTCGGGGCGTGGTCTGCCGAAGCAGCGGAATGGCCGGACTTTGAGTGTGCTCCGCGGGTTGGGATATTAATCCTGTCCTGATCCTTCACACGGGGAAGCCGCGACCCTGAAGCCGGCGTCCCTACTTCATTGACCGGTAGCAGGCTGGCGCGCTGTGCCCCCGAGCCTCGGGCGAGCTTTATCTGGCCGGATTGAGAGGAATAGCAGCGGCGCCCAATCGCGGTGACTGCGGCGCCCGGCGCCCTCGGAACTCTGGCCCGGGGCTGAGGCAGCGCCGCGGGCCTGTGTCATCGGCGAAGCGGAAAAGGCTCTGGGTAGACGGCGCTGGATGCGGCCGCGGACGAGCGGGGGAGCCTTTGCTGAAGAGCAGCCTGCAGACTGGGATGCTTGGTGGCGTTCCTTGCTGGGGGCCGGCCAGAACAGCGGTGAGACGGAGCGCAGGCGTTCTCTCGGTGGACCTGCAGGCGCCATTTTGGAGCTCCGCATCGGCAGCGGGGCTGCGGTGAGTGTACGATTCCTGGCCCCCTCCCGCTTTATATGAGCCCCTGTTGCGTGCTGCACCTCATACTATCGGACTGTGGAGCTGCGGGGTGTAGCGCAGGCCCGGAGACGTGAACACGGTGGCGGAGACGCGCTGGGTAAGCGAACCCTAGAAGGAGTATTGTATTCGGCTGGACGCTGCTGCGGACGGTGGGGGGTCCAGACACCCTGCGGAGAGCTGAGGCTGAGATATTAATGCATGGTTCAATGGGTGGACGCTCCCCCACGAGGACACTGTGGCTATGAATGTGTGATGAACCTGTATTACAATTTGCAGAGATATGTGCAGGGAGCTGCTGTGACCTGGCACCCGGCCTGCTTGGCTACTTTAATCTGATGGTGTGGCCCTACACTGCTGCTGGTGGGTAGAGCGGCGCTACTGGGAAGGAAGGTGTTTTCAGTTGAAGGGGATTTGCATGGTCATTTAGTGCTGTGCTGCTCCCTAAGAGAAGACTGGCGGCAGGAGGGGTGCAAAGTCTACCCGACCTTTCGACTTCTAGAACTGTCCGGGAGCTGAGCACTGGGCACATGATGGGTAAGCACGATGCCAAGCAACCCAAGTTGACTTTTGACAAGACAGCCACGCGTCAATCTGAGTCGCCATCTGGCGCGCAGGCGGAGGGGCAGCAGGGGATGCACTCTGAGGATGGGGGTGAAGATCTGCGCACTCTCATGCTAGAAATGCGCTCTAGCCTGCGAAATATTGACTCTAAACTGGACACCCTAACCACGCAGCTGGACTCCGTGAAGGCACAGGTCCACGCCCACGACGCCCGCCTGGATGCTTTGGAGAACCGACATACTGAATTTCACGAATTTCAGGTGGAAACGAAGGAGCAACTGTTAAATATGGACAGACTTTTGGGGGTCATTCATGCCAAGAATGACGATTTAGACGCGCGGTCGCGAAGAAATAATCTGCGCATTACCGGGATTCCGCAGACCACCGCAATCACTAAAATAGATAGCTATGTGTTGGAACTTCTACATGAGCTGTTCGATCCTCAGCTGTCCCCTGTCTTCGTGGTTGAAAGGGCACACAGGTCCCTGGGCCAGACCTATATTGGCCAAATTGCTGAACTATCAAGACCGGGATAATATATTGAGAATGGCGAGGGAAAAGGGTAAACTGTCCTATCAAGGTAACACAATATCGCTTTATCCGGACTTTACCCCGGCGGTGCAGGCAGGCAGCACGCCTCGAATTTCTACAGGCTAAGCCATACTCCTGCAGGCACAGGTTCCGTACTCCTTGCTATATCCAGCGAAATTGAAGGTTTCATATGATGGGTCTGCGCACTATTTCACTGACGCAAAGGCTGCTCTGAAGTTTGCTAAACATATTGGAGGAAGGAAGGGTAAAGATGATCGCGGGTCGACGGCGTCCGCATCTGGTAACCTAAGCGATAATGACTGACGGAGGGCTGGGTCTTCGTTGAGTCCCGTTCGATATTCAACATGGTGTTGTGCTCTGTGATCCCTTGCTCAGATGCAACTGTGGGTCAACCTGTTGCTCCTTATTGTTTATGCGTTGTATTTGGGGAAGGGTTTGTGGCAACGCTGCAGAGTTTCCGGCCCCCCCTGTTCACTCAGGGGTAATTGCTGACGCCACTATGCCCCCCATGGGAAGTTTCCCTTATAATTTACAGAGTTGGTTGTGTATTGGGTGGTTAGGGAGGGATATTCTGCAACCTGATTGGGGGTTGGAGTGGGAGGGGGGTTGGGGACGGGGATTGTGTGTTTGTTTAATGCCAGTATGCTTACTAGGAGTGCGACACTCTACGCACGTTTTGCTTCGCTAGCTCAAGTGACAGCCTACTCACTTCTCATTACGAGACTTTGTCTAGCCACTCACACGCACAACCACTGAACTTCTTAACGTGGAACATTAGAGGGCTGAATGATTATCGCAAGTCCAGATTGGTGCATGCTTATCTAACCCGACATAACATTACATAACATTAACGTTTGTTTGTTGCAGGAGACGCACCTAAATACTGCTCCATCTCCGAAGTTGCAACACCGCAGATGGGGGCACACATATATGTCCATATACTCCAATTACGCCAGGGGGTAGCTGTGCTGATTCGACAGGGGGTGGACTGGCACATTACGGAGGAACACAGGGACCCGGAGGGGAGGTTTGTTATTATAGGTGAATGCTAGGGGGGGTTCCTCTGGTAATTGCGGCAATATATGGTCCTAATACTGACTCCCCTGAATTTTTCCAGGATGTATGTTCGAGAATTACGGCAACGGGATATGACACCGTGTTGTGGGGTGGAGATTTTAATGCTGTTCTTGATGACGCAACAGACAGGAGGGGCTCAGCCCACACCCTGCACCCAGCTGCTGGTGCAACTCTGCAATCCATAGTCCAAGACGGGAACCTGGTGGACATCTGGCGCAGTCGGCATCCCTTGGTGAGGGAAGGCACGTGTGTATCAGATCGTCACTGTGCGTGGTCACGCCTGGATTTCTGGCTGATCTCAAGAGATGCAGCGGCTTGGGTTACTGAGGTATCGCACTTGCCGCGCACGCTGTCCGACCACGCACCATGTCTGTTATGGCTGACCCTCCCGGGCTGATTCCCCCGAGCATTTTCCTGGCGGCTTCCACCACATGCCGAGACTTTCAGGGAAGAGATAAGGAGGGTTATCGTTGATTATTATTCTAATAATGAGGGGTTGGTGGAGACTGAGGCATCGCTCTGGGAGGCTTTTAAGCTGGTGATTAGAGGCCAATGCATTGCGAGGCAGGCGGGGGTGTTAAAGGCGATTCGTGGTACGCTGGCCTCCATGGAGGCCCAGATTAAGACACTAGAAGGGGATTTTTACTCCACGAATGACCCTCACATAGCACAGAAAATTAAGGCCCTACTGTTAGATTATGCGGAGGAGGCACAGTGTGAAACGAAGTTCTTGGGCAAGTACGCTGAGGCGCGTCGGTACGACGAGGAAGATAGGCCGGGTCGCACACTTGACGGCTTGATTCGACCATCGCAATCGGCGACGTTTGTCCATGAAATTCGGAACCCGCAAGGAGACATGATTAGAGGTCACATGGGAGTGTCCAACGAATTTGCCGCATTTTACAATCGGCTATACACAACTACTAAGGGGTCGGGCGCTAAGGAGCTGAATGAGTTCCTTGGCACTGTGGCTCTGGTCTGGTTCAATGACGCACATAGGAAATATATGGACCTCCGTTTTACAGTGGAGGATGTGGCGCAGGTCATTAAAAGCCTACCCATGGGTAAGGCTCGGGGACCTGATGGTTTAACCACGTCCTTCTACAAGACGTACGTTGAGGAATTGGCCCCCCGTTTGCTGGAGGTATACGGTGAGGCGTTGGAGGTGGGAACCCTGCCTCCGTCTATGAGGGAGGCGACAATCATTACACTATTAAAACCGGGAAAACCGGAGGAGGAGCTGGACTCTTATCGTCCGCTCTCCATGATTAATGTAGATGTAAAGATCTTTGCTAAGCTGCTGGCTAACAGGTTGCAGCCTCTTTTGCCAATGATTGCCCTTCCGGACCAGTCGGGCTTTATCCCGGGGAGATCCACCTCTCGCAATTTGAGAACGATATTCTCGGTGCTCCATTGCTTACACCCAGACGAAAAAGCCGCGGTGGTGTTTCTGGACGTCACCAAGGCGTTTGATACGCTTGAATGGTCCTACCTCTTCTCCATCATCAGGCGCATGGGATTCAGCCCGCTTTTTATAAATTGCATCCGACTGCTATATAACGCTCCTAAGGCGCGGGTACGGGTGAATGGTTTGCTCTCGGATCCTTTTCCGATTTCACGTGGAACTAGACAGGGCTGTCCACTATCCCCTTTACTGTTTGCTGTTGCAATGGAGCCACTGGCGACTCGGATCAGGCAACATCACACCGCGAGAGGAATTGGTTTCAGCTCCCGTAACCTGCTTATTTCCCTATATGCGGACGATGTCACGTTGTATGTTATAAACCCCGAGGTCAATCTCGATCCATTGTTGAGGGAATTTATCTGATTTGGTGGGCTTTCAGGTGTCTGCATCAATTGGGCCAAATCTGTGGTGTTCCCGTTGATAGATGGGACTCCCCGGGTAACATCTGAATTCCCCTTGCGATGGGAGCGGGAGAGGTGAAGTACTTGGGAATTTGGGTCAGTCGGGATACGCAGGAGGTGTGGCGCCTAAACTATGGCCGAACTATGATGTGGCTGTAGGACAAAACTTTTATATTTATTTGTTAATATACCGATCCGATTACAAAACATTTTCTGAACACGCTTAAATTCCACCTCCTCACGCTGGCGTGGGCGGGCAACAAGTCAGAGCGTCTTGGGACCTTCTGACCCTTCCATTGAGGCAGGGGGGTCTGGGGGCCCCGGATATGCACCTCTACGCATTGTGTGCGCAAGCACAGTTCTTGCATTATTGGGTACACCAGACCCCATTCCAGCCACATGTTGCGGTGGAGGCAATGGCCCCAATCCCGCTTAAGGTGGCGTTGTATCAGAAGCCTCGACGCCCTCGTGGTGATATAGATTCGGTCGGTACCCTGTGTTGAGCGTGGGATGAACTGCGGAAAAGAGTGGGACTTCCGCTGCTCTATGCCCCCTCGGTTCCTCTACCGCAGAATCCAAGGATGACTTGTATTCGGGACAGCATGAGTAAGACGTTAGCCAAGACAATGCAGCTTCAGACGTTTGGGGACTTGTACCCCGGAGACAAGTTTCGACCTCCACCGGTCGCTCTCGAGGGTCAAGAGGTGCCATTTACTGAAAACTTCCTGTACCATAGAATCCGCACTGCATGTCGTTCCTTGTGGGTGGATTTTCCGAGGGCGCCGCCGACTCTGCCTGTCCCTGGAAAATTTGCTGAAATTCCCATCCTCGCGCAAATTCGTCACTCATCTATATACCCGTATGCAGGAGACTGCTCCGATTGTGACGCCTAACTCTCTTAAAAATTGGAATGATGAGCTAGCTGTGGAGTTAACTGAAGAACACTGGGAATATTGTTGTGGGCAGCTGCAAGAACTCTCCCCGAACTATAAGCTGTGATTAATTCATTTTAAGTATTTGCATAGATACTATAGGACTCCGGTGGGTCTTCATCGTATGGGTCTTCGTGCGAAGAGCGACTGCTGGAGATGTGGCCACATTCCGGCCACATTTCTACATGTGGCATGGCACTGCCCTAGGATAGCTGCTTTCTGGGTGGAAGTCTTCGATTCGGTGAATGACATACTAGGGGTGAGGCTGGCTCCATCTCCGGTGATGGGCCTACTGGGATACGTGAAGGATACGCCACATAAGCTACGTAAACTGCACGCCCTTCTCTTTTTATTTGCTAAGCGTCAGATTGCTGTACACTGGGGTAGGAAGAGGGTGCCCACTATTAAGGAGTGGGTCAGAGACATTGCATATGGTCATACCCAACTGAATACATTCTGGGAACTGATGCCACTTAATTCCAGGCCCCGAAACATTTGGGAACCGTTCTTGGCTTGGAGCATCAACTTGCAGGGGGAGGCTGGGCCCTCGGATGCGATGGCAGTGTAGCCCCCATTGTATTTGCGAAATGTTTATGCCTTCTCTTTATTACCTATTATCCAGCGCAGGAGTTGCCGATCTAGGTGTGTAAATGGATGTGTGCACTCGTAATAGGCTCTCTCAGGGGAAGTTGTGTCAGGTAATCTCATATATGTATACCAGTTGATATACTGTGGACATGCTTGGTCGTTTATGTTATCCATAATACATGTGCGATTTTGAGATAGTGGGTGGGACGTGTTCTGTTATGCCTTTCATGGTCAAAGTAGATTTATCTGTCACTGCTTGATTGGAATATTCATTAAGAAACTGGCTTGTTAAATTGGTTTGATGTTGTAGTATTGAAAATGTCAATAAATAAAATTTTTAAAAAAACCAAAAAACTATACAATACTCGAAAATACGCCGCTTAATTCTATGCCACTGCACTCTACACCACTGCATTCTATGCCACTATACTCCTCAACACACTACACCTGTGCACTCCACACCAGTCCATTCTACTCTTCGCCACTCCACTGTATGCAACTCGACTTTATGCCACTCCAATACATAACATTCAGTGCTACTCATCTCTTCGCCATTCTTCTCTACACCACTAACTTTTAGCCATGCAGAACAACAGCCATCCCCGTGTACAACATGGCTAAAACACATTGGCAAAGCCAGTAGCACTTTCCAATGCTTGTTTTACCAAAGCCATTTGTAGGAAAAGTGCCCCTTTTTGCATCGTTACCCCCATGTTTGGCCTGACATCTGATGGAACCTGACTTGATGTGCCCTGGGTCCCTACCAATCAGGATCCCAGGGCCTGTGTTCTTTCCCAAAACTGTACCTTTGTATCCACAATTAGCACATCTCTGGCCACAGGTTAGCCCCTTGTGAAAGGTATCATGGGAACCAAGGGCGCTGTGGCCATGGAAGGCCTCCAAGGGCAGCAGAGCCTATTGTGCCACCCTTAGAGGCCCTGTACCTTAACACTCACAAACTGCCATTGCAGGAAGTGTGTTTTGGTGCAGAGAAAAGTAAAGAGTCGACATGGTACACATCCCTGTGCAAACACAAGGAGATGATGGACGGAGCATCAAAACTTTTCAGACACTCACCCCCAGTCACAGATCTGGGTTAAATCCATCATCATTCTTGAGCTCACTTCGCCACCTCAGTTCAGACCCAGCTATATGCAGATCAGTCTTGACCATGTGCCTCATGGGAACAGTCCAGCCCGAACTGCCAAGCCAGATCTTCCCTGAACCAGAAACAAGCATCTAGGGACCGGTTTCTGGGTAAAACCCTTCATAAGACAGGTTAGCTTGAATCCAGTGGCAAAAGTGAGCAAGGGACCCACAACTGGGCATACCCTACCACCTTAGGGTGCACAAAGCAAACACAAGGAGTTGATGGACGGAGCGCTGAAACTTTTCAGACACTCACCCCCAGTCACAGATCTGGGTTTGCTTTGTTTGCTCTAAATTGGCAGGGTATGCCCAGATGTGGGTCCCTTGCTCACTTTGCCACTTGATTCAAGCTAGCCTGGCTGAAGAGGGGTGTTACCCCGAAACCGGTCCCAGGATGCTTCATTCCGGTTCAGGGGTGACCTGGCTTGGCAGTTCGGGCTGGACTGTTCCCATGAGGCACAGGTTCAAGACTAATTGCATATGGCTGGGTCTGAACTGAGGTGAGCTAAAGAACGATGGATTCAAACCAGATCTGTGACTGGGGGTGAGTGTTTGAAAAGTTTCAGCACTCCGTCCATCATCTCTTTGTGTTTGCTTTGTTCGCCACACATCCCTGTGTGCCATGCCTACAACCCACTGCGTGAGGCCTAGGTAAGCCCTCCTCTAGCAGGGTGCACTAGCTTTCAGGTGAGGGTACAGTGGCATGAGCGCTGTACCCCTACAGTGTTTAAGTCCATTCTTAGACATTGTAAGTGTAGTAAAACCATAAAGAGTACATGGTCTGCGAGTTGGTCTTGATGAACGCCACAGCTCCATATGGCTTTACTAAAACCTGGGAAGTTTGGTAGCAAACGTCTCAGGACATTGAACCGGTGTGGGATTTAATGTAAAATGCACTCAGAGGGCACCTTAGAGATGCCCCCTAAACCACGACCAGCCCTGGTGTGGTTCCTGAAAGGTTGCCCGCCATTTGCCACCACCAGACAGGTTTCTGGAACCCTGGACAGAGAGCCTCCACTCTCTGGGTCCAGAAACAAAGCCCATCCTGGTCAGAGGTGTCATGCCTCCTCCCCAGAATGGGTTGGGTCCACGAAGGGGAAGCTTCAAAGGCCTGCCGCCTTTGTGACCTGTCCCTGTCTTTTGCTACCCCCAGCAACTGGTTCCCACCGGGTCTGCTCCCAACTTTGGGTGGGAGAATCGGCTAGAAAACCAAGCTAGCAGGAGATGTGCCCACCTTTGCCAACCCCACCCCTCAAGTAGGAAAGGCGAGGTGAAGCACACATCTCAGTCCCCCCCCATCTTGAGGATGAGGTGACCCAACCAATCAGGAAGTGGCTCATGCCCCCCTCCCACTGGATGGTAGCATACTGGGGGGGTGTACCCATCCGAGGGAAGGGACCCATTGGTCCCGACCAGCACACCCCTTTTAACGCCCCTAAATTTAGTATTTAGGAGCAACCCTGAACCTTACCTCCCCAGAATCTGGATCCTGGTGACTCCGCGATTCTGCATCCCTCTGTACCCAACACCCCCGTCCCGAGTTCAAGTGTCCCAACACCACAAGAAGGTCTCCCCAGCAATCCTGACCTGAGATCTGGTGATCCCCGAACTGCCTCAAGACTCCTGCAGCTTCAGTCTGTAGCGTTTCTCCGACTGCGACCATAGCTGGTAAGAAAACCTGATGCCAGAAGACAGCCTGCACCCGACGCCCCACGGCCTTTGGTGGCCTCACCCACGGTGTCCGGGCATCCCAAGAACCAAACTACCTCTCCAGGTGTTGGTCGCCTTCAGGAAGTCTCCCTGCCCGAGCCAAAAGCAGCTTTGCCGTACCAAAGGACTCCATTAAGAATCACAGGGTCCCCGACGTCTCCTTGGCACTTTGCACACGGCCGCCCCGGTGCCGCTGGTGGTGCTGCGCTTAACCGAAGGTCCCCTTAGCCCCATTGGCTAGCATTGGGCCTCTGCAGTCTGCACCCAGCCACCCCAGTGTCACTGGTGGTGCAACTCGAGTGCCTACCTAGACATTGGGAACCTTGGTCCTAACCCCCAGAACTCTTACTTGTAAGATGTTTACTTACCTGTGAAACCGATAACCATTTTTCTCCCATAGGAACCCATGTTATGAGATTTTCTGCCTAAAATGTTTTGTTGAACTTTTGTTTTGTATGGGGAAAACATTAACTATAACTCAAGCCAAGAAAAGCCTTAATTGCCTTGTATTGTGAGATCCTTGAGTGTGGTATGTAGGCATACCACCCTCAGTACTCAATGTAATCTGAAAGTAATCAAACAGTAATTACTGTGTAATATAATCTGCTTTTTAAAACCATATCAACCTGTTTCGAATGCAAATTCATTCCCAATTACATTTCTGTGTAAAGGTTTACAATTGAAAGTATATTTTACCTACCTGTCCCAAGTCCTGCTTGGTTCTAGAAATAAAATACAAGTATACCTTTTTTATACTTACCCAGTTGGTCTGGATTCAATCTCTGAGTGTGTGCCTTCAGTCTTGATTGAGTGAATACAATAGATGCTTAACACACCCTCTGGATAAGCCTATCTGCTCACCCACACTACCTCAAAGAGAGCTGTAGAATGTATCTAATTCAGCCTCTGCTATACCTCTGGGGACTCCCTGGACTCTGTGCACACTATACCTTAATTTGGTATAGTATATACAGAGCCAGCTTCTTACACCATTAACATCATTGCTCCTGCCAGACGGCCAGTTTTCCCTTTCATAGCTTTGTCATCATTATAGACCAGATAGACTTCAAATTCAACATTGTCTGTCTAATGTATTCTTGCAAGGCTGCTATTGTAATCTGGTTTTCTACAAATTCTGAGCTCAAAGGTTTCTAGCTCCTTCTAATGCCTGGATTGTTCCAAGACAACAGTTGCAGGGCATTAACATCAGGAATCAAAAGCTTTTGCTACGGGGTGCTCCAGATCTCTGTCATTTGTGAGGTAGAAACGTGGGCCTTTGTACTTACTTTTGGATGTTGATTTCAATGAAGTCATTTGTGGTTATGCTGTTTTTCAACCATTCGTGTTTCAGTAGTCTTCTAACTTCCTGGAAATGTTCTGTAGATCTGCTTTGAGTTTGGCTACTGCTAGGTTAGTCTTTCAAGAGTTGAGTAGTCTGTTTTCAAGAAGTAGCTGTGCTTAACTTTAGGAGCAATTTTTCTGATTTACACTTTCTTCCCATATATTCTCCTTACCTCTCTATAGGCTGCGTGCTTGTTTGGTAATAGTATTATTAAACGAACTCTGCTTGGCGCCTCTTTTTAAATATGCCTCGTGAAGTGAGGAAATTGGCATCACTGGTATCGTGGGTGTGAGGAGCCTGCTTTATGTAGCTGATATGTCGCATCCAATGGTGCCTATGCAGCTTTGAAGCTGAAAAGGCTCTGGGTCTAATGCTTGCCTATTGTTGCCATATAACGTGTTTCCTGGTTTCTCTGAAGCATAGGAAGCGATAATGAATCAGAGCAGAGATTTTCCATCAGAAAAACTGTTGCATCATCTTTTGGTATAGTTCTTACTAATAGAATTTGTCTTGATTTTCCATCAGAAAAACTGTTGCATCATCTTTTGGTATAGTTCTTACTAATAGAATTTGTCTTGATTTTCCATCAGAAAAACTGTTGCATCATCTTTCGGTATAGTTCTTATTAATAGAATTTGTCTCTGGAACAAGACTATAATTGTTGTGCTACTAGCACTGAGTAAGTGCAGAACACTTCTGTTTATAGACTTACAAGGAGGGAGGGAGGATGTGTCTCTGCCCACAGACAGAGCAGGAATATTACCTTACTTAAAATGCATAAGCCACAAGGGCGAGGTATATCTTTACGTATGTGAACGGGAATCTAGCCTTCTGAAGAATAGTGAGGATGTGAATTCTTACTTTTTGCTCTGTTGTGAGAGGCATGGTAATAAGCTTTCAGAGTATGGTGCTCAGCATACCTGTGTCTCTATGTTGAGTGTGGAAACCGGACCGAGACGTGTCCCCATGCCTGTAAAATGACTACCTAACCAGACCGGGAGACCAACATATACAGGGAGCGGCGGTATATACTGCGTAGGTGAGGAAGTCATCGATGCTTGTGTGGCACTATTTTATTTGTATGCGGACTGAAAACAGTTGATGTTTGGTGCGGCTAAAGCGGTTTAATTTGTTTCTTGAATATTATTGTATTTTGTAGTTATTAACAAAATTGTAACTGATTAGCTCCAAGAAACACATGTTTAAATTTCGGAATATGTATTAGTTTATAATCGAGAGTTGTCTAATTCTCCAGCTAACTGTGCTATGAATGTGTTTCTTAAACTTGAACCAAACCTGATGCTGTATTTTTCCTTTAGGTGGCTTAGACAGCGTGGAGTACTTTGACATCAAACTGAATGAATGGAAGATTGTGTCACCAATGCCCTGGAAGGGCGTGACTGTGAAATGTGCTGCTGTCGGCTCCATGCTTTATGTGCTGGCTGGCTTCCAGGGTGTTGGACGGCTGGGTCACATCTTGGAGTACAACACTGAAACGGACAAGTGGGTGGCCAACTCCAAGGTCCGTGCTTTCCCCGTAACCAGCTGCCTAATATGTGTGGTTGACACTTGTGGGGCCAATGAAGAAACTTTGGAAACATAACTCTTCTGAAGGCAGAAGGACCCTATGCTTTAAACAGACGGAAGTGGAGCACATTGCTTCAAGTCGTCTGGCAAAAAACAAAATATATATATATCATCATGACTGTTGTATTACTTACTGTATTTAACAAAATTCATTCTTTTAAAGATCCGCCTTCAGCTTGATAAATTCTCTGCACATTTACCAAAAACCTCTCCTCGGTTCTCAAGCAGGCACAATTTGTTTGAGTGGATGTTTCCATGCCGCATCTTTAACCGCAGGTGCAAAACAAGTTAGATGGAAAGGTCTACTCAAAATCGACGGAACTTAAAACAAAAATTCTAAAGAAATGTTTTATTTATTCTGATCCTTTGCTAAGTGAATAAGTTGTCTCATTGAAAAGCCTGTTGGTTTAAAACGACTCTGTTGTCCCAAAATAGCCTGAGTGTAGTAGAAAGGAATTGGGCAGTAGTAGTTTATTGAAGTAGGATCACATTAATTTTTAAAATCTTGTATATGCTGTGTTTGTTTTTGCTGTGTTTTTTGTACTACTTTGGTATAGCTGTTTCTGCTCTGTTTTAGCTGCCGTTGCGTGTTTATTACTTTTCTATTATGTGTGAACTCTTATTTAGATCGTTCTGTCTTCTCTAGCTGTCTTTAGAGGACTATGGTTTTTTCTATTTTTTTGCGACCTATAAAAGTCATAATTCACACTGTTTGATCACATGAAGCCCAGCTTAACTTGGATGAAAGTTGAATGAGAGGGTAGTCGTAGGTTGAGTTTTGCCATAATTAAATGGTGAAGCAGTAATTTAGATTGTCAACGCAATACATATTTAAAATTGGATGACCAGGATTAGCGCAAGTATTTATAAACATGTTGAATCCAAAATGTGGAAATGAAAATTCCTCAAGTGATGAGTTAAATGTTTGTACTGTTTATTTTATGTATCTGGCACTTACATTGTCAGAGTCCAAGTTGTTGTGAAATGTGTCACAACAGAGCAAAAGCAAGTCAGCTTGAAGCAAAATACTCCTTTGGAGCTTACTGATCCGAGTTTTTCACTAGTGCCATTTCATGAGGTTAAGTTTTCGTTATAGGCATCACAAATAGGATCTGTACTGGACTGACCTCTGCATTTACCGCAACCTTTTATACTCTCAAATTCTGGGCTTTTCAGTCGTTTGTTTTTCTTTTATATACAGACTGGTACAATTAATAACACAAAACCCATCGTGGTATGGCATGTGTGAACCGAAATAGGTCACAAACTCTTGCTAATGTGTTGAAGCTTAGGAAATATGTGCGTGGTTTTCATGTAAAGAGGTTCTCTTCTCAACCTCTAAATATTTTCCTCAGTTTTCACTTAGTACAATTTTTTTTTTAAACAGACTTTGAGTTTCATACACAGAATATAGGCCGTGATATCCCGACCCAGCCACTCAAACAGCAGGCCAACAAGTTACTTGGAATACAAGTAGTGCAATCCATAACCCACAAGGTAACAGTTCGGTTGGAGCTTTAGGTGAACATCGTGACTAGAAGGCTCTGTATAAGTTCTCATAGTCCGGTCCCGCTACAACTGCGGCCTCTCGTCCCCAAACTACCCCCTCTCCCCCCATCTCCACCACCCTCTAACTATCCCCCCTCCCATCCAGGCATGTCACTTAGGTCTAGGCCAGTAATATGAGATACACTTACAGGGCTCGTTGGGCATCCACACTAATTGGGGTATCGCTGTGAGGGGACTCGCCCCAGTAAGGTGGTTCAGTGCATTCTCCAATGACTGGACTCCGAGCCCCAGAAACGCGAGTTCTGCCCGCAGATTACTCTGTGTGAGCTGTGGGGTCCCCTACAGAGGCGTCATCTTCGCTGTTATCAGGGGATTTGAGTGCTTCAACCAGTGCCTCCCAGGCCCTCGCCGCTTCCAACGCCTTCTCGCTCCCTGTCCGCTTCGCTACTTGCAACCTGATCACTCCTTCACATTTCACTTGGTACTATGTGTACAATATTGTTCTAAACTGACCAATTTTCTTATATTTGAGATTCAATTCACCTCGTATTTTGGAATATAAATCAAGCAGTCCAGTTATATATCAATCCGATTTTATTTCTTTGCCCCTCATTTTATTCCTGTCAGCATTAGGAATCCTTGTGAAATTATGGTCCCATAGTACGTGACAAGTAATGAAATTTAAGTAGTTAGCATATTACTATGCCCACTAAATTCATTTTGGTTTAAAGAAAATGCTCTGAAAAGTTACTGTTACACAAACTCGTGTCTGTATTTCTGTATAGAATGGCATAAGCAATCATAAGTTGAGGCAGTCTTCCCTCCTGTACATGGCGAGGAGTATATCAAAAGCTCCTGCCTGCAGTGTCTTGATGACAGAGTTAATACTGAAAGTAGCGCTTGTGGTAGAAGTAAGCCACATGATGTAATCAGAACACAGTGAGTAGCCTCCTCTTGAGCTATGCTTTGTGATACATCATATGTTTTGGGTATTTTTATTGACTGAATATGTTTAAACAATGCAATAAAATGTTTTGTCACCATGTGTGTTTCGCTTATCAAAATTGTTTTGATTTTATTTTTCTCAAGGATACTTGTGAATTTGGTAACAAGCTACTGCTGATCCAGGCTCCTTTTCATCACTTTAACAAACATGTCATTCCAGCAATCAATCTTTTAATAAATGTGGGCTGATAAGATATGTAATCGTTAACAGAGACACCATAGTGACTTACTTCAGCCAGCGAATCCCATTCAAATTCATCCTATCTCGTGCATCTTTCCTCCATCACACCATTAGGTGCTGCAACCCAAGGTACGCACAAGTACAACTCTGTTTCAACCAAGCACTCCTCCATTAGGTGGCATGCTATCCACCGGATAATGAGCTTCAGGTCACCTCTGTGGGGTATGAAGCGCTTTACAAACTCAAATACTACAACTGCTCTGTATATTTTGATTTATCATTTGAGTTATTTTGCTCAAATTCCACCTCAAGGGTTTCAAACCACTTTACATTAAAACTTGATACATACAGTCAAGCATATATTGAGTAGGGGGCAATGCCACACGAGCACTCAAAATTGCGACCTGGTGCGAAGCACTGTCAGGCATGATTTTTTCTCGGCGGAGGGATGACTTCCCATGCAACCAGTGCTGCTTCTACTTATGGGTAAGGGTAGCTGGAATAGATAGGGTCCAGAAGGAACGCAAAGGGCCAAGCTGTTAAAACCACCGCACTTCATAGAAGCAACCGTAGCCTACACAGGAAGGCGGACCTCTGAGACCAACTAGTGATAGAGACTGCTGGCGAGCCTGAGACAGTCTCCTTTGCCCACCCTCCATGTCGGCCGTGTCTAATTTAAAGTACCCCCGGGCCCAGACTCCCATTGCATGTTCTGCTGCAACTGGTCCTCCTGTGTGTGCAGGGCACACTGCTGGTGAATGCGAGTGCATGGAATGGCTGAAATGGACCACTAGGCGGCCTGGCAAGTGGTGAGGACGTGGTGCGCCTGCTGCATGGAAGCAAAAGAATAATCCTTAGCAAAGGATTGCAGCCTCAAGTGCGATTTAGTGAAAATATGACACCACTAGCCAGGAAAGAAATGTGTAGTGGCCAACATAGAGAGTTTGTTGTTTACCTGACCCTCACAGAGATAACACACACACATGATACAGATCTTGGCAATGCCTTGTTTGCATTTATACACCTTCGTCTGCCCTTAGGGGGTGTAGTGAACACACTACATTGTCAAATCTAGGGCTTGGCTGTTTCCCATGTTGAGACTGGCGGCATTACAACAGCTGTACATGGAGCTGCGAAATAACCACCTCAGTTAGCTAGGAACATCAGTTAATGATGCATGTGTAACTATGTGAGGAATCGTGTGGACTGGACAGGCACTCATATGAGCCTACGATGGGCAAAGGCGAACCAAAGCAAGGGAAACTTAACGTTTGGCTCCAGGAAGAAACCACACTGTAACAAAATGGCATCTGGCATCAGAGGGGTCCCACTGGCATGGAGGAAACGAGGTCTCAAGTCACTACAACAGCCATTTTGTTAGACCTTTAGGCTAGTCTACAGTCAGTTGATGCAAAACTAGACTCTATGGTGACTCGCCTCAACCGCTTTATGGTATGGATTGACCAGTAAACAATCAAGATAGATGGCACCGAATGCAGTTGCTCTGATCTTGAAGGTCATATGACGGACACCAGAGCCAAAGTTACTAGTCTGCAAAAGAAGACCCTGGCCGTCACAAGTGAAGAATGAAGATCTAGATGTGGGATCCAGGCTCAATAATATGCACATTATGTGTATTGCTGAATCTACAAACAAAGCAGATGGATACATATGTGGAAACACTACTCACTTATCTATTTGACCACAACAGCTTCACAAATCTGTTCTTGGTAGAACATGTGCATAGGTCACTGGGCCAATGACCACCACTGGGCGCACCTCCTAGACCAATCGTCGCAAAACTGCACAATTTTTGTGACCATGGCACTGTTTTGTGACTGGCACAAGAGAAATGTTCGCCTCAAAACCAAGGGTCAATAATGTCTATTGTTTCTGTTTTTAATACTGCTGTTTAAAAAGCACGACGCAAATTCACAGAGGTGAAGCGTATGCTGAGAGTTCTCAATGTTAAGTACTCCATGCTTTAAAGATTGACTTAAGGGCTAGAACACATAATTTCACAATGCCACAGAAGTATCTATAGTCTGTAATGCACTTGCTGGCTCCAAACGATCATACAAATCACTGAAGGAATCTAAACACAGTAAAAGACACAGAGAGCTGGGAAGTGACTGCAGAAGAAGAGTAATACAGTGCTACAGACATACAGCTATATGTACCCTCGTCTGTAGACAAACATGATATACACAAACATAACTTATTGATATGGGGAAACTGCTCACGTTAACCCCCTACGATATCTGTTCATGGAATTTGACGGTCACTGGGGACACCCAAATGCTGATAAATGCTGATCATGCTTCAGGGCGATATCACAATACATGGTGTGTATCACCTTTCGTTGGTTGTTTTATTAACTTTCCTTGACAGAACTGCATGTAATTACAGGTTACTGGTTTATAGCACTCAAAATTAGGAGCATCAGTGCGGAGGGGGGTTGGATTAAGGGATAATATTCATTGTTGCAGGATGGCTTTATGCATTGCTGAAATATGGATTCACCCTACTAATTAGTGATTGGCTTATGCACACGATTTTTAAGAGTATGTCATGCCTGGTTATATAGCAACCAATAAAAAAAGCGATTACTTTGCTCTTGTGGAACATTAGAGGTCTCAACAAGTGACACAAGGCAAGAAGATTATCGAGGTATCTGGATAGACACGTTATAGATAGGGCTTACCTGCAAGAGATGCACCTGACACCTGGACACTCATGTTCTTTTACTTTAAAATGGTTCCCCCACCACAGGTATTTTTACGTCACATAGTTCATATTCTCAAGAGGCAAGGGGTTTGTATTTTGATGCGCCCCCTTGTTGATTTTAAACTTCACCATAAACATGACGACAGGTTTCTAATCCTCATGGGCACATTAGGAAATGTAGTATTAGCACTGATTAATGTATATGCCTCGAACGTCTGACCCCAGGTTTTCTTGGAGATTTTTACCAAATTTTGAAACTTCCATGTGGACACTATGATTTTGGGGGGGAGATGTTAGTTTTAATGGTTGATACCAAAATGGACTGCTCAGGTGTTAAGACACTTGCAAAACACACAGCCAACGAAGGTTTGTATGATATCTTCAATCTTTACGTATTGAAAGACATGTGGCGCTTCACATATCCAACTGTGAGAGAGTCAGAGTTTTATTCGGCATACACGAGCCATCCTCTAGACTAGATTATTGGTTTGCCTCTCCCAAGCTAGAAATCTGAACAACCAAAGTGCTCCATTTACCTCAAACATTATCTGTTCACTCCCCAGTCAAATTAAAATTGGATCTGCCTAGTTCCAGGTTATGCCTACCGTGCTGGAGATTTCCAGCTGCATCTTTATTAGACCCAGTGTTGAAGAAGGAGGAGAGAAAGAAAGGAGAACAAATTAGAGACTAGAAAGAAAGAAGCAAATAAAAAAGAGGAAAAATAGAATGAAAGGAAAAGAAGAAAACTAAGAAAAACACAGGAAGAAAAAAGAGAAAGGCAGGGGTAGAGTACAATAAAAACAAAAAGAGAAGAAAAACTGAATAAAACTACACAAAAAAAGAGATACAAAAGAAGGAAATAAAAAGTGTAAAGTTAGGAAGAGAGAAAGCAAAGAAGAGGGTATAAAAGAAATCGAGGAAAGAAAGACCTAAATATAAGTAAAGAAAGAAGGACGTAGTAGCAGGAAGGACGGAAATAGAAATAAAGGCACAATTTTTCAGAAGAGGATAGACTGCATTATCCTGCTCTGTCAGCTTTTGGGAGTCCCCACAGAAACTGACACAGTTTATTAAATAGCTGTCTTATGAGGTGGGCAGCTGTATGTTCTCGAGCCTGCTGATAGACAGTTATGTATGATCTACTCAGTGGCAGCCTGCCAGCTACTGCTAGCTCATGATCAAACTGTTGGAGACCGCTGCCCTAAACCAACCAGGGTAACAGATGGTAATGGCAACCTTGAACATGACACTCTGATTCTCGAGGCATCTGTTGAAACAATTCCAACTCTTTTGTTTGGTCACTCTTGCATGCCCAAGGTAAACACACGTAAGATATAACAATGCATTTTTATACATTTATTGAAATGATCGTATTCTTATAAAGAAAGCATGAGCTGCGATTATTAAAAAGTTGAGACATATTACTTTAATTGGCACCATTAGAATGGTAAACAATATGAACATTTCAACCATGTTAATTGTTGCTAATATTTGCTTACTTCTATCTGTATCTATCACTATACTAAAGAGAGCATACAGAGAACCCTCTGCCAGATCAATTAAGATAGCCTAACCCCCATACCGTGGTCATATGTGTCAGGAATCCAGTTTCAGTGCACAGGTTATCTTCCTTATCAGGATGGATGTCAGAGTCGGTAGTGCTTCATCTCAATCACAGTTCACAGTGGTTCCATGATAATCCCAGCATGGAAATGCTCCGCTCAAAGAACTTTAGCATGGAGGCTGTTGTTATAATAAAGTACTGCTCTTATTTACTGTGGCAGAGGTGCAGAGCAGCTCATTTGATTTTGTCTTATCTAAAATGAAGTGTCTCCCAACGAGCACAGAAAGAAAGGAAAACAATGACATTGTGTTCTTCATGTATGAGCCTAGAACTAACTGTAAAGACTACAGAGTGTCAGAAATGCACATACAGTACATTCACACATTAGAAAGTGTGGCAAAGGACACCACGAGAAAGAGATGTCAACCCAAGGAATTGAATCCCCACCGAATCGCTCTCAGTTCAAACAGGTTGATGTGAAGGACCTGTTCTTGGTACAGATCTCCCCCGACGGTAGCCACTGCCTGCGGAGGCACCACTGCAGGGCCCTTATGTGCCAATGTGCATGCATGGCTAGGAGAATGCAGGAAGCTAACCGACCTAACAATCTTAGCACTCTCAAGACTGGAACTCTCGTGCTTTACTGGAAAGATGAAAAAATTGCCTTAATGTGGCTGATCCTTTAAGGCGGAACAGAGGTGCAGAGAAGGGTGGTGTCCAGTAACGACCCTATCAACTGAAGTCATTGAGAGAGTTGCAGGTGAGATTTGGGCTCATTAATTGAAAAGACCAGGTTGAACAGCTTTGATGTTGACTGCAGATTGCACAACACCACTTCTGGCTAACCAGCTTTGATCAGCCAGTTGTCCATATATGGGAATATTAGAATGCACAATCTCCTGAGATAGGCCGCCACCACTGCCTTCACATTAGTGAAGACCTGAGATGCAGGTGTCAAGCCAAAGGTTAGTACTGCAAATTGGTAGTGTGTAGAATCAACCACAAAAATAGCAAGTACTTATGATGTGAACATGGAATAGGGATGTGGAAATACACATCCTGCAGTGCCAGAGACACCATCCAGTCTCCACATTCCAACTCCAGTAGCACTTCAGCTAGGGTCACCATCTTGAACTTTTACTTTTAGAGAGAAAAGTTCAGTTCCATGGGCTCCTGGGTCGGAAGCAGACCACTATCCTACTTGAGCACTAGAAACTAACGTGTGTAACATCCCTGGCCCTTTTCCTGCTCTGGCACTAACTCCACTGCTCCTTTCTGTAAGAGCACTGCCACCTCCTGTTACAGTATGGATAGGTGGCCTGTAAGGTGGGAATAGGCTGTGAGGTAATAGGGGTTGGAGCCTGAAGGAAGAGAAGAGTGTAACTTTTTCCACAATTTGGAGAACCCGCTGTTCCAAAGTTATAGCCTCCCAGGCAGGGAAAAGCAGGACACACAGCCTCTGAGTGGGTTTGGAGAAGCAAACTTGGTCTGTTATCCTGTGGGTGCAGGAGAGAAGGAGCAAGAGGAGGAAGGTTGCAGGCCGGATACATGTCCCTTGCTCTGGGTCTATCTCTACACTGTCTGACCAATGGATATGGCTGGCTGTCGCTGGGTTTGCGAATGGTATTACTGCTGGTGACGAAATAGCCTTTCGAGAAGCCTCAAAGCATTGAAACTGGTGAACGTTCCTTGAGGGAGGAGACAGTTGGAGACCAAAGGAGCAAACTGTAGCTTTACTAGTCTTAAAAAGCTTCCAAGGGCAATCAGCCTTGTCACCAAAAAGACATGCCCCATAGAATGGCAGATCACCTGGATGTCTGCTGAAAAGTTAGAAATCCAAAGCCAGGTCTGTCTTATAAAAAAAGTAAAGGCTCCTACCGCCCGGACCTCTGAGTCAGCCATGTCCAGTCCTGATTTAATGATATTGAAAGGCATTTTGGCCGTCATTAATGACCTCTTGAAAATGTTTCCTCATGTCCTGTTGGATATGAGATAGTACCATCTAAGATATATCCCATAAGGGAGGGTTATAACATGCCATGAGGCAGTTGGCATTCAATGATGTCAAGGCCCTGCTCTCTGCGGAGAAGTACTTTTTGAGCCAGGCTTCTAGGTACTTAGATCCCCTGTCAGAGGATGCCATTGGAGAAACTCCTTATTGGCCTGCGGAGCACGAAGTTTGTATGATCAGACTCCCCAGCGAAGGGTGGGTCAAAAGGAATGGCAGCTCTCCTGGACCAGGGTGATAACGACATGCCTGTTGACTGCTGGGGCAGAAGAGAGCTTCTCCCACGCTGCCAAGACAGGCTCTAGAATGCTCTTGTTAAAAGAGAGGAGAGATTCTGCTGCAGGATTAGATGGCAGGAGGACCTCGGTGAGGACGTTGGTCTTTGCCTCTGCAGTTGGAAGCTATAAGTCCAACACTTCAGAAGCCATGTGTATAACTTTGTGATGGTAGGCAACAGGTGTTTGTGGTCCAGTGAGGAAGTCTACAGGTACCTCTAGAGAAGTGTCTAGGCCATTGGCAGAAGACAATCCTTGAAATTCCTGAGCTTAATCCTCATTATCCCCATAAGGGTGCAGGTCCAAAAGGTCTGAGTCTGTAACACAAATATCATGGAGAAGGTTTCTATACTCCTCTTCCTCCAAGAGATGTTGAGCATCCCTATGGAATCTGTTCTGCAGAGCGACATCAGGCTGCTGCGTCGGTGGTGTCAAATCCGGTACTAGAGGTGAAGGTGGTAGTGAAGGCAGCAGCGGTGGCAGCGTCCACAGCGTCGAGAGCTGCGACATGAAAGAGCCAGGTCAAAGCAATGTGGCGTCGGCCATGGATCTATTGGTGCGGCACCCAGAGGTGTTGGAGCCTAAGACATAAATATTTTAAATCTGTATGGAGCCATCGGCCCTTAAGGGGCACTGGGTGACAAGCAAGCCCTCAAGAAGATTGAATATAAAGCCTTTAAGGGATGCTACTGGATTCGAACTTGGCACTGGAAACTCTGGAAAAGTCAGCATTGGTAGCGTGGGCAATGAAGGCCCCGGCACAGAGTATCCAAAAAACGTCTGAGGCCAATCCGGAGCTGTGTCCAGTGGAGTCACTGGAGTGGGTCCACTAGGAAGGGGGATCTCCGGGCTCACATCAACTAACTATGGCTCAGAGGACGAATGTCCTCTGGGAGATGGTGAGCGGCGAAACGACTTACCTTTAGAGCACTGCTTAGTCTTCTTATGCTTTTTCGTTTTGCCCCTCAGAGAATGAAGAAGGGAATCTGTAGCGAGGTCTCAAGCATTTGTGACATAGATGGTCATCCCTACTCCTGGCCATAAAACGGTTTGCCACCTGCTCTTCTATGGTCTTGGTGTGCATGCGTTGACAGGAAACACAGGCCCCAGAGCCATGATCCGACAATGTCAATAATGTCTATTGTTTCTGTTTTTAATACTGCTGTTTAAAAAGCACGACGCAAATTCACAGAGGTGAAGCGTATGCTGAGAGTTCTCAATGTTAAGTACTCCATGCTTTAAAGATTGACTTAAGGGCTAGAACACATAATTTCACAATGCCACAGAAGTATCTATAGTCTGTAATGCACTTGCTGGCTCCAAACGATCATACAAATCACTGAAGGAATCTAAACACAGTAAAAGACACAGAGAGCTGGGAAGTGACTGCAGAAGAAGAGTAATACAGTGCTACAGACATACAGCTATATGTACCCTCGTCTGTAGACAAACATGATATACACAAACATAACTTATTGATATGGGGAAACTGCTCACGTTAACCCCCTACGATATCTGTTCATGGAATTTGACGGTCACTGGGGACACCCAAATGCTGATAAATGCTGATCATGCTTCAGGGCGATATCACAATACATGGTGTGTATCACCTTTCGTTGGTTGTTTTATTAACTTTCCTTGACAGAATTGCATGTAATTACAGGTTACTGGTTTATAGCACTCAAAATTAGGAGCATCAGTGCGGAGGGGGGTTGGATTAAGGGATAATATTCATTGTTGCAGGATGGCTTTATGCATTGCTGAAATATGGATTCACCCTACTAATTAGTGATTGGCTTATGCACACGATTTTTAAGAGTATGTCATGCCTGGTTATATAGCAACCAATAAAAAAAGCGATTACTTTGCTCTTGTGGAACATTAGAGGTCTCAACAAGTGACACAAGGCAAGAAGATTATCGAGGTATCTGGATAGACACGTTATAGATAGGGCTTACCTGCAAGAGATGCACCTGACACCTGGACACTCATGTTCTTTTACTTTAAAATGGTTCCCCCACCACAGGTATTTTTACGTCACATAGTTCATATTCTCAAGAGGCAAGGGGTTTGTATTTTGATGCGCCCCCTTGTTGATTTTAAACTTCACCATAAACATGACGACAGGTTTCTAATCCTCATGGGCACATTAGGAAATGTAGTATTAGCACTGATTAATGTATATGCCTCGAACGTCTGACCCCAGGTTTTCTTGGAGATTTTTACCAAATTTTGAAACTTCCATGTGGACACTATGATTTTGGGGGGGAGATGTTAGTTTTAATGGTTGATACCAAAATGGACTGCTCAGGTGTTAAGACACTTGCAAAACACACAGCCAACGAAGGTTTGTATGATATCTTCAATCTTTACGTATTGAAAGACATGTGGCGCTTCACATATCCAACTGTGAGAGAGTCAGAGTTTTATTCGGCATACACGAGCCATCCTCTAGACTAGATTATTGGTTTGCCTCTCCCAAGCTAGAAATCTGAACAACCAAAGTGCTCCATTTACCTCAAACATTATCTGTTCACTCCCCAGTCAAATTAAAATTGGATCTGCCTAGTTCCAGGTTATGCCTACCGTGCTGGAGATTTCCAGCTGCATCTTTATTAGACCCAGTGTTGAAGAAGGAGGAGAGAAAGAAAGGAGAACAAATTAGAGACTAGAAAGAAAGAAGCAAATAAAAAAGAGGAAAAATAGAATGAAAGGAAAAGAAGAAAACTAAGAAAAACACAGGAAGAAAAAAGAGAAAGGCAGGGGTAGAGTACAATAAAAACAAAAAGAGAAGAAAAACTGAATAAAACTACACAAAAAAAGAGATACAAAAGAAGGAAATAAAAAGTGTAAAGTTAGGAAGAGAGAAAGCAAAGAAGAGGGTATAAAAGAAATCGAGGAAAGAAAGACCTAAATATAAGTAAAGAAAGAAGGACGTAGTAGCAGGAAGGACGGAAATAGAAATAAAGGCACAATTTTTCAGAAGAGGATAGACTGCATTATCCTGCTCTGTCAGCTTTTGGGAGTCCCCACAGAAACTGACACAGTTTATTAAATAGCTGTCTTATGAGGTGGGCAGCTGTATGTTCTCGAGCCTGCTGATAGACAGTTATGTATGATCTACTCAGTGGCAGCCTGCCAGCTACTGCTAGCTCATGATCAAACTGTTGGAGACCGCTGCCCTAAACCAACCAGGGTAACAGATGGTAATGGCAACCTTGAACATGACACTCTGATTCTCGAGGCATCTGTTGAAACAATTCCAACTCTTTTGTTTGGTCACTCTTGCATGCCCAAGGTAAACACACGTAAGATCTAACAATGCATTTTTATACATTTATTGAAATGATCGTATTCTTATAAAGAAAGCATGAGCTGCGATTATTAAAAAGTTGAGACATATTACTTTAATTGGCACCATTAGAATGGTAAACAATATGAACATTTCAACCATGTTAATTGTTGCTAATATTTGCTTACTTCTATCTGTATCTATCACTATACTAAAGAGAGCATACAGAGAACCCTCTGCCAGATCAATTAAGATAGCCTAACCCCCATACCGTGGTCATATGTGTCAGGAATCCAGTTTCAGTGCACAGGTTATCTTCCTTATCAGGATGGATGTCAGAGTCGGTAGTGCTTCATCTCAATCACAGTTCACAGTGGTTCCATGATAATCCCAGCATGGAAATGCTCCGCTCAAAGAACTTTAGCATGGAGGCTGTTGTTATTATAAAGTACTGCTCTTATTTACTGTGGCAGAGGTGCAGAGCAGCTCATTTGATTTTGTCTTATCTAAAATGAAGTGTCTCCCAACGAGCACAGAAAGAAAGGAAAACAATGACATTGTGTTCTTCATGTATGAGCCTAGAACTAACTGTAAAGACTACAGAGTGTCAGAAATGCACATACAGTACATTCACACATTAGAAAGTGTGGCAAAGGACACCACGAGAAAGAGATGTCAACCCAAGGAATTGAATCCCCACCGAATCGCTCTCAGTTCAAACAGGTTGATGTGAAGGACCTGTTCTTGGTACAGATCTCCCCCGACGGTAGCCACTGCCTGCGGAGGCACCACTGCAGGGCCCTTATGTGCCAATGTGCATGCATGGCTAGGAGAATGCAGGAAGCTAACCGACCTAACAATCTTAGCACTCTCAAGACTGGAACTCTCGTGCTTTACTGGAAAGATGAAAAAATTGCCTTAATGTGGCTGATCCTTTAAGGCGGAACAGAGGTGCAGAGAAGGGTGGTGTCCAGTAACGACCCTATCAACTGAAGTCATTGAGAGAGTTGCAGGTGAGATTTGGGCTCATTAATTGAAAAGGCCAGGTTGAACAGCTTTGATGTTGACTGCAGATTGCACAACACCACTTCTGGCTAACCAGCTTTGATCAGCCAGTTGTCCATATATGGGAATATTAGAATGCACAATCTCCTGAGATAGGCCGCCACCACTGCCTTCACATTAGTGAAGACCTGAGATGCAGGTGTCAAGCCAAAGGTTAGTACTGCAAATTGGTAGTGTGTAGAATCAACCACAAAAATAGCAAGTACTTATGATGTGAACATGGAATAGGGATGTGGAAATACACATCCTGCAGTGCCAGAGACACCATCCAGTCTCCACATTCCAACTCCAGTAGCACTTCAGCTAGGGTCACCATCTTGAACTTTTACTTTTAGAGAGAAAAGTTCAGTTCCATGGGCTCCAGGGTCGGAAGCAGACCACTATCCTACTTGAGCACTAGAAACTAACGTGTGTAACATCCCTGGCCCTTTTCCTGCTCTGGCACTAACTCCACTGCTCCTTTCTGTAAGAGCACTGCCACCTCCTGTTACAGTATGGATAGGTGGCCTGTAAGGTGGGAATAGGCTGTGAGGTAATAGGGGTTGGAGCCTGAAGGAAGAGAAGAGTGTAACTTTTTCCACAATTTGGAGAACCCGCTGTTCCAAAGTTATAGCCTCCCAGGCAGGGAAAAGCAGGACACACAGCCTCTGTGTGGGTTTGGAGAAGCAAACTTGGTCTGTTATCCTGTGGGTGCAGGAGAGAAGGAGCAAGAGGAGGAAGGTTGCAGGCCGGATACATGTCCCTTGCTCTGGGTCTATCTCTACACTGTCTGACCAATGGATATGGCTGGCTGTCGCTGGGTTTGCGAATGGTATTACTGCTGGTGACGAAATAGCCTTTCGAGAAGCCTCAAAGCATTGAAACTGGTGAACGTTCCTTGAGGGAGGAGACAGTTGGAGACCAAAGGAGCAAACTGTAGCTTTACTAGTCTTAAAAAGCTTCCAAGGGCAATCAGCCTTGTCACCAAAAAGACATGCCCCATAGAATGGCAGATCACCTGGATGTCTGCTGAAAAGTTAGAAATCCAAAGCCAGGTCTGTCTTATAAAAAAAGTAAAGGCTCCTACCGCCCGGACCTCTGAGTCAGCCATGTCCAGTCCTGATTTAATGATATTGAAAGGCATTTTGGCCGTCATTAATGACCTCTTGAAAATGTTTCCTCATGTCCTGTTGGATATGAGATAGTACCATCTAAGATATATCCCATAAGGGAGGGTTATAACATGCCATGAGGCAGTTGGCATTCAATGATGTCAAGGCCCTGCTCTCTGCGGAGAAGTACTTTTTGAGCCAGGCTTCTAGGTACTTAGATCCCCTGTCAGAGGATGCCATTGGAGAAACTCCTTATTGGCCTGCGGAGCACGAAGTTTGTATGATCAGACTCCCCAGCGAAGGGTGGGTCAAAAGGAATGGCAGCTCTCCTGGACCAGGGTGATAACGACATGCCTGTTGACTGCTGGGGCAGAAGAGAGCTTCTCCCACGCTGCCAAGACAGGCTCTAGAATGCTCTTGTTAAAAGAGAGGAGAGATTCTGCTGCAGGATTAGATGGCAGGAGGACCTCGGTGAGGACGTTGGTCTTTGCCTCTGCAGTTGGAAGCTATAAGTCCAACACTTCAGAAGCCATGTGTATAACTTTGTGATGGTAGGCAACAGGTGTTTGTGGTCCAGTGAGGAAGTCTACAGGTACCTCTAGAGAAGTGTCTAGGCCATTGGCAGAAGACAATCCTTGAAATTCCTGAGCTTAATCCTCATTATCCCCATAAGGGTGCAGGTCCAAAAGGTCTGAGTCTGTAACACAAATATCATGGAGAAGGTTTCTATACTCCTCTTCCTCCAAGAGATGTTGAGCATCCCTATGGAATCTGTTCTGCAGAGCGACATCAGGCTGCTGCGTCGGTGGTGTCAAATCCGGTACTAGAGGTGAAGGTGGTAGTGAAGGCAGCAGCGGTGGCAGCGTCCACAGCGTCGAGAGCTGCGACATGAAAGAGCCAGGTCAAAGCAATGTGGCGTCGGCCATGGATCTATTGGTGCGGCACCCAGAGGTGTTGGAGCCTAAGACATAAATATTTTAAATCTGTATGGAGCCATCGGCCCTTAAGGGGCACTGGGTGACAAGCAAGCCCTCAAGAAGATTGAATATAAAGCCTTTAAGGGATGCTACTGGATTCGAACTTGGCACTGGAAACTCTGGAAAAGTCAGCATTGGTAGCGTGGGCAATGAAGGCCCCGGCACAGAGTATCCAAAAAACGTCTGAGGCCAATCCGGAGCTGTGTCCAGTGGAGTCACTGGAGTGGGTCCACTAGGAAGGGGGATCTCCGGGCTCACATCAACTAACTATGGCTCAGAGGACGAATGTCCTCTGGGAGATGGTGAGCGGCGAAACGACTTACCTTTAGAGCACTGCTTAGTCTTCTTATGCTTTTTCGTTTTGCCCCTCAGAGAATGAAGAAGGGAATCTGTAGCGAGGTCTCAAGCATTTGTGACATAGATGGTCATCCCTACTCCTGGCCATAAAACGGTTTGCCACCTGCTCTTCTATGGTCTTGGTGTGCATGCGTTGACAGGAAACACAGGCCCCAGAGCCATGATCCGACATGCTACTGCACTGTTTTAATTTTTTATGAGAGGAAAACTCTTTCGAGAGCAAGCTCCAGCTTCGTGTTTTAGACGCAGAAAAAAGGGAACGGACTTTGTTAGTCCGAGGCTTGCGATATATGGCTTAGATGACATCACCAGACACCACTTCTGATATTGATATGAAGCCAGCATCCCCTACTGGCGATGCGAGAGCTTTGAAGTTTCCATATCCAATCTATCGTCCGGGATTTCATACAGGTGAGGAATATGTAGATAGAAGCATCCATCATAAAAAATCTAAATCTTAAGAGACTTTTAAACCTAGATGATATGCAATCAGTATCAAACAAAGACTTTTCCTTAAAGGAAACATAGAATAAAGACTTGAATTTATAACCATACTCAAGTACTTGTGCTTTTTACCCAGTCAAACTCACAACAGCTGTTGACCCCATTATTAAGACTGGCAAGATATATTAATTCTTAAGATAGCTGTGCAGGGCCCTTGGTGTCTGATAAAGTTAGTTCGAGGCATATGAGCTGCAGATTGTACACTTAGCATAGGTCGCCATCTGGTGTTGGGCCCGGATGTTTGCAGTTTGTTTTTCTTCTTGGACCGTCTTTGGAAGTCACGAGTTTGGTGACTCCTCCTTCGGTCCGTACTGCGCATGGGCTTCGGCTCCATCCTCAGATTGTTTTTTTCCGCCATCGGGCTCGGATGTGATACTTCGTACTCCGGCTTCGAACTTCTACGGTTCCAGCCTCGACGGAAAATCCTCGATTCTTCGAGTTCCTTCATCATCTTCATCTCTCGAAGCGGCACTTTTTCCATCCCGTACATCGACACCGGCCTTCGGGCCCTCCGCGACTCCGGTCCCGGCCGATGGAAAGGACTCCGTTTAAAAAGTGCCCAAAATGTGGGTCTAAATTTCCCCACACCGACCTCCATCAGGTGTGTAACCTTTGCCTCTCTCCGGAACACGAGGCTCGAGACTGCCCCGCCTGCAAGTCTTTTCGATCGAAGAAAACGATCCGAGATCGAAGGGCTCGACGCACCATGGCGCACTCATCCTCGACAGCTCCACCGGACATCTTCGGAGACGACGCCGAAGCTTCGGGGCAGACACACACCGAACTGGGAGAAGACATCGTCAGCGCTTCCGAGGCCGACGACTCCGACCTGGAGGACGTAACACCAGGACAGCGGGCCGTGAGTACAATGCCCCCTCCCAGCCCCGCACCGAAAACCAAAGAGACTCCGGTTACTCCCTCGCCTGCCGGCCTGGGCAAAACCAAAACCAAAGCCTCGATCACCCCACCTTCGGGCCCGGTGTCGAAGCACTCAAAGTCTCACGGCAGCTCGGGATCGAGCCAGCCGACGCCCGGTGCCGATAAACACCACTCGGCACCGAAGCCTGCAAAATCCAGCTCGACTCCGAAACCACCGGTGCCGAAGCCTGGACACTCGGCGCCGACCAAACACAAACAGAAATCGGTCGGCACCGACGCTCCGGCGCCGAAACAGCATTCGACGCCGAAACACACGGAGACCTCCAAAAAGCAGGCCGTACACAGAACATCGAAACCTCCGGTTCCGAAATCGCCGGTGCCGACAGACGACTCGGCGCCATTGGCTCTGTTTACACCAGACCCTTTACAAAAGACTTTGTCCAGAGATCCAAAGACTGGCCTTTTGACTGTGATTACTAAGAAGCGTCGCCTTGAGGCTCCGGCTCCTCCTCCTCCACCCAAAAAGAGGGACTCAGCTACTTCTCCCCTTAGAGTACCCTCCCCACTGCCACCCCCCCTCCCACCACCACCCCCTCCACCTTTACCTCACTACGATCCGGCCCCATCCCCAGACCCGGATGACGGGGACCCGGACAATGACCCAGGGGACGCCCCAATGGATCCCACTCCACCAGGGACCCCAGATCCATGGGAGGATTATAATAACCCTGATGTACCCAATGTACCTCAAGACGACCTATACCCATCAAGGCCGTCTCCTCCAGAGGACTCTTTAGGGTTTCACCATTTAGTGCAGAGAGCAGCACACTACCATGGGGTGGACATGCACACGGAACCAGTGGAAGAAGACTTCCTACTGGATACATTTGATTTACAAGATCGTTCCACTGCTATTTTACCCATGCTTAAGGGTGTCACCAAGCACGCTACAGAGGTATTCAAAGACCCTGTCAGAGCCAGAGTACTAAACCCTAGAATAGAGAAGAAGTACAAGGCGGCACCCACAGACCCTGCATACATCAAGGGCCCTGCTCCTCTAGATTCCCTAGTTGTCTCCACAGCTAGAAAGCGGGCTAACTCCCAATCCTCAGGAGATGCCCCACCACCAGACAAGGAATCTAAACTTCTGGACGCGTCTGGTAAACGCACCGCCTACCAGGCTGCAAACATGTGGCGCATTGCAAATACACAAGCACTGCTTGCGCGATATGATAGAGCACACTATGATGAATTAGAGGCTCTTATGCAGCACCTTCCAGAGAAATACAAACGCCAAGCTCATGACCTGATACAGGAGGGCAAACTAATCACAAACACCTCCATTAAGTGTGCCCTCGATGCAGCAGACACTGCTTCTAGAGCCATAAACACCAGTGTCCTGCTTCGCCGCCATGCCTGGCTCAGGATATCAGGGTTCAAGCCTGAGGTCCAGACATCAATACTTAATCACACCTTTGACCAGCAAACACTCTTTGGCCCAAAGGTAGACGAAGCGCTCGAAAAAATGAAGAAAGATACAGACACAGCGAAGTCTATGGGAGCGCTCCAGACCCAAGCCTCTAAGCGTTCCTTTCGACGCTCGTCCTTTCGTGGCACAGGTAGAGGCTCCTCCACCGATAATGCCTCTACCTCCTACAAATCCCCTCCTCAAAATACCTTTTCAAAGGGCAACCAAAGAGGTGGTTACAGAGGCAACAACAATAAGGGCAGGGGCAAAACCAACAATACCCGTTCTGCCACCCCACCCGCACAATGACTCCCCTTCGCTCCCTCCAGACCATTCCACTCCGGTCGGGGGCAGACTACAAGATTTTATCCACGTATGGGAGTCCATAACATCGGACAAATGGGTGACCCAAATCATTCGGTCAGGGTACTGCCTCGAGCTAACATCTACCCCACCCAATATCCCACCAAGGCACCGTCCAATGTCCCAAGAGCATTCCACACTGCTCAAACAAGAGGTACTCTCGCTCCTCCAGAAACACGCCATAGAGCAGGTACCCGGCAATCAACGAAATCTAGGGGTCTACTCCCTATATTTCTTAATCCCAAAGAAAGACGAGACCCTCAGACCCATTCTGGATCTCCGGCCTCTAAATGCCTACATACATTCAGACCACTTTCACATGGTCACCTTACAACAAGTCCTCCCACTCCTCTGCCAGGGAGACTTTCTCACAACACTGGATCTGAAAGACGCGTACTTTCACATTCCAATACACCCCTCTCACAGAAAATACCTCAGGTTCGTGGTGGACGGGCAACATTACCAATTCAAGGTTCTCCCCTTCGGGGTCACCACTGCACCACGGGTGTTTACCAAATGCCTAGCAGTAGTAGCAGCACACCTCAGACGTCAACATGTTCACGTCTTCCCTTACTTAGACGACTGGCTCATAAAAGCCGCGTCCTACCACCAATGCGTGCAACATACAAACAGCACCATCCAACTGCTTCATCAGCTAGGCTTCACGGTGAACTACCAAAAGTCCCACCTCATACCATCTCACACAAAGCAATATCTCGGGGCCACCATAGACACCTCAAAAGGTATTGCCTATCCAAACTCAGCCAGAATCACACGCATTCTAGCCTTACGCAAAATATTCCTTCCTCAACACTCTCTACCAGCAAGAGTGTTTATGAAGCTCATAGGGATGATGGCGTCTTGCATCTTCATAGTGCCCCATGCAAGACTCCACATGCGTCCACTTCAGGAGTGCCTAGCACAACAGTGGAACCAGGCCCAGGGTCAGCTGACGGATCTGGTGTTGGTGGACGGCCGCACACATCACTCTCTGCAGTGGTGGAACACCACAAACCTTTCCAAGGGACGGCCGTTCCTGGACCCGGTTCCCCAAGTGACTCTAACAGCGGACGCATCGCTCTCCGGCTGGGGAGCGCACCTCTTACACCTCACAATGCAAGGTCTATGGACGCCACAGCAAAAAACGCTCCACATCAACCATCTGGAGCTTTTGGCGATCTTTCTAGCCCTAAAATCTTTCCAAAAGCAGATTTCAGGCAAAGCAGTCCTCATTCGCACAGACAACATGACTGCGATGTATTATATACAGAAACAGGGGGGGACACACTCTCCCCAGCTCTCCCGCTTAGCCCAGAGCATATGGAGATGGGCAATTCCCCAAAACATTTTTCTCCTGGCACAACATGTTCCAGGCGTACAAAACACCATAGCAGATCTGCTCAGCAGACAGACTCAACAACTACACGAATGGGAACTGCATCCACAAGTTCTTCACCCATTCTTCCGACAGTGGGGGCATCCTCAAATAGACCTCTTCGCCACCCACGAAAACAAAAAATGCCCAAGCTTCGCCGCCAGATACCCACACCCATTGTCCAAGGGCAATGCGATATGGATGAACTGGTCAGGCAGATTTGCATACGCCTTTCCACCTCTCCCACTAATTCCATTAGTGGTCAGGAAACTACAACAGCACTCCCTCACACTCATTCTGGTAGCTCCGACGTGGGCCAGACAGCCGTGGTACACCACGCTACTACAACTATCAGTGGTACCACATCAAAAACTGCACCTTTCCCCATGCCTCCTAACCCAGAACCATGGAGAAATCAGGCACCCGGACCCAGCTCAGCTCAACCTGGCGATCTGGCTCCTGAACTCTTAGAATTCGGGTACCTTAACCTTCCCCCTGATTGCATGAACATCATCATGGAAGCCAGACGTCCTACCACTAGAGCATGCTATGCCGCAAAGTGGAAAAGATTTGTAATGTACTGCCGTAACAATACAATCAACCCTCTAGATGCATCCATACAACACATCATATGCTATCTGCTCCATCTTCACAGGTGTAACCTGGCGTATTCATCCATACGCCTACACCTAGCAGCGATCGCTGCCTATCTACAAAACAGACAGCATTTGTCACTCTTCAGAGTGCCCGCTATTAAAGCCTTCATGGAAGGCCTTAAACGAGTAATTCCTCCCAGGGCACCACCCTCCCCTGTATGGAATCTAAATTTGGTCCTTACACGACTAATGGGTCCGCCCTTCGAACCAATGCACAAATGTGAGCTACAATTTCTCACCTGGAAAACAGCTTTCCTTGTAGCTATCACTTCCCTTAGAAGGGTTGGTGAAATACAAGCGTTCACCATACAGGAACCTTACATACAAATGCATCACAGCAAGGTCATACTTCGAACTAATCCGAAGTTCCTGCCCAAAGTCATTACCCCCTTCCACCTCAATCAATCAGTGGAATTACCTGTCTTCTTTTCGCAACCCCAATCTGTTGCGGAAAGGGCCTTACACACACTAGATGTGAAAAGAGCGTTGCTATATTACATACAAAGAACGCAACCCTTCAGGAAGACCAAACAGTTGTTCGTTTCCTTTTCTCCACCACATAAAGGCAACCCCATCTCAAAATCAGGGATAGCTAGGTGGATTGTAAAATGCATACAAATTTGCTATCAGAAGGCAAAGAGAACATTATCTGTTCCCCCTAAAGCCCACTCTACAAGAAAGTTAGGGGCTTCTATGGCTTTTCTAGGGAATATACCCTTAGATGACATATGCAAGGCAGCCACATGGTCTACACCGCACACATTCACAAAACACTACTGTGTAGATGTGCATTCCCAGCAGCAAGCTAGGGTGGGCCAGGCTGTACTAAAAACACTCTTTCAAACAGCTGCAACGGATACCGGTGGTCGCCGCTAAGGTTGGGTACTGCTATATAATCTATGCTAAGTGTACAATCTGCAGCTCATATGCCTCGAACGGAATATGCTACTTACCAGTATGCATCTGTTCTTGGCATGTAGAGCTGCAGAGTTGTACACGCCCACCCGCCTCCCCGGCTACCTGTATCCGTTCCAGTCCATCTTATTTAGATACAACACACATGGGTTTCTCACTGTTATTACTACGCTCCATCATTTCCCTGTTGGCGAAAAACAATCTGAGGATGGAGCCGAAGCCCATGCGCAGTACGGACCGAAGGAGGAGTCACCAAACTCGTGACTTCCAAAGACGGTCCAAGAAGAAAAACAAACTGCAAACATCCGGGCCCAACACCAGATGGCGACCTATGCTAAGTGTACAACTCTGCAGCTCTACATGCCAAGAACAGATGCATACTGGTAAGTAGCATATTCCTTATGGTCCCAGGAACCTTTTGGCGCATGATATCTTTAAATGAAGAAACACTGCATGCCCCTGCTGTGCAAGTCCAGCTGAAAAAGTGCTGCTCCCACTGCTGTGTGCTTCCACATAAGCCCTTGGGAGCAGCAGCATCATCTAAGCCCTGGCTTTATTGACTCCAGCGACAGCCACTTATGGTATAGTTATGTGTAACCACTCGCCTGTGGATCTGAATAGGAGAAGCTGCTTTGCGTAGATAAGCCGAGTTCACGCTCACATTTGTGGAGGGGATGGAAATTTTCATTTCTAGATCTTGCTCGGTCCAAAACTGAAATCTACCACCCAAACAAACGAATACCCCACCCTGGATCACAGTGGCGATCTCTATTAAGAATGTATATTAAACTGTGGCCGACGTTTGTGATTTCTTTAGCCATCAGAGGCACTTCTTCTGATTATAAACTGCTGAATGCTCTTACAAACTTTGTTTCGCCAAGCCATTAGAGATGCTTCTTCAAGTCTATTTTCAGTAGTCTGTTATTGGTGTCTCCTTCGGTGAGGGGAGATCAAGGTGCCTACAGGCAATCACATATTTGGGGATCTTCACTCAGGGGCTGTCTGCAGGGGGACCAGGGTCACAAGGACTCACCAAATAACCTAGCGTGCAGGCCCTTCCTTGGGCTACAGTTGGACCAATATCTTGCTGCACAGCTCCACATGGCCCTCCTATTCCAGGCAACCTTCCTTTATGCCTTCAGCACTCTTCCTTCAATTTAGTTTCAAGGCAATTCTTAGCAGGCTGCAGCATTAACATGTTCCTTTTCCAAAATCTGGCAAGCAAAGTTGGCAGTTGGCAACCCCAACAGTAAAGCTCACGTCGATCTCAGTCTGCACTGGTGTTGGACCTTTGGCACTGGTCAATGAGACATCCTGGCACATTGACTAGAGGTTTCTGTCCAATGATTACTTTCAATTTACAGACAGATTATGGATTCCACATGTCCAGTTCTTGGGCTGGTTTCAAGCAATTCCTTTTTGCGTATTCATCTAAGACTGGTCAAGCCACATTCTTTGACCTCTTATATCTCCAGGAAAGATGGGTGGGCCTAGAAGAGGCTTCTTCTCAATTATCTCGCAACCTGGTGGAGATAACTCTGAGGAAGAATGGAGCAGGAACGGGGCAAGAACAGTCCCTATTATCCAACGTTTTCTAACTCTTATCCTCAACACCTTAGTGCCTGGTCCATTTCAGAGGGCTTCAAGAATGCTTTGAAAGAACCCTGCAATTCCCATTGCTGCCTGGCAAGCTGTCTTCAACCTTCATCTAATGTACCATTCATGAGATCCAATGGGCACAGCACATACTCTTCATGTTCATCTTACTATGCACAAAGAGTATACTTAAATATGATATCTATGCCCCCCATGGATGGAGCTAAGAACCTGACTGTAGTGGTCTGGCAGACATTCTTAAACTGGAAAATCTGGTACTTCTCTCCCCTTCTGCAGGCATCAGGTAAAAAAAACTCTGTCCCCCTGGTATAATCTTTCACTGCAACCATGTCAAGTCTTCCGTAGCCCAGATAGCTGATATGAGGCACACATGGAGAAACACGTGGTGTGCCTTTCAGGAGAGTTGTCCAAATGTTTGCAAGATCATTGCATAGTCAGGTCCAGCTTGTCAGCAATTTGTTCCAAGGAAATAATGTTTGTGGTGATGGGAAGTTAGGAAACAGATTTACTTGTTGCATTCTGAGGCAGTGGTGTTAAAGTAAGCTGTATTTTCTCCTGAAGAAGGAGATACAACAATTATGGAGGGTGCACAGGCATATTCCTAATGAGTGAGGCACATTCTATACAAAACGTTCCTCTACATCACGGAGCAACAGTTAAGAGGACTTAATTAAATAAGAGTTTTGAATGAGGTTGCAATCTCAGAGAGTCCGTGTTGGAGAAATTGGAGTCAGCAATCGAGGGGAGGTGGATGTTGCTAGTGACTGGTACATGGACTGCAGTGCCAGGCAGTCAGAGTGGAAGGAATCTGGTCCGGAAGAAGAGACATGGTGGGGATTGAAGTGAGAAGTCCATAATAAGAGTGTGTAAGTTGTTAATAGAGTTTTCTTGAGTTTAATTCATTGTGGTAATTTGTTTTAAGTCATCAAAAAACATGGAGTAAATTGTGGCAGTTAAAATCCTTAGGCTGAGACATTTCTTGATTTAACCTGTGGGTAAAAGCAGGAAACGTAGGCCCGCACAGGTGCCTTCTAATTTTTTTGACTTCCAAAGATCCTTAAGATTCTGATTTGACCAAGTTAGCCACTAATAATAATGATTCTGTTAATCAAAAGTCATTTTCCAATGGATCCTCTTTAGTTGGAAAGGGTTCCGTCCACATAGTTAAGAGCTTTGCTTCTCTTGGGCCTTCCACTGTAGAGGGTGGCAATGCTATTGGTACAATAGGTTCTCTACTACAAATTATAGTTCACGCGATTCATGACATGGATGATGACACTGTTGATGATGATGTCTTGGGGACCAACGGTGAGGTTTCTAAATTCTGGTTTGGACCATTACAAAAGAAGCAAAAGATCTCTCCTTCCACTTCAATGTTTGGGAACCCAAAATGTAATATTGTGTTAAATGGTTGTGCGACCTGGGGCCCGCCCTGTGACTTAAGTCTGGTTTGCTGTGGAAAAGTAGCTTACCAGGCTGGCCGGGAACGGACCCACCATCTTGCTCCCTCTTTTGTCGGTGTATCGTCTGATCTTTTGGCCTGCTGGGGCCCGGCCTCACATTCTTCTGGACTCCAGCTTCAGGGTGACTTGTGCGGGGGTACACTCGGGCCTGTGCATGGACTAGCTGTCCCTGCTCGCTGCATCTGGAGGGGAGCACTGCCCCTGTCTGGGCTTGGTCTTGCCGGTGTCACGAGCGGGGGAGCCAGTGGACTGGCTGCTCTGCTCTGTTCGAGCCTGAGGGGGCTCTCAGTGAATGCTTTGGCTCCTGAGATTGGTTGGGGTGGAGCCTAACGACTGCTGCTGTGCTGTGCCTGTGGTCAGTTGGGCCTGAAGCTGGGGCTTCTGTGGATGCCTCACATTGTGGCCCACTTGTGGTGTGACCCAGCCTGTTGACTGAAGAGGGGGGCAGCTGGCCCTCCTGTGTTGGTGCTATGGGGGGACCCTTCTGTAAGACTCAGAGGTGGATGGGAGACCTTTCTGCAGTGCTTCCCGTGGTGCAGTGGCACTGTGTCGGCAGCCTGGTCGAGGGATTTTTTCTGGTGGTTACTTGACTTCTGTGCTCTATGGTCTCCCCCTGAATCTGCAATTGAGCTGATTTGCTGTCACCATGCTGCGCTCTGTCACCTGAGGGGACCCCCTCCCTGAATCCTTTGCCTCCTTCATCTGCCATCCATGCAGGTCCCTCGTTACTGCACTCCCCGAGCTGCGGGAGGCTACATGGTGGCACTGAGAGCACAGTTCTTTTTCTCTGCGTCTTCTGCAGTCCTGTGTTGGTGTCGCAGACTATGTATAGCCTTCCTACTGGTGGCCGCCTTACCTGTCCTTGGTTCTGTCAGTGTTGGGGAGTACTGTAACACAACTTGCGTCTCCACATCAGCACCATGGGTGAGGATAGAGCCCAGAGACACCCATAGGGTAACACTATCATGCAATATACCAACGCACGCTATTCTGCCTATAAGCTCACCCGCCGAGGTCAGTTAGAGACCCCTGAACACTTCCCGGAATATCTGGAGAAGTCCTCTCGGGCAACTCTCCTTGAAGCTATACATGGCTCTAGAGTGGCTCGGGAATTGCAGATAGCAGATGTCTCGAACCAGGTGAATCTGTTGCAGCTGACTTCCACAAAGTGGCAGATAAAGTTGATATACCACGGAGACCAACATAGAACATCTTTGCAAAGCGAGGTGCATCTACTTATGCAGCAGGTCTCCCAAATGTCCGTAGTCACAAAGTCCCTGGAGAACCGAGTGGTAGACGCTGAGGGCTGCTCGCGTCAAAGCAATGTGCGCCTGCCAGGCTTCCCCATGAGGGCTGAGGGTCAGTCTGCACAAAAGTTCCTGGAGGACTGGATGAGACACTCTCTGAGTCCTAGAGACCTGGCCAAATTTGTTGTATTTGAAGGAGCACACAGCCTTTGCCCCCATTCCCCATACTGGGGCTCCACACAGGTCCCTTATCGCTAGGATCCTGAACTGCAGAAACAGGGATGCTATCCTGAGGGCCGCCAGAGAAACCTCAATCCCCAATTTGAAAACAACAACATTTCTATTCATCCATGCTACACTCAAAAGGTGCAGGAACGGCGTAAATCATGCCTGAAAGTCAAGTGTAAACTACAAGAGATGATCAGATGGATGCTCCTATACCAAGCAAAGCTTTGCTTCATAGCCGCTGGAAAATCACACTTTTTCGAGTCCCTTGATGAGGTGTGGACCTAGTTGGATATGTTGGACAGGGTTCCGGTGTGTACTCTGAATGTTGCAGACCCCTTCCACACCCACACAACCCGGGCTGTTGGCAGTAGCTCCCAGCGTGGAGACCCACTGTATCCACAGGTCTCTTTACGTATTGCACCATAGCCTCCACTACCCTCTAACACTCCTTAGTGCCTGATACTCTGCTGACAATTCACAGGGTGGAGGGGACTCTGATGCTCCGATAATAAGTAGCGACATTGTACCTGAAACTGAGGTTCCATGACTTGCTTTTTGTATTGTATGTAAAGTACCTGTGACAGATCGCTGTGTCTTGTCCACTAGCCTCTTTCTTAGACGGGCTGGAGTTCCTTTCCTGGAGACTAGGCCATGGGCAAGGGGTGATCTGGGGATTCTGATTCCCTTGTGTTCTGATTGGAGGTCTGTCCTTTTATGTTTCTGTGGTGAGGGGGGTCCTTAAAAATTTCAGTTGACGCGTGTTGCTGTCCCTTAGGGGTTGGTCTACGATAGTATTCGTCCTGGCACATTGACTTAATTGGGCTTGTATGATGATGTTAAATTATACTTGTTCCGGGGGTGGAGAGGGGAGGGGAGGGGGAGTTCATGCGGGTTTGATTATGTTGACCCGCGTGTCTTTGCGATGTTGTCACGGGGGTGGGATGCACCGATGTCCAATTGCATCTTGATGGCGAGTAGGAGGACTGGCATAGGTAACCTCATCTCCTGGATTGTGGAGGCTTGGGTACACAAAATGTTATAGGATTCTCTTCTTTCTTAAGTGGCATGCTGCTGATATTGCCTGCTTGCAAGACTCTCATCTCTCTAACGCCAAGGCTCATAAATTGGGAAAAAAATGGAGGGGGCAACTCTACTCTGCAACTACACGCCTAATGCCAGGGGTGTCCCTATCTGGAAGGCACCCAGAGTCCCCTTCACCCTTGTTTATATGGAGGCTGATGTCGAGGGGTGTTACCTTTTGCTACAGGAAAGACTAGACGGGAGAGACGTAGCTATTGTTAACGCTAATGGGTCCAATATTGATGACGGTTTATTTTTTCCAAACCTACAGGAGGTCCTCTTGCCGGAACTGGACTGTTCTGTCCTCTGGGCTGGCAACTTCAACTGTGTCTATGACTGGATAGGCACCTTTCACGCCAGAACACTAACCATAAAATGACACTTGCACTGCAGGAGGCTTTCACCAACCTGGGAATGTGTGACAGCTGGAGGGATACTCCCCCCTTCCTTAAGGGAATTTACTTGTTACTCAATTACACATAATGCTCACAGTAGGTTACATCGTATTCCTTTTTCAGACTCCCTAGTGGGGAGTGTTTCTGTCGCCGCTCACTTGTGAGGTTGGATGGGGCCAGACTCTGAAGCACGTTGGCTGTAGAGTCCCTCTTGGGATACTCCAAGATGTGGAAGACAGTGAGACACTGCCAGCTGTACTTTCAGTATATTTTTAGATCAACTTGTCCACCACTCACTGTAGACCACAGAGTGGGAGGCAATTACGGCTGTGATTCATGGGTGTTGTGTTGGACTCTCTTGCGGGGTTAGGTGTACACTTCAGGCTGAATTGTCTTGGTGGAGGAGGAACAGGCACGTTTACAGCAGCTCTCACCTGGGTGTCCAGATAATAGGTAGAGGGAATTGAAGGCACCAGATAGCAGCAATAGGGGACAGAAAGGGCAAATACATGTTAAAATCATAACAACAACTTCTCCACAGGTAGGGAAACCCCTCTGGGAGGTTGTTAGCATGGCTTCTTAGGTGGGAAACCCCTGTCTCCCCCATCCTTTTCCTTCAGACCCCTCAGGACTGAGATGTGTATACACACAAAGGGATAGCTGATACCTTCAAAACCCACCTAAAACAAGTTTAGCGTAGCCCTCGGCCTCCCGATCCCATAGATGGATTCCTGGCCACATTGGTGCCCAGTTGAGTGAGGAAGCAGATCTAGAAATCGAAGCCTATCTCACCTTAGAGGAGCACCGAGTGACACTTCAGAAAATAATTAACGAAAAGACTGCAGATAATCAGATCGACCATGCCTACATTGCCAAGAAGTTCAGAGGTCCTTGCCGGATGTGAGAATGAGAGAAGCGGACGTGGCGTCAGACCAACCCCTTGTCATGACCAGGCTAAAGCTAAGGCCTGTCTGTGTAATCAGTAGACCTCTTAGATGAGTCTCTGCCCATCTACTCAAAGTTCCCAGGATGCGGAGATCACGCTGAGGTGGACAGCACACATTTTTCATGGCACCCAAGCTCTGGAATTCTCTCCCCCTGGAACTACACCGTCTGGAGCAAGAACTTCCTTTCTGCAAAGCCTCAAAAGTCCTAGCTATTTATGGAAAAGTGTCATACCTGGCTGTTCTACGGTAGCTGTGAAAGCGCTGGGAGGCCTATTCGTAGCCATGCACTATACCAAAACTGCAGAATAGAAAGCTGAAGATAGCATGGATGGAACAGGCAAAACAATGCCAGTGATATAACACCACCCTCCTCAAAGATGCACAGAAACAAAGTGATTACTCAGTCACTCTTAGTAACAAGTGTCAAGTCCGCCAGGAACGAGAGGTGACAGAGACCCAGTAGAAAGTCAATGGGAGCCGATCAAAGAAACTGTGACATCAACCTGCCAGGAAGTACTGGGTCCCAAGAAACACCAGCATAAAGAATGGATGTCCACCAAGACTCTCTGCAAACCCAAAGTGAGTAAGGAAAAGAAAGCTGCAGTCAACACCAGCCAAACAAGAGCAGAAAAAACGAAAGCTCAAGCTGAATACACCACAACCAACAAGGAAGCAAAGGGAAGCAGAGACAAGCAAAGATGTATCAATGGTCTTGCTACAGAACGCCAGGAAGCAGCACACCATGGAAATTTGAAAGAACTCTACAACATAATAAGGAAACTCTCGGCAGATACAGGAAGCCAGAAAGACCTCTTACAAACAAAGCTGGGAAAACATCATGGGTAACCAAGGGCAACAACAAAGATGGCTGGAGCACTTTGAAGAACTGCTGAACCATCCCGTCCTGCAGTCTCAACCAGACATACAGTCAGCTGACAAGGACTTGCCAATCGACTGCAGCAGGCCATCAAACATCAGAAATGGGACGGCAGCAGGACCTGGCAACATTCCTGCAGAGGCTCTGAAGGCAGACATTAAAGCATCAGTAGACATACTCTACCCCATGTTTGGAAGGTGCCATCAGACTGGAAAGAGGGATATCTCATCAAGATTCCCAAGAAATGTGACCTGAAGGACTGCGCAAACTACAGGGGGATAACTCTCCTATAAACCGAAGGCAAAGTGCTCAACAGAATGATGGAAATAAGTAGATGTTAGTTGCGGGATCAGCAAGCTGACTTCCACAAAGATAGATCTTTCACAGACCACATTACAATAATGTGCGTCATCAATGAGCAGTCAATGGAATGGAACTCCTCCCTCTACGTCAGCTTCATCGACTATGAGAAGGCATTCGACAGTGTGGACAAAGAGACCTTGTGGAAACTCCTTCCCCACTATGGTGTGCCAGATAAACTTGTAAAAATCATCTCCTTTTCTTTTGCTGCTGGCCATGGACCGGATCATGAAGACATCTGCAACAAAGAGAAGAAATAGCATCTAGTAGACACCTTAGATACAGCTGGACGACCTGGACTTTTCAGATGACTTGGCCCTACTCTCCCATACCAATCTGCAGAAGCAAGAAAAAACCATCAATGTAGCAGCTACGTCAGCACAACTTGGCCTCAACATCCATAGGGTGGAAAACCAATACCCTGAAGGCTAACATGCCCAACACAACTGCTGTCACTCTTGCAGGCGATGCACTGGAAAAGGTTGAGGCCTCCACCTACCTGGGCCTTGTCATAGACAAGCAGGGCAGCACAACTGCCGACGTCAAGTCAAGAATCGGAAAAGCAAGGGCTGTCTTCATTTAGCTAAAGAAGATTGGGAGCTCCTAGGACCTCATGCTACAGGACTTTAACACCAACGTAAAATCGGTCCTTCTGTATGGAGCAGAAACTTGAACAATAACAGTGACCACCACCAACAAAGTTCAGACCTTTATCATCACCTGTCTGAGGAAAATACTCCAAATCAGCTGGCCAAACACCATCAGCTACAATGAACTATGGCAGCATCATTAAGAAATCATGAAAAGACGCACACTCTCCGCAAGCTTGCATCAAGCACCACCGGGCAAGCCCTGACCTGGAACCCTCAAGGGAAATGGAAAAGAGGAAGGCCAAGAAACACCTGGCACCAGCCAAGGCTTCGAGGTTGACTGCAGAGATAGGTTACATTGTCAGACTGAAAGAAAAGCCCAGGACAGAGATGGCTGGAGAGTCCTGGTTGTTGGCCTGTTCCCCAGGAGGGGTAGTAGGAATAAGTAAGTATGTAAAGGCGCCTAGCAGTGATGGCTTCTCTGTGGAGTTTTATCAGGCCTTTTTCCCCTCCCTTAACCACCATCTACTGAAGGTCTACTTTGAGGCAAGGATACCAGAGTGCTTCCTCAATCCATCCTGGAGGGCTGCATCTCTATGATGCTGAAACCAGGTTCTGATAGTTTGGACCTGTCCTCTTGTAGCCTGTTAACCATGCTCAACACAGACATGAAAGTGCTTTGTAAGTCGTTGGCCATCAGGCTAAGCCCAGTAATTGTGTGCTTAATACATGGTGACCAATGCAGGTTCATTCCTAGTCGCAACACTACTGTGAAACTCCGGAGGTTAACCCATGTTTTACACAAATTGGATGGTGGGGAGGAGGAGCTCGCTGTTGTATCCATAGATATTATCAAAGCCTTTGATACTGTAGTCTGGCAGTTCTTCATGCAGGTGCTGGCTGCAATGGGAATTGAAACGCACTTTAGAGCCTGCTTTAAACTTGCCCCATTTCCAGGGTAAGGGTTGGTGGCTTATGCTCTGATCCGTGGCCGATTGGCAGAGGGACGCATCAGGGCTGCCTTCTCTACCCACCCTTCTTTGCTATTGACCTAGAGCCGATGGCCATTTTGATCCAGCAGGAGATGGAGCAACCCATCTAGTGTCACTTTGCGCTGGTAGCTCCCTTTTTTATTTGAAGGCACCCACACGTTCCCTGCCACCACTTTTGGCAACCCCATAAAACTTGCCTTTAATAGCAGCTCTCCGAGATGAAAGCCTTCGAGGTCCCAGAAGGGTTAGGACTGCTGGCTTAGGTCAGCCAATGAGGGAACCCAGCAGTTCCAAGCGTATAACAAGTGTCTACCAACTGTTTGAAACTGAACTCCGATAAAACGGAGGTGCTATTGTTTGGCAACAATCCATCATTTTAGGGCCCCATTTGGTGGCCTCAGGAAATGGGTCTACTCCCTACCCCCGTGCCAAAGATGAAAAATCTGGGAATTCAGTTTGATGAAAAACTTTACTTTGTGGAACATGCCAATGCTATCACCTCATCGTCAAATCTCTCAGGAAGATCTTCCCTTGCATCCCTCTGGACCTGCGGAAAGCGGTAATCGCCACTCTAGTCTTTGCTAAAATAGACTATTGCAACGGGCTCTTCCTTACGGCCCACAAGAAAGCCTTCTATAAACTTCAATTGGTCCAGAACGTGGCTGCCAGGCTGCTGTTAGGGATTCCAAAACATCAGTCGGTATCCAAGTCTCTTCCATCAGTTCACTGGCTCCCGGTTAAGAAAAGGGTTGTGTTCAAATCCTTGTGCTTAGCCTTTAAAGCCCTCCACTCTGAGGGACCAGTCTCTATTAGCCAACTCTTCCATCACTATATCCCTGCCAGAAATCTAAGATCGACCTCCCAGGCTAATCTAGTTGTCCCTAAATTTAGGAGGGCTACCTGGGGAGGAAAGAGTTTTTCAGTCACGACTGTTAAACTCGAACACTATGCCACTTACCCTCAAAACCTCAAACAATCAGCTCACCTTGCGCAAAGCGCTAAAAACCTGGCTTTTTACCAATTAGTTCAAATACATTCCTTCATTACTCTGTAGCCTCGCTACTGCCTGGGGTTTGCTACCCTTCTTCTCTTCACCTTGGAGCATCAGCGCCTAGACACCCGCGGGTATTCGTGCGCTTTAGAAATCCTATTTTCATTTCATTCCATAGGTCCCAGGAGGGTTGCGACTGCTGCCTTTGCTGACTTTAGGTCAGCCAATGAGTGAAAGTAGCAGTCCTTCACTCGTCATTGAGTGGGAAGGGGTCAGTGAGATTACTGACCACACCCCACTCTGTGAGAAGGTGCCACTGATTGACATTTGGCCCTGGGCACTTCAAGGCTTAAAACTGAAGTGCCCAGGGCCGCGGCAATTGGTGGCACTCTTCCTCATCATCAGGGGTAGAGCTTCGAAGGCACTTTTGACAGGCTGAAGAGGTGACACCCACAGGGCCATGAAATCTTCAAACTGGCAAAGCTCAGCTCAGGCAGCCAGGAGCCTGCACATTTAGCATGTGTAGCTCCTGTCTGCCTCACTTGAACAAGGAGAGGGTCTGTCAAGTTGACTTTTGTTCAGCCTGACAGCCACTCTTCTTGCCTAGAAAAAGGTGTGGGGCGCCACCCCTTAGCCCTTAAGAATGGGCCGCTGCTCTATCTCGGTGTGGTCATTGCACCCACCGTTGCAGAAATGCTTGCAATATAATATCCTTCGGGTCATGGGGGGCCTGCAGTCCTCCATCCAATTGTGGAACACTCTTCCCCTTTCCCTTATGGGACGGGTTGTTATCTCTAAAATGGTCTTTTTACCTCAATGCCTTTATTCCATTCAACAATCGTTTTACCGTCTTCGCTCCAGAAGTGTTTGGGCTGCAGCATTCCCCAATTTACACCCTGATCTTGGCAGGGGGATGCAGTAAGGTGGCTAGGGACATTCTTTTTCAAACATTGTAGGAGGAGGTCTGGCGGTCCCAAACCTAGAACAGTATTTAGCATCTCAGTTACATTGGTTTCCAGAAGGGGAACTATGAACCAGTAACTCTTGTCAGACCCCGCTGGAGGTTTTACTCTTCCACAGATCCTGATGGTGGGCAGTACAGGTGTTGGCCCTGTGCCTTATTTGATCAAACATACTGCCTTACTCTGGGAGAACACTGTGAAATTACTCTTGAAAAAGGCCCCCTTTGCCAGGTACTTGGTATTCTGGAATTTGCCTGCCTGTAGGATGCTTCGGACTGGGTGACCGTGTCTGTCGGGCAAGAGGGGGAGTTGTGAGACGCTGGGAGATAAGTATCTCAATGAGAAATGTATTTCATGTGATGCTGCTCAGGCTAGTTTCAACTTGGGGGTGGGGCAATTTTTACAACATGCTAGTCTAATCGTTATATGGCAGACATTCCCAGTGGCCCGAGCTCTTCATACACCCTCCAGGCTTTGTTGGCGTTGGGGGGAGAGCATCATTTGATCTCCTTTTTAGGTCTCGCCTGACCCAGCGCATGCGCTGGTCTGGCAAGACTTATTGAGAGGGCTCCAAAAAGTGCTACCAGGCCAGCCTAGAGCTACAGTGCATGTGCGCCGCGCTTTTCCGCCATTACTTTCTCTTTTGCGGCCGCACGGTCGCTTTGCATAGCCAATAGGTCTCGCTTTTGGGTCCTTATAAGTATTTAGTTATGCAACTGTTGCATGGCTAAACACTTATAAGGTCCCAAAGGCGAGACCAATTGGCTATGCCAATGCTTGTTTTATAAGGCCATGCCAGCTGACCAGCTGCGACCGGTCCCCTCTGCCAGGGATGCCTGGAACAAGGAGTTGGAGACTCAGATTGAGGACTCGCAGTGGGCTAGGCTGTGTGGCCTGGTGAAGTTCGCTTCAAGCAATGCCAAATTCAAACTCAACCACTTTCATTTTCTACACTGCACTTACATAACTTCATTGAAACTACATAGGATGGATTCATCCAGGCCAGTGCATTGTCCACACCGCTATGTCTTTTTGTTGCTGTGTAATGACCCATGTGTGTATTTGTATCCAACATGCTGAGTAGGTGCAGGTATCCGTTCCTGTGCATAGCTTTATGTGTATTACTCCTTGCTATATATGTAAGTGTCCTTCATTTACCCATGCCTCTGCTTCCTGTAACGTTGTTGCTCATGGCACCTGTTATTATGTAATTGTTGCTAAGTAGATATAATGTAAACACCTAATAAAAGATGTATTAAAAAAATATATATATTGTGTTCAACGCTGGGGGTCGATCTGTGTTTAGCCCTAAATTAATACACTGCACCAATTCTACCCAAATTATTCCCCCACAGAACATTTTAGTTAGTCAGTCAAAATAAATTTATTTCGCCGATACGATACCACCATAAAAAGTATTCTACAGGCATAATTTCAGCAATAATTAAAAAAGAACATTACAAGTTAGGATAATATGTGATTAAAAAACAGTTTGAAAAGAGACAGATAAAAATTATGGTATGTAAAACAATCATAATCTAAAAACAATAATTCATACATATATACACAGGTTTTGAACAAGCTTGCCCCTTTGATTGCGTCTTGGAGATCGGGTTAGGGAGTTAGTCTCCACCTGTTTAAACCAGATAGATAAAACGAGGCTAAGCAGAAACATACCAAAGTATCCGGCAATGACTGAAGGTAATATAGGGTTGGGCGACATTGTCTAAAATTCAATTTTCACATACGGGGGAGAATATATAGGTTTCTTTCATTAATATACAGTTTACAAAAGAATACAAAATGCAGGTCATTCTGAAAAGATCGCATGTCACAAGGACAAAAAGGGAGTGCCTCGATCGTTTAAGTTTTAGACGGATGACGTAACAAGAGGAATATAGTTTAAGCAAAATCTCAATAATAGGTTTGTGTTGGAGGTCCGTAACAAATGCTAAATAAGAGAATTTAATATTATTTATACTAGGTGCTATGTGGTATTGTCTGACTGTGCACACCAGACTCATATCTCCTCTCACCAAAAGGGGCTAGTAGACGAACCTTCAGCTCCTTTTTTGTTATTGACATACATAACTTCGGAACCTCATATAGGCTAAAAGTGAGACATCAGCCTGCAGGTTAGTCTCCATATATTTTAACCATTTTATTTTACCTACGCCATCTAAGTTCAAACAATCCTTTATGATGTCTCTAGTTAGAGATAGTTTCTTTTTTCCAAACTGAGTGCCACAAGCGAATCGGTGCAATGCGGATCTTATCTGTAATATAGGGAACACTCAGCTCCGAGTGACAATTGTAGTTGGAGGAGGATTGAGGGAGATGCAAAGTTTTTAGAGAGCCATCCTCTTTACACTGAAGTTTAGAAATATCCGATATGCCCCAAACAGCTGCCCCATAAGAGGCGACAGATAGTGTTTTTGACTCGTAAATCTTTTTATTACTTCAATTTTGTTTTACAAATCTAAAAAGATCTCCAATATTTTTTCCCATTAACTTTCCTCTATTGCGTTTGTTTACAAGGTAATGCAAATGCAGAATGGCCTTTAAATGCAGAAAATATCTTCTTTTAAAACACAAAATTGGAAATTTGGCAGCTGTAGAATCTGGTGTTCAGGTTGGTGGAATGCTCATCGGTGTGTCATTCATCAAATACGGTTCAGTGACAGAATATCCAAACCATAAATTTCATGATACCAAAATATTGTGTCAAAAATATTGATCACAAAAATATTGTTTTTCTATACATATAGGTGCCGATTCCGATCCGGTAAAACCCGGGTACGAATGGTCGTACGGAGCGTTTTCTCTGTACGACTCGTACCTGGGAAATAATCCTTACAAATCAGCAAGTACGATTCGTACAGAAATACCATTTCCGTACGATTCGTACAAAACTACGTGCGGCTAAAAAATACCCACAATTCCGATCCGGGACATCGCGTACGTGACGTCCGGACGGAGTCAGGCAGCGTTTTACGGACCAGCAAGTACGATTTATGCCTACGTCACTCCGCATGGCTAATATTTTACGGCAGCCAAAAACTCCCAGGAAATTGAGGACGACGCGAAGAAGGAGCACCTGTACGTGACGGACAGCCATGGACCCCATCCTACGTGTAATCCCGGCCCTCCTAGCCTACGACCTTGTGCACAGAAACCGACGAAGATGCCGCAGAAGGTCAGAACAACACCCATGGTCAAAGGGGGGGGCGAGGGGCATGCAACTTAACCCCTACCCAAATTATACCACATATATCATGTACATACAGTACCTCCAGTGTCTGGTCACTTTGGGGGGCGTGTCCACCAAGGCCTGCGTCCCGCCACAACGGAAGTGGATGTGGACGTGTCCCGTCACCACAACAACGGTGGTACGGGCCGTACCCACGCCCTCAGAGCGTGGGTACGGGTCGTACCACGCGTACCCCAACGTCACCCTAACAATGGTGGTACGGCCCGTACCAACATTGTTGGGGTGACGTAGGGGTACGGGCCGTACCCCTACGTCACCCCAACAATGGTGGTACGGCCCATACCCACGCCCTCAGAGCGTGGGTACGGGCCGTACCCCTACGTCACACCAACAATGGTGGTACGGCCCGTAAACACGCCCTCAGAGCGTGGGTACTGCCCGTACCCCTACATCACAACTATGGTGGTACGGCCCGTACACACGCTCTGAGGGGTGGGTGCCTATAACTCCCAGCAGTGGACAGAGACATGGGGGTGTGTACATCATCCTCAGATGACCACAACTCCATGGGTGTATAAACGCATCCACAATGTGCGACTATGTTGAGAGTGCCATAACAACACATCACTGACAGCAGTGTCCCACTCCCATGAGCATGGATGTCCTTCCCCCACTGCATGACACACCACATGTGTGTGTGATGACAAATGACACATGCATACCCACCCCTGGCGGATGCAGCACAATACACACACTGAGATCATGCCACAAGACTGTATAGTCATGTAAAAGCCTACTAAACTAAGAGAGCCAAAGGGAACACACACTGTCACGCACATTCTAGGACTGATAGGAATGTACAGGTGCTGGGACAGCCACCAAGTTGTTGTCTCCCATGGAAGGAATAGGGTGGAGTTCCCAAAGATACAATGCCCACAATTGTGAGTCAGGTGCCCAAATACCCTGCACAACAAGTAACATGTGTGCTATGCTGGGAGTACACACATGCATAGTGCGTAAAAGGGACAATTTCTACATGAAGGCATGGCAACATACTCTATACACAAGTACAGTGACTACCAATGATGGCACAGACGATGCAAGCGGAGACATTGCTCAGCAGGCATGGCCATAGTTGAAGGGATCCGTCACCCACCAAGGAAATGTAGACACAGGTCAGCACAACAATTGTGCAACTCCCTGCAGGGAAGACGTCAGGTGCCACAGCGGAAGGAACACCCCTTGGGACAATGTCTCCAAACACAAAGAGCATACACGACCAAAGATTCTTTGCAGAGACCTTGTGATGGCACGCAGATACCAGGGTCCACCCCATGAGACACCTAACACATTATCACCACCCCAACTCAGGGAGCATCAGCACCAACATCAATACCAGAAAAGCAATAGTGTGCAAAGGAAAAACAAAATGCTTTATTCAGCATTAAATTAAATTGTATAAAAGGACACTATTTACAAAGGCCATAGGCCAGTCCAGATGCGAAGTCCTGGGGGGGGGACACATGGCCACGCGTCTCCCCTAGCTTGCCTGCACATTAGACACTTCATGTTCATCCACTGGGGGGGGGCATCATGTGGGGAAGGACCAGGCACCGCAGGGACAGGAGGGGGAAGGGTAGGTGTTGTGGGTGCAGGGACGGACGACTCCACCACAGTTGGTGGGGCAGCGCCAAAGGTGGTGGTTAGCAGGGCGCTGCACACTTCCGCAAGCTCGTCCAGCATCTCCCCTGCACCCGAAGAATCCACAGGCCCCATGGAGGGGGGGGGGTCGGAGGGATGGGTTGCAGCACTACTGGGGGAGGTGTTGGACAGGGGGGGGGACTCAACTCCCCTACCCGTGGAGTGCCTTGCCAGTTTGCGGGCTGGTGAACCAGTGGGGCTGAGGCCCAGCACAGCCAAGTAGGTCTCCTTCTCAGATTGTGGGGCAGGGGAGCCGAGGGGAGTGACATTGGAGGGACTGGGGAGTGAGTAATGCGGACTCCGACTGTGGCTGCGTGTCTGCCTGTGTGCCCCAGACCCAGTGGGTGTGCCTTCTTCCCCCTGAGTGTGCGTGACAGGAGGTGTGCGCTTGCCCTTCCTTGTTGGTGTGCTGCCTGTGTCTGGTGGGGTGCGTGTCTGGGAACGTCTGGGTGTGCTTAGGGCAGGCATGGGAGTGGGAAGTGTGGATGGTGAAGGGGTAGGGGGGGACGAAGTGCTGCAGGAGACTCACTGCTGCCGTCAGTGACGAGGTCATGGACCTCAGCAACATCCGTTGGTCAGACATCGCTGATGACATGCCCTCCATGTACGACACCATCTGTGTCAGCAGTCTGGTGTGGCCATGGAGGACACTCAGCAGCGATGTCTGTCCAACCTGCAACTGCTGCTGAATGACCACCGACTCGGCAGTGAGGGCAGCAGGGGAGACAGGGGCAGGGGGTGCGGTGCCTGGCACGAAGGAGACATGTTGTTGCCCTACACGGACAGAAGGGACCGGAGCAACTGGGAGGGCAGTGATGGGAATGGAGGGGGCGGTGATGGATGTAGTGCTGCTGCCAGCTGTTGGAGCAGCCTCCGCCCCCTCTGGGAGTTCAGCCTCGGACCCGTCAGCGTCGTAGTCGGTGTTGGTACTAGACAGGTCCTCCGCCTGACTCCCCTCGCCCTCCGTGCCACTTGCTGCGCCAGACTCGCCAGCACTGGTGGCACCGGTGCTGGATCCCACCCCACGTCCGTGCAGGTGTCTCCCTCGGTGTCCCCCGACGATGCTGTGGGCAAAATGAAGAGACAGGAAATAATCAGTCACCTGTATACATATGACACATTCGTCCAAACAAAATAGGTCACAGTGCATATCATGAAAAGCATCATGAGTAACATCTACAATACTCCGCACATATGTAAGCCCTGCACTCCCCAGTTGGTTGACCCATCATGCCCCTTGGAAACAATGAAAATCAGGACACAACAGCTAATAACTCGATATCCAATTAGACAGAGGATATGGTGTCTGGGAATTGTTGAGCACAGCCAGACTAAGAAGGCATGCCACCTCTTGTTCACTGTGAAAGAAACAGTATTGGTGCACCCAAGGGCTAATAAATGACGCCAATGCTGAAGGTGTCCCCACACTCCGAGACCTGTGAGTAATTAGGAAAGCCAAAATAAATACATTGTGAACCCTTGGGAATCACAACACTTTACACAATCGACGTGTTTGGAATGTGTGAATGTGCCACTTTTTGATCAGAACACACATGTGCCTGTATAACAGAAGTCACACAAGGAGGTGCACAAAAAACTACATTTAGACAGTCATTGTATGAGCTGGCAGCCCAAATCAAATAAGCCACTTTAAAGAAGAAATGGGGTATCAGTAAGTACATATACATGGCACCATGGTGGTCTGGATGACTTGACACTCGTAAGTTGGTATCATCAACAACCAAGGACTTACCCAAATGCAACCACACAGTGGGAACATGTATATGTATAATCTCTAAACAAATATTTTTCTAAACTGTGCCTTCGTTTTTAATTTGCCAGCGTGTCCAAGAAAAGTGTAAAGGTGGTGTGTTGTGCACTTCCTTGGGAGACATCTGTCATGCAGGCACATTATCGTCATTCACCACAAAACATCAAAGTCATGCATATCAACTATTGAGACATGTTGACAAGTGTAGTGAGTGCCAACGTCCAAGACTGCTTGACTAACAACTTGAATCATGCCACCTGTCACATGGCCATCCGTAACATCATGACACATTTGGCAACACATCTGACCCACTACCTGTCATGTGGAGTGGCACACGTGTCCAAACACAGGACAATGCATTAGCTAATGGCCCTGCAATTGTGTCGGAACAAGGAGCACCTGCACTGAGGAGACACCCTCATGGCAAGCAAGAATGTCCACACAGATGTCAGCACACAAAGACCAAACTACGTAGCATCTTGACCACACACTGGTGCCAAAAATGGATGAGCAGGAACCATGTATTTAAACTTTTGACACATGCTGCAAAGCACAAACATTAAACCCTGCACAACATGACTGGGTCACTGCATGTTGAGTGTATGTCCAGACAATTATCACACACAGGTCAGACCTGGCAAGGAGACATAAGGTTTGGACATGTAGGCCTTGCCCGCACAAACCCCCCATACCTGAGACAATATGATTGAGACAGATCAAGAAGTGACATCTCTTAATCTGGGTTTACTAAAATGTGCATCAAGATCTCCTAAATGTACTCCACATCACCTCGTGAGGCTGCCAACACATATTTGTGACAAACAACCATCAACAGATAGTTGTACATAGACACACAGGCACTGCCCAGTGTGAGGATGCACAGGCCAAATGGGTTCACCCTGTACAGTGGACACATGTAGCACACTGTACATGAATACAAATGAGGCCAGGGAACAATGCCACAGAGGCCAACCTATGCTGAACACACAGAGAATGGGCACAGTGTTGGATGACACACATGATTACGAGGCAAGGGTGTCTCAGGGGACTGTAGTGGGCACACTGCTCCATGGGCCTGGAATGATCTGACTGAAACATGACCAACCGTCCCGGTACTATGCATATCTCCCACTCATGCACATCATGTCTGAGGGCACAACATCGGTCATGCATGCTGCAAGTCTGTTAATTTGAATCCTCACACTCCTATGTTGACTCAGCATCAGTGCCAACAAATATGGACCCCCAAATGACTGAACAGGACAGGGCACAGGCAAGGTACCAACACATACAGACCAAAAGGAAACGGTTCAATTTACTGGACCCTAGGGTTCAGGTCGCACCTCGCCTGACAATTCTCTTGCCAACCTAAATTTTAAATAGAGTAAGAAAGCTGTTTAGCTAACGTGGTGTGCAACTCCACTACCCCCACCGTTTCACGGGGGTGATCTTGGAGGCTTTAGGCGAATACTTATCTGGTCGTCGTAACACACTGCATTGGAGGCACATTAGCCCTTAATATGATCGAGGGGAATTAGATACGGGACCAACAACGCCTTGATTTAGGTAAAGTAACAGAGAAGGATTGTAAAGCAACCATTAATATTGATATTTCAAACATATCGGACGGATTTTCGTCGCACAGTTTACAAATAACGCTGCCAAAAATATTGCCCTGACGAAGTTCTTTGTAAAAAGAACGAAACGCGTTGGCTGCTTAACAACTATTAAAATATAAAGAAGAATAAAAAGGAAGCTTTGGAAATATACACATCACTGGATGGATATTTATTTGATTATTAAGACTATGGACTCATAGGAGTGGGGCGACCTACAGTGGGTTTAAGGTACCAACACATGTAACAGACCACCCCCACACATGATGCAGAAAGCAATGTGAACGTGGATTAACTGGCAGCCTAGAGTACCATGTGCAATAGTGTTTGCACACAGACCAGGGAACGCATGTCGAAGAGAGGAAGAACAGCACCGGTTGACTTGGGGAAACAGGATATGCACTGCACATATAAACCCTGGCAGTGAATCCAGGCGACTGAGCACTTCCAAAAGCTGGTGACACACAACAAACACACATGTACCTACCCCCTCCTTGCTGCTGTCTCTTCTGTAACCGCCTATCCATGTCAGGGAAGACCACCGCCAGGACACGCTTCATCTGGTGGGTCAGTCGTCGACGCTCGCCGTGGGGGCGTGGAGGTGAGTCCCCCAGCAGAACCCGGGCGATCCTCCTGGTCCAGCACCGGATGTCCTGCCAGCGTTCCTCACTTGGGGTAGGCGCCGACACCGACCCTCCACCGACATCACGGCCCTGACGGCCCGCTTCCAAATTCTCCCCTTCTCGTAGGCGGTTACCTGTGAGGATGACAAAGTGAGACAACATCACTACACCTGCTCCATGTCACAGAGACACACATTAGAACATCTTTGATTTTTTGAACAGAGCATAGTATGCAGCCAACTAATAGCACCTTTGTCATAGGGACATTAGCCTCTGGGGAAGCCCAAATGCACTACATGGCATTGAAAGTTCCCCGGTTGGCATTAGGGGTGCGACACACTCACTGATCATGGCTCACACTGTGCATCACAAGCAACACAAGGATGATGGACAGCACCTCAAAGCAGTCACATGCCCCAGGCCACTGACGCAACCTCAGCAGAGTAGACAGACAGACACAGGCACAGATCAATCACCTGCCATTGGCAACAGCGGATACAAACCTCACTCTGCACATGTGCCACTTGCCTGGGAGGTGTCACAGGTGTGGGGCTAGCTCAGCACGTCAACACAGCACAGCTTCCTTGTCACATCAGATGGGTAGAGCATATGCCTCCTCCATGCAGCTGTGGTGCAACACTCCACATAGACACTCACCCACATGACAAGGAACATTCACACACATTAATGTCCAGGGGGCGTACACATCATTTGGACACGCTCACCACAGCTCCACTCACTCACACAAATCTGTGGGTACAGTCACCTGTCACACCGGGGGGACCACAGAATCAGATCAGGACAATAGAACAAAAATGCCCAAAAGGATTAGCCAGGCTGAATGTGCCATGCACCAGGCAGTGATTGTCACAGTAAGCACAATGCAAGTGAGGAGTGCAGACATGAACTACATCATGCTCTGCATGGGAGACATAAGGCATTCCCCCCCCCCTGGGACCCACTCTAAACAACATTGCATGTCTGTCACACCTGGACACAATGCCAGAAGTGACAGTCACAAAAAAGGGGCACAGTCAAAGCTAGTGGAGTCAGCACTCACCTGCTCCCCTGGTCTCCCATACAGGCTGGGGTACTGTGGGAGGATGACGTCCAGCAACGCCTCATTCTACTCCTGGGTGAATGGCTGGGCCCTCTCCAAAGACCTGGACATGGTGACAGAGGAAGCAATGACAGCAGCAGTGGTGTCCAATGACGTGTTGTGCAGGCAAGTGCCCTCTCATGGATTCTGGCTGCCTTATATCTGCCTTGCTTGGCTGTTTCATTTACAGGAGTACAGAGTGATTGGTCAGACTCATTTGCGTCCTATGTTTCCTCCAATCCCTTTAAACATACACCAGTGAGTGCCTTTGCATGGTTCAAAATTTGAGCATCATGTCAAGTCAACAACCACTTTGTAACATTGTATATTGTCTCCAACCGACTTTTGCTGGCCACCAGATGAAAAAATTTGAACTGGAAACTCGGTCTCCATGACAACCAGCATGCATTTAGGCCATAATACTTGTCCGTCATGTGTCCCCTATGTAATTTTACAATCCACACACAGGTACGGTGCGTTTGACACGTACCCCTACGGCACCAGTTGCACAGTGCGTTTGACACGTACGTGTACACACTGGTCGTACACGTAAGTGTACGACCAGTGTGTACACGGACGTGTACTACCGTAGTACACGTCCGTGTACACACTGGTCGTACACGTACGTGTACGACCAGTGTGTATACGGACGTGTACTACCGTAGTACACGTCCGTGTACACACTGGTCGTACACGTCAGTGTACACACTGGTCGTACACGTACGTTTACGACCAGTGTGTACACGGACATGTACTACGGTAGTACACGTCCGTGTACACACTGGTCATACACGTACGTGTACACACTGGTCGTACACATACATGTACGACGTGTACTACCGTAGTACACGTCCGTGTACACACTGGTCGTACACGTACGTGTACGAGCAGTGTGTACACGTACGTGTACGACCAGTGTGTACACGTACGTGTACGACCAGGTGTGTACACAGACGTGTACTACGGTAGTACACGTCCGTGTACACACTGGTCGTACACGTACGTGTACACACTGGTCGTATACATACGTGTACGACCAGTGTGTACACGGACGTGTACTGTCCGTGTACACACTGGTCGGACACGTACGTGTACACACTGGTCGTACACGTAGGTGTGTACGGTCCTTACACACATGCGTACTCCTACACCAGCACCAATATAGTGATACGTACCGTACACACGCCCTCAGAGCGTGTGTACGGTGCGTTTCACATCTTCCACTGGTGATAGGAGATGCACAGGAATGGAGGTCTCAAACTCGCACAAGGCTGAACATCAAGTCATTTTCAGTGCAGTCCTTCTTGTGCAGGGCCTATGTGTGTCAGGCAGTGATATGGCACTTTTCTCCTCATGTTTTTGCACAATAGATGTGTGATGACCTGTGGACAGATGGCATGTGTGATGGGGCACTATGTGGCACACTTCCCCTTCACATTTTGCACATGTGTGCATGTAGTACAAACGTGTCAAGCACTGCATCACTGGTATGGCACAGTCACCAACACCCGCAACTGTCCCCTGATGCCAGGGACAGGGACACTGACACCTGACATCTCACTACCAGCCTGGCCCGATGTGACTATGTCGTGTGTGTCATGTGTTCCCATGAGCTTGCTGTTGGTGTTCCGTCAACTGCATCTGCTGTTGCTGCATCCAACATGTGTCTGTGCGTAGATGGCCATGGCACACATATAAGCACACCATGCCACATGGGGATTCACACGTTACGTGTGTCTGGATGCTTTGAACATGTTCTTTTGACATGAGGACATATCTGCGTCGTCTCCATGTCTGTGTTTTCTTTTTTCACATGTACCCCTTCATCGCAATGTGTGTGAGCTGCTAATTTTTAATGACATGTGCCCTGTGCGTCTAGCTTGCCGCCAGCTGTCTGTATGAGATGACATCCTTCAAATGCAGATATGTGGATGTATGTCACTCCTGTGATGTCTCTGGCTGTTCACTTACACTGGCCCACAGCTTGTTTCAGGGCATGTAATGTAGAACTTGACAATCAACGGTTGTAGCTGGCTCTTCGTAGGAGTCTCATCTGGCTGGCATACGTGTCCTGCATGTATTGCACAGACCAGACTCTGTATTTCGCAGATGTGTATTAGCAGTTGAACATGTGCTCAGTTTATTGACATTGGTGTTGTGATGTACTCACTCTTCGTTATTCCTTCCAAATTTCTGCAGGGCACCGCCTCTCCCCCGACCAATGCCAGACTTGGGTGCCATGAGGGAACGTGACTGCATACGCCGTTACAGATTCACCCAACAGTTAATTGAGGACCTGACAAACAGGCTGGCATCACACCTCCAACCGCGACACAGTTATCCTACTGCGCTGACCCCCAAGATGAAGGTGATGGCAGCCCTACATTTTTTTGCCACCGGTACGTTTCAATTCACCATAGCTGATGTGGGTGGCATGTCCCAGACCATGTTCAGCCGTGTCCTGCATGATGTTTTAGAAGCCACGTTGGAGCACCTGGATGAATTCATCCATTTTCTGACTTGTGAGCAGTTGACGGGTGTCAAGGGTGAGTTCTATGCCCTGGGAGGGATGCCCCATGTCATTGGGTCCATTGATGGGACACATGTGGCTTTTGTGCCACCACAGGCACAGGAGGTAGCCTATCGAAACCGAAAACATTATAACTCCATTAATACCCTTGTGGTGTGTCTACCTAACATGCTGATTTCCCATGTCTGTGCACGTTTTCCAGGGTCAGCACACGATGCCTACATCATGAGGCGTAGCAGGGTGCCAGAAATGATGCTGCGGCTGCACAACGAACGAGCATGTCTTGTTGGTGGGTATACTCTGTTAGTCCTGTATTTAGCGATATCTTTGTATCTTACAGCATCTCCTGACCCACTTCTGTACATGATATTTCCATGTAGGGGACTCTGGCTATCCCAACATGCCATGGCTGATGACGCCTCTCCGCAACCCCAGAACAGCTGCAGATCACCGTTACAACAACACCCATGGGCAGACCAGGCGAGTGATTGAGAGGATGTTTGGCCTCCTGAAGAGCCGATTCCGGTGCCTTCATAAGACAGGCGGATCCCTCCCATATGCACCGGTCAAGGTCTGCAAAATCTTCATCGTGTGCTGCATGCTGCACAACATGGCAGTGGAGAAAGCTGTGCCACTCATCCTGGATCCGGATGAGCAGGAACATCCACCCGTGGAGTATGAAGGGCTTGGTCACGAGGCAAGTGAGGAGGAGGAGGATGAGGAGGAGGACATCAGGAGTCAGCTCATACGCAACTTCTTCTCATAATGGTGAGTCCCTGGGTCTGAGTGTGCACACTTTTAGCCTTGTGTGGCATGTGTTGCGATGTGTGTGTCAAGCTGACTGTATGCTAAGTGACTTAGAGGTGTGTTCAGATGTGTCACTCGAGTGATGATGTCATTCCACACATTGTGGCTGAGACAGTAAATTTAAAACTAGCATGGTGACAACCTTATTCCTGTAGAGTCAATGACCATGCATGCGGTTGAGTATCTTTTCAGTGACTTCTTGTGTGTCTGTCATCCCCAGGTATTTGCGCATGCTGTCTGCTCGTGGCATCGTTGGGCTCCTACTATTCCTCATGAGTATTGCAACGTGTGCTGAATCAGTGTTAAATGCACGGACATGGTGAAAATTCTCCTTTGGGTAGGATTGCAACAAGGCGTTTTGGGTGTGGCAGTTGTTTGGAATGTGTAGGCACTGCTCCTGTGCATGTTTTATTATTATGCATACATGTCGACTCACCATGGGGCACCTGACATGTAGCATGACTCCCATGACTTGATAGTCACCCTACGTGGCAGTCATCTGTAATGGGATTGTGGATTGTGAGGGAGGCATCAATGTGTGTGAAACTTCCCTCTGAAACATACGGGAGACTACGGGTGGACATACTGTGGGACATCCCCATAAGAGGCTCAATGGGGAATTGCAGCCTCTCCGTGTGCAGCAGGGGTTGTTTGGCTCACCCCCTTCACTTGTGTGCCAGTTCAATGGATTTACAGCATCTGTGGTGTGAAGGGGGTGTCCAGTGTAGGTCCCACATGTTCAGCCAAATGACCTGTGAGTCTGTTCATATTGATGCATTTCCCTTACTGTTGGCCTGAGTAATAAAGGTGTTCCTCACCCTCCAAGGTGCCTCATCTCTGTCAATGCAGGTCTCTTGCCACTGTGCATGCGGCATCTCTGGCATAGTTGTCAAAGATTGTGCATATGAGTCTATGTGTAGCTGAGCAACATGCATGGTGTTCTTCATGGATTTGAATCTCTATTGTGCATGAAGTCCATGGTTGTGTATATATTTGGCCATGTTGGTCCCCACAATGGGCCCTCAACACCTGCTGAGGGTGTGTTTCCTGTGCGCAGCTCGGCCTTCAGTTAAATGATCCGGTGTCAGTCATCTTTGGTGATTGTGCATCCTTTGTCTCTGGGTGTGCCATTGAAAACCGGACACTCCTTCCTTTACATACACCTGTTGCAGTTGGGCTTTCTGACATCCTTGTCTTTGTGTGCAACTTGTGGCATATTTTCCAGGACATGCCGCCTGCTGCTGCAGCCCCTGCAGCAAGGGCACACAGAGTTTCCGGATGTGGCAACACACACGCCTCAAAGATGCTCCTCCCTTTCTCCCTCCACCCATTCATTTGGCTGGCATCAGCTTGTCTGTGCCACTGTTGCGGCCACGCTGTGCCAAAGGCTGGACCGTCTGCACATGCAACGTGCACATTGCACGACCCTCATGTCTATGCATGACCCACATCACACTACAGTCTGATGTTGCAGCCACCCTCCATGCAATGTCCATCCGCATATCTACCGGCTGCTCTCAGGCATACACTAAGCGCACACACAACACCTTTGCATGATGAGTGTGCAACTCCGACTGCCTACACAGCGCTGCCTCGCCTTCCAGGCCCTGTTACACCAACCTGGTCATGTCCCTCCCACTCCCCACCGGCTCTGTACCCCAGCAAGGCCATGTGCGTGGGACTCAAGGCTTCTGCATGTAGTATGGTGTCGTCATCTGGCACATGGCACAGGTATCATCTCTCAGCGTGTCAATCTACAATGTGTCCAGGACCCCCTCACCACCATCACATGCGCACAGCACCTCATCATCAGCTCGTATGCCATTGACAGCCAGGTGCTCCTCACCCTCACCAAAGATGCCGACATTGCCAGATCAAATAATCAAGAATGCATGAGATCCATTGATGGATGGCTGAACATCAGCCACCTGAGACTGGACTTGTACAGGACTGAGGTAATCATCTGCGGATTGTCCCCTTACAGCTGGGTCAACTGCTTGTGTCCCACCCGCAAGAGCCCTGCACAGGCACCCAGTGGGCACGCACACAAGATGGTGTGCATCATGTATTGCTCGCTCACATTTGCCATGGTAATCACCAGCATCTGTACCTCAGGCTGCAACACCCTCTGCATTATGCACATGATCCACAGATAGAGCCACTCCAAGGAAAGACAGACCATCCTCCAGGTCCATGACAACATCTGTGTCAAATACTGCCCTGCCCTCTACGGAGCTAGTACATCCACACTCCCTGGAAACTAGTACACATCCAGGGTGCATCTGCACACCTCTGCTTCAACTTCCGGTGCCGCAGCCACATCACCGTCCAGCAGAGATAGCTGCAATGGATCACTGTGTGCTGCAGGATGACCTTCAGACTCCCCACCCACACTCAGGAGGCAGGTCACAACCCCGACCCAAAACCAACCTTGTACCACTGTCATCCGAGACCCCGTTGTGCCATCTCCATGCATCCAACTTTGCCCTGGCCACCATTCTTCACATCCATCATACTCCAGCATGCAGGACATAGTTCTCCCACCTGGGACAACATACCTGGTACTCCCTTCCCGGGAACCTCCAAATGAGGCATGACCTCTACGCCTTAATGATACTCTTCCAAATAGGTCTGTCCGCACAGTATTGCAAGCCCCCCCTCAGCAGCTTGAGGCCATCACAGGCGAGTATTGTGCTCCATGTCTGCATTGAATGATACATTGTGACCCATGTGTGTCCTGTACCAGACTCAGATCCAAGGGTATGGATGGGTGGAGTTAGTTCAACACTGAGGCATAGTTTGACATTTACACACACATATGTTGTGGACTAATGCTAAATGACTGCAACATCTCATGATACAAAATAAATATTTTTATTTGCGGTGGGGTACGTGTTTTGGTAGATAAAATGAGGTGCTCTACCGGGTGCATGGAATCCAAAGCTCACAGGGGGAGATGGTATCCTTGGCATTAGAAGTCATCAGAGTCCAGACCACAGTGTTGGTCATCATTGGTCAGACTGTGACCAGCAAGTCCATGTGGCAGAGAATGTCATTGGATGTGGTGCTGCTGTTGCGCCAGAGGGCCAGGTGCCAGGCCAGGTGACCTGGGAGATGTGGATGGTCCGCTGCCTCTCACGGTCTTTTCCGGGGACGACCCACCTTCCTCCGGGGACCCTCAGATGCAGGCCTTGACGATGTTTGGGGCGCTCCGTCGGACGAATCCTCCTCCTCCCTCCCTGTGGCTGGTGCTGGTCTTCGCCTGGTGTCACAGGGAGGCTTGCCCATGTTGTCGGCGATCCGACGGAGTGAATGGCTTATGTCCCTTTGCACCGCCAGGAGCTCACCCAGTCTTGCCTCCATCCGTCCTTGGTGTTGTTGTTGACTGGTGTGTTGCTCGGCCTGCAGGTTCTTCATCTCGTCGAGGGTCCCCTTCATCTCTGTGAGGCTCCCCACTACCTGGCTGATGCCCCTGGTGTCACGTCTGTATGTGTCCAGGATGTGGCGTATGTGTGACATACCGGTTCCCTCAGCTGGCTGGTCAGGTTCGCGCCTCCGCCTGCCTCCACTCCCACCACCCCTGCCCACACGAGCCTGGCCTGCCGTTGTGGGCACATCGGGTCTTCGGGACCCCTGAGGGATGGCATTTGCGGGGTTGCCTGCCTCCTCCTGGGTGCCCGGAGAACCTTGTCCCTCCTGGTCAGACTGGCTGTGTTGTTCAGTGCGAGCAGGGCTCCTGGGTGTCTCCTGGGATGTGGCAGGAATGGGGGTGGTGGTTGGCACAGATGTACCTGAAGCAGGTGCTGCAGGGGCTTGGGCACCAGAGGGGCCAGGTTGGTCGGGGTCATCCACGGAGTGGTGAGAGTCGTCGCTGCCGGTGGGATCATCTTCACGCCGAGCCTGGGACTGTGATTGTTCCCCCCCATTGTTGGGGGGAGATCCATGACGTTGCCCTGTGTGTGAGAGAGAGACAATGTCAATGCTGTTTCATGCGACATCCATGTTTCAGACATATTCAAGTTGGCACAGTTCCTCCAGGTAGTTGGATGTGCCTAGCATTCCTCTCAATGTCCACTTGTGGATGGGTATGTTGCGGGGGACAGATTGATATGTTCTCCTGAGTGTTTGACCTGTAGAATTGTGGCTAGAATGCTTATTTGGCTATGGATTGATCTTGTTGTGTCACATGTCCATTGTGAGAGTGGATGAATCCGTTGCCTGCCCCAGGTGTGTGTGCTTGTGTAAGGGGGGGGGGGGTTGTGACCGTGCCTGCTGTTGTGTGTAGTGTGATTTGTCATTGGGTCTCCCAGGTGATGTGTCTGTCCCCTCATGGTGCATGCTGGCATGACAGTGAGTGTGAGTTCCTGTGCTAGATATCTGAGCTAGTGGAGTTGGTGTTTGAGTGTACAGTGGTCACAGGAGGGCCTTGTGCTGCATACAGCGGGGCCAAGTGTCAGCTACCTTGTCAGTACTTTGCCAGTCCCTGTGCCTTGGGCATGGTGCATGGGTATGTACCTAGACCATATGGGCTGAGGGCATTGGTGTCTGCTTCTGAGTGTCACAATGTGTTTTGTGAGGCCCACCCTCCCAGCATCCCGGACATCCAGTCTTGGGTTTGTGGTTCGTGTAGCCTGGGACATGGCATGGCCTTGCTTAGTGAATGGGGCATGGACATTATAGTGGCATGAGCGTGGTTTTTGAGTGTGGTTGTGTCCGATGAGGGCTTGGGGCTAGTTGCGTGTATTTGGTGTATTTGGGGTGTGGATGCCATTGCCCCCATGTTACGTAAGTAGTTTGTGTACTCACCAGGCTCTCGAACTCCTTCGACTCCGTGTACTCCCACCGGCGGAAGCAGGGCCATCACCTTCTCCTCCCAGGGATGGTAATGTACGGGTCTGCGGGGCAGCCCACCTCCAGTGATGTTGCTCTGGGCGTATTCCTCGTTCATTTTCCGCTTGACTGCCCTGCGCAGATCGTACCACCTGGCTTGGCATTCATGCCTGGTCCTTCGGATGGGCGCAACAGCATTCACCTTATCGACGATCCTCTGCCACAGGCTAGTTTTTTGGGCTATGCTGGTCTGTCTGACCAATGTTCCAAAAGCTGTGGCTCGACTCTGATGACTTCGTTGACAAGGAGGTCCAGCTCCACCCTTGTGAACTTTGGATTCTTGTCTGTGGGCATGGTGTGGGGTGTGGGTGTGGATGGTTGTGGGTGTGTGGGTGTGAATGGTTGTGGGTGTGTGGGTGTGAATGTGACGGTGTGTGTGTGAATGTGAAGAGGGGGTGTTTGTGAAGGAGGTTGTGTGAAGGTGTGTACGTTAAGGTGTAGTTAAGGTGTCAGTAAGGTGCAGTTGTTTGTCTGTGGGGTCTGGCAGCAGTGGGTCTGTTGCAAAGTCTCATGGCTTGTGTGTGTGGGCCCTTTTTATTGGTTCATTTGTGGGTGTGGCTGGGTTTGAATTTGTGGTGGGTGTGTTATAAGAGGTGGTTGTGATTTAGGGCCTCTGTTTGCCTGTTTGGATGTACCAGGTCAGTCATTGGGATGTATTTTGTCATGTAGATGTGTTTTGTGGAATTGACCCTCCTTGTGCTGTTTTACAGTGTCCTGGTTCTGTATGAGTCTTTTTCGCGTAGGTAAGGTCCGTACATACGCGATGCTGGGTGAGGGTGCTGGGGTACGGTGTTGGGGTACGGTACGTACAGGTACGGGCCTGGGGTACGGGCTTGGGGTGCGGCGCGTACAGGTGGGGGGCTGGGGTATGGTGTTGGGGTACTGTGCGTACAGGTGCGGGGCTGGGGTACGGTGTTGGGGTACGGTGCATACAGGTACGGGGCTGGGGTATGGGCCTGGGGCGCGGCGCGTACAGGTGCGGGCTGGGGTACGGTCCTGGGGTACGGTGCATACAGGTACGGGGCTGGGGTACGGGCCTGGGGTACGGCGCGTACAGGTGGGGGGCTGGGGTACGGGCCTGGTTTATGGTGCGTACAGGTATGGGGCTGGGAGACGGGCCTGGGGTGCGGCACATACAGGTGCGGGGCTGGGGTAAGGTCCTGGGGTACGGTGCGTACAGGTACGGGGCTGGGGTACGGGCCTGGGGTGCGGTGTGTACAGGCACTACGGTCCTGGGGTACGGTGCGTACAGGTACGGGGCTGGGATACGGGCCTGGGGTGCGGTGCGTACAGGTGGGGGGCTGGGGTACGGGCCTGGGGTACGGTGCGTACAGGTACGGGGCTGGGGTGCGGGCCTGGGGTGCAGCACGTACAGGCACTACGGTCCTGGGGTACGGTGCGTACAGGTACGGGGCTGGGAGATGGTCCTGGGGTGCGGCGCGTACAGGTGCGGGGCTGGGGTACGGTCCTGGGGTACGGTGCGTACAGGTGGGTGGCTGGGGTATGGTGCGTTCAGGTATGGGTCTGGGGGACGGACCTGGGGTGCGGCGCGTACAGGTGCGGGGCTGGGGTACGGTGTTGGGGTACGGTGCGTACAGGTACGGGGCTGGGGTACGCGCCTGGGGTGCGGCGCATACAGGTGGGGGCTGGGGTATGTGCCTGGGGTGCGGTGCGTACAGGTGGGGGGCTGGGGTACGGGCCTGGGGTGCGGCACGTACTGGTGGGGGGCTGGGGTACGGGCCTGGTGTACGGTGCATACAGGTACATGGCTGGGGTACAGGCCTGGGGTGTGTCACGTACATCAACTACGGTCCAGGGGTACGGTGCGTACAGGTACGGGGCTGGGAGACGGGCCTGGGGTGCGGAGCGTACAGGTGCGGGTCTGGGGTACGGTCCTGGGGTACGGTGCGTACAGGTGGGGGGCTGGGGGACGGGCCTGGGGTACGGTGCGTACAGGTACGGGGCTGGGAGTCGGGCCTGGGGTGCGCGCGCACAGGTGCGGGCTGGGGTACGGTCCTGGGGTACGGTGCGTACAGGTACGGGGCTGTGGTACGCGCCTGGGGTGCGGCGCGTACAGGTGGGGGGCTGGGGTACGGGCCTGGGGTACGGTGCGTACAGATGCGTGGCCGGGAGACGGGCCTGGGGTGTGGCGCGTACAGGTGCGGGGCTGGGTACGGTGCAGAGGGGGGGGTACGGTGCTGACATACGGGGGTACGGTGCTGACATATGCGGGGGGAGGGTGGGCTGTACGACTCGTATCCGGGCACAAGTTCACCCGTGTACGTGTGTGCTACAGCTTTCGCTCCGTACGGGGCCTTTTACATGCGGTTGTGTATTCAGACGGGCGGGACTTCTGTTTTACGATTTGCACGTAAAAAGGTCCGGCTCCCTCACGTACACTTTTCCTGACGCTATTCGTATGTATTTTTAACGTACGAATCGTACTTCGCCGGTTGTAGGGCACTTGTACGAATCGTACGTAAAAATATACGGATACGAGTCGTACGCAAATTTTTTTTAACGGATTGGAATCGGCACCATAATGTACAAAAATATAGAAAACCAATGTTGTTATACACTAATATCGAGAAAACAAATCTATGCAAAAATATTGTTTATATATAGTTAAAAATAGCAAATAATACATAAAAAGTCAATTATAGGAAAAATTAAGTTTGACTAAAGTTATATTAAAAAATAAAAATAATACAAAAAAATATAAAATTAAATACACAAACAAAAAATAATACATAATTAAACAATACTAACAAAACTATTACATTTTAGAAATAATAACTATACTATTCGCACTCCAGTTGATGCAACAGTAGGGTAAGTGTTGGACACAGGAGGGGTAAAAATTACTATTCCCACTTCAGTCTGTGCCAAAGTAGGGGAAGCGTTGGACTGCGGAGGGGTAAAATGTACTATCCCCACTCCACTTGGTGCAACAGTAGGTCAAGTGTTAGACTCAGAAGGGGTAAACTTTACTGTTCCCACTCTAGTCAGTGCAACAGTAGGGAAAGTGTTGGACTCAGGAGGGGTAAAATGTACTATTCCCACTCCAGTCGGGGCAACAGTAGGGGAAGTGCTGGACACTGGAGGAGTACACATTACTATTCCCACTTCAGTTGGTGCAATAGTAGGGAAAGCGTTGGACTCTAGAGGGGTAAAATGCACTACTCCTAGTCCAGTCGTTGCAACAGTAGGAAAAGCATTGGACTCAGAAGGGGTCAAATTTGCTATTCCCACTTCAATATGTGCAACAGTAGGGAAAGCGTTGGATTGCAGAGGGGTAAAACGTACTATTCCCACTCCAGTCTGTGCAATAGTAGGGAAGGTGTTGGATTGAGGAGGGGTAAAGTTTACTATTTGCGCGCCAGTCAGTGCAACAGTAGCGAAAGCATTGAACTGAAGAGGGGTAAAAGTTATTATTCTCACTCCAGTCTTTGCAGCAGTAGCGAAAGTACTTCACTTCAAACACATAGCATATTTTAAAACATAAAATATACATTTGAAACACAAATAAATAATGTAAATATTTATACATTTTTGAAATAATAAAGCTGAATGACAAGCTGGCACCCCTCCACCACCCCGCCAAACAACGCCCTCTGAAGGCCGCCTGGTTCACCACGGATCTCCAAGAAGCCAGACGCTCCTGCAGACGCCTAGAGGAAACCTGGCGAAACCAGAAAACCACGAATGCATGGAACAACCACAAAAGCGCCCTGAAGGAATACCACCAGCGCATCAGAGACACCAAAGGGACCTTCATAAGAGACAAAATCCAGACCAATGTTAAGGAACTGTTCAACGTCATACAGCATTTCGCTAAACCCACCTGCGAAGCAACGAACATCACACCCTCCCAGGAAGTCTGCGTCAACCTCAGCTCCTACTTCCATCTGAAGCTCAAGGTCCTCTACGACAACTTCAGCGAACCAGCACCGGAAAACACCCCACTACCCCTGACAAGCTTACCATCACGTCCTGGGATCTAACGGCCATCGAATTCATCACCGCAACCATTAAGAAAACTCACTCAGGAGCCCCAACAGACCCCTGCCCACCGCACATCTTCCACAGGGCAGCCGATGCCATCGCAACCGGACTTGGACGGACGATCAACACCTTCCTCAGATCCGGCATCTATCCAGATGACTGAAAACGCTTGGAGGTGAACCCCCTCGTCAAGAAACCAACGGCTGACCCAACGGACCTGAAAAACTACCGACCTATCTCCCTCCTCCCCTTCGCAGCCAAAGTCACCAAGAGACTTGTGAATGCCTAGCTGACTGCCTTCATCAAAGAGAACTACATCCTAGACATCTCCCAGTCTGGTTTCTGCAGCAACCACAGCATCGAGACTGCCCTCCTTGCTGCCACTGACGACATCCGCATGCTACTAGACCAGGGACACACCACGGCCCTCATCCTTCTAGACCTCTCGGCAGCTTTCGACACTGTCTCACATCGCACTCTAACATCCAGACTCCATGACGCGGGAATACAAGGAGCCGCCCTCGACTGAATCCAATCCTTCCTCTCCAGGAGAACCCAGAGGCTCAGACTCCCTCCCTTCCTCTCCGAACCCACCAACATCAACTGTGGAGTCCCCCAAGGATCATCGCTCAGCCCTACGCTCTTCAACATCTACATAGGCCCCCTCGCCACCATCGTCAGACAGCATGGGCTCAGCATCGTATCCTACACCGAGCTCATCCTCTCACTCACAAAGAATCCCGATGACACCAGACTCTGCTTCCAGGAAGGGAGGAAGAACGTGGCAGCCTGGATGAAAGACAGCTGCTTGAAGGTCAACTCAGAGAAGGCCGAGGTCCTCACCCTCAGACCCTGCACCTCCGCCTGGGACAACACCTGGTGGCCGACCGCCTTCTGGAACCCACTCCCCCCCCCCCCCCCCCCCCGACAGACAACGCTTGGAACCTCGGCATCATCCTCGACTCCTCCGTCTCCATGAACCGCAAAATCAACGCCGTCGCCTCCACTAGTTCAACTGCCTGCGCATCCTCCGTAAGACCTTCAAATGGATCCCCCCGACTGCAGAAGGACTGTCACCCACGCACTCATAACCAGCAGACTTGATTACGGCAACGCCCTCTACGCCGGAATCAACAGAACCTTTCTTCACAAACTCCAAACCATCCAGAACGCCGCAGCCAGACTTGTCCTCAGGACACCTCGTCACGAGCACATGACCCAACACCTGCGGGGCCTCCACTGGCTCCCCGTCGAGGAGAGGGTCACGTTCAAACTCCTCACCCATGCCTACAAGTCCCTCAACAACATCAGACCCAAATACCTCAACAAGAGAGTATCCTTCCACGAACCCAAGAGGAACCTCTGCTCCGCCGACCTCGCTCTAGCAGAAGTCCCCCATATTCGCAGAACCAGAACCGAAGGGAGAGCCTTCTCCTACATCGCAGCTAAGATGTGGAACGAGCTCCCTGTGAACATCAGACACTCACCTACCCTGCACACGTTCAAGAATGACCTCAAGACCTGGCTCTTAGACTGATCCAAAGCCGCCTCCCCCCCCCCGTCCCCCCAGCGCCTTGAGATCCTCACGGGTGAGTAGCGCGTTTCACAAACCCCTGATTTTATTGATTGAATATCAAATAAAAAATGACATTAATTGATTATTTAATTAAATTCCCACTCTATGCTCCCACATACCTAGCAGGCCAAATCTAAAATATTATCAAAATACAAAATTATAACACAACATATTAAGTAATAAATAAAATAATAAATGAACAATGAATTGTTAATTAAATATCTTCTCTCCATATCCCCTTAAAATCACACAACACACCTAATATATAACATAAAATAAATTTATTAAATGACATTTTTAAATAAATTACACATTTGGATTAAAATTATTCATTAATTAAAATTTAATATTTACTTAATTAACGTTCTACCCTATACCGATACAAACCCAACAACCCTCACATAAAATACAACTTAAAACATATAATAATTACAAAATGTACATAAATATCAATTAAAAAGCTAATTGATTATTAATTCATAAATTATTACTTTACCTTTCCATCTTATACCAACACAACAACCTGCACCTAGAAACATAACTTTAAAAAAATGTATACAGGGGGGGCGTGGCCAGGCGCCGATGAAGATGGCCGCCTAAAAACCGAGCTCCGCCGGGACCGTTGTTGTTCCCTAATATCCGGCACCAAATCCGTGCTTGTACACATCCACGCGGGAGCACCAGCTACCCTACCTGTTGCGCTCCTGCTCCGCGAGTCGAGCGGGGTCTGGGTCTCCGACGGGGACAGATCGCGGCGCTCTACGGCACGGCGGCCGACCTGAGACTGCGGCCTGAGGGCCGGGAGCGGGACTACGGGAGGCCCCAGCTGCGGCCTACACTTCGCGCTGACAGGGTCGGGGCCTCGCATCGCTGCTGGGCCTGAGGTGGAGGACGGGCTGCGTTTCTACCCTCCGCCCCGCGAGATTCGGCGATCACATCGGAAAGGGACCTCGCGGCCTGCGGGGAGCAGTGCGAGCCTCGGCCTGCGTTGCGGCCGACCTGCTGTGGGAGTTCCACGTCGCCCCGCACGAAGGCGAGAGGCCCCAGTGACAAGCTGTGCAGGCCCAGTCGAGGTGGGTGGCGAGGAGGAGCGCGGCACGGCCCGAGGTGCCACTGATTGGAATTGCGAGGGGCCGAGTGTATGCCTCCCTGAAGGAACTGCGACATGGCACGGCGATAAGTACGGGACTGGGTCCTCCGTTCAAGTGCGGGGCTCGCTGTCCCCCCGCTGGGATCCGGCTCGGCCAGTCGGGCTAAGCCTGTCCCTGCTGTGTGAGGAGCCCCGAGCGGCTGCTAGTGGCCGGGAGTGGTGGGCCGCAACGTCCGGTGCGGCGGCGGTGCCGGCCTTCGGTCCAGCTCTACTACGCGGCACGGAGCTGCGGTGGTGCTGAGGACCCATCAACGACTTTTGGCGCTCGGACTGGGGCGCAGACCCTGGTTTGCAGAGGCAGAGAACCAACATGCGGCCTAAGGTGGGAACAAAAACGCAGACTAATAACCTGGACAAATACGCGGTGCCTAAGGGTCCGTCGCAACCTGAAGAGGCGGTGGACTCAGCCGCGAACCAAAAAGAGCCTTCCCTAACATCCATAATGGCCACGATACAGACGCTGGGCACCAACCTAGAGACAAAAATGGACAAGATATCCATCGAGGTTAATCTGCTTCGCGCTGACCTTGGCCGGACCACGGAGAGATCGAAAACCAACGAGGCAGACATCAAGGAGCTTCAGGCCTCCGAAAAGCGGCTCGAGGGAAGAGTGAACGAGCTCGTCTTCCAACACCGCCAAATGGCTCTTCGGCTCGAGGACCAGGAAGGGAGGGCTTGGAGGTGTAACATCCGCGTCGTTGGGGTGCCGGAGGGAATGGAGGGGCAGAGTGTGGAGCTATTTCTCGAAGACTTAATTCTCAGGCACCTAAAGCCGAAGCGATTGTCCAAGCTATTTACCATTGAGCGTGCCCACAGAGCCTTGCTCCCCAGACCCAAACCGGGGGCCCCGCCGAGAACAATCATTGCAAAAATTCTGAAGTTTCTAGACCGAGACGCCATCCTCCAGATGGCCAGACAACATGGGGACCTACATTGCGAAGGAGCCCTTATCCGGTTTTTTCCCGACTTCACGTTGAAAGTCCAGCAAGAGCGACGCTCCTTCCTGGGGGTCAAGGCGGCACTCAGGGAGCGGGGAATCAAGTACATGATGTTCTCCCCAGCCAAACTGAAGATAATCGCGGGGGGCAGGTCCCACTTCTTCACCTCGCCGGCGGCGGTTCAGGAATGGCTCGACACGACGACAGGGGACGAGCAGCTGGAGTGTGCCAGCAATCAAGGGGGAGAGGACGGAGCCGCCTCCCCGGGTTCGACAGAGGGGAGACCAGTGGACGACGAGCGGAGCCAAAGGACCTGGCATTCAAGATCGAATAGTCCCCGCTGGGACTCACCCCAGGGAACGACGGCATGATGAGGCCTCAGACTGCGGAACTACGTCTCTACGAACAGTAAAGTATGAGACATGCACAGGGTTCGGGGTAGTGTCAAGGGTGTGGGAGGTGGACCCCTCTGCCTCTCGCCTAAGTGGGGCAATGACTGATCCTCGAATGCTACATAAATTAAGAGACTTATAGTTTGGGACAACACGGATACGGCGGTCGGAGTTGGGGCCGGCTCACGTTCCCCCATCAGGGATGTTTCTCCAGGGGAGGGGTGGCTATCTCTCTCTGGGAGGGGTCGGGCGACAGGCGCTCTGCTAATTGGGGCGGTGGGTAGTTTGAAACCTACAGAGCAGGGAGCAGGGTGGGGGGGGGGGTTGCGTTCAGGGGGGGGACTGGATTTTTTGCTAAGGCCTGTTTGAAAGTCGGGACCAGATTCGGGGTATTAGGTCCCGTGTATGTTCTGTTTGGTTGTATAATGGTGGAGGGGTGGGCGGGAGGGAGGGGAGTTGGGAAGGTTTTATGGTCACACATTGGTACTCTTTACAGGGTCAGCAGCTACACAGGTGCGCAGGGGCTGGCTAGCTTCTACAGTAATGGATATGGCTAGCACATGGGAGAAAAGTTTTAAGGTCCTCGGGTGGAACGTGAACGGGCTGGGGGATGGGCTCAAACGTACGATAGTTCTGCAGTTTATTAAACGACATCTTCCTGATGTAGTGTTACTACAAGAAACGCACCTGATGGGGAATGCATGTCAGGCCCTCAACAGATGGGGATACACTTTGGCGGTACACTCCGGCTTCACCTCTGGCTCCAGGGGAGTGGGGATCCTTCTGCGTCGCTCCCTGCCCCTTCATATTGACCGCACAGAGACTGACCCGCTGGGCCGCTTCGCAGCAATGTCGGGGAGGTGGGAGGGTCGTAGATTAAATCTTGTATCTGCATATGTCCCCCCAGGTCTACAAACGCAATCCTACACGGATCTGGGTAGGCTCCTGCTTTCCCTACCGGAAGGTCAATTGATCATAGGAGGAGACTTCAATGCGGTAGTCTCGGGAACTCAGGACCGACATCCCCCTAGGGAAACGCCCACGGGGCAGAGGTGGTTGACAGACTTCCTCGATGCCTTTGGGCTCACAGACTTATGGCGGCTACTGCATCCCATGGGCAGGCAATTTACATTCCACTCCGGTTCACATCACTCCTTCTCCCGCCTGGATTATGTATTGACTCCATGACATGGTGATACGGGAGGCCTCGCACCTGGCACGCGGGATCTCCGACCATTCACCAGTTTAGATACACATCACGCTGGGTCGGGGACGGGAGGGATGTGTGCTGCCAATTAATGCCTGGTACCTTAAAAATTAGGTTCTCAGGGAAAAACTGACCCGTTCCATAACGCAATACTTCGAACAAAATGTCGGATCGGTATGCTCCTCAGTTACTCTGTGGGAGGCCTTTAAAACAGTGCTTAGGGGAGAGGCCCTATCAGCCATCTCAGGCAGCCGTAAGGAGAGGGTGGCACAGCTATCCTCCGTGGAGACTGACCTACGGGCACTGGAGGAGGCAGCGTGCACGGATCGTGACCCTGATGCGCAACATCGGTTGCGACTCAAAACTGTGGAATATAGGGAGCTGGTCACGCAGACGGCCCAAGTGGTGGCCCACCACAAGGCGGGTAGGATCTACGATCAAGGAGACAAAGCGGGTAAGCTTATAGCCTGGCTCGAGAAAAAACAAAGGGCCACCAAAGTGGTACCAGAAATTGCAACGGCGGTGGGGACCCTGGTTACGGAACCCCGTGAGATCACCGCGGAGTTTGCAAGGCATTTCCGACAGGTATACAGTAGAGGGCCGGATCGCTCCGAGGAGGACTCTATGGCCCTTCTGCAGGATATCCGTATGCCATGCCTGTCGGAGGTCGACAGAGAGACACTTGAGGCTCCACTCGCCGCAGCCGAATTAGAGCGTGCGATAGTCGACCTGACGCCCTTAGTTTGCACCTCCAACGAATGTTCGAGGAGAGCAAAGCTAAGGGATTACTGCCGCGAGACCAGCGCATAGCAACTATTGTGGCTATCCCGAAAGAAGGGAAGCCGAGGAAGCTCTGCTCCTCATATAGACCGATCTCGCTACTAAATGCGGAACCGAAAATATTGGCGAAAACTCTTGCCAATAGGCTACACGCTGTTCTCCCTGCGTTGGTCCACCCGGACCAGTCTGGCTTTATGCCCCATCGTAATACGGCCCTCAACATCCGACGCCTGAACGGTGTACTGGGACAGGTGCCACACCATACGAGAGGACGCGGTGGTGATGTCACTTGACGCCACCATGGCATTCGACACCCTCGAGTGGCCCTACATGATAGCGGTGCTCTGTAAACTGGGCTTTGGCCCCCTCTTTATAGCGTGGGTGCGTCTTCTTTATTCTGAACCCTTGGCGCAGGTTGTGATTAACAATAAGGTCTCGGAGGTCTTCGTTTTAGAAAGATGGACCAGGCAGGGCTGCCCGCTTTCGCCCCTCCTGTTTGCGCTCGCCCTTGAGCCTCTCGCTGCGTGGATCAGGCAGGACATCTCCCTCACGGGGATGCGCTGGGCAGACGGCTGGGAGGACAAAATCTCTCTTTATGCTGATGATATCCTCCTCTATTTAACCCAACCGCGGAAGTCAATCGTGGTAGCCATGGACATATTTACGAGCTTCGGCAAAAGTTCGGGGTTCCGCATCAATTGGGGCAAGTCCCAAATTTATGTCCTTCATGGCAGCCCTCCCAGGCTTCCCAATGATTACCCACTTACCTTTGCAGAGGGCGGGTTCAGGTACCTTGGAGTCTTTGTCTCACTTGACAAAACGCTCACGTACGAGAGGAATTTACTACCACCCCTGCGACGGCTTCAATGGGACTCCAATACTTGGCAGAAACTCCCATTGTCCCTGCTGGGCCGCGCGGCCCTCTTCAAAATGTTTGCGCTCCCGAGGTTTATTTATGCCCTCCAAAACTACCCAGATCTTGTGCCGAACTCATATTTCATGGCTATAGAGGCGGCGCAGCGGTCCCTCCTCTGGGCAGGCACACCTAGGATTGCGCTGCACAAGCTCACACTGGGATGGTACGACGGGGGAATAGCCCTCCCGGACATCCGCAAGTACTATTGGGCAGCCCACTTGTCGGCGATAAACCAAGGGACGTATAGGGACGGCAACGACCCCGCTTACGGGATGGACAGATGGTTGCTCCCAGGTGGGAATTATGAGGTCGCACTCTATTCCAAACCCGGTAAATGTATGCTTACGGGACCGACAAAACACTTGGTGCAGATATGGCACGCGGCGCACCGCAAGCTCGGCTGGGCTAATACTCTGACAATGGCAACTCCACTCTGGGCCTCTGAAAGACTGGGCAGCCTGGGACATACAAAGGGGTTCCGGGGATGGGACCTTATTGGTATCTCGCAGGTCAAGGACCTGTGGGGGCCCGAGGGGGTTAGATCCTTTGCATACCTGCAAGACACGTACGAGTTGGCGCATACCGAATATTTCAGATATTTGCAGATTAGGCATTCCTTTCAGGCCAACATACCACCAGGGACCAAGCCCCCACAGGCATCCCCACTCGAGGATAGATTGCTCGCTGGCTACATGCCGGAACATGCCATTTCACTCACATATAAGAAACTGATCAATAATCCTCCGGATCCCCTCGAGTTCCTCAGGGAGAAATGGATAGCGGATGGTCTAGAAATAGATAATGAGTGGGTGGAAGCGCTAGCGTCCCCGAGGGAGGTGGCGATATCGGCAAGACTTCGACTCATACAACTTAAAATACTGCATAGAGTGTATATATCTTGCACAAGACTGCAGGCGATGGGACGGAGGGGGGGCTCTGCAGGCGGGGCTGCGGGGAGATTGGCTCTTTCTTTCATATACTGTGGGAATGTCCGGGTGTGCGGAGATACTGGAGGCGTGTGGTGTCTTGTATGCAGGAGGTGTGGGAGGTGGAAATACGCCCAGAGGCCAAGCGATGCCTTCTGAACATATGGGACCCCACGGACTTACCTGCAAGGGGAAAACTCTGGGTCGCACTTGGGCAAATGGTGGCAAAGAGAAACATCGCTCGCCTGTGGGGGGCATCTGCTCCGATTGGCAAAGAGACATGGACTGGTGTATGCTGCAAGAGAAGACTGTGTATACAGTGCGGGGGTGCCCTCGAAAATGGGGGGAAGTGTGGACAAACTGGAACGCATTCAGAGGGGACATCTGTGAGCCACCGCAGGCTCGCCGGCCCAGCATGGGAACCACGGACTAACCGGAAACTGCTTTGTTGTGCTAAACAAGTCATATTGGCATTAACCTGTCGACACCTGTAATCATAGATTTACGAAAATTGCTGTATACGAAATGACCATTTTGTTTCTTTGTTTTTGCAAAATAAAAAGATTTACAAAAAAAAAAATGTATACAATTTACATATTTAACTATCAATTAAATGATGAATTGTTAATTAATCAATTAATACTTCACCACCCACTCTATAGCCCTACAAACCCAAGAATACGCACCTAAAACATAACTTTAAAAAATTATAATTACACAATTTACCTAGTTAATTATCAAATAAATAATTAATATTAATTACAAAAATAATTATTTGTTAATTATAACTAATTTACTTCCTACCCTGTTCCCCCTATAATCCTCACAACCAGCTACAACACTATAAATCACAATACAAATTAAATTAAAAGTATAAATAACTTTAAATTACAAACTATATTAAAAACAATTAATTATAAAAACAATATATAACATATACAATTACAGTTTTATTTCAAACACAAAGATAATTAAAAAACAATATTCCTTACAACAATATAACTGTAAACAATATTAACAACAATGATATTCTTGAAAACAATATTACTTACCTTAAAAAGTAAGAGGCTGATTACGATCTGGACCGCCCGATAAGTAGGCGGCAGTCCGGACCTCCGAATTATGATCTGACTGCCGTTGTCGGAAACATTCCTTTTTGCACTAAGGCTTGTGCTGCAGCCTGGAAAAGCCTCAATGTGAAAAGGCATGTTTAGAAACATCCCTGCACCGCGTGCCAGGCACCATGCGGTGCCTGGCACAGGGTGCACGGATGCTTCAGGAGGCACCATGGGTGCCCCCTCAGCCCAGAGGGGCCCTCCTAGGGGCCCCCAAACCTTATTATGGCAGTCAGGCTGCCATGAGAAGGCAGAGGGAAAGGGACATCGTAATTCCGACGGCCGTGCCTGCGCAGGCACCACTGCCATTCAGGGATTACCTGTCTGACCGCTGCCCCGACAGGATCTCTGATCCTGTCGAAGGGGGGCGGTCTTTCCCCCTGCCTGCAGCGATCCAACGGCCAGCATCGTAATCAGGCAGCTCCACAACTGCCCTGGATGTCAGGCGGACTGTCACCGATGGCCAGTTGTGTGGTGGCTTATCCAACATCGTAATTGGTCCCCAAGTTTAATTTCTGGGAATCGTACCATACAAGGTCAACTAGCAAATTTCTTTCCAAAATGGCAAAGTATCACAGCAGATCCTTGAGTTTTGACTTCAGGTGAAGGATATTTCATAGACTTTATGCATCTTCTGTTCAAGGATGTCTCCCTCAACACCATCCAAATTGCTGGAAATGTCTACATTTCCAATGGAATATCTGAATTTACTAATTTGCCTTTATTTTTTAGCTTGTCATTAACACTGTGATGCTTTAAAAGGATTATGAAACCTGTGCTTTCAGTGCTCATATCCTAAGGATTACGATTAATAATCTATTTAGACGACATATTGATTTTGTACGGGACCTCTTGGTTCTTTATCAACAGATAAACACTGCTTCCTGCCTTCTTCAAGGCTCGGGCTTTGTGCTGAACTTGGATTCCTGAAAATACAGAAGATTCCACTCTTCAGCTTCAACACAAGTCAACACTATAAAAGCCTAGATTTCTCAGTTTCTTCAGAAACATTCAATATCCCTTAGAGTTTTAGCAAGAATAGAAAGGTTTTTATCTTTCATCATACAAGCAGGATTTCCAGGTCCTCTGCAATATCGAGCTCTGCAAGGGTTGAAAATATTTCATCTCTGCAGAGGTTTGACGTATTTGTATGGAATTGCACTAGACTCTCAACCAGAACTCCAATGGTGATTAGAGCATCTAGACACTTGGAATGGAAGGACAAATTTTGCTTCCTCCCCAGATATAGTGTTAGAGTCAGATGCAATTTTGACAGTTTCGGGCGTTGATGTAGTAACTCGACTGGAGGCACATGGTCAGAAGATGAGTCATGCATGCATATAAATTGTTTAGAGATGTTTGCCAACTTCTTTAGCTTTCAAAGTTCCACAAAGAACAAGGTAAGTGGTTCCAGTCTACTCCACATGGACAATCTGACAGCTTACATCTAGGAGGGGAAAAATAGAAACCACTGACAGACCTAGCAATGAGTTTTGGGGGCTTTGCCTTGAAAAGAAACTATCAGTGTAGAGTATCTCCCTGAAAATCTCAATTTGGTTATAGATTGGCATTCTAGATACCACCAAACTTCTTCCATATACAGAAATCTCCCTCATAAATGGGGTCCTCCCATCCTTTGATAGTTGGACACCAGGTTTGTTGGTAACAGCAACAGATTCTTTCCTATTGGCTTGTTGTCAGGGAATCAATTACAGCATCACTCCTTTCATTATGATCAACCCTCCTAGAACTAACTGTGGATTGTCAAGTCATCATACCATCCTTTCGATACTTTTCCTCAACCCTCAGGGAAAAATGCACAATCTGGTGAGGAAACCAGCTTGGTTATGGATTGGTATTCTAGAAACCTCAAAGACTTCTTCCATATACTGAAATCTCCCTGATGAATTGTGTCCTCCTATTTGATAGAGCAGAGATTACATCAGATGATTTTATTGATAAAAGAAAAGATTATGACAGCTTCTGTGTAAACCATAGAAAACGTATGAACGTTTCACTTTCTGAAAATTGACATAAATATGAATTTGTTACTGCATCGTAAAAGCATGCAGAAGAAAAGATGGATTTGAGGCATATTATTCATTTAATTAATATAGATGTGACTATTAATCATGAAACACCATTTTCACTCATTTATATGTGTTAGAATAATGTAGGCGAAAATCTAACGTTATGGATTTTATTGCTAATTGATTTGATTTTCATGGTATGAATATGCAATTAATAAGACTAAAAGAAATTATGATTTAGTTTGGTTTCCATGTGAAAAATTAACTACAATGTAATTTAGTGTAATACGACTTGCACTGAAAATGACAAAATAAAAGTAGGTGTTACACAACTATCATGAAACTCCTTTAGTACGAATTTTGCATATGTATTAGTCAAATAACACATAAACAACAAATATTATATGCATTTTCTTATATGAGTAATGTTGACACAACATAAAATGTTATGAGTACACTACTGACGTATTAATTATGATCAGAATGAAATGTTTATTAATGTACTTTTGACATATTTTGAAATTCACATGCTTCCTATTAATTTATAATTCACAAATTAACATGATCTTATCATATATAAGCTCAAATTTCATGTAGGCCTCATTTCCCTTTCCAGTGAAGTCATGGTCTGAATATTTCCAAAGAGTATGGAAAATTCTTCCTATATTGCAAGTTATATTGATATGATAACTAATTCCTTTGATATCTCCCGATCGAAGAGGGCATGTGCAACAAATTTAGTTTCACTGTGGAACAGCTGTTTGGGAAAGAGCCCTTATGAACTCTTATGTTTTCTTTTTGATGCCCTAATGTTCAATGTGTATTATTCTTACATGACCTAAGGAACTGTGGAATTGATTCGCCTAATTTTTCTGGATTTGTGTCTTCTTTATTGCCACATTACTATCACCTTATTGTGGATTAACCAATGAATTGAATGGTCTGACAAATTGAGGTGATATCAAGGGGTGTCACCCCTGAAACAGTGCCAGTATAATTGCTAATTTTTTGGAAGAACGTGGTGGCTATTGGGATATGGCTTCTGAGACTTTAGGAACTTGGACTCCTTACTGCTGACGGTGTCCTGATGCAGATTGAACCTTTTTGGATAAAGGGTTCGGATATCGTTGCTGTGACTTTTGCTTTTACTGCTGCGAACTGAGCCAGAGTACTGTCTTGATGAACTGCACTGGCTACTTTGAACTTTGCTGAACTCTTCTGAGAGTCTTTACAAAGGCTCACCTGGCTACCTATTCCTATCGATTCATATGCTGTATGTGATCAGAATCTGCCACGGCTGTGGTAGATTTCCCCATCCACTCGTCTTATTCTCCCTGAATCTCAGAGGCTTGTTACATTTCATTAAATCCTTTACTAATTGATTAGTAGAGCTGTACGTCACTTTATTGAATGCAAATGTTCTTTACCTTTTAGGCTGAATAAGCTTTAACATTTAATTTAACTCTGCTGTTGTGTCCCGTTGATCCTTGAGAGTGAGCCTTAATTATGAGTTTTCAGCACATTGAGACAGATTAATCTATGAAATATTTAAATTTGTTTTAGTTACAGTTATCCTATTCCAGGTCCTCATTGGGTAACTGTCCATTCCCCGAATCTTCAACACCTTACAGCACAGAGCAAGATCCACCGGAGGACCGATTCAAATATATAAGTAGCGTAAGATATAAGTAAATTGAGTAAGGGCCCAGTACATGCTACAGAACATCCTTTTTGTAGCTGTACACCAGAATTGTTGGCAACAGATTCTTCCCTTATGGATTGTTGTGAGGGAATCAATTACACCATCACTCCTTTCATTATGATCAACCCTCCTAGAACTAACTGTGGATTGTCCAGTCATCATACCTTCCTTTCAAAATGTCTCCTCAACCCTCAGGGACAAAATGCATGATCTGAAGAGGAATCAAACGTTGTCATTGACAGCTTGGAAAATATTTGGCCAACCTAGAAAACCACAGGAATTCTGGTAGAAACTGTGGAATATACATTAGAAAGCCTTGGGCACCATAAACCTCTAAAGTGTGTCGCTCTGCTTGAACTGCTCAGTCAAGCTGGTCTCTGTCAATTCCTTTTCAGATGTGACCTCGATCACAAACTTTCCAGCTTCTCTGGCTAGTCACGGTAAAACTTACAGAACGGTTAACATTTACCATTAAGTGGGAACGCTAGGTGGCGCACTAGCGAATGGACGCCTTCTTGTAGGGCTCCCGCAGTCCGGCGCTATTAATCCGCTAATTTATCCTTTTGGGCACACACCTGAGAGCCGTCCTCGTAGTCGCAGGTCCAGATAGATGTCGAGAGTGACTGGTCCGGCGTAGAGGGCTCTGGCTGCTGGGGGACCGACGCGGGACCGACTGCAAGTTGCGGCGGGAGCGACGCTGGAGGCTGCCGTGCTGAAGTTCCGGATCGAGCCGGAAGGCGAGGCCGGGGCTGGTGACGAGGTGCAAGGCCGCGGACGGCCGAGACGATCCGGGAGGTCCCTCTGGGCTTGTGGTGATCTGGCTGGCTGAGAGGAGCGGTTCGGACGGCCACAGCGACGGGTGAGAGTGCGTGGGGGCTGCTCCTCTTCCCCCCCCCACCCCCCGTCCCCCGAAGTGATTGCGGGACCTGCGTGCCCGAGGCAGATCTCGCACCGGCTGGTGATGGTACAGGGCCCTTGGGACACGACCATTGGTGTTCACGGCGGCAGCGGAGGCGTTGATCTCTTCCCTCCCCCCCCCCCCGCCCCCCCCCCGGTGGGCCGAACGCAGCGGAGGCAGTGCCAGCTTCGCGGTAGGCCTGGTGGGGTGCGACTGGCGGTTGGCGCGGACCGCGCCGGGAGCGATCTCATCGGAGTTGGTGTGCTGACCCCCCCCGGGCCTGAGGATCGCAGCTAGAGCCCAGCTTGAGCCCCTTTGCCCGCGTGGTGGTGTAATTTGACCGCGTATGACCTGAGTGGCAGCAGTGATACTGGTGCAGTAGCAAGGGCACATCACTCGTGGCCTGGGTGCGATAGTGCCTGCCAGCATTGAGCGACGAGCACGGGGATCCCCCTGGACATTTGGAGCGGTGCATGAAATAGCCGTACGGGATCGTAGGGAGAAGGTGTGGGGCCCGCACTGGTGGTGTTGGAGAGCTCTGCCCTGGCATAGAGATGGGCAAGACGGACACTAGACAACCCAAGCTCTCGTTTGCGGCTCATAAGAAAGTGATAACGCCTGGGGAGAAGTCGAGCCCTCCGGATGGGGCGGCTGAAGCATCGGGGGGTGCTGCGGATGCGGCAACAAGTATACAGGCAGTACTGTGTGAGGTGCGCCAAGGGTTCGCGACAATCGCGGACAAGGTGGATCGCCTTTCGTCGCGTATGGATGCGGTAGTGCACAAGTTAGATGCGCACGAGGGTCGCTTGAAAGAAGCGGAGCAGCGCATATCGGACTCAGAGGATGTGGTGACCCAACACTCGTCGCAGTTATCTAGAATGGACAATCTCCTACGTGTCATCGCCGCTAAGAATGAAGATTTGGAAGCGAGGAGTAGGCGGAACAACGTACGCATCATGGGTATTCCGGAAACTACCAATGTGGGCAAAATGGAGGAGTATGTCGAGAAGATGTTGGCGGCGGCGATCGGCTCGGAGGTTTTTTCTACACACTTTATCGTGGAGCGGGCGCATCGAGCACTGGGTCCCCGACCGAAGCCGGGGGCGACGCCTCGGCCGATCATAGCCCGGCTGCTGAATTACCGGGATCGTGATGCGGCCCTGCGAGCGGCACGCAGTACGAGATCGCTGTCGTATGAGGGCAACTCCTTCACGTTGTATCCGGACTTCACCCCGCTTGTCCAGGAGGAGCGTCGGAAATTCCTCGCAGTTAAGACTAAATTGCGCAACTTGCAAATAGACTACGCACTGCTCTACCCTGCTCGATTGCGGGTCACGTACCAAGGGAGGCAGAAATTCTTCACCAATCCACAGCAGGTGGAGGACTTTCTCAAGGAGCACAAACGGAATAGGCGGCTGGAGGCGGGAGCGGACGATGATCTGGCCCCTAGTCAAGAGCGGCTGGATGATGTGGACCCGTGAGTGAGCGGTACTGTCTCTGTATATAGACTCCTGGGTGAGTTCGGAGGGGGGCTTATGGGCTGTGATTGGGCCTTATTTCAGATGGACATTGCCCTGGACTCCGGGTGGGGGTGGTAGAGGTGGGGGGTAGGGGGGTATCCTGCTGGACGATTGTTGCCGGGGCCCCTCTGGCATGGGATTCCTCCTGGCCTGCGCAGCAGGACTGTATTGTTGCAATTGGTTTATGGACATCATTGGAGGTGGACGGTACTCCTCAGGTTGCCGTTGACTATAGCGCCGGACACCCCCCTCCTGGTTGCCGGGCTGGGCTACACGTGTTGTGGTTCGGGCGGGCTTGCATGGAGGGGGTCATAGTGGTGCTGCCTAGAGATGTTACCCGATGGGAATTACCCTAGCATACGTTTATGGGGTTGAGGGCTGTTTTAGTCCTAGTTGTTGGGATGTGTATGGGAGGGTCGGGGAGGGAACGCTGCTGGCAGGTTGGGGTTTGCTTCAGTGGGAGGGGGGTGGGTACACGGGTAGTTCTGGATGTGTGTATGATTGGGGTTCGCAGATTGAGAGGAATGCAACCAAAATGTACGGAGTGGGTCGGCTGGGGAGTAGACGAGAGATTGCAGGGTACGGAGCTGATGCTGCGGGGGTTCTTGCGGCCGCAGTGGATGTATGTTGCCGGGGGTATGGCTGTGGTGGCCGCTCCTCTGGGAGATCGTTGAGGCTGGGAGGAGGCCGCGTGTTGAGTCATGGGTGGCTGGCTGGGGATGGCTGAACGGGGTCGTATCTCTAGATTCACGGTTTTGTCCTGGAATGTCCGTGGGCTGAATGATGCGAGGAAATGTCGGAGGGTGGTGGCCTATTTGGATCAACATCAGGTGCAGATCGCCCTGCTGCAAGAGACACATCTCAGCCCCCGGGCCAATTATACCTTTGCGAGTAGATGGGCGGTTGTGCGCTGTTTCTCCTCATACTCTGGATATGCCAGAGGTACGGCGATTCTGATTAAAAAAACGGTGCCGTTTGTACGGTTGGGTGAACGTGTGGATGATGAGGGTAGATTTGTATTGGTGTGGGGCAGATTGGGTACTGATACTGTTACTATTGTCAACTGCTATGGGCCTAATGTGGACACACCTGAGTTTTACACCAAACTGTGGGGCGAGATACTGAATGTAGGGTCCATGCATCTCATATGGGGTGGAGATTTCAATGTCACATTGACGCCGGGGCTCGATAGATCGGATGGTAGCCCCCAATATAACAGACAAGCGGGAGAAGCGGTGGAGGGTATAATGAGGGAGGGCGAGCTAATAGACAGTTGGAGGTTTGCGCATGCTGGGGTTCGTGAGGGGACGCATTTCACGGTGTATGCCAACACTTGGGCTCGACTTGTCTACTGCCTACTATCCCGGGGACTGGCGGTTGACCTGGGCAGGGTGACCCATTTGCCACGGTCCTACTCGGACCATTGTCCAGTGCTGGTGCAGGTAGCCATCCCGGGATACGGCGGTGCAGTGCCGCGGTGGCGCTTGCAACCCACGGCACTGTTGGATCCATTGTTCCAGGCAGAATTGGGGGAGGAGATCGCAGACTTTTTTCCACGCAATAAAGGGTCTGTGGCTAGTGTTGAGACCATCTGGGAGTCGTTTAAGGTTACGGTCCGTGGCTTTTGCATATCTAAGAGCTTTGGAGTATTACGGGCCCTACGAGGCACGCTCACCAGGCTAGAGGCTGAACTTAAGGAGCTGGAGACTTCCATGGCCCGAGAGCCGATGGGTCCACTCCACAAGGAATTCAGAGAAAAGCTGTCGCAATATGAGCGAGAGGCGGAGAGAGAGGCCCGCTTCAGGGGGAAACATTGGCAGGCCCGACGTTATTGTGAAGGGGAGAGACCTGGGCGGGCATTAGCGGGTATCACCAGGCAGTCACGGGGCGCCTCACACATCTTAGAGATACGCACGCAGGACGGAGCTCTACATCGTGGCACGCCGGGGATCTTACGACGGTTTACTGAGCATTACGAGGGACTGTACACTGCCCGCAACGTGGGTGATGTCCAGTTTGGGAACTTCTTAGACGACGTGGCATTATGCTGGCTGATCGACGAACACAGGGAATTTCTGGGGGCCCCGTTTGAGCTGGATGAGATACGGGAAGCGATTATGTCCTTAAGTAATGGTAAGGCACCTGGTCTGGATGGCTTGCCAGCGGAATTTTATAAAAGCTATATTGACATAATGGCTCCGGTATTAAGGGAGGTGTATGGGGACTCTCTAGAAGCAGGCGTTTTGCCGGGTTCGATGAGAGAGGTGGTGATTACCTCCCTGTTGAAACCGAATAAGGCTGCGGAGGACTGTGATTCTTATAGACCGCTCTCCCTGATCAATTGTGATGCCAAGATTTTGGCGAAGGTGCTGGCCACGCGGCTCTCACTATTGATGACTAAAATTGCCCTCCCAGACCAGGCAGGGTTTGTCCCGGGTAGATCTACCGCTAGTAATCTGCGTACGCTTTTCTCATTGATTCAAACGATCGCGCCGGAACTGCCTGTCGCGGCAATATTCCTGGACGCCATTAAGGCGTTCGACTCAGTTGAGTGGAATTACTTGTTCACTATACTGTACCGGATGGGTTTTCCCAAAATCTTTGTCGCTTGGATAAAATTGCTTTATACCGGCCCTGCGGCTAGAGTATTGATCAATGGGGAGCTGTCGAAGCCGATACTGTTAACTAGGGGTACCAGACAGGGGTGCCCGCTATCCCCGCTGTTGTTCGCCATAGCAATTGAACCTCTGGCATGTCGTATCCGCCAACTCCACAAGCAAAGTGCCTTCCGGTGTTGTCAACGGCAGATAGATGTGTCCTTATATGCGGATGACATAACGCTCTATGTGGTGGATCCGCAGAATAACCTGAATTCGCTGCTCCGCGAATTTGTGGTGTTTGGGGGATTGTCTGGGATCCACATCAACTGGAGGAAGTCGCAGTTTTTCCCCCTGACGGCGGCGGTCGGGCGCTACGCACTAGATTACCCGTTGGAGTGGTGTGACTCTGATCTCCGATACCTGGGGGTTCGAGTCTCGACGAACCGGGAGGAGACTTTACGTCTGAATTATGGTACGGCCATAGATAAGCTGGCGGACGATGTGTCGCGCTGGATCTCGTTGCCGTTGACGATGGCCGGCAGGGCCTCATTGATAAAAATGGTAGTGCTGCCTCGCTTTCTCTATTTCTTCCAAAACATTCCATATTACCCAGGTGCCTTCTTCTTCCGAACGCTGCGCTCTGAGTTGCTGCGATTGTTCTGGGCTGGTAAGCAGCCCAGACTGGCCTGGTCGACTATTACCCTGCCATACAGCAAAGGGGGATTTGACGTTCCCGACTTTCAGGTGTACTATATGAGCGCGCAGGCGCACTTTGCATATCATTGGTTTGCCCCTACGCCCTACATGCCGCAACTGGCGGTTGAGGACTGGCTGGCGTGACCGCTGCCGCTACAGGGCCTCATCCATGGTCCCGTCACTGCGATCGAAACACTGCTCACCACCGTGACATACACGATTGATGCTTGGCAGCGCTTAATGCGCAGGCTATCGGCCAGTCTACTCTATGCCCCGCGGCTGCCGTTGGTTTATCATCCGGGCCTCTCTCTGTTGCAGGAAGGCGGGTTCCGGGTGTTATGTGCTAAGATAAAGGTCAGCTGTTGGGGGGATCTCTTTGAGAATGGTCAGTTCAAGACGAAGGAACAATTCTTTGCGGGATATCAGCCTAGTCCACTGGAGGTCTTTTATTATCTCCGGCTGCGGCAGGGGATGCGACTGGTGATACCGCACTATCCGGAGGAGCCCGAGGTGGTGAATCCGTTGCAGATCTTGCTCTCCTCTATGGACGGCCGGCACTTGGTTTCACAGTTATATTGCAGTATTCGCGGGGGTGGTGGAGACGTCGGCGGCAAAGCGCTTCATGGCTGGACTGTTGAGTTGGGTAGGGACATTACGGAGGCGCAATGGGCGTATTGCTGTGAGCTCACCTCCCTGATCTCCTCCAGCTGCAGATTGCGTATTATCCATTATAAGTTTCTACAGCGATGGTATTACACTCCTGTTAGGAAGTTTCGATTTCGTTTGTCGGACTCTGATCGCTGTGAGAGGTGCCGGTCGGAGGGAGCTGATTTTCTTCATCTGGCTTGGTTGTGTACGGGGGTAGCGGACTATTGGTTACAAGTCCATGCTGCAATTACGGCCATGGTGGGAGCTGTGGTTCAGCTTGACCCGCTTGTGATGTTGCTGGGTTATACAGCATCAGTGCCTAAAGCACACCGTAAATTTGTAAATATTGTGTTGCTACTCGCGAAACGGCGGGTTGCGTGTAGGTGGGGCAGGGCTCGTGCACCTAAGTTCAAGGAGTGGCTGGAGGATGTTCTGTACTGCCAGGACCAGAATGTGATATATGCCGAAACGCAACCTGTGAAGAGCAGGGCCAAAAACATCTGGGATCCGTTTAAAGCATATCTAGCAGCCCAGACTAGCTCCGCTGAGGGGGACGGTTAGATGCCGGGGAATGTCGGGCGGATGGTTGGTGTATCCGATTTGGGGGGGCTTACTGTAGCGTGGACGTGTGGGAGAAAAGAAGAATGGGGATATAAGTGGCGGGGAAAATTGCTTGCTTGCGCAGAGTGATTAGTGCTTGGATGACCCTAGACGGGATACGTGGCCGTGCTATGCCCCCCTGTCTGGGATGTGTGGATGGTATTTGACTCGGGTGGGCTTCCTAGATGCTCCCGCATGCTCTCCCTTGATGCTGAACTGTCTTCCGAACCATTTATGCTCAGCGGGGTATGTATACCAGTGCCGCCGGACCCCCCGGGTTGTCGGCTAATTGGCTGTGTACACGATATTTGAACTCTTAATACAGTGTCTCCTGGAGCCGGCCGGAAAGGTTGTAGGCGAATGGTTGTATGGTTGCTGAAAGTTGCAATAAAGGTTTTTGAAACTTAAAAAAAACATTTACCATTAAGTAACTTCTGCAATACATTTACCTGTGAACGGTAAACCAGTTGGTGACCACCCTTCGATCTGTCATCTGTTAAAGGGAGTACATTTTTGTCATATTCCTCTTCCCTAGAACAGTCAGTTGTGATCTGTTAACGTTGTTACTAATATGTCTAACAGTAGGTCAGATAATAGATTTGTCAATTAAGATACTTTACGCTAAATTAACAAGGTGATTAGATTTAGATTCAATTAATTGCCTTTTTTAAGTAAGAGCATTAGCTATCTCAGGGAGGCAATTTACTTCTCTGGGTTTATTTTAATATCCCAAGAAGAACTAATTTGATATTGTTTTTGTGGCTTACTTTCTAAACCAGCCAATCCCTGATGTTGTTTGGCTATCTCTATATATCCAGTCTCAAGGAAAAGACCTTTCACAGAACTGTCTCAAGAGCTTTTATTTTTTACTCTGTTCGTTAGTTCCATTGTTTTACTTATTCTTCCTTGATTTCATTATACTTAGCTTCAGCTTCTTGCACAAGGAAAGAGGGCAGCTTGTGGTCAGCCATCGGTATTGTATGTGTGTCTTACCTTTGATTGATTGGTGCTATCTTTTCTTTTCATTGACCAATTGGTTATAGGCCATATGGGAAGTGTGGTTATTTCTATTTTTCTTGGCTGCAGTTATGTAATTAAAGCAAGAGAAGAAAGTATAATACTCACCTCCATGTCTTTAATAAAACTTAGACTTTCCATCATTAAGGCACGAGGAAAATCTGCATTACATCACAAACACCCAGTAACATTTGCAACAAGACTGCAGGACAAGAACAGAACCACAAAAAGCCGGACATAACACATTTCACATTTGAATATGTATGACAATATAATAATACGCAATCCATTCTTTCTCCCTATATCATTGTTTTGTAGATTTTTAATCTGTATTTGACTGTGTCTCTAGAAGTAAACTGTGGGGGAAACAGATACAGTGGAATATACCATCCCCACTGTTAAGGGCCACCTAACTTCTCTAAAGTAACACATGATGAGAATAAAGTGTGGGGATGGTTTGCACATCTCCCTTATTTAGCCGACCTGACTTCAGACCTTGGGGCTATGAACTTTCACGCACCTAAATTTTAAGGACGTCTGTTATCAAATCTGCTATTTGTAAATAAAGTCATTCTGATCAGTCAAACAAAAGTAGGTTTACAAAGGATGATAAACATTCTATCTAAATATTCAACAAAGAACGGCCTGTAAATAAGCCTAACAAAAAAGAAGGTAGTGGTAACTGATAACAAAATAAGGAAAGAGCATACGTGGTATCTTCAAACTCAATAAGTAGAGAGAGTGGAAGAGTATACATATTTTCGGGTAATTATAGACTCTAAAGGGTCATAAGATAAATTCCAAGGATTGATATTTCTGCAAAGTGCTCTGTTTTTTTTTAGCTAATATAAACGTCAAAAGATGGTGTAAAACAGAGTAAAAATTTGATTTTGGGATACGTTTTTCGAGTATATCGGAGAACAAAAAGTGGAGCTGTGTAAATATCTTGGGGTAATTATAAACACTAGAGGGGCTATTTTGTTACCCCCCAAATCAGAAGTTAAAAGCTCAATGTAGGGGCATATTTACAAGAAAAGTGATGGAGCGCAGCATTAGCCTTCTTGGCTTAACGCCGTGCTCCACCACTTTTAAAACGCAGGGCTGCACCATATTTACAACAATACGGTGCAACCCTGCGTTTCCCTCTGTGCTGGTGCTAATTACAGCTGGCTAGCGCCAAAACAGGCACTCTTGCACTATAATGCAAGGGTGCCTGTGCTGTGGGAATGATTGTTTATGTGCAGGAAGGTGTCCCTTTCTGCACATAAACAATCTTAAATAGCGATTTGTGACTTATATGTGCACTGTTTTGTGCAGCACTCATAGAAGTTGCACCTCGTCAACTTTAAATTGATTGTGGATCTAGGTGTTTGCTACGGTGAAAACACTTTGATAGATTGGCTGCGTCTAACAACTTAGTATTTATGTGAGAACACAAATACAATAATGAATAGAGACAGCCATTGAGTTTGAGGTTCACTTCAAATAACCAGGCTCAATTGGGTTCAACTTGCTCCACCTATTAAATACCTAGAAACACTCCTAGACAATACCCCCTTCAACATGTAATGCAGCCACATGGATTATTGGTAATGCTGTAGGTCTATGCCTAGTGAATTTTGTACTTGCTGCCATCTAATTGCAAACCCAAGCGATAGAAGGCCCGACGAACTTGGTGTGCAGCACCGGGAATCAACGTGCCAGAGACAAACCACACAACGGGTTTGTTGGGGGAACCCCAATAACTATTTAATGCGCAAGAGCAAAAGGTGCATTCATACCGAGAGACTTTTTACTATAAACTTGTGCCAGTGTGCACTGCTATCGGTAACGCGAAGCACACAATACTGAAGTGTCCTTCTGGAACACGTATACAGAATCACTCCCCCCCCCCCCCCCCTCCCTGATGAGGCCACGGAACTTCGAAATGCCAAACAAACTCCACAGGCTTCAGGCGCGGGAACACAAATGACAATGAAAAACTCCTGCCTTCTTCTGCAACTGCTGCTCTGTTGCCAGATTTTGAAACCCATCTCAAGACGGTACACGCTTAATGATAAGCCCCAATTTAGCCCAATGCAGATCAGTGTCAGCTCAAAAACTAGCCCAAAGTCAAAAATCTCAAGTTTGGCAAACGCCGTCTTCAGAAAACATTTTAAGGATGAATCTAAATTCTATTAAATATGCAGATAGTTGGAGGGGGCTTACTGGGCACCTATGTTAATAGCTACTCATTTTCAAGACCAGTCCCCACTTTGACTTTTCCTCTTGTAGTTCTGTCACAACAGAACCAAACCCGAACCGGCCATTCATGAATTACCTCTACAAAAGCAGGTTATAGACCACTTTGTCTATGAATAGGACTTTCAATGCTAATTCAACAATGTGGCTCCAAAAAGGAATACTGAAAAGGTTATGCAAAATTAACACCACACAATGATCTACATATTAAGAAACATTCCCTTGTAGTAAAGTAATTGTAACACAACTTGTTTGGCATGGCTTACATTATATGTACTTGTCTGAAGATATTCAACAAAAAAACTACTTTGCATTGGCAGTATTGGAAAAAAATAAACATTGCAGCAGGCAAATCTGAAACGACGTTTTCATGCAAAACAAGTGTATTTGAATGTGAAGCACCAGTGTGAAAATGGAGGGTTGCTACAGGAAGACAAGAGTTCCTCACTTTTCTAGTTAAAATGTAAAGAGAGGCCAGAAAAAAGACAGTCACCTACTCTGACCGATTCCCTGCCCTCCATTCCTAAGTCCTTCACCTTCACCACTTACTCTGGCACTAAAAAGTATAGAGGACATTGTTGTTTCCATTTTATTGTAGCAAGCGCTTGACTAAAGCTCCTAGTCTTGGCAAGCAGCAGATGTTTGGTACAGAGGAATGCAACGCTGTTGGAGCAGAAAGGAAAATGACCCAATTTCCCAGAACTTTTGGCTACACCATCAACACTGACACTCCCTCAACTCTACTGATACACTCAAACTGTTTGTGTTCCATTCCCCTTCATCATTAGCACTGTCCCACTCCCATACTACCATTGGCCTGGGCCCTCTTATGAGCCTCCTTTATTCCTATCACCAAGCCAGGGCTTTAATTATTCTTGCTCTTTACTTTAAATTCTCAGCATTGACTGTAAACACCCTAAGGTAATCCATGCCAGCAAAGCAGTCCATGCTTACATTTCATGTGTTGTACTTCATGCAGTCTTCCTTAAGAGTATTTCCTTTATCCAGATGACGTGGTTCTCTTGTTTCATTTTCACAAAACATACTTTTATAGTACAAATTGTGAAATGAGTCGCCTTCAGGTCTGGGTGAGTTCAGACTGCAAGTAGACATTTATGATGGGCACAATTGAGAGTACAGAGGCTGAAGGCAGTACTGCTTTCTCACAGTGCCTGCAACTGGGTCATTAATGTGTTCAGACTAAATGCACATCAAATCCATGGCCTCTTAGGAGAGCGCATGAAGCGATCGGTATATAAATGGCACTTGTAAATTAAAGCGCTACTATGCATGTGCACAATGAGGGCTACAATGTGTAGGAGTCATATCATGCACAATGGTAGGCATTATATATTAAGAGCACTTGGTCTGCAGAAACACACATTCATTTATTTATTTATTTTGAAAGTTTTATATAGCGCGAACATGACCACCGAGGGTATCCGAGCGCTTTACAGATTATGTGTCAGAAGGTAAAAAGCATACAAAACAGAATAACCAAAACGACAAATTCATTGTCAAAACTGTCCAGCATTCTCGTGAAGGCTTACAGATTAAGCATCACAAGGTAATAAGCATACACAACAGAATAACCAAAACGACAATTCAAAGTCAAAATTGTCCAGAATTCTCATGAAGGCACAGCAAAACACATCATAAACAACAGAGAGAGAAAAAAGAGTACAGTCTAGAATTGTCCGACAGACTCATTAACAAGGTGGCTGGGCAAGAGTCAACGGGTATGGACCCAGAATCAGAGGAAGGTGCCAGGCTAAGGCAGAAATTTCTTCATCAGGAGCCCTTTGACTTCTTTTTTTAAGAAGACAGTAGACGGGTTCACCCTGACTTCAGAGGGAAGGGAGTTCCAGATCTTCGGAGCCATCACTGAGAAGGCTCAGTCATAGATCTTCTTTTGTTGAATTTTTGAGGTTTAAGCAAAAGGGAGCTGGCGCTTCTGGAGGCTCTAGAACCACAGGAGAGTTCCAGTTTATGTGCAAGGTACAATAGCATCTTAAAGTGGAGGGCTTTGTGAGCCATGCATGCAATTTTTAGCTGTATCCGAGCTTCATATGGCAGCCAATTCAGTTCCCGCAAGTCCGGGGAGATGTGTTGGTATTTTATTGTGCCAGTTAAGAGCCTCGCAGCGGAGTTGAGGGTAGCCCTAAAAGGAGCCGTCTTCACTCTGGGCAGGCCACAAAGTGTTACACTACCATAGTCCAGCTTTAAGATCACTGATGCTTGAACTGCAAAATTGAGGTCATGAGCAGGGAGGAAGGGTTTAAGCTTCCTAAGTAAGCTGAGTTGGAAGTTCGCTCCTTTGGTGAGGGAACTGATGTGCTTCTGCATGTTCAAGATTTTGTCTAGAATGATGCCCAGAGATGATGCCGAGTCTACAAGGTGCGGTCTGCAGTTAAGGGCAGTCAGCTGATTCAACCATTGCTCCATGCCGAGGGATTGGTTGTGGGTTGAGATCAGTAGGAAGTCCTATTTAAGAGCATTTAGCTTCATGTGATTGCATGTCAGCCAGCTTTGTGTTTCCAGCAGGACTGAATGGAGGGACTGGATGTCTTTGGGGGAGGCGATCTTCAGGTATAGTTGAGTATCGTCCGCATACATATGATAGCGAATGCTGGATGATTTTAGGATTTCTGTCAGAGGCTCCATAAACAGGTGAAAGAGTGTGGGGACAATGCTGACCTTTGTGGCACCCCCAAATTGACTGTGCAGGGTGGGACAAGGATTGGTTCACCTTGAAGCTTTGGGATCTGTTCTGAAGGAAGGATGAGAACCAGCTTAATACCGGCTCAGATAGCCCCATCCTGTGTTCTAGGAGGTCAAATAAGTGATCATGTTTGACAGTATCAAATGCTGACGAAAGGTCCAGAAGGATCAGTAAGCACGACTCATTGTAATCCAGCATTCTAAGCGCATCATCCAAGATGTGCGTTAGCGCAGACTCTGTACTATGACCTGGGCGGAAACCAGATTGGCATTGATCCAGGAGTTGGAAATGGTCAATGTGATGGTAAAGTTGGCAAGCACACATTTCTCAAAGAGTTTTGCCAATGTGGGGATGTTAGTGATTGGTCAAAAGTTAAGAAGGTCCGTGGGATCCGCATTTGGTTTCTTTAGGATCGGGGTAACTTGACCTGCTTTAAGGCAATCCTGAATAGCCCCTTGCATAAGTGCAGCATTGACGATCGTCGTCCAGAGTGTTAGTATGGCAGATCTCACTTCTCGGAACAGGTTCGATGGCAGGGGGTCGTTGTAGTGATTGAAGGGTTTCAAAGTCAATAGCATTTTGTGTATAGTGTATTCATCCACGGTTTGGAACAAACTCCAGGATGCATTGTTTTTGAGGCGGCAGGGCTGTGAGGGTTCAGTGATATTCGACTCTGAGGGACAAAGTGTGATCATGGGCCGAGTGTAGTTCAGACTCGATCTTAATAGTCTTCTCCGTGAAGAAAACAGCAAATTCTTCACAGTTCGGCAGTGTCCCTTGACCCGGGACTGAGAGGTTAGGATGTATATTAAATTGGGACTTGATGATTTCGACCAGTTTTTTGGACTTTTTTTTGCATGATCGAGTTCAGTTCTGAAGAAGGTAGCCTTGGAGCATCTGATGCATTTGTTGTATATGCTTCGCAAGGATCTTAGGTGACAAAGATGTTCAAGGGAGGGATACGATCGCCACATCCTTTCTGCAAGTCTTAAATTCCTTTTTTTGGCATTAAGACTAACATTGAACCATGGTTTGGAAAGCTTAGCAGACACTCTTAAGCTGAAGTGGTGCCACTGAGTCAAGTACATTAAGCATTGCATGGTTATAGTGGGCCGTCAGGTCATGGACATCATACATGTTAAAAGGGGGGGCAAGATGTTATGCCAGCGCTCCGTCTGGTCCTGCGAGTTGATGTTCCGTTAACATCTTTTTAACTGTTTTGAGTTCTTAGGTTGGGATCTGCTTGCTCTTACCGATTCAAGGACGAGGAATGTGATGCAATAATGGTCTGTCCAGTCACAAGGGAGGATCGCCTCCAGGCTGAAGGAGTTGGGCTTACCAATGACAAGACCTAACGTGGCTCCTTTGATATGTGTAGGGCTGTCACATATTTGGATAAGGTTATGGTCAAGTAGGAAGGATTTAAGGCTATTGACCAGCACATTGTTTATATCATTCCAGTGGAGGTTAAAATCACCCAGGAAGATCTGAGTGCCCTGGAAATCTGCGTTGGCGGAAATAGCGTCCATGATCTGTTCTGTGAAGGGAAGGTTGTCGCGAGGGGGGTGGTAGAATGCTTGCAGTTTGCAAGAGTGATTGTTGCCCCCAGTCACTTCAATGCATAAGTTTTCACAAGAGGGCAGGAGGTCGGCATGAATGACTCACTAGTAGATTACTATGATGTACGCATGTGATGCCTACCCAGTGACCACTAGTTCTATCCAACCTAATGATATCAAAGTTGGGAGGCATTAGAAGGTCAAGGATGGGAGCGGCTAAGTCATTTAGCAAGGTTTCCGTCAGCATTATAAGGTCAAGATCCTGGACCAGAATGAGATCGGCAATATCCGCAGCGTGTTTAACAGCCGATTTGCTGTTTCGGAGCACGCATTTGAGACTGACAGGGGTGTCCTTTGGTGGAGGTAGAGTGGGGGTGACTATCGTGAGGTTGTTCTCATTTAAAGTTCTTACATTTGGCCTAGGTACCCTGAAGGGATCCGTAGGGATTCATTCAATTGCATGCAAGTTTGAAGGGGGGAGGGAAGTACCAGATCGTATGAAAGTAGTAGAGAATGAATATCACTATCAGACAGGGAGGCTCTCTACACCTAGAGGGTCAAGAGGGGTCATTAGGGTGCGGAGCGGAGGGCCAACTAGGGTGTGAGTGGGTGGAGTGGGATACAGTTCGCCTAGGATAGTGGGGGGAAGGGCACCAGGAACAGCCACAGTCTGGGAGCGAGCGTAGATAGAGATTGGTCAAAAAGGAACCACTTAGTCTGGAGTTAACTAACAGATCCTCAGTAATGTGTGATAGGCTACGAACATCTGCCTTAAGTTTTAGTAGGGATAGTACAATCTCGTTAAGTCAGGCTTCCAATGAAGTGTGTGAAGGGGATGTGAGGCTCGGTCCCTGGAACCCTTGCTGCAGGGGAAGGGGAAAGTGGGGCAGATGGCGACTGAGTGGGCCTCGGGGCAGGGGATTCATGGAAATGGAACTGTGTGCTTGGGGGAATGTGTAGGATAGGGGAGGAGGGGACAGACAGCAGGGGACCCTTGTCAGCCTGTCAGACCGTGACGGGATTGCGGGTTGGGCTGGGGGAGGGGATCCAGGGGAGAATCCTAGCAGCGTTGTGTACAGTGGAGGTAGGATATTTAGAACCATCTAACCGTGAGGTGGTGGGAGCATGTGGACTCTTGTGAAGACTGTGCTGTCGCAGCTTGTTAGCAGTGGAATTGTTAATCTGAGTGGAGCTAGCTAGCGGGGGCCATTTGGAACAGATGTAAGGTTTGCGGCTGGTGGACCATCTAACCGTGAGGCAGTGGCGTCACTAGGGTTGGTGTCACCCGGTGCGGGTAACTCATGGTGTCACCCCCTCACGACTTACCGAATGGACCTCCTCCGCCCCGAGTCCGCAAGTTGACAAAGTTGGCAAATAACGGGACCATACAGAATCCTTAGTAACGTTTGTAAATGTAGGTCCTATATTTATAAAATGTGCCTGTTAACAACAGTGTGATAATGACTCATTAATCAGGTTGTACAGTGGGCTACCTGCTAGTCAACAGTTTATTGGAATTTATAATATCATAGGTATGGTACTTTTTACTGGTATGGTGTTCCCACTATACAGCAACATGATATATCAGTGGTCGAAGTGGGGGAAAAAAAGTAGGGGAACTGTGGGCGGAGAATCAGAGGGCCGGAATAACCCAAGGATTGGATCAGTGGGCAGAACCAGAGGCGTGGCCAGAATGCGCAAAGATCCCAATTTTTTGTATTTGTTTGGTTTCACTGCCCAGTTTTATGAGGTGGCACCTAATTTGATGCAGCTTCACAGGCCATCACAGGGGGCCGCTGCAAGCTAGGACCCAAGTGTAAAGCAACAGTGATTATGTAGGTAGAAAGCCCTTCCAAAGAATGTGAGTGGCCGAAGAGCAGGGGGCAATGGCCTGAGCATGCCAGGGCTTTTGTTGCCAGTAGTCACATGTCTCTTTTTCTTTTAGTGGGCTGAGTCTTCGCATTTTCCCAGTTTGTATTTTTACACCTCTTCTGAAAAGTTCTGCACCTCACTGATGAGGTCCGAGTCGGCAAGAAAGTGGTCTGGGGTCACTTAGGCTACTGTCTGAAAGAGACCCGACTTAGCAGTTTGGGCTAGAATGTCCCATTAGGAGCAACATTAATATCTGCATATTTGGACATTGCTAATCTCAGTCTAAATTGGCACAATGGACTGGAATGCAGCCCTGAGCAATCACCAGTGGCTGGGATTAGTTCAAACATTTTGTTCATCACTTTGTATTTCAATAGTCCCCTATTGGTGGGCATAGCAGCTCTGGCCACATCCTTTCTTTTCTGGCCTGGGCAAGTGGGTAAATATTTTCATAAACTAGAGCATCAGCCCTGCTCCCTTTTACTACCATCTATTATGTACCTAAGATTCTTGTGTAGAGACCTGCCAGAATGCACTACTGGGAAACTTCACAACCATCCAGTCACAGAAGGCAGTACACGGCCTAGTACTTGGCCGCATACCTTAAGATAAACCAGACATTCAGTATCAAGACCGTAATGGGGTCTTATGTTTTGATTGAGACACGCTTGTTTTGAGGGAACGTGGCCAACCGCTAAGTAGGATGGCCGTGCCTTAGGGCGGCTCCGACCAGAGGTGAGACTGTGGTTTCATGGACCAGAGCCCATGTACAGCGTTCGGGGCGGTGAAACCGGGCAATCGAGCGGGTTGAGGCAGAGAAACGCTCCACTGGGCAGAGGATCGGTCCGGCCACGGAGCTTGAGTGAAGGAGGGGCGCCCGTAAGTGCTGCTGGCATCGCCGCAGGGAGTGGGCGAGCGGAGCCCTCGGGGGCCTGCACCGCCTGCGGGGGCCCAGATCGCGGCCAATTTTAGTAACCGCATTAAAAATGGTAAAGGTGGTGAGCGGTGCACCCGGAGCAGTGGCAGTCCTCGAAGTGCCCGTGTGTGGCCCGCACTATAAACTGCTTCCCCCACCCCCCCGTTGCACCGTGTACACGCCCGTTCAACCCTGCTGACGGCACCCGGGACCAGATCTCCCGAATGTAGGCTCCGCTCCCCCCATGACTGCAGGTACCTTCAGGCGCGCAGACAGTAACAGGGCCACATCTGGTCCCCGTGAACACCTGGGCCCTACAGTAAGGGCGGGACTGGTCATCCAAAGCTCTCAAGCGCCCACTTCTATGGTGTTAACAAATGCGTTTCCCGGCAGGCACGCTCGCATAACCCTGAAAGCTACTGCTCCCTGTAGCCTGAACTCCTGTTTGGAAGTGTCTGGATGGTGGATATTGGATCACTGGCGGCCCGGTTGCAGGGTCGACTCTCTATTAGAGCATTGTTGGGTACAGGGTAAAGAGCTGACGCAGACGTGAAGACAATTTAAAAAGAGACGAGGTGCAACGACGTCGAGCGTAATGTAAGTTACGTAACCTATCACTTCCAAGCAAGACTGATGTGTTGTGCTTGCTGGCTGCCTCGGGGGCCCCTGGAGCGTGGGGGCTCCCCCGCAACGCGGGGGCTGCGGGGGCCTGTGTTACGCCCCTGGCTCTGCAGTCTGCACAAAAGTGACCGGTCCGGCCCTTTGGTGTCACCCCGCGTGAGGGTGTCACCCGGTGCGGTCCGCACCCCCCGCACCCCCCTAGTGACGCCACTGCCGTGAGGGGCTGGGAGCATGTGGACTGTCGTGAAGACTGAGCTGTTGCAGCTCGTTAGCAGTGGAATTGTTAATCTGAGTGGATGTATCTAGCAGGGGACCCTTCGGGACAGATGTAGGGTTCGCGGCTGGTGGTGGAGAGGCGGGAGATAGAATTTGCGCGGTCTGGGGTACCCTTGAGGGGCAATCAACTCCAAGGGGGGTGGCACATTCAGGATTAAACGCTATGCAATGAGTGTGGTAATAAGTCTTTTTTATCCAAAGTAACCCTTTTTAGCAATGTTGGAATTAGAAAAGATTGAGTATAAAAACAAGGTTTTAAAATAATGCCTTTCAGTTTGCCTGCCGATCCTTGATGTCGGGTCATAACTCACTGTGCTATATTAGAAGGATTGTGCATATTAGCTTCAAATAACAAAAGGATCGCTTTGTTAAAAGCAGTGGCCGCCTGTAATTTTAGCAGGGAGGTGGCGGTGGCCACACATGCACACATACTCCTCACTTCCACCTGTGCATTCACATATGCACACACACACACCCATTTACAACACAAACAAATGTGTTACTTTATTTGAGAGTTTTATATAGCGCTAGCTAGGTACACCTACATTAATATATACACACATGAAACTTAACAAACGCATAAGACTTACCTTAACTGCAGCTCTCTGAGAGGGAAGCATCAGAGGTCCCAGGAGCGTTGGGACTGCTGCCTTCCCTCATTGGCTAATTGGAAAGCAGCAGTCCCAACCTCGTCACAGAGTTGGATGGGGTCAGTGAGACTGCTGACCCCACTCCACTCTGTGACTAGGTGCCACTGATTGCCACTCTGCCCTGGGCACTTCAGGGCTTAAAACTGAAGCGGCCAGGTCCAAGGCAAGCTGTGGAGCTCCCCTTCATCACAAGGGGGCGGGCCTCAAAGCACTTTTGCTAGACTGAGGAGGTCACACCCACAGGGTTGTGAAATCCTCAGCCTGTCAAAGTTCAGCTCAGGCAGCCGGGAGTCTGCACATTTAACTCATGCCCAGCTCCTGCCTGCATGTACTGAACAAGAAGAGCGCCTGTCAGGCTGGCCTTTGATCCACCGCAACACCCATTGATTTTGACGCTGCCCCCTATTTACAAGGGTGGCTTAAATAGGTGGCAGCGCCAATAATTAAGACGAGGGAAAACCTGATCTTTACATGGCGAAACAAAGAGAAATGCTTAATTTCTCCTAGTTTTTGCTGATTTTATATGTGCTGCATTGTGCAGCACACAGAAACAGCAAATTGCCATGAAAGGTTGTTCATGTGCAGGAAGGTGACACTTCCGGCATATAAACAATCATTTAAAAAATGACGACTCACAACTTTATGTATAACACTCATTATTCAGAAATCAATGAGTATTTTACCTGATAAGTTAAGGACATGACTGCAAAGCCCAGAAGGGACTCTTTTTTAATGTCCATTGCTTATATCCTTACAAAACGTGAGCAGTATGGTTTAAAAAGACCACATCCCTGAACACAGAGCCACTGCATGCATTTTATGAACTAAAATAAAGAAAGCAGCTGATAAGGATTGCATTAAAAGTTTTCCAATCCAGTCATCAAGCAAGTATTTCAGTACCTCCAGGAATGGTGCACTTTCCCACCCGGGGAAAACAATGCTGTACAAAAAAAGACGAGAAAACGAAATTTGCGCTTTACTGGCAAACTCTCTAAGGTGGTACTAATGTGTTTGGGTGTGAATAAAATCAATCAGGCCACTTTGTGCCTGCTCTGTCATGCTTTATTTAGGCATTTATTTTTCGTATTTGTAACCTTTTTGTTTCTTTTTGTCCCGGCTGCACTTTGGAACAGAAAAATGTCAGAAAAAGACGATATTTCCAGCAAAAGTGTTTGTTTCTTTTTTGGATCCATTTCAATGGGGGACGAATGAAAGAAAGTAGAGGAAACGGAGGGTAAGAGACGTTTATTGAAGTCATGGTTTTCAGCACGTGAGGAGTAGAGAGACAGAAAGAGGTGGAAGAAGAGGAAAAAAGAGAGGGGGGGGTCTGCTGACAGTAGCAAAGCAGGAGAAGTGAACTCATCTACTTACCACTAATCATACCTTCTAAATGAACCTGCTGGGCATCTAGGCACTCTCAGGTGCAACAGAAGCAGAGTGCAAGGTCAGCAACCAGCCCTTGCCTTGGCAGTCCTGACTCCTCCTCCTCTCTAACTCCACAGCATTCCGAGTCCGCCCCGCCGACTTCCCGCGAGCGTCAAGAAGTGAAGGTGCCTTGCGACCCTGCCCAGACCACAACTGGGCGGGGCCAATCACATCAACAAACAAGAATTTACAATGCAATGGTCTCGGCATTGTTAAAGTTAAAGCTATTGGCATTGTTCATGACATTATTTTTGTTTATGTTTTTGTTTTTAAAACCTTTAAAGAAACGGCATTGTTATTTACAGTGTCAATAGCTTAATCACTCTCAAATGCGAGACCTATTGCATTTGCACCCACACACAGAGCCACACACCCAAAGCCACCCACACACACAGAGCCACCCACACAGAGCCACTCACATAGAGCAACCCACACACAAATAGAGCCACCCATAGAGCCACACGCAGCCTTCGAGCCGAGACCTCAAAATGAATGTGTCCTTATGTAATAGTAAAACTGGTGCTCTTGTAAAGGACTCCAATACATTTGGGTTGAAGTTGCTCTGTACAAAACTGCAAAAAAGAAACAAAAACGAGGTCCGTTTACTCATCGAAGAAACATTCTAGAACGCCTGTCGGTAGTGCTTGTTGGAATTGCAGATCCGGGGAACGAGAATTGCCCCTTTAAGTAACAAGGTGGCGTTATTGGGGGCGATGCGGTATATATCCGGCTGCGGGCCCCGCCGGAGCCACCGCCGGCGGCGGATGCTCTGTCAATAAGCGCGTTTTTAACGAGGGAGAGAAATGGCTCGTGACAGGCGGATCACACAACACGGCTTCTCTTAGATCATCCATCAATCCGTCGCAGGGGCCTCGCGCCTCCATTTGTTGCCGGAATCAAAGCGACTGATAAAACAATGCAAATCGCATTAACATTTTCCGTCGCCGTCCCTGCGGTGAGGGGGAAACACATCTGGCTGACAAATCACATGAGCGCTTGTCGACAAAACAACTCTCGAAGCGAGGAGTGAACAGCCAAGCTCATCTGAAGAGACGAAAACACGGGGGGGCTGGTGTGGGGAATGCCCATTCTGTCGAGCTGTCGCCCTCTAAATGTCATCTTTAAATTGAGGGCTTCAACTCGGATTTAAGGCATTGACGGAAGAAGGGTAGATGTTCAAATTCGGAACCACGGGGAGTACTCATCATATGCCTTAACCCTGCCCCCACCCTCTCACCATGCCTCGGGTCATCCGCCCGCATCCTTTCTTGTGCGGGGACGCGCTTTCGTTCTCTTGTGTCAGACACGCTCATGTTTTGTGATATTTTTATAACTGAATTACACCCATATCAGTACATTTCTGATATCAGAGCGAAGACGCCGTAAATCCCATCTCTGACGTATGCTCTGGTGATTTACACTCTCCTCTGACCTCACAATGCCCTGGTTATTTAATAACCCGCAGGCATCACAGTGCCCTGGTGGCTTACACGCTCGTCTGATGTCACAATGCCCTGGCTGTTTACATACCTCTTTGGCGTCACAATGCCCTGTGGTTTACACGCTTCTCTGACGTCACAATGCCCTGGTTGTTTACATAACCACTTGTCGTCGCAAAGCCTGCTCTGTTGGTTTTCACGCTCCTGTGACGTCACAATGCCCTGGTTGTTTAATAGCCGGTTGGCGTCCTTATGGTTTACATGCTCCTCTGATGTCACAGTGCCCTGATTATTTACATAACCACTTGTCGTCACAAAGCCTGTTCTGTTGGTTCTCACGCTCCTGTGACGTCACAATGCCCTGACTGTGTGTATAACCCTTTGGCGTCACAAAGCCATTGCGGTTTACAAGCTCTTCTAACGCCTCAGTGCCCTTTGAACGGGGCCGAAGATCAGGAAACCAGGAGTTGAATCCTCCAAGGAACGAACAACATAAGGGGCCTCTGACGGTAATTACAGTAATCGAAGCTGCCATATATCTTTAACCAATTACCGCGCACAAAAGGCCCCCGGGAGCCCCACGCTAGTCCAGCCTGAGAGGACAGGGGGGAGGAGACCAGAGCAGCAGCCGAACACGGGAGCCGACAGCAGGGGGAGAGGACGCCATTAACACCACCGCCTTTCTCCGAGGTCAAGCAGAAATGCCTCGAAGAAACGCAGTGGCGTTTTCGGATTCGGGGGTGTGTTTTTCTTTCTCTCCTCTTGCCATTGGCTGGAATGTTTACATTCCGGAGGAGAGAAAGAATCGAAAAAACACGCCCCCGAATCTGAAAAAGACGGGACTTGTTTGGAGAGACAATGCTCTTCTCCAATAGCTGACCAGTATTTTAGAGGCCAGCCAATGGAGAAGAGGTAAAAAAAAGGGGTGGGTTAAAGCCCCACTCCAAAACATTCAGTCTCGGAGCGAGACTGCGCAAGCGCAGCCTTCGAGCCGAGACCTAAAAACTACTACCCCTCATGACCAGAATGGTCCAGAAGTCACGTTGGGGGCGGGCCAGCGGGATGAAGCAGGGCCTGTCAAACTTACTGCCTAAGCCATCCAGTGTTTTGCTCTGTGCACCACTGAGTGATAGGCGCAAGTGTCGTCGGCACCGCCCCAGCCACAAATTTTCACACAATAGCCAATTATCAGTCCAAAGAATAGCCACCCACCAGGTATGGGTTTTCCCTGCACAAATGGTAAAAATGTCGCTCATATGTGCAGGAAATATCCCAATCTGGCAACTCTGATGCTGCCAGGCCCGAATTGTAGATGCTCACACCACCTCTCTGGGTCTCTCTTGTATCAGCAGGGCTCTTTGTCATACTAAGGTTTACGAATTTTACGGCCGTCATCTTGGAGTATAGTGACATATATTGCGGGGCATATGAGACTCCCAGAATTTCCACCATAAACAGGACCCTGCACCATGATATTTTCAGCATATTAAGGACACTCCTTGCCTTATTTGTACCACGGGATGGGCATTGATACCGCGAGTCCTGACAATCTGAGAAATGTATTTATATTAAGAGTTTTCTAAAGCATGAACAAGACCCTTTTGGTGACTGTGCGATTTGCAATATTAACGAAAGGATGTTAGGAAACAAACAATATGCTATGTACATATGTGGAGTAGGGCATGCAGCAAAAGTTACATAAGCAAATAATAAAGTAAAAATTGTAAGAACAGAACGGGCACACATAGTCATTCAAAATGCTGGAATGGGCAGAGTCCAATAGGTGTCAGGGCAGTGTGTAGATGGTTAGGCAACAGACAAACAGCGTGGATCTCGGAGATGTGGATGGGCATGATAAATGAGCCTCACACAGGCAGGTAAGCATTGCGCTTCAGGGGAAGGGGGGTATTGCCTCAATGCAAAGGAAATCTGTTTGCTAGTAGAAGTGTTACTCCTTTTCTAAAGATGGAGGAGGTGGTATTGCACCTGGCCTCCGGAGGAAGAGAGTACCAACTTTTGGGGGGCATTCCAGAAATAAATAGATTGTAGGTTTTCTTTTTGTTGAATTGTTGTGGCTTAAGTAGTAAGGAACTTGTGCTTCTGGAAGTTCTGTTTCTGCTAGATAAGGTTAATTTCTGGGACAGTTAAGAAGGGGCGTTGTGATACAGCTCTATATGGGTCATACAGGCAATTTTGAGGTGGATCCTGGCCTCATAGGGTAACCATTTCAGAAATTGGAGGTCCGGGGAGATAGGAGCCCTTTTTTTGAGACATTAATTTGCCTTGCTGTCGCGTTCAAGGTAGCCTTCGCAGAGCGATTTTGCTGTTCAGGAGACCCACAATGGTAGCACTACTATAGTCTAATTTGAATATCCCAAGTGCTTGAACCAATGTTTTGAGATCTGCCGGTGGAAGGAAAGATTTTAGTTTCCTTAATGCATGCCGTTGATGGTTATCTCCTCTGGTGGCGGCACTGAAGTGCTTTTGCATGGGGAGGATATTGCCCAAGATTAGTCCTATGGCTTTAGCTGAGTCTATGATGTGGGGGGTACAGTTCAAGGCAGTAAGATGTGGAAGCCAGTCTTTGAGGGGTGATACAGAGTGAGGAGATCAATAGGAATTCTGTTTTGAGGGCATTGATTTTGAGGTGGTTACGAGTCAGCTAATGTTGCATTTTCATCAAGGTGTTATTAAGGGTGCTGATGTCTTCGAGTGAGATAATTTTCATGTAGAGTTGAGTGTCATCTGCATTTCAGTCAGAGGCTTCATGTACAGGTTGAACATTGTCGGGGAGAGAGTGGAACCTTGGGGGACACCTAGTGTAACTGGCGACTGATCGGAAAGAGCGTGATTGATTAGGATGCGCTGAGATCTGTCGTGAAGGAAGGAGAAGAACCTTTTTAATAAAATACTGGAGAGACCCATCCTGTGTTCTAATAGTTTCAAAAGGGTTTCATGATTCAGTGTCAAACTCAGCTGATCGATCAAGTAGGAGAAGTATGCAAGATTCATTCTGATCGTGTGAACGTAGAGCGTCATCAACAATGTGGACCAGGGCTGTTTAAGTGATATGGCCCAGTCTTAAACTGGATTGACATTGGTCAAGGAGATGGAATTGCTCAATTTGATTGCGAAGCTATATGTGCACACATTTTTCTGGGACTTTGGCCAAATTTGGGATGTTGGAGATAGAGCAGTAGTTGTTCGGGTCAGACTGGTCAGTAGTGAGGTTTTTTAAGGTAGGAGTTACCTGTACACTTTTAAAGCATTCAGGTATGAAGCCATGTATATGTAAAGCACTGATGATCCTAGTCCGTAAGGGAAGTAGGAGGTGACTGGACTCATTGAGGAGTTTGAAGGGATGGGGATCGTTGAAGTGGTTGGAGTATTTCTGAGAAGTTAGTTGTTTTGAGATGTCACGTTTCTCGAAGGTTTTGAAGCTGGACCAGGCAGCATTGTTTTGTGTTTTTAGGAAGTGGTTATCGGGCCTTCTTTCTGAACATGAGTGGGGTAACGGGGAGGTGCACACAGTAAGAGTTTCAAAGCATTCTGGATCTCAGAGCATGGCTTTCCCAGAATAGAAGGAGGCAAATGTTTCGCAGTTAGAGATGGTTTTGGTGTCAGAAGATGGGGCTTTGCTGTCAAGAAATATGCAGGCAAGGCACCGTCGGGTTTAATGACATGAGCATTGACATTGGGTTAGCAACGCTCTTGTATGGACCCTTGTTTATTCCTTCATCCAGTATGAAAGACTAACTTGTATTTTATTTCTGTCACAAAAAGGTTGTTTCAAACTACATTTCCTATGATTCCCATGGCCTTAATGATCCTCTGCTGAGCGGGAGAGACCAGGAAATAAGAAGAGCTTCATCATGCAATCCACTGTGCGTAATTATTGTATCCAGGTTAAGGAAGCTTACGGAGTTTCCCGTTTTGTCCATTTAATGTGCTCCTGGAAGCGGCTGGTCTCAGGGCACATGTCTCCCAGGTAGGGACGTTTTTTGCAGATTTCTGTGGCCGCATGATATGTTTTCTTTTGATTTGCATTGATTAGAGCACGATTAGCGCCGAGTAAACCTCGAGCCCCCACTAAGCCCGGCGGGCGAAGGGCTGAGTACATGGTGGCTTGGTGCAATTGCAAGAAGCACTTAGCTCTATATGTTTATAGTCAGCTCCTTGGACGACGATGATTAAGTTAATCTCAATACTGCCTATCAGATAAGTGAGACTGTTGTATTTGTGGTTTTGGATAAAAACAATATTTTTTGTGCTTTGGTCTATGACTGCTTTTCTACAACAACAAGACACTATAAAAGATATATAAAGATATTAAGGAGCAGGATCATGACTATTCTTGTTGCTCTTCATTAAGGATTAGTTTAATATAGGAATAACCCTTTTGAGGGATTGTGTATTCCATGTTGGATCGGTATAATTCTCTTTTTTTATTGTGCAGTGACTGTGAATTGCATGAAGAGTCCTGAGACTTAATCAGCTACTTCACCCTGTTGCAATGAGAATATATTGTTTGGATGAAGCAACTTATGCTTTTTTTTGGTATGTATGTCAGTTTCTGTACATCTGGTTTAATGAAAGCATCTATGTGTCAAGAGAGGGAATGTGTTGATGATAAAGTATGATCTGAGTTGTTTTCCTTTTAAGGTATAGCCACAGTAAGGAGAATCCTTACACCCACACTGCCCATAAGGTCAAACATTATTCCTAGGAGAATACTGTGAGGTGTTAGGTAATTACGGAGAATCATTGCATTATTATAGTTAAAGGAATCAGAAGGGATTATTTACTTTACAATCTTTCTTACGTTTTTCTTAAAGGTCTCTCTCCTTGCTGTTCCTTTCCTCATTTACCTCTGCTTCCACCTGATCACCCTATAACGTTGTGCCTTTATGGTAAGCAGAATTGGGGATATCAAGGGGTGGACCAAATTGTACTTTGTACTGATCCTGAGGAGCATTCACGCCAGTGCGAGGCTTGACAATTGTGTTTCCTGTTCGCTTGGTTTTTGACAATTATTAACAGTTTTTCTGGTCAACTAATTGCAGTACCAAGTTGATTTTGAAAGAATGCTAAATTTGAGTTTCAAATGTGCCTGTTGTAGACGCTCCGTCTTTATCATAGAAGTTTGAGGTTAGACAGGGATGGAGTGGGTCTCCATGTTCTTTCAGCAAGTCTGAGGCCTCTGCATTCCTCATTGAGGTTATAGCTGAACCAGGGGTTGGATATTTTTAACGGGACTCTCTTTAGTTGTTTGGGGGCAAAGTAGTGTTTTATGAGGTTGTGAGCGTCATGCATGTTGGTGGGGGGAAGCAGGTTGCAGTTACTTATAGCTGACAGAGTGAGTAGGTTGATCTTACGGGTGTCTCTGACCCATTGTTTGACTTTCATAGGTTGCCCCTTAGAGATAACTGCTCTTTCAGATATGAAGAAGGTCAGCCAATGGTGGTCGGTCCAGTCACAGGGTAGGATAGATTCACTTTGAATGGTGTTTTCTTTTGCAAGGATTAGATCTAAAGTGGCCCCTTTGTTATGGGTAGGGCTGTTGCAGGCTTGGTTAAGGTTGAGGTCCTGGAGGAAGGATATAAAACTGATTACAAGCGGGTCACTGGTGTTGTTCCAGGGTATGTTGACGTCACCAAGAAAAACCTGGTTCTTATGCTCTTCATTATTGGAGGTGATGATCTTCATGATCTGTTCTGTGAATGTGTGGTTGTCGTCAGGAGGGTGGTAAATCGTGTGGGGAGAGCACGTAGCGTTGCTATTGGTGGTAATGTTGATTGCAAGATATTCGCAGGAGGGAAGAGATATAGTGTGTTTGTTTCATAGTTAGCATAGACCTTTGTATATAGGCCAGGCCACTCCTGGAACGACCTGAAGGGTCTAGTCTGATGATGTGATGACTGGGAGAGACTAGTATGTCCAGAATTGGGGATGCAGAATCGTTCAACCAGGTTTCAGTGAGTATAAGGATGTAAAGGTTAAGTATAAGATCACTATGTCAGCCTTGTGTTTCATCGGTAAGCGACAGTTGAGTCATTTGCATTTAAGGGATGTTTTAGTGTTAATAGTAGAAGTATGTGAGATGGGTACTTGTATTAGGTTCTTGTTTTTGATGTACCTGGAGTTAGGGTGTGATTCCCTGGGAGGGTGAGTAATAATGGTCTGAATTGTTCCAGCAGGTATCACTTGGTCAGTAGGAGCATGATTGTAAGTGGCAAGGAGGGAAAGAATATTGTTATTTGATAACTGTCTCACTAGCCTATTGGGAAGGGAGGAGTGGTCAAGATTCGGTTTGCAACTCCAGCTGGGTTGTGGGGGGGGGGGGGGGGGGGGCAGGTATTGACAGGTCTAGGAGCAGTGTGGCATTTAGAAATTGGGATGTTGAGATTCTGGAGGTAATTTGTGTGTAGGGACCAGGTTCATGTTGATATGATTTAAGGATGTCCGCCCTAATCAACTGTAATTCCTATTTTATGTTATCAAGCGTAGAGTGTGTGTAGCGATTCCTGATTGGCTCCTGGCTGGTGGAGGCAAGGTGATTTCGCCGAGTCTGGACAGATAGGGGGACAATGGTAGGTAGGGTCAACAGGCAGTGCCTTGACAGTGCTCGGTTTATAGGGAGTGAAGTAAATATTGTCTGGGTTGATAGGGGAGTTGGTACAGGGCAGTTGGTATAGGGTACTTTAGAGGGATGTGAGTGGTTGTGGTCGGAGAGTTATTGTCAAACAGCAGTGCCAGTATTATCTATAGAGGAAGGGGTATGATGGACTATAATTATACCTGTGGATAAGTGGGTGTCCGCCAGGGACAGAGGAAGGAAGAGATGTAAGTGGGGGAGGGATAGATATCATTGTCTACTGGAGGGGAGTCAGTGGAGAGTTGAGAGAGGGAGGGTGGAGCAATAGCTGAGTTTAGCTTGAACCTGATGTGAGAGAAGAGAGTAAAGAAGTGTTCAAGGTTGCAATCAGAAGATTGAATGAGCATGGTGCCATTCTTATAGATGGAGATGGTGGCTTCCGCATTGTATAGTGGTAAGAGCGTGATAGTGAGTTTATGGCCATGTGGTATTTTCTTGGTGCTGGTGTTGAGTAAAGAAGACAGCATTTTTCTCCATTGAGCACGCCAATTGGTAATGAAGGTGAGGTCATTCATTAAAATACCCTTATTGTTACAGAGGTAGGGGTCTATGATGAGTTTATTTATTTAGATTGAGAATTTTATGGTTGACATTTGTTTGGGCATTTTTGGATATGCGGGGAGGGTAGTTTATTGTGAATGCGTTGTTTCATGCCGGGGACAGAATAGATTTCGGCATGTAGACATGGCATGGTTCCATGTTAGGTGATATAGGCAAGGGAGTGCAGAGAGAGCAAGGTGGGGCCTCTTCTAAGATGTCTGCCTTTTTGGATGCAGGTGCGCAGGCTACTAGAGAGAGAAGCTGGGGAGTCCTTTTTCAGCAGTAGAATATAGCCCTTCGTCTATTTTTGCTGAGGTTCGAAATGTACAGGCTTAAGGTGCAAACAAAGAAGCCATATTTGCTGGCAAGAGGAGAGAGAAGTACAAAACTGAGGTAGAGGCAGAAACGTCATCCAGACACAGTGACAACTGTCTGGGAGAATAGACCCTCAGAGAAAATGGGCGGGGAGTCAGGCCCTCCCCGTCGGAGGGAACTGGTCATCCAAATCAGCACCAAAATTCCCCAAATAGCAATATGAGGCTCATTTGGTAGGTGCCCTGCAAACTTGAAGAAAGAGGCAGTCTGGCGCCAAACACATATATGCCAGGAAGATTAAAACAAGCAACAATATGCCTGCCTGCAGCTAGCATGCTGCACTATTGCCATCAAACAGGAAGTACACACTCAGGGGACCGCCTGCCTCGTAGGACGCCATAGGGGAAGCATGGACCGGGTAAAAACGTCCGGGGCAGTGACCAGTGAGAACTTTGGGTGGGGCCGTCAGAACCTCCAGGCCATTCAATACATGAGCTGGAGAACTGGGCCATCAGATCTGGTGTATCAAGTACATCCATAAAAAGCATCACCGCAGGATATCAGATTGGGTGAGGGATTCCAGACCCCAGCACCTGATATACCCTGCGTGAGCGCCGGCAGCACGGAGGAATCCCTCAGCCACCGCCTGTCATGTGCCAAACCCTCCAGTGAGCATGAAGGGCAACCATGGAGCAAATGCAGCGGGGAGCTCCTCAGAACGCAGAATCATCGCGGACTGAGGCATGTGGTAACCGCCTGCAGTTCCTCAGAGTCCGCTTTGGCATGCCCACCGTACAGCCTGTGGGGAGTCGGGGAGTCCGTGATGGGACGGGGCCACAAGGAAATACATGTTTCAGTTTGCTGTTTAAGTACGGCAGGAATGCATTTGTATCTCTTGGAAATGAACGCGGTTTAACTGCATTTCAATTTAAAAGGTTAGAAGACATTGTACAAACATGCAATCACTCAGCTTATTTGATAGTGTATACGGTTATATGCTTTCAGTTTCAAAAGCTAAAATACTTTTTCTTTCAAGACTAACTCTCCTGAGACAAAATAAGATTCAGCATGTGCTCGAAGAAAATGGATTTGTCATGTTCATCAGTGAATCCGTTTAGTTACTTTGTTTTAAATGTTCATAAGATTTGCAACAACAGTAACTCAGATCAAAGTATCATTGACATTACTTAACAAGCGTGGAGGAAAGCGCAATCCAGGAGAAATAAATCAGTATTATTCAAGCATCATGTGCTGAGGAAAAGCACAGTTGTTTTGAGTTTCAAAAACACAATGAAGTCACATGCTGATGTAAGCGCAGTCGTGACAAGAATTCAAGGAATATCTATGTATATGCTGATGAAAGCTTATTCACTGGGCTCGAGTCGGGGTACCACGCGGGTGGATGTCGTCCCCGTCCCCCCACGTATTTTACCGCCTGCCCAAAAGCTGGACTTTCAATGATGGCGTTACTTGCCCGCACGGCCGCCCTGTCGATCTCCCAAGAACAGGGCTGGCTGTCAATCTTGTGCACGCTAGATGGAGGGAGGAAAGGTGAGTGTAATACATAAATTATACGACTGACACTTACTGTTAGTATGAGACTATATGCACCTTTTTGGAAATTGGATGCAAATCCTTCTCCTGAGTCTTATTCATATGCAAAGTGCCATAGAGTCACTAATTGGTCTGTTTTAAAGCCGGTATTCATGTGCAGTGACGAGGGACAAAGTACCCATTTTCAAACGGAAATACAGAGTGCCAATATCGGCAATTGTAGTCACATAAACACATAAACACATGATACATCAATAAACCACACAACACTTTGTAAGTGGAGAAATATTGCTGCAGGTTTATTAGCATAACCTATATGCAAACATGGTGGGTTATCTTACGGGCGATCCCAGGGCAGGCCAACACCTATGCCGCCTGCCCGTCTGATAGGCCTAAATTACCCTGTGGCAGTCGCCAATTGGTGCATACCAAATATTGGGAGGGGCCACCCCTCCCATCCGTTGACCACCAGTCCACTCGATTACTCAGCCCCCCCCCCGAAAGAGGTGGGCGGAGCGTTCATGGCAGCCCCCGGTTGCTCAGAACCACAACCGCCCGTAGGACTAACGGGGTGCCGTAGTTCTTCAAGGGGACAACGCTAAGACATCCCTGGGTATCCTGGCTTAGCACCACGCTGTGCTGCTGCATGAAGTACCCCTTGGTATCTGCAGACTCTGGATCACCCTGTAAATCCTCCACAGCCTTGGGAGTGGCCACCGTCACTACCAGGGCCCCCCCACCCAGGCACCCTTTCTTACTTACAACCTGCTGCTGCCAAGGCCTCCCCTAGGTCCAGAAGAAATAAATCCATGCCCAGTCTTGAGAGGTGCACCCCATCCCCCTCCAGGCACCCTGTGAACTTGGTGTGTAGTAGACCATGCCTAATGAAGCCAAAACCTCTTTGCTCCGTGAAGCTGCGCATGGCGCGGTTGACCTTCCTCCGCGAAGCCTCAATGGCGTCTCCCGAGCGTGCTCCTCTCCAGACAGCCGTGGTGTCATTTCTGACCACCACAGTTCGCATGACCCCAGGGTATTGTTCAACTGGCAAAAAGTGTCCCTCATATCTTGGAGCAAAGTTCTCCTCCCTAATGTGGTCAGGTCATTTCCTCCCAAGTGAATCACCAACAGATTCGGTGGAGGCCAACCCCCCCCCGAGTGTCTGCTTCAGTTTCCTGGTCAGTTCACTCCAACGCATGCCAGGGTAGCCCAACCACGTGATGTCCGTGGCGAAGAAGCCATTACGCTATTTTCTGACCTCCACCCACCGAGCCAGTCTCGAGATGCTTGAATGGCCAATTACCCACACTTTGGTTCCTGATAAATAAAGAAATGATGGTTTGAAATTATTTATTGGATCGGTAAACACACAGCACATCACATCTAAATTACACATAATACAACACGGCAAACGTCGGAGTGGCCTAGGCCCCACTCAGTATTCCAAATTGCAATGATCCAGGGGAGGTGCCCCGAGCACCCGCCCCGCACCCCACGCCTAGGGCCGGATGTACCGTTTGTAGCACTGAGACTCCCAGCGCCATACTTGCTTGATACTCTCCGTTGACATCCCCACTAGGAATGCCGTGGTTGCTGCCCCTATTCTAAAGGAGTGGCTGCTGAACTTTTTGGTCCCGTCTGCCTGCCCTGACAACCGAAGGCAAGCCTGCAAGATGTAGTCGACTTGAAACCTAGTGACCGGGAATCCATCCTTATGCACAAGTAGGTATCCCGCCCCCACTGGGCGAAGAGCCAAGTAGGCTCTGACCCAAACTATAGGACAGTATCCGGCATCCCCCAGGCTTTGTAACAAGATCGACCTCCCCCGCCCGGATTGGTCTGTTTTGGACTGTCTAACTACTATTTTGAGACAGCCCGAGTCTAAGTCGATGTCTTTGATGTTCAAGGCCACCCCTGAGGTGTCTGACTTGGAACGCGCCACCAACTCCCCGATCCTAAAGGCCCCAAAGAAAGCCAGTGTGAAGCAGGCAGAGAATAGGGTAGCTTCGTACCCCGAGTGGATGGCCGTATTCATGCAGTCGAGCATCCCTTGGAGGATAGGGTAACCAATGGGAGACCTGATGTCAGGCGAGCGCGGTTCATTCCTAGCCCACCCTTGCAGTGCAGCTTTAATCACGAAGGCTTTGGTGGGGTCGAACTGGCCCCTTAACTTGGTGTGGTGGCTAATGGCGGACAGGTGACCCACAATCCATGGGTGCGATTTTCCCCCATCCTTGGCCCACAACAGGAATTGATGCACTCTAAGTTCCATAACAGCCCGGTCCACCTCCGATGCCCCGGTGATCGCACAGAATTTGGCCACACAGCTCTTGTAACGCTTCGCCGTCCTAGGGGCTAAGGACCGCTCTCCCAGACCCCTCATCCGTAGTTCCACTTCAGCAGCAGCCACAAGTGTGGCGGGAAAGGGGTCATCTCTTCTCTCGCTCTCGGCCAGGCCTCCCGGAAGCGGTGCCACTGAAATCGAGAGAGAGCGTCAGCGGCTACATTCAAAACCCCTTGGATGTGCCTAGCCCTGCATTCCACATTGTTTTTTAGACATGCCCTCACTAGCTCTCGCAGCAAACACAACACCAGGGGACAACTAGCTGACTGTGTGTTGATGGCCTGTACCACGTCTAAGTTATCTGACCAAAAAAGACTCGTTTTGCTGCCTACGCCCTAGGCCATAAATGAAAGGCGATAACTATGGGGAAGAGTTCCAGGACCGTGATCTTGGACGTGATCTTTTTCTTGTGCCATGCATTCGGCCACTTCTCTGCACACCACTCCTTGTCCATGATCACGCCGAACCCTTCCCGGCCTGACGCATCTGAGAAAAGCGCTAGTTCTGTGTTGCTGGCCCAGGGCTCGCGCCAGATGACCGACCCATTGAATTTGTCCAGGAAGTCAGCCCACATGAGTAGGTCTTCCCGCATGCCCCTGCTCAGCTTGATCAAGTGATGCTTCTTCTTCACAGGGGCTGTGGCCCTAGCTATCCTGCGCGCAAATACCCTACATGCGGGGATTACTCTGGCAGCAAAATTAAGTTTCCCCAGGAGGCTCTGGAAGAAAGCCAGGGAGACCTTATCCTTCCCTACTGCTAGCCTAATCTGCTGTCCCAGGTCACGCACTTTGTCTACTGGCAGCCTGGCTTCGCCTGCAACCGTGTCCAGTTCTATGCCTAGGAAGGTGAGGACCTGCGCTGGACCTTCTGTCTTCTTGGGGGCTAAGGGGACGCCGAGCTGCTGCGCTAGTGTCTGAAATTGCGTAAGAGCTGCCTTGCATTCCTGGGTGCCATCCCTTCCAATGAATAGAAAGTCGTCTAAGTAGTGGGAGACCCCTGCCACCCAATAGGAATGCTGTAACGCCCACTGCAGAAAGGAGCTGAAAGCTTCAAAGAAGGCACAGGAGACCGCGCACCCCAGTGGCATGCACTTGTCAAAGAAGTGCAGGTCATCCAGCTTGAAACCCAGCAGGTGTTGGCTTCTTGGGTGCACTGGTAGCAAACGGAAAACTGACTCAATGTCCACCTTTGCTAACCAGGCTCCTCTACCGGCCCTCCTGACAAGGTCCAGAGCCACGTCCAGCGTACAATATGACACAGAGCAAGCGCCCTCTTGGAGCCCATGGTTCACAGAGTCCCCCTCCGGGTATGATAAGTGGTGGATCAGTCTGACGGTCCCTGGCTCTTTCTTGGGTACCAGCCCCAGCGGGGAAACCACAAAGTTCTCTAACGGAGGCTCCCTGAACTGACCCGCAACCCTCCCCAGTCCTAGTTCCTTCTTGACTTTCTCATGCAATACCTCCGGGAGGTCCCTGGCTGATTTGAGGTTGTCTGCCTCCTTGCAGGACAACGGGCCTACGAATGGGATAATGAAGCCTTCGGAGAACCCCTTCAGCAAAAGCGCGCTGTCAGTTTTGTTGGGATACTCCCTAAGAAATTGTAGCATGTTGCCCAGTTTAACTGGGGATGGCCCCTTGCAGGCGGTGGATGCGGACGAGCTGGAGGGTACCAGGGGCCGGAGACCCTTATGGCAGGAAAGAAATGGGAACAAGCTGCCAGGCGGCGAGACCGGACTGGGTATAGGGGGGAAGCGACTGGGGATGGCTGAGCTGCCTCAACTGGCCTGTTTAAAAGAATCAGCTGGTTTCTTGTCCTGCTTGGACTGACACGTGGTCACAGCGTGACGGCCCCCGCATTTGCTGCACACGTGTTGAAACCTGCACTTGCTCCCCAGGTGAGACGGCGAGGGACAAGAGGCCGAAAGATGGGCGGTGACAGCCTAAATACTCCTGTCCCCCTCCACGGAAATGAGGTCGGCCGGACGTCTTCCCTGGACGTGGCCCAGGGAACTAGACCGGCGACTCCAGTGCCTTCCTATGGCACTAATCTCTTTAAAAAGAAAGGGGGTTTACCCGTTTAACCCTCTGGCACCTGGGTAAATGAACAAAATTTGTACAAGAATAATAATGCCTTGGGATGAATCTAAGTATAATTAAATAAAGAGATAGTTTAGTTATCTCTTCCCAAAATACCTTATTTTTATAGAAAAATCTATATATTTTAATTCAATCCAGAATCGAAGGTAACCCAGCAACTAGTGTGTATCAAAGAAAATATTTTTTATATATATTTGTAAAACGTTTCTCTTCACGTTCTTTTTATACATATATACATATTTATACCTCTAAATTACAATATACAATTTTCTCTTTGCCCTACTAATCAATGAGGATGCCTGCAATAATTTTTTACACTAGCATTCCTTGAATGAAAATCACTCCTTTAAAGAAACCCAACCGTCTATTTCCTCCAACATATACTTATTGAGTATTCTTTATCTGTTTAGTCACAGTTAAACTTCATATGAGTGTCTCCAAATTAAATGTCGACGCGGTTCAGCCTTCGTGATTTCAGGCCTCTTCAGGACTAGGGCAGTCAAATATGCAATTTCTGAATTCAACCTATAAACCAAATATACTTTTTAGTCTATATATACAACACAACTAATAATATTTTACATATATATACATGCACACACCTAGGAACATCAAACACAATGCCTTTTGAATACTCATATGAAGTTTAACTGTGACTAAACAGACAAAGAACACTCAATAAGTATATGTTGGAGGAAACAGACGGTTGGGTTTCTTTAAAGGAGTGATTTTCATTCAAGGAATGCTAGTGTAAAAAATTATTGCAGGCATCCTCATTGATTAGTAGGGCAAAGAGAAAATTGTATATTGTAATTTAGAGGTATAAATATGTATATATGTATAAAAAGAACGTGAAGAGAAACGTATTACAAATATATATATAAAAAATATTTTCTTTGATACACACTAGTCTGTATATTTTTGTTGCTGGGTTACCTTCGATTCTGGATTGAATTAAAATATATAGATTTTTCTATAAAAATAAGGTATTTTGGGAAGAGATAACTAAACTATCTCGTTATTTAATTATACTTAGATTCATCCCAAGGCATTATTATTCTTGTACAAATTCCTATGGCACTAAGGCGGCCGCCGTTTTGAGGGGCTGCTGCGCAACCCCCCGGGCAGCCTTGCAAAAGGCGCAAGGTGTGACTGCAGTGCACATGTGAGTTCATTTTAAACCTATCTCATATGAAAGCAGTGGTTATTTAGATTGAATATAAGGATAAATCCATAAGTATTTCACTGTTTTCAGCATAATTTCGCTTGCCCACTGTTAACGATTCTTCTAATCAATGAGTGTACTTAGGTATTTAGACTACAGTCCCCACAATTCCTTATTTTTGCAAAACAAATACTGGTGTCCCAAGAGTCACACAGTTCAGGTACCTTAAGTCCTTCGTTTTGGAACATAATCACGCGGTCTCTTTCATGCCTTTACAGGATCAATTCCATGTGTGGCAGAGTCTGTGGCACTACGTTTCATTTGAAAGTCATGACATTTGTATGAAGAAACTTCGATGCAAACAAGCTTCTCTGCCCTCATTTAATACACGCAAGCACAGAGTGCAAAGAACAGTTCTCTTCAAATCCTGGCTGGGTTAAAAGGTTTTCCGAAATTCATGTGCGGGCCTCACACTGGTGGCCCTGCTCCAGTCACTCCGTTAACTTTCCTCTTAAGCCGACGGGCATCCCATTTGTTACAAATCCAAACGAATTGCGACGCATTGGGTGCATTTATTTATTTTTTTTTTTTATTTTTTTTTTGAAAACCTTTATTTCGAAATTCAGGACACAGCTATTCAGCCGACAGCCCGAAGGTTCGGCAGCATTGCAAGTTAGATACAGTAATGCGTCCCGGATACAGTACAAAGAGTAATGCAAAGGTCCAATTTTAAATAAACACAGAAAAAACACACAACAAACCCCAGCAAGGCAGAACATTGAAATCCCATGGCGAAAGCCCCCAGGGGAGGCAGGACCCCACTCATCTACTAAGTATAAGACTGTGTGCGGAGGAAGAAGGGGAACAGCAGAGGCCCAGAACGGGTACCAAAACCAAACTGTGCTGGAAGGTAGGTCAGGGGGAAAGCTGTTCCTCGGGAGGTTCCAGATCCGGGGCAAGACATATTCCCCCCCTGTATTGGTTCCACCGCCCCCAGATGGCATGCCACTTCCGGGGGCGACCTCTAGAGCAGTAGACCGTCTTCTCCCTAAACATGCTCCAATCCATGTTCTCCTTCCACGCGGTCAGTGTAGGGGGACCCGAGGAGCCCCATAATCGCGCGATATCCCTCTTAGCCACCATGTTACCCAGAGTCACCCATTGGGTCTGTGCCTCATCGAGATCAGTGGGCCCCCAAACGTTCAGGAGGCAACACCGCGCCTCCGGCCGTACCACAATGCCCGTCACCTCCCCCATAACTGCATGGACTCTCCTCCAGAACTCCACAATGACCCCACATTCCCAAATGATGTGCAGGAAAGTACCCACCATACCACATCCCCTTCTGCACAGGCCATCCTCCGAGAATCCCATGTGGACCAGCCTTGGCCCCGTAACATACACCCGGTGCAGTATTTTAAGCTGCACCAGCCTCAGACGCGACGGGATCGCAACCTCCTTAGGCGAAGAAATCGCTGACTGCCAGTCCTCGTTATCCAACTCGAGGCCATCCCTGGTCCACTGTTCTCTCAGCCCCAATAGCAAGTCTGCCCGGACGTTTATCAACTTCTTATATATGAGCGAAATCGTGCTCTCGGGCATATGACCATCAAGGACTCGGTCCTCAAGGGGAGAGGACTCCGGCACCTTCTCACCCTCCACTAGGACTGATCGAAGGGCGTGACGCAGCTGGATATACCTAAAATACTCTGAAGGCCCTAGCTCAAACTCAGTCTGCAACTCCTCGAACGACTTCACCCTCCCCTTATGCAGCACATCCCCCACCCTGGATATCCCTATCAGATCCCACTTATCAAAGCCCTTCGTATGCCAGAGTCTTCCCAACCTTTCCGATTCAAACAATGGGGTAGCGAGGGTTAGCCTGTCCTTCCAGCCCAGCGAGTCGGTCGCCATCTTCCATACGCGCACCGCCACACCTGTGGGCCCTGTGAGGGACGAGTCTAGGGACCGCGAATACAACGCCCTGTAGTAGTTGCCGCCGCGCAGCAGCCACCTATCCATGGCATACCCAGGGCTGAGGGCAGGGCCGTAAAACCCATGGTTGATCGCGCTCAACTGCGTGGCCCAGTAGTACCGTCGGATGTCTGGGAGCGCAATGCCCCCATCGTACCATGGGAGCGTCAACTTTGAAATAGCTATTCGCGGCCGCCCATCCCACAGCAACGTCCTTTGGAGGCCTTCGACCTCCCGAAAGTATTTAGCCGGTACCCAGTCCAAGGTGTTCTGGAGGGCGTAGAGGAAGCGGGGAAGAGACATCATTTTGAACAGGGCCGCACGCCCAGCAAGTGAGAGCGGCAGCCTCCGCCAACCTTCAACATCTCGCCTCAAGCGTGCCAAGGGGGGGAGCAGGTTCCTCTCATAGCGCACAACAGGATCCATGGATATAAAAATCCCCAAATACACAAAACCTTGCTGGGCAACCTGTATCGAACATGTTCTAGGGATCGGTGGGACCTCGCCACTAAGAACGTACAAGTACGATTTGCCCCAATTAATCACAAGCCCCGAGTTCCTACCGAACGATGCGAGTACGTCACAGACCACTATAAGTGACTTCTTTGGTGAGGCAAGATACAGCAGGATATCGTCGGCATAAAGCGAAATACGGTCCTCGTGATCAGGCGACCACCGAAGGCCCCGTATATCCGGGTGCCAACGTATCCACGCAGCCAACGGTTCAAGGGCGAGGGCGAACAACAGAGGCGACAGGGGGCAGCCCTGCCGAGTACCCCTTCCAAGCTGAAACGGAGCAGACGCCCGACCATTCACCACAACATTCGCTAGTGGCCCCTCGTACAGCAACCGGACCCAACTCACAAACCCGCGACCGAAACCAAACTTGGCCAGCACGGCCCATAAATATGCCCACTCCACCGTGTCAAAGGCCATCGTGGCATCAAGAGATGCCACAACAGCCGGTTCACGCAGCGTGCCCGCCCTGGCGATGACGCCATGAAGACGCCTAAGGTTCAATGCTGTGTTTCGGTGCGGGATAAAGCCAGATTGATCCGGGTGGACCAGATCGCCAAGTACCCTAATCAGACGGGTAGCCAGGAGTTTGGCCAGAATTTTCGGCTCAGCGTTGAGGAGTGAAATGGGCCTATAGGAGGCGCATCTATCTCGGGGTTTACCCTCTTTGTGTATGACCACGATCGACGCCAGCCGCTGATCCAACGGAAGGATCCCATCTCCCCGCGCCTCCAAAAACATGGCGCGCAGGTGAGGGGCGACCCTATCCGGGAACAGTTTGTACAGATCGATCGGCAGTCCGTTCGGTCCAGAGGCCTTACCCGAATTCAACGCACGAATCGCCCCCGCCACCTCGTCAACCGTGATGTCGCCATCCAAATCGTCCCTATCTATGTCAGAGAGGCAGGGCAACTCGATATCACGGAGGAGATCAGACGAGTCTTCGGGCGGCCTGTATAAACCCTATGAAAATACTCCGCGAAACACTCCACAATCCCTTCAGGTTCCACAATCGCCTCTCCCCCCTCTCCAATCAACTCTGGCACCACTCTATTGACCCGTTCCTTCCTATCCAGCCACGCCAGGAGTTTCCCTGCCTTATCTCCAACATCATACAGACGGCCCTGTTGTTCCCTGCTGAGGGTCTTGGCGGCGTCCGTCACCAGGTCCCTATACTCCGCCTGCTTCAAGCAAAGCTCATGCAATGAGGACTCTGTGACCTCCTCCTCCATATCCCCTTCAAGGGCCGCAATCTCCTCCTCTACTTGCCGCACTTCGCAATCCCTCCGATTCTTGGCAGTCACCACCAGGGAGAGGGCCTCCCCCCGAAGCACGGTCTTAAAAGCTTCCCACAGCGAGATCGCCGAGTCCACGGATCCCAGATTGTCCTTAAAGTAATTATCTACCTTCTTTACCAGGGCGCTGCGCATCTTGGGGTCTCGGAAATACCAAGGGTTAATGGGGGCCACCCTCCCTCCTCCCTCCCGACCGAGATCCAGCCGGATCCACACTGGCGAGTGATCAGAGATACCACGTGCCATGTGCCTCGCCTCGGATATCAACGAGGCATGTGCTGCCAGAGTGAGCAGGTAGTCAATCCTGGAGAGGCTACCATGCGCCCCGGAGTGAAACGTGTATTGACTCTGTGTGGGGTGCCGGAGCCTCCAGCAGTCTATCAGGCCAAACGTGTCCAGGAGGTCTGGAAGCCATTTCTGAGCCCCCCCTGTGTCCCTGGGCGGGTATCTATCCAGCAGTCCGGAACCCACAGCGTTGAAATCCCCTCCCACTACCAGCATGCCCCCCGGGAGAGTCAGCAAAGCCCTGCCCAATTCAGCAAATGTGGAGGCCTGCAGGGCCGGCGGGACATAAACCGAAACCAAAACCAAAGTCCTTCCTTCCCACCGCCCCGCCACCGCCACAAACCTCCCCCTATCGTCAACAATGGTGGAATCCACCTCAAAAGGCAGCGATGCTCTAACGAGGATGCCCACCCCCCTGGACCCAGAAGAGAATCCCGAGTGTGCAATGAATTTATACCCCTTCCTATTCAGGGCATAGCACGTATTGCCTATGAGGTGCGTCTCCTGCAGCAGTACAACGTCTGGCATTGAGCGTTTCAGAAATTGCAAAACAATCCCCCTCTTAATGCGATCCCCCAAACCATTAACATTCCAGCTTATAACACTTAGGCCTCTACCCCCCATCCTCAAACGGAAAGAGGCCCACCCCACACCCGAGGCGCCGCCGTGGAATAGCCCTGAGGATAATCATCATGCCTTGCAGAAATAAACCCCCCAACAACAAACTCAAACTCCCCGTAACTCCCCCCACCCTGCACCCCTGCTGCAGCTTAAAAAGCCCCCCCAACTTGCAGTGTGCCTGTCGCCCTACAAAAACAAAAATCTACAAAAAGTACCCCAAGGGAGGAAAAGAGCACCCCTCGTCCTCCCGCAACCCTCCACAGTTACTGCACTCTATTCAAATCTTCAAATGTGGTCAAATCAAGTCAGGCCGGCTTTGAGTTATCAGCCCTGTCCATCCCGGCCACTGTCTCCATGCTCAGCTGTGCCATCCCCGGTCCGTCGCCGGGGCAAAGCGTCCAGCCATTCATCGGCCATAACAGGAGAGTCAAAAAAGAATGTCCGATCTTCGTGCACCACCCGTAGTCTGGCGGGGAAAAGCATGGCATACTTTAGGTCCCGCTCCCGAAGCCTTCGCTTCACCCCCAGGAAGCTCTGTCGCTGTCTCTGCACCTGCTGGGTAAAGTCCGGGTAAAAATTCACCGACGCATTCTGGAAGGGGACTGGGCCCGTCACCCTCGAAGCTTGCAGGATAGCGTCCCGATCTCGAAAATGAAAGAGCCGGGCGACAATCGGCCGCGGCGGGGCACCCGCCTTGGGCCGTCCGCCCGGCACCCTATGGGCCCTTTCCACCGCAAAAAACTTCCCAAGGCCCTTAGGCTTCAGATGATTGAGGACCAAATCTTCCACAAGCAGGTCCGCCGAAGCCTCATCCGAGGACTCCGGGACCCCGATTACGCGCACGTTGTGGCGCCTGGACCGGCTCTCGAAGTCCTCCAGCCGGCGGGCGGCGAGGTCACTCTCGGCCCTCAGCTTCCGGACCTCGTTCTGCAGGTCCGCAACCTCATCAGTGAGGCCCGTGGTCTTGTGGTCCAGGTCCTTAACGCGCTCGTTTGTCTTGCCCAAGTCCGAGCGGATCAAGTTGACATCCACCAGGATGGCGTCCACCTTTTGCGCCAGGGCCTCGAATTGCCTCCCCATCGAGGTCTGCATCCCATCAAGCGCGCCCATGACATCCTGCAGGGAGAGCTCCGGGGTCCCAGGCGAGTCCTCCTTCTGGGCATCCGGCGCCTGGCTCGATCCACTCGGCGATGTCTTCAGGAGGGCGTAGCGGTCCATACTGTTGACTTGGGAGTACGTTCCCCGCCTGGTGGACTTAGTCTTCAGCCGATCTCCTTCTGCCTTGCCCGACATAATGGACTCCAGGCAGTCCAATGCAGTGAGGACCGTCCCCTCTCAGAGAGAGGTATAAAGAGTGAGCAGGTCCGCCTTGTTCTGCCAAAGTAGCCCACCGAGCGTCCCTGGGGTTATAGAGCCACCCAGAGCACTACAGCATCCGGGCAGACAAAGGGAACGAAACCGAAAGTGAAAGAGCGAGGGCCTCCGTCCGGTAGTTCACACCTCACCAGGCCGTTGTTGATCAACTAGGAGTCGGGCATCCTGCCAACTCTAGCCCCTGGCATCTCCGGGAGTTAGGCCGCAATCTTTCGCCAGTCATAAGTCCGGTTCCCGATGGGCGATCCGACCGCGGGTAGCATCAATCGCCTCCCTGACAACTCAGCAACACGGTGCCATGCATACCATCAGGATTAGAGTCAGGATAGTCGACGGAGGGCGCGAGGGTCTCGGGAGCTCTAAGCTCACGCGGCCATCTTGGTCAAGCGCTAGGCTCCTCGGGTGCATTTATTTTTAAGTCATTTATTAATAAATGAACTTGAAACTAAGCACAGTGGTGTGGCTTGATCATGCATTCCAGAAGGTGGAATGCGGTTTCTTTTGGGAATATGTCACGATTGACGCTACTGAACAAGCCCCAATCCGTGAGGCTGGGCACCCAATGCGTCGCAGAGAACTGTTATTTGCACTCTGTGGAACCGCGTCATGTCAGGCACTATGCCTGTTTAATCCGTGGATATTAATGGAACAATAAAATTGTCACTGCAGTCGCACTATGCCATTTACCACTCCAGGCTCAGTATTACAGCTTTGAATTGGTAAAATACCAACCAAGCCAACCTGAAATGAGTAAAAGCAACCCCTGACACAGTGTTTTGCTCTAATTAGAGCTCTTCAGAGAGGTATAGCTGTGTCCAGACACAAGGGAGCACCCAGTATAAGTAAATAAAAAATACCCTTTCAGGCATAGAGTGACGAATAAATTATGCAAAAAGAAGCAGAGAACTCTGGGTAGTTCTCAAGTTTAGGTGCAAAGCACCTCCTGTATAGAGCACTCTCAACACCAGCGACACTCTAGATCTACTCACCTCAAATGTCTGCTTTTCTATCAAAGTGCTTTTCTATCAAGGGGTTGCTTTTACTCATTTCAGATTGGCTTGGTTGGTATTTTACCAATTCAAAGCTGTAATACTGTGCCTGGAGTGGTAAATGGCTTTTGTCATTTTACAGCTCGGCAAGGACAGCACTGTGCTAGTCCTATGCATAAAGACTTTGCTGTAGAAATGGCAAAAGACTTTGTCCTTGTCTATCTCGGCGTGGATGGCACTGTGCTAATCCTATGCTTAAAGACTTTGATAGAAAAGCAGACATTTGAGGTGAGCAGATCTAGAGTGTCGCTGGTGTTGAGAGTGCTCTATACAGTTGGCTTGTGAAAAAGACCGTTAGGTCGAAACGCGTTGCCAATAACACGCTTTAAAACACGAACCCTGGTGTGTGCGAGTCTCTGTTCTGGTCAAGTTCACTGCGCTCATGGAATTTCTTTAATATATATATATATTTCGATGCAATGCACTTTCAGGCTTGGAGTGTCACATACATTTTGCAAAAAAGAAAGTAGGGAACCCTGGGTAGCGCCCAAACAACTTTTATATGGCCCACTTTCTAACACCACCTACACTCTGAATCTGCACACCTTAAATGTCTGTTTTTCTAGCAGTGTTTTCAAGTTTAGGATTAGCACAGTGTCATCCACACCTAGCAACAAATGTTACAAGGCCTTTTGCCACTTTTGCAGCAAAGTCTTTAAACAAAGGATTAGATCCATGACAAGCTGATAATAGAGAAAAGCCTTTTATCATTCCAAGCACAATATTACACCTATGGATTGGTAAAATACCATTCAAGCCAACCTGAAATGAATAAAAGCAGCCCCTGAGCCATGTTTTCCCCCTTATTAGAGCTCATCAGAGAGGCATAGTTTTGTCCAGACAGTATTACAGCTTTGGATTGGTAAAATACCATCCAAACCAACCTAGAATAATTAAATAAACAAAGCAATGCAATTGCTACACCTCTCTGATGAGCTCTAATAAGAGTGAACCACATATGTCAAGGGCTGAGTCTACTCATCTGAACAGTCTGAGGGTGATAATACCTCGTACCGCTCAATCCCCCTTCAGGAACAGGAATCCCTCCCGGTGGTGACTCCACAGACAGCTGATGACCTTATATGAATGGTATTACCCATATGAGTAGACATTTCTCTTACCTCTGTTCAAGCTGGGTGTTATGTCCTGAACGCCCTGAGATCTGTTCCCTCTTCAATAGAATAGTTACTCCACACTTGGGCACTTCTTGTTGATCCATCTCTTGTTCTTTCATAAACCCATGTTATCTCTCTCCCTCAATTATACAGATTGTGGGTCACTTGGAATCGGTTTTCACCAGCCGTCTATCAGTGGCGGGTGCCACCTCCCTCCAGTAAGGGGCAGTCAGCCCTATCTTTTGAAACTCAGGGATGTACTGTGCTGTGTCCCCCCCGGATTGAAAGGGCCTCTTAGACTGTTCAAGATGCTAAAACACTGTTTTTCTTTATATTTCTGGGTGATTGGACATTTGCTTCCTGTCCTCAAAGTTAAAGTTGTGCTTAAGGCTACTGTTGCTTCATTTAATTAAGTTGGATAATAAACAACAGCCTTGTTCCCTAGAACTCGTATAAGATACAAAAATAGAGTCGAAAAATGACTGCAGGGCTAGGGCCCAATTTTACCACCTCCTCTATTTTGCTCATTAATGGCTTTTCTCTGGTAACATGGAATTTTAGGTGGATGCACACGGTGTACCAATGGTACAAAATATATTCACTCCTGAAGTGCTTGGGGTTCATATAGCCCTACTCCAAGAATCCCATCTCATACAAAGTGAGAGATCAAACTCCAGAAACTCTAGCAAAGTCAGACATTTACTATTGTTTTTTCCAGTTACACTAGTGAAGCCCAGATATGGGTGATGGCGGGAGTTCCATTGGAGGCAGACATGGGTATTGCAGACCAAGATGGCAGATTCAGAGTAGTCTTCATAAAGACCTGATGATAATGGGAAGCATTTACACCACACATACAGATCAACAGGTATTCCTTATCCGCCTATCTGACCAACTGCCAAGGTGGATACATAGCCCACAGATATTGTGAGGAGATTTCAACTGTGTTGGGCCAAAACGACTCAGGATGCAAAGATGCTATTAAACTGGCTCTAGCATTGGTCCCTGATAGGTATTTGATGACATCACAATCCCCATGCCTGGATTTTCTCCCTTTGTTCCCCTCCCCACAACATGTTTGTGCATTTGGATATGGCGTACTCCGCCATTATGAACGACAGTGGCGAAAAAACTATGAACCTCAGGCCCTGGCAGATTACAAAGTAAAATTAGCCTCCTATAAAAAAGCGCTGCTGTGCAGGAAGGCGGACTCATGAAAACAGGATATTGTTAGCAACCAACAAACAAAAAGAAACGTTTAAAATCCTGAAGGAACTTAGTCAAAAACAATCACTGTCAACTCCATCCAGCCAAGAACAATGCAATAATTTCCTCTCATACTTCTCCAATAAAATCCAGGACATACTGACTGAGATTGACAACTTCCCATTTAATCTACCACCAAATGTAGAGGAAGCCTCTCAGGGAACTAGAGCTGAAATCCTCTCTTCTTTCCAACCCCTCGACATGGAAACCCTCCGCCGCCTGGCCAAGAAGATAAAATCAGGCTCTCCAGCCGACCCCTGCCCTCCCAGAATTTTCAACCTAGCCCTCCCAGAAATCGAGCAGGACATCCTCGCACTCTTAAACTCCTCCCTAGTGACTGGGGAGGTCCCATGCTGCTTCAAGGAAGCCAGAATCATCCCCCTTCTCAAAAAACCTGGCGCGGATATTTCCAACATGAAAAATTACCGTCCTATCTCCCAACTCCCCTTTCTCGCAAAAATATTAGAACAGCACGTCCTGCAAAATCTTTCCAGGTACCTAGAGGATCATCACCTCCTGGAGGACAGGCAAGCCGGTTTCCGAGCTCACCATAGCACTGGATTGGTGATGCTATCAGTGCTGGACGATATCAGACTGACTGCTGATAACAAAAAACCCTGTGTGCTGGTCCTCCTCGACCTGTCGGCAGCGTTCGACACGGTCAACCACGCCTTACTCCTGGAAAGACTACGAACAATAGGAATTGAGGGATCTGTCTTACAATGGATCACCTAATTTCTGACAAACTGCGCCCAAAGAATTCAGATGGGCGACTGGGTCTCAGAGAAGGGCTCTATTCCCTGCAGAGTCCCACAAGGGTCTGCACTCTCACCCCTCCTTTTTAACATTTACCTCAGTCCTCTAATCAAGGCCCTCACGGCTATGGAGTGCCAAATCTTCAATTACGCAGACGACACACAGATCATCCTTCATATTGATAACTCCCCTCAAGCACAATCCCGGGCAAAAGAGATCCTACACTTCACGGTCAATTGGATGACGGCCAACTTACTTAAAATTAATCCTGACAAAACTGAAGTCCTAGCCATGACGGATGACCACAACCCCTGGAACTCCCTCTACTGGCCTCAGGAGTTGGGCGATGCCCCAGTCCCGATCCCAGTGGTTAAAAGCCTGGGAATCAAAGTGGATGACAAACTTACCCTGGCCAATCAAGTCTCCACGGTAATTGGCACCTGTGTGGGCCTTCTCCGGCTACTTAGGAGACTCTCCCCTATCCTCTCATTCTCCACCATGAGAACTATTGTGTCTGCCATCATCCTGGCCCGCCTTGACTACGCCAATTCACTGTACATTTGACTATCGGACTCTTTAGTGAGAAAACTCCAGATAGCTATGAATGACGCCGCCAGGCTCATCTTCAAACTACCGAGGCACACGCGAGCCTCGCCCCTCCTACAACGCCTCCACTGGCTGCCCGTAAAACAAAGGGCTAAATTTAAAGGCCTTTGTATCACTCATAAAGCTATTTACGGCCAAGCCGCTACATACATCAAACAAAGACTTGCGAAATACGTGCCAGGGCGCTCACTTAGGTCCTCCACTGGGAGCCTCCTACATTGCCCACGCTTCAACTACGTCACCAAAGGAGGGAGAGCTTTCTCCTCCCTCCTTCCCAATCTCTGGAACGGGCTGCCAAACCAACTCCACACGGAAAACCGCCTTCTTCCCTTCTTCCCTTCAGAAAACAACTGAAAACCATCTTGTTTACAGAAGCCTGGGTGTAAACGTCACTGTACTGCCTGGACCTATTGCTACTCTTCTTACAGCGCTTAGAGACCTTCCGGTATTAAGCGCTCAACAAATTCAAATTAACATAACATAACATAACAGAATAGTCTGCTCTACCCTGTTGACTCATTTCTTTTTCTCATCTGAATACCTAGATAGGGGTATACATGATCACAGTCCCTTTCTACTTAGTCCAGGTTTGGGTAAAATCATCATCCCTATCGCATCATTGAGTCTAAAGAATGCTGTGGTAGGTGATGGAGCCTTCCGGGGTACCATACCGGAAGGAATACAGGAATAATTTGAAAATAAGAGGTTAGAGCTTTTTGTCGAACAGTTGAGTGGTAGGCTTTCTGAGCAGTCATTTGCGGCCCCTGTATACACGCTGTAGTTGGTTTGTGAGGGACCTTAGATAGGGAGTTAGAGAGAGTAGAAGAATCCTATGTACAACTCGAAAGACAACTGATGACACCCTGCCCTTCAAGACACCGTCTGAGACCTGAGGAAAGAGGAGGTCCGATTAATGGAGAGGATACAGTGCATGGATTGCACTGCTAATACCGCAAGAGTCAATACTGAAGGGGATCAAGCTGGTAGACTGCTAATTTGACTTGTAAACCGGCAGAATATGCAAGCACTAATATTGCGGTTCCTAAACCAACTGGATGCCCCCCATTCACTCCCAGCAGGTCATCCAAGCGGCTTTCTTTAATTTTTCCCACAACCTATTCGAGAAAAGACCCATTATATTGATCCAGAAGAAGGGACTTTCCTGAATGACTTAAACCTACCTAGAGTGCCCCCATGCTAGTGGAAGAAATGGATGGCCATATTACTTCTCAAAACATAAAAGAAGCCATATAAGGGTTAGACAGAGGTAAGACCGGAAATCAATGGATTCCCGATGGAACTTTACATAATCTTTGCAGACGTTTTGGCACCAAATTAGCCTATGTGTATGAGACGGCAATCATTGAAGGAATACTACTGATAACCCTCAGGAAGGCCTTTTTGTTCTCAATACTTAAACCATGACAGGCTGCCACTAATCCAGCCTCATAAAGACCAATAGCTATACCAAATTCTGACTAGTATCGGTAATGCTGTGCAGCATGGTTGGAACCATTGGCACAGCCAATAGGTCCCAAAGGTGATGCCTATTGGATTTGCCAGTGGTTGTTTTAGCGCAATACTGCAGTTCTCTAGACAGTGCTAATGGGCAGCTTGCTTTTGGCTATTTTCCTCATCAGAGCGACACAACTAGATGACCATCCTAGAATAGTAGTGTCCATAGTGTATCATTGTTTTATCATTGTTTTATCATTTCAACATTGCCAACACGTTGGTTCTAAACATGGTGGCCATACTGAAACTTTAAAACAAAGATACACTATGTACACTATGTACAAGACCAGTGCAAGACACCCACCAATTGTTATGTTTAATTTTAAACGCCCTCCATGTTTAGGTGGCAGCATGCTTTCGTTTTTCTACTTCTAACCTTTTAATTTCTCTTGTATTTGCTGTGGAGTTTGTATGTTTTTGTTTATTGTGGTTGTGTAAGTGGGTGAATTAATAAATTATACAGTGGGTGGATGGATTGGTGCATGCGTACAAAGAAGAGCGACAGAGTGTATGTATGATGTATTAGTGAGTACCTCAAATCATCTATGACTGAAAATGCATTTACAAGCCAGACATTTGACAATGCTTGTCATTTTTTTTTTACTTCAACTTTTAAAACAATGCCTAGCACACTTTATGACAATTGGTTGATAAGTTAAACCCAAGGAATAAATACTGTGTTCACTTGCCAAGGAGACTTTAAAAAAAGGCACATACCCAAAATTCCCACCACGGTATCTCTCCTTGTACCCTTGTGACCTACAGAGGGTTTTTGTCGTGCTGATCGAATATCACTAGCATTTTAGTCTGAAAAAGTTAACAGGTATGGTTGCGACACAATACTCTGAATGCATTGTTTTGACAGTTCAAGATTGGTTGGATGAAATTAAGATCAAGTGTCAAATCAGTTTTCTCTCTTTACATATACGCTCATTGCCTTTGCTCATTACAACTGCTCTCTTGCTTCAAACGTTAGGGTACTTTTACAGTTGTAAGTATACTTTTGAGGACAGGTAAATTGAACTGCATTCATAGTAATTTCATCATCCCCAATAAATCATCTGACACTCCATTCTGTATGTACACCACCCTCTGAAACATTTACTTTTTTAAGCAGCTAGAGCACTGGAGGTAAAAAAGTATAAAGTAAAAATGTTTCAAGTATTTCTTAAAATATTAGATAGGACTGTTTTAGTAAGTAGACCTATTTTGGCGAGTTGATATGGTTTATTTTTTTTTAGGTGTATTTAATTATAAAGCCACTTTCGAACCAGGCTTTTGGGGGCCTGGGTCAAACGTATTTTGGGGGGCCCTGTTCCAAACACCTTTGAATTTATAATCCAGTTTCAGCTTCTTCATGCCCTCTTATGTCAGATCACTGGCAGTGCACTGGCACCCTGGCCAAAATTCTCACTGTGTTTGCTTCTAATATTGAGAGATAGTGACTGTGTTTACAATATTAGAACTCAGCAGCAGCTCACTGGTGCTGCACAAAGATTGCCCAGCCTTTACGTGTCACAAATGTCATGGACACTTGAGAAACACACAGTTTGAAAGTGCACTTAGCACATGATTTTTGTATGGTTTAACAAATTAATGTATGTTTTCCACTTGGCATATATTAAAGAGTGCCTTTACTGTAGGATTAAAGAACCTACTTGCACAAAATGTTTTACTTTAATTAAGTGTGATTTATAAAGAATCACCTTCATTTAGTAAAACATTTATTCACCATAGAGATTAATGTGTGTGCTACTTCAAGTGAATAACATGTAACAAATTTACACTGTGAGTAAACACTGTCTTACATATGTAGAATGTAATCTTGCTAGAAACGACAAACAATTTATGTAATGTGTGTATTAATATTCTATGTATTTGATTTAAATGTAGTTCTCAATTATAGGTATTATGATTATTAACATGATCTATTGAATTTTACATATAGTATGAAACTTAATACATTAGAAAAATATATTCATTTGTGTTTAATTGTGCACATGCCTATTAAACGTGCACCGTTGAAGTTAATGCTAAACTTAACTTGAGTAAGCCTGTATTTCACCATGCTGCATAAAGCTGATTTCATTTTTCTGCTAATTCAACATTTCTTGCAGGTATTCACATGCATTGTTAGTTTAGAACAGATAAGTTACTATACTACTGATAGGGGGACAGGAACTTGTGAAAAGAACCTTGATGAAAATACACAGAGCAACAGAGGGCTAACTGAAGGAACTATTGTTCAAAGGTTGCAACCTACTTGTGTTTGAGAAAAAGATGTTCGTTCCCATGTCCAGTGTGGAATAAACTGGAATTGTTGTAATCTACAACTTGATAATTTGTGGATTTCAATGGACCCTTGATGGTGTGATCGAGGGAGGTGTTGCCCAATGGACTTTACATGTTATAATATACCATTCCTCTTGAATTTGTTCCCAGATTCCTTGCAGATCCCTTTCTGACTTTGCCTCGAAGCTGTTCAGATTCATGCAGACACTTTTCCTTGATTCTCTCCTTTCTTGAGATATTGCTAGATTGATGGACTTTGAGAGGGTTTTATGTCCAATGATTTTTCAGATTTTCAATTGAGTGTGGCTCAGACTGACACTTACACTTGACCCATAGGAGACTCTTGACCGAGCTTCCGAGTTGTTAACACTTTGCTATTTTGATTTCTTTTGTCCTGTCTTGACTTCCCTTATTGAGTTTCCTTTATGGCTAGAACCATTTTTCCCCAAACCATCCTCTGGACTCAGAATTTTAGATTATTAATTTATAAAATAGAGAACCTTAGATTATTTTCTGAGCATCAGAGAACCATAGATTATTCTCTGAGCATCAGATGTTGTTCTGTATAGCCATCACAGAACTGCTTGTCTGTTTCATACTAATTCAACTTAATTTCTTTCGGCATCTGGGGATCCCTGTTGTCACTCTGTATCTTTATAGCATGGTGCTGAGAGTTTATTTGAATTTGATTATTAACTTGTAATAAATATTTGAACTTGGATACCGATTCCTGGACCTCATTGTGTAGCCAAATTTGATTGACTGTCAATACTAACTCCTGTCACCTCTCAGATGGATAAAAAGGGCCATTGGAGGATCAATGGTAAGCAAGTGGGCCCAGAAAACCCAGAATCAAATCTGGTAGCACGTTGGATGGCTTTCCACTGACCTGAGCGAGTTAGGGTGTCCTATCTAGAAATTCCCCAAATCCAACCCAAACCCCAAATGACCATGGTTTGGTTGAAGGATTGATGAAGTATGAGCGGTTCGGAAACTACTTGTAGCAGCGGAGCAGTGTGAGGATCAATAGGGTTGCGCGCTGCTATTGCTTATGCTTAGATTGCGGTATTTTGAAATGGCTGTATTGTGTGATGCAGAGCTGATTTAAGTTGATCTGTGAATGTGGCGCTTGATGCAGAGAATTTGAAGTGGTTATCGGGTCCGTCAAGGCCTAAGAACCCAGGATACATACCTATGTGGTAAGTTTCAGTGTAGAATACACTGGGTGTAGTTGTTTGCTGTGTTGTGGTGCTTGTCCTTAGATATCGTCAATAGCATTATTAAAGATAGGGACTTTATTTTAGTGTGGTCATGAGACATGGTTGGTATAATAGTTCTCAGTGCACAGGGAATAACTGTATCAATCCAAGTGAGATCCCGCATCCTGAGGTTTCGCGGGAAATGAATGTTAGAAAAGGTCAGAAAGTGTTGTCCTGAATTGTCTCTCATGTGTATGAATAATTTTTTGTTTCTTTAGGGAAGCAAACCAAGTTAGTTGTTGGAATTGCGTGCATTGGGTTGCGTCATTTTCCTGAGAAATTGAGAGAAATGTTAAAGGAGGGTGAGCTGTTGCAAGGAGTGAGATTGATGTCACAGTGTGCCACGCTGGTATAGGTCGGTTGGTGTAGAGCCCCACTGGTATTGGTTGAATACGTAATAGAGAGCTGTGCTGGTATTGGTTGTTATCGTCGAACGGAGAATTGTGGGTGAAAAATCGTTTCACGGAAAGTAATTTGTGAAAATTACATATTATTGATTGAAAAATGAACTGGCACTTTTGCGCCACCAGAACGTCACTTTTTTTATGTTGGTGGTGCAATGTGCCACGGCATATTTATAAGGCCACGTAAAGCCACTTTACGTGGCTTTTCATGGCCTTATAAATATGGGTCCCTTTCATGCAGAAAACTGCGTGAATGGGGCGTTCTATGGGTGTTGATGTGGGTGTTCAGTTCCATCTTCAGTTCCATCTGCAGCAGCGGAATCAGCAGTGAGGTGATCGCACGTACCTGGGCTTTCTCCCCCTCCCTCGCCGTCACACGCCATCAGAGGCAGCCACAGGGGGAGACTACAGTACCCAGCAGCCCCCTCTTGCACCGCCCATTTCCGGCGGAAAGCGCGCCCGGAGGCGCTACTTCAGCAGCGGCTCCCCCGGTGGAGCGGGGGGTCTTCAGTTCCATCTGCAGCAGCGGAATCAGCAGTGAGGTGATCGCACGTACCTGGGCTTTCTCCCCCTCCCTCGCCGCCACACGCCATCAGAGGCAGCCACAGGGGGAGACTACAGTACCCAGCAGCCCCCTCTTGCACCGCCCATTTCCGGCGGAAAGCGCACCCGGAGGCGCTACTTCAGCAGCGGCTCCTCCAGCGTCGCGGGACGCGCGCGGGCGTCGCCGGGCTGAGCCCGGGCAGAGGGCGGGCCGTCTGTGGCCGCCTGGGGCCGGAAGAGGCCGGGCTGGGCACCCCCTCTACGCTCGACGTAATAAACAAGGTACTGTGCCTAGTGGCATCCGTTAGATACTATCATGGTGAAAAAGAAGCCCACAGGAAGTAAATCAAAAGGGGTGGTAGGGGCAACCCTGGACTCATATTTGGTTAGAGCTGCTAGTGTTCTGACTGAGGAAATAGAAAGAACGGAAAGGCGTTTGTCGATGGGAGTGGGGAATAAGACCTCTTCCCTCATCCACGTCAATCCCAACGCCCCAGCCTCAAACACGCAGCAGCAATCACCAGGCATCCCCAGGGACCTAATTGATCAGGCAGAGCACATGCCGTCTCCATCATTTACCATCGAGAATTGTGCGTCCACCCCCTCAACTCATGCCCAAGAGCCCCTGGTCGTAGAGGTCTCCCCTTCCCCCCCAGTCCCAATGCAGACAAGACGTACAAGAGCAGGGGGCTTGGCTACAGTTGGGCGACTAAAGAAACCGAGTGTGGGACGTTCTGCTAAAATAGGCTTGGGTCCCCAGCCTCAAGTGGAGGTTTTACCTAACAAACTCTGGGCAGCAATTAAGAAAAAATTGGATGGTATATTGGCCCCCATTACTGAGAGACTGACATCAATTGAGGCCAGATTTTCTTCATTGGAAACGAAGCTTAATGCCATGCCAACAACTACGCAACATTCTACTCTGGAGTTGTTGGTAGCAAGAAATCATGACCAACCTCAGTGCTCTGTGCCTGTGTTAACGAAGGAAGCTCCCTTGAACGTTGCTCATTTGCCACCCCCAGTGGTGGCAAGCTCTTCCACTCACATCCTGTTTCCTACATCAACCATGCCTACCCAAAATCCTCAGATCGATAATGTCTGTAATGACAACCCTCCACCCATTGTCCCTACCCCTACTATGAATGTGAATAATACCCATACTGGGAGTGGCCTCCCGTTTGTTAGAGAGGCCATCCCTTTGGTTCTCGTCCTTGCCAACGTTCCCCATCTAAGGCCAGGCCAAGTAGAGTCAACAACTGCGTTGATGGACAAAGCTTTGCATTGGCTTAGCAGGAATATGATCTTTGGAGGAGTGGGCGGTCAACAACAACTGGCAAGAGAAATTATAATGGCCAGACGTGTTCCATGGCTTGGAAATAATGTGAAGAAATTTGGCGGAGACTGTGTTGTTATAAACTTTGCTAATATGTATGTTCTACCCAATGTTCTTGTTAATTTACTGCCACCTCAGAAAAGGAACTCTGATATAATTCCACTCACATTGGAATTCTTTATTGGTAAACACAGTTCCTTAAGACACAATGTGATGCCATTACTATATAATGACCCATATTTAGCTACTGATAGGAGAGCACTTCTAAGTTACTCTAGTGATCTTAGGCTAGAAAATAGATTTAATGCCTTGACCGATCTGGAGGAATGCGACTGACATAGGGGGTGTGATATATATTTTGCTCAATTGTATCCCCAAGTAAACATATTGATTAGTGACAAATCCTCGGATGAAATAATTGCCTATACCAGCACCCGAGTTGTCACATGCACCCCCACGAATAACCATCAAATAGGGGTATCTGCTCGTAATAGTCCACCTGAACAAGTGATCCCCTCAGACAACACAGTTATTAATTCCTTGGTAAGTGAAAGGTGTAGGTCCCCAAGAAATATTTTCAATAGTGGTTGTAAAATAGCCATGATATCATGGAATATAGCAGGTATTGCTCAGAAAATGTCGTCTCCTGATTGGGGCAATTTTATTGACAAATACAATATTTGCTTATTTCAAGAGTCATGGGCTGTTGATCCTGTGTACAGGGATGGATATCTTAATTTCTATATACCTGCGGAAAAAAACCCTAAAGGGCGTCCTGTAGGTGGCCTTGTGGCATGGGTTCGGCAAAACCTAGACTACAGCGTAGTAATGTTAAAATCCTCTGATAAAGATATCTTAGTGTTGAAATTCAGTAGGGCTAATGAGAGTACCCTTGCTATCTTCAATGTGTATGCTAGGGGTCAGAGGGGAGGACTTAGCTCAGAGACTGTAACATCTCTGGACTTACAACTAGAAAATCTTCCCAATCACATTATTCCAATTGTAGCAGGGGATTTTAACACTACATTTGAACCATTGGGTAACGAGGTACAGGAGCTTTCAACAGAACAAGACCTTAGATGGGGAATCCCGAGGCTTGATCTACCCCCTGTGAAAAAATGGTCAAACGCTGCAATCCAGCTTAAGGCGTTGTGTCTCGAAAGAGGTCTTAGGGCTGCAAATGGGCGCACCAGATCAGATCTGAAAGGAGAAATTACTTTTGATAATGGGCGTTCCACTAGCCGTATCGACTATATACTAATTGATCTTAGGATATGGCATAGGCTTGATGACATGAAGTTAACATGGCGGCTCGAAAGTGATCACAACCCTCTATGTATTGATTTGTGGGCAACTTCTAGGAAGGGAGAAGCGACCCATCCTGAGGGAACTATTACCTTGGATTTAGTGATCGCAAATGATAAACGCCATGTAAAATGGAACAAAATAGCTGAACATTCAGAAAAGTTGGAAGCTCTTAAAGCTGAAGTAGTTAAGAGTACCAACTTCCTAATGTCAAAAGTCAATAATGATGATTTTCCACAAATTGTGTTAGAAGCCCATACCAGTCTATTTGATAACTTGAAAACCTACTTTCTAAAGGATGTTAAGCCAGGAAGACAGGCTTTGAAAACCCATGACGCTACCTGGTTTAATACCACATGTAGAGTGGCTCGCCAGCAGCTAAGTAAAGCTCTTAGATCAAGAGACCGATCGGGGGTTAGGAGCGCAAGGGATCATTATAGGGATGTGCAAAAAAAAATAAAAAAGACTGGGACGAATCATGGTGGCAGGACTTAAGAAGCGCCTGTGCAGCAAAGGATTCGAGAATTTTTTGGAGCATTGTCAATTGGGATAGGGGTGGGCGTCCGGAGCCCCCCCAGAATAATGTTCCCCAGGCACTATGGGTTGAATTTTTTGGACCTCAGTATGCTGGTAGAGCATCCAGTGAAGAGGTTCTACCATCACATTATGAAAAATTCTATTCTGGTACAGTGTTTTCTATCAAGGATGTTGAGATAGCACTCGACTGTGTGGCAAAGGGAAGAGCTCCAGGTATGGACGGAATCCCGGCCGATATATTTTTAAGCGATAAGCCAACTTGGTGTCAGTATATAGTCCTTCTTGCTAATGCAGTGGCTAATGGAGCTTTAGTGCCCCCATCTTGGAAAGGTGCCGAGATAATTCCCGTTTATAAGAAAGGAGACAAATCCCTCCCCAGTAATTACAGGCCTATAAGCCTCATCGACTCAATACAAAAGGTTATAGGTCGCTTAGCTCTAGGAAAAGTACAGACCTGGGTGGAGGAAGCTAACATTTTGTCTCCACTTCAAGCGGGGTTTCGTTCCTGTACCAGTACTATAGATCAAATTTTTCGATTTATAACTATTTACTGGAGGAACGTGCTCCTGAATGAGGGGTCACTCTACGCTGTTTTTGTAGATCTCAAATCAGCGTTTGATTTGGTCCCTCGGAGGAAATTGTGGGGTGTGCTCGGTGACCTGGGAATGGCCCCGGAATTGTTAACCCTTCTCGTCCGCTTACATGAGGGCAACTTCGCAAAAGTTAGGTGGGGGGCACAGGGGGAGGTTACCGATTCCTTCCCTGTTGGGCGGGGTGTCCGACAGGGTTGCGTGTTGGCTCCTACCCTGTTCTCCTTGTACATCAACGGGGTAGTTGAGTATCTTTCGGCGGCCCCCACCGATGCTCCCCTCCTGGCTGGCAATCGTGTCCCTGTCCTCATGTTTGCGGACGATACTCTGCTCATCTCCAGGACTCCGAGTGGCCTCCAGAAGACCATTAATGCATTTGCAGAATTCTGTACCTTAAGAGGGCTAGAAATAAATACCTCAAAAACCAAGTTTATGGCTTTTAATCAGCACAAATCTTTTAGAGGCAGTATTTTATTAAATAATGAGCCCTTAGAACAGGTGAGCGCGTTTACATACCTGGGTATTTCTCTTCAAAAAGATATGGGCTGGAAGCACCATTTGGATCTCACAGCTCTAAAACTGCACCAGCATATAGGGTGCTTAACTAAGAAATATAAATCCTCTTTTACCAAACCAGTCACTCCTGCACTAGAAATTTATAACGCTAAAGCAGTGAGCTCGGCCCTCTATGGAGCTGAGCTCTGGGGATTTAATGATATAAAACAACTAGCAAGACTAGAAAATAAATTCTTACGTAATCTTGTAAGTGTCCCACAAAGTACTCCTACGATCCCTCTTCACCTAGATCTTGGGAGGAAAAATATATTGGACCTAGCAAAGCTTCGACCACTCCTCTACTGGAGGCGTCTATGGGTCACTCCAGAACTTGTGCAATACACTCTGGGCTTTAAGGATGTGATCCTACGTGACTGCTTCCACAGAATAGGTTGGCTAAAAGAGATTAGATCCCTACTTATTAAATTGGATTTGGAGACACTTTGGCTTAACCCCGAGACGGCAGTTTTCCCATCAAAGGTGCAACTGAAGCAGAAATACTGGGAAATGGTTTATACATCTATGGGTCACATCAGCATCCCAACTAGCCTAACAGGTCGCTTTCTGGATTTTAAATCCTGGCCAGTGTGTGAGGCCTATTGGGATTTGATTGAGAGGCCCATTGATCGAAAACTTTACTTTCAGTTCAGGATAGGTAGCTTGCCTATCAAGACCTATACCTGCAAATGGGCCCCTAGAAATGATGATAAATGCCATTGCTGTTTGACACTGACAGAATCCATTCCCCATGTTTTTTTTGTCTGTCCGCTATATGCGGCCCCACGGCGGAGATGGCTGAGGCCGATCTGTAGCCTGTTGGGTGTTCGGAGATGTGCTGTTGCACTGAGAATTTTGGGCTCTGACTGTAGGCCTAGCATAGCTATAGCAGTTGCCAAATTCTTGGGCTGGTTTTGGATTATACGCACTCGCACTTTAAGTACAAATATTGCTGCTATCTCCTCTTAAGATTATTTCTTATCCAGGGCTTCTTCACCTGCTGCCTGCTTTCTTTTAATTGTTCTTAAAAATTTTTAGATATCTGACAGTATATGGAATTTAATTCTTTTTTTATCTTGTATTGTATTATGTGTTATTTATTGTGCGATATGTGTTGTATTGTTGTGCTTTTATGACTAACTGTCGAAATAAAGCTTTTTGAAGAAAAAAAAAGATGTGGGTGTTCCCACACAACACCCATGGAACCGGACACATTCCCAGATTTACAAGAAATCGTAAACTTGGGAATGCAGGAGTGGCGTTAGGGAGGCGCAATGAGGAGATATTTTTAATTACTCGTTGTGCTTTCCTTTATCTATGTGTGCTGCATTCTGCAGCACACATAGAAAAAGGAAATCACCCGAATTGATGGATTTTGTGCAGGAAGGTGTCCCATTGTGTGCCAGCGCTGGGGAAAAGGACAGGAATGTACCTTATCACATAGATACTGCGCATTCCTGCCCTTTTGTTCTGTCAGAAAGGGAATAGAGGCACCACGTAAAGCTACACCTAGGTCATATAATTGCTGTAGAAAAGGGTTTCCACACATGCCTTTGGCTCGAACAATGGCATTAAATTACTGAGAAAGATGGTGCATTGCAATTTCCTTGTTATGGGACATTTAATTTGAGAATTATTGAGAATTTGAGAAGGATGCTTTAGGAAATAAAGCCACCTCCTAAACCTACACAATTCGAAGCACTTAATGCCTGGGAACATGTGGTTCATTTGAGACAAATATCAAGGGAGAGTCAAGAAAGCCATATGCACTTGTGCGGAGGTTAGATGTGATGCAGAAAAGAAAGCCTAGAGAACTGATATGATGGAGGGAGCTACACTTTACCCTGTACTAGCCACAGAAGAGAGGAAAGATAAACAAAAGGAGAAGAAAAAAATAAAGAGACAGATGACACAGTGAATGTAGCTGAGGACAGCGATAGTTACATTAATGTTGACTTTTTAACTGAGTTACTGTTAAATCACCCACCTCGGTACAATAACTAATAAGTAATGTGCCCATGACTGGAATTTTTGATGTGCCATCAGCACCATTAAATATGAATCCTGATCTTATGGGAGATTCACAACTGTAAATGCCCCAGATGCATTGACCGTTCCTTTCACAATTGGTCTGTTGTTCCTTAATAGCCTGTAATAGCAGGAAATAATGCCCATACTTTGGCTATTCCTACTGGAATGAGTGCCATGGCTTATAACAATAACAATTCAGTGGATCAGACAACAAGACCCATTCCTCAGACTCCTAGATTTCCAACTCAAGGCAATACCCCATGTACTGTGAGTGCAGACCATGCACTAAATCAGAAGGATTTGACCTCAGCAGATTTCCTCAGAAACCGTCACCATTTTTCATGCCCAGCACAAATGCCCCATGGATGATAAATTACTGTATCCCTAGGACAGAAATGCCTTGGGGAACACAGACTTCTGACATGTCTTGTTTGAACTTACCACCTGGTTAAAATAGTGGTACCTATAGCGAATAAATAATTCTTCATACTCCAGCACACCAATAAGGTCTTACTGCCCGAGAACTTGATGACTGGTTCAAATGTATAAGATACCCCAGCAAGTAGCGGAAATCCTCGAACGTGTGGAAGAAATGACCAAGTTCCTCAGAGAGAAAGATCAATGAATGTGTCTAAATTAAAGGTAGAATTAGTAGAAATGATAATTGGGACACTTGTCATGCCACGACTTAATGCATGATATGAAATGAAATACCGGGATGATGAACTACTGTTCTTATGTATCAGACCTGCAGGACAGGCTCATGAGAGACTGACTGAATTAGCCCATGGGCATGGAATTGACGCACAGAGTTCCTAAAATTTGCTGAAACTTTACAGGTTATCCTTTACTGACAAAGATCTTGTAAACATCTTATCCTCCAGGAAGGCGAGTACAGATTAAGGAGTTAATTGGCTACATTTGAAAGTGGAGTGAGTTAGATAAATGGGAAGGTAGATGATAAAAAAAGGAACCAAAGAAAGTTAGGTTGCAAATGCCTCCATTTGTAACAGAGGAGAAAGAAGAGGATGTACAAATGCTTCCCATGATCGAGGGTACGATCATGTACCATGGACTATGGCTGATCTCGAAATAGAGAGAGTCCATTGGAATGGTACTGACAGTGACAGGTTGATTGATTTGTGAAAATGTCCAGAGTTTTGTGGAAAGATTTGGATTCATCGTTTGAAATTATGGTACCAAGTGATTTGTAGATTAAATGCAAAATTGCAGTGGATTGGCCCGAGGTACAGCTGACATCCTCAATCACATTTGCCGTCAGCATTGGTAATAAAGAAGTATAACCAGGTGATTACATTTCGGAAGGTGAAAATCTCTCTTGAAGAAATCGATTAGGTTAAGATTGACACAATGACCCAAGAGTCCAAAGAGTCAATACATTCTTACTATGAGAGATTTTTGCAGGCATTCCAACAGTTTAATGGGACAGAGACTAAAGAGGCAAAAGATAAGGAACATTTTGTTTGCAGGTTCGTGCATGAATTGAAGCCCGAAGTTAGTTCCATGACTCAACAGCATTTTATTAATTGGCAGATTAATCCCATTGATGAAATTCTGCAATACGCAAGGTATTGTGGTGAAGAATTAGAGGTGAAACACAAGAAGCTCAAGGAAAATTTGATGATAGCTCAGGTGAAAGCTGAGCAGAGAAGTCAGAATCCACTGTTTGTTGGGAATACTGGTCCCATGCAGGGAGTGTATCAGCAGAGAGTTTTGGTGCTGCAGGGTGGTAATGGGTTTCATCAGCAAGAATTTCAGCATCAAGGGCTCCAACCACAAGGTAGAGGATGTGGTGTTCCAGTTGATCGGATCACAGGTTTTCATGTGCAGACTTTGAAGAAAAACAATCCCTGCCACATTTGCAGCAGGTTAAGGCATTGGAAGCGCGAGTGTTGGTTCGATACTGGTAACATGCTTAATGGAAATCAGGTTCAGAATGGTGGTTTTGGTGCAAACACAGGGAAATAATATGGTTCAAACACAGCAGGTGCAGAGACAGAGAACTCAAAATCCCAATCTCAAGCTCAAGTGATGCAGGTTCCACAAGCCCCGATGCCACAGCACAATGTCAATGTGCAAAGATACAATGCAAATTAGATTCCCAATGGAAACACTAATCCCTTTGTGGATCAGGGTACGTCTCAACAGAACTCCCTGATTCAGACCAATATTGAACTTAGCTCAGACCTGTCGCAATGACGTGGCCTGAGAGGGGAGGAGTATTGAGTACTTGGCGCAGCTGTAGAGGTAGACCAGAGTGGTCCATATGTGGTTGGTGAGGTAAATGGAATCTGTTTCATTTCCCATCGATACTGGTGCTACCCGCTCTACTGTGAGAACAGTAGAGGTTTCCAACCTACCCCTCTCAGGAGAAAGAATCCAAGTTGTACGAGTTGCAAATAAACAAATAACTAGTTTAGTTTCAGAAGTGGTACCTGTCAAGATAGGATCCTTTGGGGACAATCACTGATTTGTGGTGTGTAATTCAAGTCCTGTAAATCTGCTTGGACAAGATCTCATGTGCAAGCTGAATTGTTCCATTTGCTGTACCCCAAAAGGCATCGAGATCCGGATGCATGATGAGGACATTGCCTTCAAAATTGTCAGGTGAAAATCAGAAATTGGAATGTTCCCTATGCTGACAAAGTATGATTTGCCCCCAGAATTGAGAGATACAGTGCTACCTGATGTATGGGACTTTTCAGGTTAGACATCGGACTTATCAAAGGTGTTGAACCAGTCCGCATTACAGTAAAGCCAAATGCTGAGTACCCAAGAATCCCACAATATAATTTGACCTTTGAAACTGTTGCTGGGATTACGCCTGTGACTCACTCAATGATCGAGCAAGGCATTCTGAAAGAGATTATGGGGAGTCCATTTAACTCGCCCATCATGGGTTTACAGAAACCAAACAGAATGTACCACATAATCCAAGACCTGCGAAAGGTTAATTCAATTGTTGTTCCTTGTTGTCATTTGGTACCAAATCCAGTTGTGATTTTGCTTCATATTCCATGTGAGGCAAAGTGGTTCTCTGTCATTGATTTATGCCAAGCCTTCTTCTCCATACCATTGCACGAGGATAGCCAGTTCCTTTTCGCTTTCCGTTTCAGCAGTCATGTTTTGTCCCACAAGGGTATACGGAGAGTCTATCTATGTTCAATGAGATGCTCAAAAAGAATCTAGAGTCCTTAGTGATGCCCTGTCACTCTGTCCTAGTCCAATATTTTGACGACCTATTGATGGTGTCCGATACGCAGGAGACTTGCAAATGAGACACAATTGTTCCCTTAAACCACTTAGCTGAGCATGGACATAAAGTATCCCCGGCCAAAAGAAGTAAATCCTGGGCTTCATTTATGAGGCCCTACGAGCACTATTGAGCCACTGGATCGTCATTTTTTTAACGTTCCGGTGGCGCAATGTGCCACTGGAATATTTAAAAGGCCACGTAAAGCCGCGTTCAGAAGCTTTTTATGGCCTTAGAAATATGTGCCCCTTTCACAAAGAAAACTGCTTGAAAGGGGCTTTCCTTCGGTGTTGCTGGGGGCGTTCCCAGCAACATCCATGTCTTTTTGGCACTGCCCCAGATTTAAGAGAAATCATAAGTCTGAGGCAGCGCCAAAAACTAACTCTTTCCCAGGGGAGGTGTGAGGCAGCACAACGAAGAGAAATATCTTTATTTCCCCTCGTTTTCCTCTTCTTATGTGTACTGCATTCTACAGCCCACATAGAAAGAGGAAAAAGTCTCTTGTGATCGTTTTTGTGCAGGAAGGTTTCACTTCCTTCACAAAAATAATCATCTCTGCAATGCAGGCACCTTTGCACCCTGGTGCAAAGGTGCCTGCATTGGCGCACAGCAGCGCATTGTGCGCCGCACAGGGGAAAAGGTCAGGAATGCATTGTATCTAGTAGATACAGCACATTCCTGCCCTTTTCTTTTGACGTAGGGCAGCACAGCAGCAAGGCCTACTGCCCTGCCCTACGGCAAAAAAAATATAAATGAGGCCCACTGTATCTTGGATATCACATTGAGAAAAAAGCAAGGAAGGTGTCACAAGAGAGAATCTCAGCAATTCTAAATATGAATTCACCAACAACACAGAGAGAAATCAGAATGTTCTTAGGAATGGTGGACTACTGTTGACAGTGGATTCCTAACTTTTCCCTCATGGCTAAGTGTTTACAGAGACTGACACACAAAAATGTGTCAGATTCTGTACCACGGGATGAGAGCAACGTGATCTTTCTCAGAGCTGAGAGAATGTCTCTGCCACACCCCAGCACTGGGAATGTCTGATCACAATAAATTATTTGCTTTATTTTACAGTGAGAAAGAGGGCTGTGCATTCTTTCCTTCTAACCCAGATGCACTGCAATGCTCACAGACCAGTGGCCTATTTGTCTGCCACAGCTGACCACATAGCTGTGGCTTTGCCTGGCTGTCTTAAAGCTTTTACTTCAACTAATTTTAGCATCAAGCAGTGCGAAAGCATTATTATGGGTCACCCCTAAACTGTGTTTGCCCCCACTCAGTTGAAGTGCTGGTAACTCGTACTCAAATACAGTACCTCACCAACAGTGGACTTACAAGGTATGGGCAAATCCTTCTTGGTGCCGAGAACCTTACACTGAGATGGTGTACTGTCCTCAACATTGCCATATTACTGCCCCTTCCTGGAATTGAAGTTTCTTCGATGGAGAACTTGAACATGAATGTCTTGAGGTTACTGAGTATGCGCCAAGCCAAGACCTGACAGACAGGATGTTCCACTACTGAATCAGATTAGGTTTGTTGATGGTTATTGCCTACAAGATCATGAAGGAAACCTGAGAGCTGCCTATGCAATCTGTACTGTCTCAGGAGTAGTTAAAGCGTCCTGGCTTCAAGGAGAATTTTCAGCACAAGTTGTAGAATTGATTGCTCTACTAGGGCATGCTGTATTTCAGAGCAGCTAAGAAGGCTGATTTCATTACAAGACTGGAGGCTACCATTATGCAATGACTTTTAGTTGCTGCACAAACATGCAGCACTTTAAAGAATACTTAATACATCACAAACAATAGAATGTTCATATAGACACTATAAATATCATGAACACCATCTCATCCTCCTCTTTCAGCTGCAATATCGTAAGAGGTAAATCGGTTCTGCTTGAAACATCTCCGTTGGGGGGGCGTGACCTGAGCGTGCATGGAGTGAGACGTGTTCCTCCGGGTCTCCGCTCCAGCGCCTCCTGCATTTACCTCTCTTCTGGTCTCCAGGCCCGTTTGCTGCTGTGGTGTGCTCGGTTTCCTGTCGAGACCTGGACGGCGTCCTAGGCTGCGAGATCCCCTTGAGAGCCTTGCTTGCTGAGGCTTTTCTGGCTGGTCCCGGCCTGGTTTGTCGCAGCCGCCATCTTGCGCCCCGGCTGCTGCTGTGTCCCCACTGGTGCCGGGTGATCTGCTTTGGAAGCGGGGAGTGGCGCTGGCGCAGACGGTGGGGTACTTGACTCCCTGACCCCCGCTGCCCTGTTGGAGCCCTGTGCTGCCGCTCCGCACTTCGAGGTTGGTTGGTCTCTCCTGGCTGGAGCCGTCCCGCCTCGCATCGGCCGCCATTACGGGCTCCATTCACCACTACACCTTCGCCGGCGCCTGAAGCCCTTCCCTAGCGGTGGTGAGCAGCGCTGGTACCGGCGGTGAGGTCCCTGCCTTCCAGACCTCCGCTGACCTTCTGGAGCCACGAACCGCTGTTGCACCCTCCGGGAGGCCCCGGTGACCACAGAGCTGGACGGCGGTTCCCTTTTGGACTGTGAGGCTCGGCTGTGGGGGCGTTCAGCCCCCTCTGCATTCTGGGAGGACATCGGACCGCGGCTAGTGCGGTGCAGTTACTGGGATGGGGGCCCTCTTTACGTGAGAACTTAGTCTGCCTAGACTTTGCAGGCCCTTCAACGCACAGCCTGCCATTTTGTCCCAGCCTGCATCTGGCACTTCCCAGCCCCAGCCTTGCTTTGGTCCCCCTCTTGGAGCCTTGTCTTAGTGAAGCAGAACGAGGGATACGCTCACTGCCGGTGCTCTCCCGCCGGAGCTTGGCCTACCTTCCCTGCCTCCTGGGCCCTGCTTTGCTGCAGCGTCGATCTGTGAAGGCCCTGGAACCCTTTCACTCTCTGTGAAACCCTATCTGCTTTTACTGCTCCTTCCCTGGCTGTGGGGCATGGTGGGGCCTTCGCTGTGACGCTGAATGCTGCTCCTGCCCCCCTGGTTTCTGTGTCCCCCCATGCCTGACCTACCTGATTTGCCCTTTGGTCAGGGGCCTTGCTGGACCTGCGGGCAGGAGAACTGACCTGTGCAATACCCTCGCTGGCTGCCGTGTGCACTGGTCTCCCTCTTCCTTCTATCGCCCCTCAACGCTTGGGTGACCTCAGACATTCCTTTGACCTGTGTGTAGTTGAGCAAGCCTTCGGCCTGCTGTGTGGCCTCTTCCTTCTTTGCTCTCTCATCTGCACCCCTCCTTGGCGTCGTCACCGCCTGGAATGCTCTGCTTCTTCTCCGGCTGGGCCCTTGGCGCTTTGGGACCTCATCATCATGCCTCCAAAGCACAGAGGCAATAAATACACTGATTCGGCGGCCTCCCGCGACAAGCCGGTGACCTCCTTTTGGTCTAAAGTACCCTCAGCTACTCAGGATGATCCCATTGCTTCCTCGGCGCCCTCAGGCTCGTCCGTCCCTGCGGTACCAATCACCCAGGCCTATATGTTGTCTTTCCTGCAGGTAATAAAGTCCGAAATCAGCTCTCTCCGACAGGACTTCAAAGCCGGGTTGCAAGATATCCGCAGAGATGTCGTTGAGATTGGTGACAGGGTGGATGGCCTTGACGAACACTGGATGCTAGGACGGAAGACATTGAGCCTCTGGAAGAAGGTATCCGAGTTGGAAGATCAGAATATCACCCTGCAATTGAAGCAAGAAGACCTGGAGAACTGCAGTCGGCGAAACAACCTTCGCATCCAAGGTGTCCCATTGGGTACGGAGGGGGCAGATATCATGGCGTACACGTCGGACATCCTGCATGCCATCCGTGAAGGTGAGGGTACCTCGCCACCCATGCTGGATAGAGCACATCAAGTTCCAGGCCCCCGCAACCGTCCTAATTTCGTACCGGACATTATCACAAGAGTCCACTTTTTTGTGGACAAAGAGGCTATCCTTCATAAGGCGCAGGGGATCCAGGCGGTTTCCTATAACGGGCTCTCTATACAAATTTTTCAAGACCTTGCACCTTCTACGCTTTGCTGAAGGAAGACCTTTAAGCCGGTGACTGACAAATTGCGGGACCTGGAGGTTAAATACCAGTGGGGTCATCCCTTTGCCCTAATGTTTACCTGGGAGGGTCGACGGTGAGTTGTTTTGTCTTTACAGGAGGCGCAGTGTCTCCTCCGCCTTTCTGTGGATTCAGACAATGAAGATCTTCCATCCTCTCGCGCTCGCCCTGCGAGCTTGCTCCGGCCGGAGTGGTCCACTGTTCCTTCCCCTCGCTCCAGACACCTCTTGAGAGACCTTGAGTCCACACAAGCCAAGCAGGACGTCATCAACCATGTTCGCTCCATGAGTGCCTCCCCGTCTCTTACGAACTGGACGCCTTCTACGCGGAGCAGTGCTTGTTTTTGTGTCTACCGGGGGTCCGGCTCGTGGGGCCCCCCGACCGGGCCTGGTGGCCGGACTACGTTGGGCATTTTCCGTTGCTACATGGATGGCTGGCAGCGGAGACTCCTAGCCTTCTACGTGTCTGCCGCCCCTCCCCTCTCCAGAGTCCTATAGGAGAGTGACTTCTCTGGAATGACCCACCTTCGGGAGTCCCGGCTGTTCCGAATGGACTCTTCATTGCCTTGGGCCAGTTGGCCTGTTTATTCTTTCTTTCTTTTTCTTTCTTCTCTTTTTTCCTCTTCTTTCTCCCCTCTGTGGGTTCTCTTTGGATGCGTCCCTGCTCTAGATTGTCAGGTGGTGTTGCCCTGGGGGTGTAACAGGGAGATATTGTCCATTGCTCGGGCCGGCTGGCCCCGTTCTCCTGTTCCCTATCCACTCCCTCTGTCCCTGTCCTTGTCATCATGCCCTTCTCCCTCCCTTGTACGAACCTGGGGAGTTACCTCATTTGTGGCCATGGGGGTTGTTTCCCGCTGCTTTCTAGGAGAGTGCCTGCTTGTGTGTATGTTCTCAGGGTCTCTAGGTTCTACTGTTGTGACAGCAACGTGTTGTCCTTCCTCTCTTCCACCATGACCCGCAATGTCACCTTCCTCTCTCTTAACGTGAAGGGCCTCAACTCCCCTAACAAGCGCCGACAAGTGTGGCGCTATCTACTTCACCATGACCCTGACGTGATTTTCTTACAGGAGACCCACTTGCTTTCCTCAGACATCCACCTCATGTCACACCGCAAATTCCCTATTCAATTCTGGGCGTGCTCCCCGACTAAGACTTGTGGGGTGGCCATTTTGTTAAAATCTGGTTGGCGTGCAACGGTGACTCAGACTATGGCTAACACTGGAGGGAGATATCTTAAAGTTGACTTGGTATGAGGTCGGGATTACTGCACCTTTGTTAATGTATATGCGCCTAACCAGAAACAGGATATGTTCCTGCGCCACCACATTGGGTCTCTGCTACGTTCCCTCTCGACCCCTGTGGTGCTTGGGGGGGATTTTAATTTGGTTTAGGACCCTGAACGCGACCGCACTGTGCAAGGGCACCATGTTGCTGGGGCGATGTCAGTGCCATTGAGGAATGCCAACACTGACTTGGGACTGGTCGACGCCTGGAGATACCTCCATCCGGATTCCCGGTACTGTTCTTTTTTTCTCTCACTTCCATCGCTCTTATTCACGTATCGACTATTCTTTCTCTCGCTACCCTTGGCTCACTTGCTGTGCACCGAGTATATCTCAGACATCTCCATCTCTGATCACGCGCATGTTCTGCTTATCCTCCATGTTCCCGATGCCCGTGGCGAACCTCTCCGGTTGTGGAGTTTGCCCCCCAAGCCTTCCGTGACCCGGTGGACGTGGCGGATATTCGTAAGGAGATCGACTCTTTCTTTGCGATGAACTCTCTCTCTGATACTCCTGGGGACATCCGCTGGAATGCCTTTAAGGCTACTACCTGGGGGGGTTATCACCTCAGTCTCCATTGCCCGGACTAGAGAGGCGCGCCTGGTTGAAAGCACCCCCTCCCGGGATATTAAGGATTTGGAGCATACGGATCATGCCTGTCCCTCCCTTGCCAGTAAGCGGTGCTTGGCTGCCCTGCGTGGTCAGCTGCACTTACATCGCACTAATAAGGCTGAATTTCTCCTTGTTAACATTAAACAGAAATACTACGTGGGTGGTGATAAAGTTGGGGCCTGCTTAGCTCACCGTCTACGGGTTCAGACGGCTCGATCCCATATTGCTAAGCTCAAGCGACCTGATGGATCCTGAGCTACCTCTGAGGGGGATAAGGCTCATACTCTGATGGCCTTCTATTCTGATCTGTATGCCAGGGATCCTTGCTCCCTGGAGGAGGTTGCGTCGTTTCTTGACTCTTGTCCCTGGGACCCTTTCAATCCCTACTTCAGGGAGGTACTTGACGAGCCTATCTCCCACGAGGACATTGCGAAAGCATTGAAACAGCTGCCGATGGGCAAACTCCGGGTCCCGATGGCCTCCCGGTCACTTTTTATCATATCTTCTATCCGCAGCTTGGGGACCACCTTCTTCATCTCTTTAATAACTTTACTGATCGCACTGGCCTCTCCCCCACAATGAATGAAGCAGAAATTGTGCTTGTTCCTAAACCTGGCTAGGACCCGACCCTGGCGGCCTCCTTTCATTCTATCGCTTTATTAAATACCGATGCTAAGCTATTTACTAAAATCTTGGCTAATTGTTTGGAACCTCATCTCCCAGGCCTTATAGATCCGGATCAGGTGGGGTTTATTCGACACCGTCAGGGCGCAGATAACATATGGCGGACCGACCATTTGGTAAAAAGAATCGCAAATTAGAGATATCCCTGCATGCCTGGTCTCTCTCGACGCCAAAAAGGCTTTCGGTCATGTGGATTGGAGGTTCCTTCGGGCCGTCCTCCAGAAGGCTGGCTTGGGGCCGGGTTTCATCTTGAAATTGATGACCCCTTATGCGAAACCTACCACCTGTGTTTGCTTTAACAGAACCACCACCGCTCCTATCTCTATCCATCGCGGCACTCGCCAGGGGTGTCCCCTCTCCTTTTTGCACTCGTCGTTGAGCCCTTAGCCATTGCTATACATCACAATCAGACCATACAGGGTATTCATATGGGGGGTTCTAAGCACAAGGAGTCTCTTTTTGCTGACGACCTGCTTTTGTCGTTGTCCTCTCTCTCGACCTCTCTTCCGGCAGTGGCTGGGATTTTGGAGTCCTTTGAGTCCGCTTCGGGCTATCGGATTAATCTTGCTAAATCTCATGCTCTTAATCTCACACTTTCACCCTCTGAGGTCCAAGGTTTACAGAACTTGCTCCTGGTGCAATGGACGGATGAGTCAATTCACTATCTGGGTCTCGACCTGACTGCTAACCTTGCTTCTTGGTCCTCCTCTAATTGGCCTAGGTACCGGAAGTCCATCCATGAGGAAATGCACAGCTGGGAGGGCCTCCCACTGGCGTGGCTAGGATGCCTTAATGCTGTCAAAAAGTCCCTTCTCCCTAAGATTCTTTACTTATTTCAGTCCCTTCCTACTCCCATCCCGCACGCTGACATTCCGGCTCTACAACGGGATTTTACCAAGTTAATCTCGGGAAAGTCCCACCCCTGCTTCTCTCAGAAATTACTTATGCTACCCAGGTCTCGGGGTGGCCTGACCTGTCCCAATTTGTTGGATTATTACTGGGCTTGTCATCTCCGGTTTATATCGGAATGGATTGTCCCCGAAAGCAAAAAACACTGGTTCCATATGGACCGTGCGGTGGCATGTAGACCACTGTGGGATCTGGCCTGGCTCCCACGCGGGGTGTGCCCATGCAGTGCCTACATAGCAACACCAACGAGAACGGTTTGGGAAATATGGGATAAATTGTCGCTCTCCCGGGGCCTTATGACCTTCCCTTCCCCTAACACTCCGCTCACACTCAACCCTGCGTTCCCCCCTGCTTTGCAGCCTCAGAGCTTTGCGGCGTGGACTATAGAGGGCCAGCAGGTACTCCAGGATTTCTTCCAGGGTTCTGCCCTCCGCTCCTTTGATCAATGCAAGCAATTCTTTCACCTGACAGATACTGCGCATCTGCAATATTGTCAATTGCGCCATTGGCTATTTTCCCCAGTGTACTCTCAGGGGGTGACTCGTCAGCTCACTCCCCTTGGGACCCTGGTGCATCGATTCGAGGGCTCTCGGGCCTTATCTCTAAAACCTGTTCTGTCCTTCAGCACTCTCGACAGCTCTCTCCTCATGGCTACCAGGTGCACTGGGCTTCTGATCTGGCCGCTGACATCCTCCCGAAGGACTGGGACCACTTGTGGACGGACATCCCTAAAGTATACCGTAACATTTCCCAGCGCGAACCTGCTTACAAACTAATGACCCGTTGGTACTACACCCTCACCCGCCTGCACCAGATGTTCCTGGACACTCCCCCGACATGCTGGCGCTGTCAGACCGATAAGGGGGACTTTCTCCATATTTGATGGTCTTGCCCGAGCCTTCTCATGTTCTGGAAAGAGGTCCTCAGCCATATTAAAGAGGTGGTGGGTTTGCCGATCCCTTCTACTCTGTCCCTGACGATTCTGGGCATTCGTCCTGGTGCATTGAAGGCCATGTCTACGTCCCTCTGGTATTTAATTCTTCACTTACTGGGAGCTGCCCGACAGTCCATCGCCTCCTGCTGGAAGCGGCCCCACCCCCCTCCCATTGCAGCGGGGGTTCTCCAACTGTGGGATGTCTTGTCCTTAGAGCTCCTTACAGCCCGTCTTACACACACGGACACACGGTATGACCGCATCTGGCATCAACTTATACATTTTCTCACTAAAACTGAACATTCTCACCTGATGCCCCCTCTACTGCGGGCCCTTCAACTATTTGACGATCCTCTGGAGCCCTTTGCGTGGGGCGAGAGACCGGCTAGCCCGGAGTAACCTGTCTGACTCACCGGACTGGGGCCTTCCGTTCTCTGTGCACCGCCCTATCCTTTCGCTCTTCCCTCCCCCCCCCCCACTTCCTGGGTGCATCCACACCTGTCGTCTCTTCTCTTCGTCTCTTTTTTGGAGGGTTATCCCCTCCACTGTTCTTTCCTTCTCTTTCGTCTTTTCTCTGTCTCTGGCTCCTCTCTCGATTCTTTTTCTGTGTTATATTGATCTTGGTTTTATACATGGCAAAATGTGTTAATATTGTCTCAGTATGTGTTATACCTTCTGGGAAGATGGGGACTCTAGATTCGTTTCGATTTGGTCAACCTTACCCACCGGGGGGGGGGGGGATGTTCTTTGGTTATATTGCTGCTGGACTTTAATACTAAGACTATGAGACTTTCGCTTGGCACACATTTGATGGTCCCTTTCATGGCTTCCTCTACGGGTGGGATGTAGGCCCTTCTTCTTTTTATAGGACCCCCTGTACTCAGGGATGGTGTTGAGCCTGCATTGCATTTGTACTCTTACTTCCACCTTGCTCACTTAGTCCTATTGTAGGGGTCTTGATCTGTTTGTTGCTCCTGTTACCCGCAATTGGTTTCTTCCCCACCCTGTCCCTTCTGATTCTGCGACATGTGTAATCCTCCCCTTTGCTTTTTTTTTGTTTTGTCTTTGTCTATATTCAATAAACAGATTTCAAACAAAAAACATCTCCTTTGGATTTTATGAATTAGTATCTAAGGAAAAAGGAAGTTCTGATAGGAACAAAAATAGCAGAGGCAGAATAATATTAGTCATGATTACAAATAAACTTCTAAACTTATTGAATATAAAGAATTCTTACTCACCAACAAATGTCTAGCTTCTTGGGTAAAGAGGGTGGGATAATGTTAACCTCCGTTGGCTTTAATTATTCAAGATTCTCTCTGCGTATTAATTGGACCAGAGGCTGCCATTATGCGTGTTTAAAGCCAACTAAAGGTAGGTTGCTAACATGCTCTACAAGTCTTAACCTCTTCAGCGCTGCGCGGATTCCCGCGCAGTGCTGAAAGATCTGAGCGCGGGCGGGGCCATGACAGAACGGTTCCGTCATAAGCACAGCCCAACCGGCGTGCATGACGGAACCGTTCCGTCATCGGCATCGAAGAGGTTAAGTAAAACTTTACAAAGGTGTTTGCGTTAGGCCAGTCAGTTGTTTTAACAATTTCGGGCAGGTATCCCCCTCTCCAAAAGACCTCAGTAGTCATAGTGCCACTTGAAGAGTGTGCCCCAAATCTCGAGAGGTCTATACCAGCTTTGTCCATAATCTTGCGAATCCATCGCGCTAAGGTATCTGTAGAAACTGGTTTATGAGGTTTTACATACGATAAGAATAGTTGATCAAAACCATCAGCTCTGAAACCTGCTATTTTATTTTCATATTCTTTCATACGTTACCACACACAATTTCTCACACTCGTAGAAGAAAGGGTAAAAGACGGAGTCTGACATAGTCTTTGTTCTCTTCCAAATGTCAAAGTGTACACCATCCGCTGAATAGAACCTGTTTGATAGTACTAGAGCATTGATGTCCCAAACTCTTCTAAAGAAGATTAAGCATAGTAAGGTAGCAAGTTTCATAGAAAATGGTTTAAGCAAGAGAAAGTTATTGTCTTACCAAGCACAAAAAAGTTCAAAAATCAGATTGACATCCCATAGGGATCCGTAACGTGCTTTAGGGGCTCTGTGGGAGGGCAGGTTTGATATGCAGACGAGGAGGCTGTATATATTTTCCAAATGAAATAGTTTTATTTTCACTAGTGGCAATGAGAGGTCGTGCAGATACAGTTCCTATTGGTTCTCCTCCTGTTGCTCCCTGAGCTGGACCCAAAGGTGATGTTGAACCCGAGGGGTAGGACTCCTCTTCGTCGCTCGTATCGATGTCTTCCCGGAGGCTCATAGGAGGAAAGAGAAAAGGAGCCGTCAGTTCTACGCTGGATACACTCTGTTGGGTATTTTACTCTAACCGTCACCACACCCGGAAGTGCTCTCTTGGATTCTCTTCTCCTAAAGGGTGTGCGGGAAGGTGAACGTGCATAAAACAAAAGGAAGGCAACAGAAAACAACTGTGACCTTATCGGGTTCAATAGTTAGGTGGTTTCTTTTGTCTCAGAGGAACCGATAACATCAGGAGAGGGGTAGGGGTACGCTGAGGCCGTTCGTCTCTATGGCCAAGATACGTTCTACTCAGTGTGAGGCTAGGGAGAAATATCTACGGGTCACACTTTGTCAGGCAAGTTCCTCTCCCCCCCCTCTCCTCTCCCCCCTGGCTCCCTGGGGACGGTTGTACTCACAGGCTCCGCCGCAACTCTCCAGAGTTGAGGCCGCTCCCCAGCATCCTCCGTCGGACACCACCACTCCTCGCACCACTGCTCGTCTGGATCTCCGACGTCACCGCCTTCCTTCCAAGCGTCCTGGGTTTCGTCTCCGCCTTTCGCTGCCGTTGGCCTGGGTCCGCCTTCTCTCTGTTGCTCGTCGCGTCGTTCTCCGTCTTCTGTACTGCTGTTCTGCCACCCCAGCTCTCCGCTATCGCCCTCTTTCATTGGGTCTGGGATACAACTTCCCGGGTCAGCCCCGCCTACTTCCGATGGCTCCCGGATCTCTTTCTGTTGAGAGACAGGGGGGTTGTATGGGTAATGTAGTCTTTGGCAGTCCCGTTTCCCTGTAGGACCGGGAGGATGGCGTGGACTACGAAACGAACCCTCTCCGGGTGCTCTACGGGTATGTCCGTCCTGCAATCTCTCACAGGCTCATTTAAATCTTATACCTTTTATCACTCTTTTAATTAAAGCATTACTACTGATAGCTATATTGTTAACTAGAGCATGGCCTGAAGAGATTGCAGATCTATAGCAACTTATTGTTCTGTAGGATAAGCCTGAATCGAAACGTTGTGCTAAATAATTAGCTGCTTGCTGTACAGGGGCTTCCACTGGATCCACATTCCTTTCCATGCAACAACTACACCATGTTTTCCAAATACCCCTATATCTTTTCCTAGTTCCTGGTGCCAGTGATTCCTCTAGTAAGCTCTTAGCTTCTCTTGAAAGGCCTCGATATCTCTCTGATCCCCGTGAAATCCTCAAGTCAAGAAGGTTCATTTTCCCTTCTGGCACTAGAAGAAGACCAGAGGATGCCGGGATTAGGCATGGGATGTCTAGTGTAAGTTCCATCACTCCGGGAAACCACACCTGTGCTTTCCAAAAGGGGGTTACTAAAATTATGCTGCAGGATTCTAGTCTCACCTTCCACAAGACTCTCTGAATCATGGAAAAGGGGTTAAATGCATAACCCTTGTTTTTCCCCTGTCTTGTAGGAATGCATCCACTGCCGCAGCATTTGGGTCTGGTCTCCAACTGAAATATGTCTGTACTTGGGACGTTATTCTGCTGGCAAATAGATCCATTTGGATTGGACCCCAGAGATTCTGTACCAGGGAAAGAACCTCTGGGTATAATTTCCAATCGCTGGAATCCTGGAGAAACCTTAAATTCCAATCTGCCCTTATATTCTGTATCCCTGGTATAAATTCTTCTCTGAGAGTAACCTTTTTTTTCCCAGCAGAAATACAAAATCTGTGCTGCTATATCTGATAAGGCTTTGGATTTGGCACCCCCAAACCGATTTATGTAGGAGACTGCTGAGAATCTGTCTAGACGTATCAGAGTGTTTGAATTCTTTAGTCGGTCTTTGAAACTTATAAGGGCGTTTAGTCCTGCTAACATTTCCAGGCAATTTATGTGGAGTGATTGTTCTTTTACTGACCATCTTCCTCCTGTTTCTAAATTGCCTATCCAGGCTCCCCAGCCTCGGTTGCTTGCATCCGATTCTAGGACAAAGTCCAGAACGTTCCTGATGGTGGATTTGCCATTCCATGCTTCGAGATTCCTCAGCCACCAAAATAGGTCTTCACGGGTGTCCTTCGATGGGGGAATGTGTCCCCAAAGACCTTTTCTTAAACTCCAAGCTTTCAAACCCTGTAGCCCTCTGTAGTGGAGGGGGCCAGGGCAAACTGCTTGGCTTGAGGATGAAAGAAGACCCAGAACTCTCGCTAGGTCTCTTAGTAGAATGGAGTCTTTGGATAGAACTGCTTTTATTTATTTCTTTATTTTTAAAACATTCTTGCTTGGTAGACCTAGTTGGGATAAAATGGAATTTACTTGAAAGCCAAGGAATCCTATCTTTTGAGATGGAGTCATGACAGATTTCTCTGTGTTAAGGCCTAGACTTTCAAGGAGGTTTATTGCCTTGGTTAGCTGTTTCAGAACTTTCGACTTGCTCTGTGACATAATGAGAATGTCAGCCAGATATATGATAAGTCAAACTCCTCTTTCCCTGAGGAAGCTTACTACAGGCCGAAGCACTTTGGTAAAGCACCATGGGGCAGAGGCCAGTCCGAAGGGGAGGCAGAGGAATTGATAAAGTTCCCCTTTTACAGGAAAGCAGAGATACTTCTGGCTGTCCTCTTCCATAGGTATTGTAAAGTAGGCATCTTTGAGATCCAACTTTACCAGCCAATCTTTGGTTTGTAAGATGTCTCTTAAATGTCTGTAGTTTAAAAATATGTTTAGTTCTTTTAGGTTTATAACTGGTTGCCATCCTTTGGCCTTCTTTTTCACCCCAAAAATTGTACTTATGAATCCATTTTCCTTTTCTAAACCTTCTAAATGTGATACTTTCTTTAAGGTTCCTTTGTTCAACATTTGTGATACCTCTAAATCTATCAACCCCATCTGCTCTCAAGCCACACTCATTTCTCTGGGAATTTTGGTTTGGAATGGGTAATCCCAGAAATATATCTTGAAACCCGTTATTGTTTCTAGAACTCAAGGATCTTGTGTTATTTTTCCCCAGTTGTGGATGAAATGTTTTAGTCTCCCTCCTACCCTTATGGGGTTTAAAATAGTTTTGCTCACCTTGGTATCCTTGATTAGAAGATCTGGTTCTTCCACTGCGGGATCTTGAGCCTCTCCCTCTTTGAGAGAAAAAGTTGGAGTTCTGGTGATAACCTCTGCTGTAGTAAGAGGGTCCTCTTTGATCTTGTGGGTAGAAGTGAGACTTATATGACAGCCTCCTGTCAGCCCATCCCAAAAGGGAGCGTGAGCCGAAGGCTCTACCCATGTTGGTTTTACTTTAAATGGTGCTTGCGTTCTCGTCATTGGTACAATAAGGAAATGTCGGCGTCTTCGGCCGTGTTATATCCCATTAGTTCTAGAAATGCGGCATTCATTAAACTAAGCCGCATATTTGAGTCTTCAGACTTGGAAAGAGAGAATATCACTACCTGGCCCTACCATAAATTGGAAGGGCATATGAATTACGGTATTATCTACTAGACTTAAGGAAACATTTTCTACATGGTTAAACAAAGCTTAAGACGACGAAACAAGAGTCCTCAAATAGTATTACACTCTATATCAAACAAAATAGAGACACTATAAGGTATTTAGAATTAGTAAAATATATTAGTGAAGCTCATATGCTTATCTTGATGATGGGCAGCTAATAAAAGAGCCGTCCAGACGGGGAGGAACACCCTTTAGTGCTAGAAGGGAAAATTAACCTTCTTGTCTGAAGGATTACAGGGGATCAGAAAACTATCCAGGCCTTTCAAGAGAAGCTAAGAGCTTACTAGAGGAATCATGGACACCAGGAACTAGGAAAAGATAAAGGGGTATTTGGAAAACATGGTGTAGTTGGTCCATGGAAAGGAATGTGGATCCAGTGGAAGCCCCTGTACAGCAAGCTGCTAATTATTTAGCACAACGTTTCGATTCAGGCTTATCCTACAGAATAATAAGTTGCTATAGATCTGCAATCTCTTCAGGTCATGCTCTAGTTAACAATATAGCTATCAGTAGTAATGCTTTATTTAAAAGATTGATAAAAGGGGTAAGATTGAAAAAAAACCCTAAAGCACATTAGGGATCCCTATGGGATGTCAATCTGATTTGTGAACTATTTTGTGCTTGGTAAGACAATACCTTTCTCTCGCTTAAACAATTTTCTATGAAACTTGCTACCTTACTATGCTTAATCTCCTTTAGAAGAGTTTTGGTCATCAATGCTCTAGTACTATCAAACAGGTTCTATTCAGCGGATAGTGTACACTTCGACATTTGGAAGAGAACAAAGACTATGTCAGACTTCGGGCAGATTTAACAGAAAGCGACTCATCTGTAAAGATGCGTCACTTTCCCTGCGCCACCCTGAGAAACCCTTGCGCCACTATGGATGTGCAGTATTTACAATACGGCGCACCATGGCGCAAGGATTGAAAGATGCATCAGAAATTCTGACGCATCTGTTGATGCAAAAGTCATGCATTGCTGGAGTCGTGTTGCAAGCACGAAGCAACTCCAGCAATGCAGGGGGAGGCCTATCCTCATAGTGCTGCGTCACTCCTTACGCCTGCTTGAAGCAGGTGTAAGAATTTGACGTAGTGGTGTCCTAGAAGTGGCTCAGTGAAATCTTGTAGATTTCACTGTGTCACTTCTACAAGGCTTTTTTGCGATGGAACTCCCACCCTGCATACATTATACCTGACGCAGGTATAATGTGACGCAGGGCTTTACAACGTGACGCATCTCCCTAGATGCGTCACATTGTAAATGGGGCACTTTTTTAAGCGGCTGCTGCGTCACAAACATTGACACAAAGGCTGCGCAAAAATGAAGCAAGGGGCTTGTGTTAGACCTGTCAGCCCTTTGGGTGGTCCCTCCTCATCATTATTTATTTTGTCCCACTTTTGCCTCAAACCCTGTTTGAATTTTTCCTTTTTGGGAACCACCAGACTTTTTAGTGTTGCTGCAGATTCAGGGAGCCATTTTACCTACCCCTGAAACTTCTGTCTGAGGGCCTGAAGCACAAAATGGTGGCCACCTGTGACATCACCAGCATCCACTGGAACCTACCAGCACCTTCCAGAACATTCCAGAACTCTGTGACAGTTGGAGGCGGTTTAGAATGTTGGGAGGTTAAGACAGAGTGTTGGCAGTTGGAGCTGGCAGTTGGCACCTGACTGGTGAGGAGAGAGCAGCACAACAGTGAAGGAGGAAGGAGTGAAGCAGCAGGGGTGGAAACTTGTGCCTGGAGTGGGGTCCATAAACCCACCCTTGATACTTGTCCCTACTGATGGATCCCAGCCTGTAGCCCTGTGTGGGAAGAAGCCAGAAAAACTCATCCTAAGGACCTGGACAGCAGGAACAGGCCTTAGAAGCAGAAAGCAGCAAGATCCTGACCTGGAAACTGGTTTCCCTGGAGTCCGGCGTCGAGTAGCCTAAGACCTGGAGCCCGAGGTGGAGAAGCGGCGCTGACTGAAGAAGCAGACGTCGTACCCGGAGCCGCCTGAGGTCGTGAGAGGGCGCCGACGGAGGTCGTGAGGAATACCAAAGGTCGAGGAGGAAGTTAACCGAGGTCGAGTGAGCGGCGTCATCGGAGGAGTGAAGTCCGCCCTCCGGAGTCGTCGGAGACCGAGGTGAAGTGTACCGGAGGTCGGGAGTGAGGATCGCACTCCGGAGTCGCCCGGAACCTGAGAGGAGGAGCACCGGAGGTCGGGGGTGAGGATCGCACCCCGGAGTCGCCGGAAGTCGACATCGAGGCCAGGCCGGCCGACGTCATCGAAGCCGAGAGCGCCATCGGACCGGGGCCGCCCGAAGTCGACACCGAGTAGAGACTGCCCGACGCCGTCGAATCGGAGGTCGAGATCGAACCGAGGCCGCCGACATCGGACCGGAACCGCCTACCGGCGTCGTCTAGAACTGACATTGTGCCGAGGCCGCCGAGATCGAACCGGAACCGCCTCACGGCATCGACACGACTCCAGCGGCGTCGGAACATCAGAAAAAGGGCAGTAAGTGGAGTAGAGGGCGCCTAAGGCCCTGTGGAGACCTGAGAGACTGCTCTAAGGGGCTAGGGAGGTGCTGAAACCAACCTGACTGTGCCAGGGGTGAACTGGGACTAACCTAGAGAGGTTGTGTGGAGAGAGAAAGCCAGGGCACTGGTATTCCCCCCTTGATCTACCTCAGTTTAGGCCTCAGCCTTGTCCCAGCCAGGGAGTAGACCCCCCCCCCTCAAGCCTTCCACAACCCTACAAGCTGTGCCTGGGCCCAATCAGCCCTTAGGAATTGAAAAGTGATCTGATTACATGAGTGCTGCTGTATACTTTTAATTATTTATTAGGGGCACTGTATTTATTGTGTTAACCTATTTATTGCTTCACTATATTTATTGGTCTACAGGACTTGTTGGTGTACAATATTTATTGGTTCAGTATTTAATGCCTCAGAATATTTAATTGCCTGTATTACCTGCACTTATATTTATGTCCCTTGTATTTATGATCACCCCTATTTATTGAATCTCCAGACAGTATTTATTTGACCTGCACTATTTAAATTTGTATATTGTGATTGTCTTATTTATTTCTCCAATCAGCAACTAAGAGAAAAAGCAGATAAAGAAAGTTATTTTCATAATTTTTACGGTGTAGAGTCGTTTTTGGAACGGATGCACGCATGGTTATTGTTTGGGTATGTTGTATGCTTAGCACGGAGCCTGATTCCTGACCACTCGAGCCAAGCTACCACAGTGTGTCCGGAAGACCACCACCACCCCTTCTAGTGTGGGAGTGGTTTTCCAACATAAATTGGTGTTCAGTGGTGGGATAGAGCTGTGCCTACGCATACTCAACAATAACTGTGGGTAGTCCATAGGCCTACACCGGGAGTTTTCTCAAAAGCGGCCTTCCTAATTGTGGGTTTTTGTTTTTTCCAAATTTACTCTGGTGGTGGGAGGAGGTATTACTAAAGGTACCCCCCTGCATAGTTACTGCACAAAACCTGTCCTCTAACCTGAGTGGGCAAGATGGAGTTTGTACTAGAAAATTTAGAAACGTACACTGTGGCCCAACTCAGGGAGTTTTGCCAGCGGGAGGGGGTGTACTGTCCCCCAGGAGCAAAGAAGGGTGCACTCCAAACCAGCTTAAGGGCTTGGGGGGAGGCACGCCGTGAAAGCAAGGCTGAGGAGGAAGACAGGGATGGAGAGCCTGACCCCGAGGGGGCTGAGATGTACCAACCTGAGGTGGGGAACCTGTCAGCAGGGCCCAGAACCATTTCTAGGAAGGGCAGCAGTGCCTCTAGCGGTGGCTTGTCGGAAGTGGAGCTAACAGACCGGAGGGAGAAAAGACAGCTCACATGGGACTTAGCAAGGCTGGAAAAGGAGAAGGAGGAGCAGAGGATGGCCCATGAATTACGACTGAAAGAAATAGATCTTCAGATCTTGAGAATCGGGGCACAACCTGTTCCTAATGGTGGCAGCCAAACCCAAGAGATCACCAGGGAATCCAAACCTTACCTGCCAAAGGACATAGTGGCTAGCTATGGAGTGGGCGACGATATCGCCAAGTGGCTAGCGGCCTATGAGGTCTCACTGAGGGCCCATGGGGTTCCGGAGAAGTACTGGGGAGGGGGATTGTATAAGTACATGCCTCCAGCTGGTAGGGATGCTTTATTGGCCCTCGAGGAGGATGAGCAGACCCACTACCCCACCATGAAACTGGCGCTCATCAGAAAGTTTGGACTAACACCTGAAAAGTACAGACAGAAGTTCAGGGGTAGTCACAAACTGGGCACACAGAATTGGGTGGACTTCCTGGACTATGCAAAGAAGGCAATGGAAGGTTGGATTCAGGGCAGTGAAGTGAGGAACTACGAGGAGTTGTTTGACCTAGTACTGAAGGAACACCTGCTCGAGAAATGTTTCCCTGAACTGCGGCAACACCTGGTGGATAGCAAGCTGACCAGTCCCCGGAAGCTTGCTGAGGAGGCGGACATTTGGGCTAGTACCCGGGTGTCCACAAGGGGGACTGGAGGGGATACTCAAAAGGCCGGACAGGGCGCCCCCCAGAAGAAAGAGGGAGGGGAAAAGAAAAAGGAGTTCTCCAAAGGCCCCCAAAATAACTTCCAAGGGAAGGGAACAGGATTCACCTCTAAGGCTAACCCACCCAGAAACCCTAATCCTGGCCAGAGTCAGCAGCCAAGGGTTGTCCATTGCTACGAGTGCGGTGGCGTTGGACACTATAAAGGAGATCCGAAGTGCCAGAAACGACCACCCCCTCCCACTGGAGGAAAGACCCCCGGAGTAGCTAGTGCAGTGCTCGGGGAGGAGATGCCCTTAACTAAGGGAAGGGAGTGGGCGGGTGTCACTTTAGTGTCCCTGGGAGAACGGGAGATGGTTCCTAAGATCCAGGTGCCCGCAAATACCGCAAAGTATGGGCAGTGGGTCACCATCAACGGCCAAAGAGGGGAGGCTCTGAGAGACACAGGAGCCAGTATGACTATGGTGCGTAGTCAACTGGTGTCTCCAGAGCAGGTAATTCCCGATGTACTCCACCCAGCCGCGATGGCTGACGGCAGAACAGGTCACTATCCCGTGGCCGAGGTTCCCTTTGAATGGGGGGGGGTTGCAGGTTCACTTCGAGTTGCCGTAAGCCCTGCCGTGCCAGTCGATTGTCTGCTGGGGAATGACATGGAGCACAACGCTTGGAAGGAGGTGGAATACCGGACTCACACCGAGATGCTGGGTACACCTGACTGGGCCTGTATTAGCACAAGGTCCGCGACTACCCGAAGAGGGAGTTCATTTCGGCTGGAGCCTGGAACAAAGGCCCAGCCAGCTGCCAGTCAAGGGAAGAACCGAGGACAGGAGGAGCCTGCCTCGGCGTCTCCACCCCGTAGGACGGATAGGCCACCGGAGGTGGTGGACCAGGAGTCTGCGGAGGGGGACGTTGCCAACCTGGAGGACCTACCCATCCCGGCCGAGTGGCACGTGGAGGGAGGCCCGTCCAGGGAGGAATTCTGCCAGGGCCAGAGGGAGTGCCCTACCCTTGAGGGGCTGAGGCGACAGGCCGAAGCCCAGGCAGCAGGGAACGTTGAAGGGAACTACAGTGTTTACTGGGAGGATGGCCTCCTCTACAGTGAACCCAAGGCACCCCTACACGGATCGTCACGAGCCTTGGTAGTCCCTCAACGTTATCGAGCCTTCCTTCTGGAGTTGGCTCACGAGATACCATTGGCAGGACACCTGGGGCAAGACAAGACCTTCGCCCGTCTTGTCCCACACTTTTATTGGCCTCAGATGAAAGTGTCGTCCGATACCTACTGCCGGACATGTGTGTCTTGCCAAGCCAGTGGGAAAACAGGGGTGAAGCTGAAAGCTCCCCTGGAACCACTTCCTGTCGTTAGCACCCCCTTTGAAAGGGTGGGCATCGACATTGTGGGTCCGTTAGATCCACCGACTACAGCTGGTCACAGGTTTATCCTGGTTCTGGTGGATCATGCCACACGGTACCCAGAGGCAATACCTCTGAGGACCATAACAGCACCTGTTGTGGCTAGGGCCCTGATGGGAATCTTTACCCGAGTGGGTTTTCCCAAGGAAGTTGTGTCCGACAGGGGGACCAACTTCATGTCAGCGTATATGCGGGCAATGTGGAAGGAGTGTGGAGTGACATACCGGTTCACCACTCCTTACCACCCCCAGACAAATGGTCTGGTGGAAAGGTTTAACAAAACCTTGAAGGGCATGATCAGAAGTCTGCCTGAAAGCCTGCGGAGGAAATGGGACGTCCTCCTACCCTGTTTACTTTTTTCCTACAGGGAAGTGCCACAGAAGGGAGTGGGCTTCAGCCCCTTCGAGCTTCTGTATGGGCACCCTGTACGTGGACCTCTCAACCTGGTGAGAGACGGATGGGAAAGAACTCCCAGAAAGCTTCCCCAGGATGTGGTGAGCTACATGCTGGCCTTCCGGAGCCAAATGGCTAAGTTGTGGAAGCAAGCTTCTGACAACTTGGAAGCCAGCCAAGCAGTGATGAAGGCGTGGTATGACCACAATGCTCACCCGGTGGAGTTGGAGCCTGGCCAGAAGGTGTGGGTGATCGAACCGGGAGAGCTTAGTGCCCTCCAGGATCGCTGGTCAGGACCCTTTGAGGTGTTGGAGAAGAAGGGTAAGGCTACCTACTTGGTGGACCTGAAGACCCCTCGTCAGCCCCTGCGGGTGCTGCATGCCAACCGCCTCAAACCCCACCACGAGAGGCCCGAAGTCATCTTGATGATGGTGACTGACGGAGGAGAGGACGTGGAAAGCGAGCCTCTCCCTGATCTGTTTGCGTCTCAAGAGAAGGATGGGTCGGTGGAGGGAGTGATTCTCTCCCCATCTCTAACTCCTGAACAGCAGGAGGACTGTCGCCAGGTCCTGGGGCAGTACTCTGCGTTGTTCTCCCTTGTCCCGGGTAGGACTCACCTGTGCGTCCATGACGTGGACACAGGAGACAGCCCACCTGTGAAGTCCAAGATCTACCGGATGTCAGACAAGGTGAAGGCCAGCATTCATAGTGAAGTCACTAAGATGCTGGAGCTAGGAGTGATCGAACCTTCTAGCAGCCCCTGGTCCAGTCCGGTGGTGTTAGTACCAAAAGCTGCACCACCGGGTGCCCAACCAGAACTGAGGTTCTGTGTGGACTATCGGGGACTGAATTCAGTGACCAAAACTGATGCTCATCCGATCCCTAGGGCGGATGAATTGATTGACCGGCTGGGAGCTGCCCAATATCTAAGTACCTTTGACCTTACTTCTGGGTACTGGCAGATCTCTTTGACTGATGGAGCAAGGGAAAGTTCAGCCTTCTCCACGCCCAATGGCCACTACCAGTTCTGTGTGATGCCCTTTGGGCTCAAGAACGCACCTGCCACGTTTCAGCGCCTGGTAAACCAGATCCTCACCGGAATGGAGAGTTTCTCTGCTGCTTATCTGGATGACATAGCCGTCTTCAGTAACAGCTGGGAGGATCACTTGCGTCACCTGCAAGCTGTTCTCCAGGCCCTGAGACAAGCTGGATTGACGATCAAGGCCAGCAAGTGCCAGATCGGGCAGGGGTCGGTAGTGTACCTTGGACACTTGGTGGGTAGGGGAGCGGTGCAACCCCTCCAGGCGAAGATCGAGGCCATCATGGCCTGGGAACCCCCCAAGACTCAGACTGAGGTCCGAGCATTTTTGGGCCTCACGGGATACTACCGCCGCTTCGTGAAGGGGTACGGTACCATCGTAGCCCCCCTCACGGAGCTCACGTCCAAGAAACAACCTCGACGGGTAGTCTGGACGGAGGCTTGTCAGCAAGCCTTTGAGAAATTGAAGAAAGCTATGTGCGAGGCCCCGGTCTTAAGGGCCCCAGACTTTTCCAAGGAGTTCATTGTCCAGACAGATGCATCAGAACATGGCATTGGGGCAGTGTTATCGCAGCTCAACGAAGAGGGTCTGGATCAACCTGTGGTCTTCCTATCCCGGAGACTACTTCCCAGGGAACAGAAGTGGAGTGCAATAGAGCGTGAAGCCTTTGCAGTGGTATGGGCTCTGAAGAAGTTGCGGCCATACCTGTTTGGCTCGCACTTCCTTGTTCAGACCGACCACAGACCCCTTCGTTGGCTGATGCAAATGAAGGGGGAGAATCCCAAGTTGTTGAGGTGGTCTATTTCCCTACAGGGGATGGACTTTCAGGTGGAACATCGGCCTGGAGTGGACCACGCCAATGCAGACGGTCTCTCAAGGTATTTCCGCCTTAGTGATGAGAACTCCCAAGGGGTTGGGTAGCTCTCCCCACTTTCAGCTGGGGGGGACGCGTGTTAGACCTGTCAGCCCTTTGGGTGGTCCCTCCTCATCATTATTTATTTTGTCCCACTTTTGCCTCAAACCCTGTTTGAATTTTTCCTTTTTGGGAACCACCAGACTTTTTAGTGTTGCTGCAGATTCAGGGAGCCATTTTACCTACCCCTGAAACTTCTGTCTGAGGGCCTGAAGCACAAAATGGTGGCCACCTGTGACATCACCAGCATCCACTGGAACCTACCAGCACCTTCCAGAACATTCCAGAACTCTGTGACAGTTGGAGGCGGTTTAGAATGTTGGGAGGTTAAGACAGAGTGTTGGCAGTTGGAGCTGGCAGTTGGCACCTGACTGGTGAGGAGAGAGCAGCACAACAGTGAAGGAGGAAGGAGTGAAGCAGCAGGGGTGGAAACTTGTGCCTGGAGTGGGGTCCATAAACCCACCCTTGATACTTGTCCCTACTGATGGATCCCAGCCTGTAGCCCTGTGTGGGAAGAAGCCAGAAAAACTCATCCTAAGGACCTGGACAGCAGGAACAGGCCTTAGAAGCAGAAAGCAGCAAGATCCTGACCTGGAAACTGGTTTCCCTGGAGTCCGGCGTCGAGTAGCCTAAGACCTGGAGCCCGAGGTGGAGAAGCGGCGCTGACTGAAGAAGCAGACGTCGTACCCGGAGCCGCCTGAGGTCGTGAGAGGGCGCCGACGGAGGTCGTGAGGAATACCAAAGGTCGAGGAGGAAGTTAACCGAGGTCGAGTGAGCGGCGTCATCGGAGGAGTGAAGTCCGCCCTCCGGAGTCGTCGGAGACCGAGGTGAAGTGTACCGGAGGTCGGGAGTGAGGATCGCACTCCGGAGTCGCCCGGAACCTGAGAGGAGGAGCACCGGAGGTCGGGGGTGAGGATCGCACCCCGGAGTCGCCGGAAGTCGACATCGAGGCCAGGCCGGCCGACGTCATCGAAGCCGAGAGCGCCATCGGACCGGGGCCGCCCGAAGTCGACACCGAGTAGAGACTGCCCGACGCCGTCGAATCGGAGGTCGAGATCGAACCGAGGCCGCCGACATCGGACCGGAACCGCCTACCGGCGTCGTCTAGAACTGACATTGTGCCGAGGCCGCCGAGATCGAACCGGAACCGCCTCACGGCATCGACACGACTCCAGCGGCGTCGGAACATCAGAAAAAGGGCAGTAAGTGGAGTAGAGGGCGCCTAAGGCCCTGTGGAGACCTGAGAGACTGCTCTAAGGGGCTAGGGAGGTGCTGAAACCAACCTGACTGTGCCAGGGGTGAACTGGGACTAACCTAGAGAGGTTGTGTGGAGAGAGAAAGCCAGGGCACTGGTATTCCCCCCTTGATCTACCTCAGTTTAGGCCTCAGCCTTGTCCCAGCCAGGGAGTAGACCCCCCCCCCTCAAGCCTTCCACAACCCTACAAGCTGTGCCTGGGCCCAATCAGCCCTTAGGAATTGAAAAGTGATCTGATTACATGAGTGCTGCTGTATACTTTTAATTATTTATTAGGGGCACTGTATTTATTGTGTTAACCTATTTATTGCTTCACTATATTTATTGGTCTACAGGACTTGTTGGTGTACAATATTTATTGGTTCAGTATTTAATGCCTCAGAATATTTAATTGCCTGTATTACCTGCACTTATATTTATGTCCCTTGTATTTATGATCACCCCTATTTATTGAATCTCCAGACAGTATTTATTTGACCTGCACTATTTAAATTTGTATATTGTGATTGTCTTATTTATTTCTCCAATCAGCAACTAAGAGAAAAAGCAGATAAAGAAAGTTATTTTCATAATTTTTACGGTGTAGAGTCGTTTTTGGAACGGATGCACGCATGGTTATTGTTTGGGTATGTTGTATGCTTAGCACGGAGCCTGATTCCTGACCACTCGAGCCAAGCTACCACAGTGTGTCCGGAAGACCACCACCACCCCTTCTAGTGTGGGAGTGGTTTTCCAACAGCTTGTAAATCTGCCCCTTCGTCTTTTACCCTTTCTTCCACGAGTGTGAGAAATTGTGTGTTTAAGATGTATGAGAGAATATGAAAATAAAATAGCATATTTCAGAGCTGATGGTTTTGATCAACTACTCTCATGGTATGTAAAACCTCATAAACCAGTTTCTACAGCTACCTTTGGTGAGATGGATTCGCACAAGTATGGACGAAGTGAGTATAGACCTCTATAGATTCGGGGCACACTCTTCAAGAGGCGCTATGGCTAGTAAGGTCTTTTGGACAGGGGGATCCCTGCCCGAAATTCCTAAAACAGCTGACTGGTCTAACGCAAACACCTTTGCAAAGTTTTATTTAAGCCCAGTAGAGCATGTTAGCAACCTAGCCTTAGTTGGCTTTAAACATGCATAATGGTAGCCTCCGGTTTTGTAATGAAATGACGATTCCTCAATCAATATGCAGAGAGAATCTTGATTTCATTAAAGACAACGGAGGCTAACTGTATCCCACCCTCCTCACCCAAGAAGCTAGACATTTGTTGGTGAGCAAGAATTCTTTATATTCAATAAGTTTAGAAGTTTATTTGTTATCATAACTAATGTTCTTCTGCCTCTGCTATTTTCGCTCCTATCAGAACTTCCTTACTGTGAGAATTTTTCTTCCTTTTTCCTCAGAGACTAATGCATAAATCCCAACAGAGATCATCGAAGCAGAAGCGATTTACCTCTTCAGCTAAAAGAGGAGGATGAGAGGGTGCACATGATATGTATAGTGTCTACATGAACATTCTATTGTTTGTGATGTATTAAGTATTCTTTAAAGGGCTTCATGTTTGGGCAGCAAATAAAAGTCATTGCATAATGGTAGCCTGTGGTCTTGTAATGAAATTGATTGCTCTTACTAGGGCAAGCTGTGTTTCAGAACAGCTGAGAAGGCTGATTTTCATCGATAGCCAGCATGGGTTTGGTGTGTTGCATGAATTTGGGCAGTTGTGGTCCCAACGCTGATCCATGACCTCTTTGGTGTCACTAATCCGTAATGGGGAAAGCGTGAAGAACTTTGCACTGCCTACACACATTGCAATGGTGAAGTGCGCCATTCATAGGCAAGGCAATGACTGTGAATGTGGGTAACAGATATGCTGATGAGTCAGTAAGGTACTGTGCGCTGAATTTGTGCACCTTGAATGGGGAATATGTCAATTCAGATGTGACAAATTGCAATCTGCAGTTGTCTACCGTTGATACTTGGTCAGAGGTCAAGATATTCCTATAAGAAGTGCCTAAAACAGAATACTTTGGGGCTGAGGAGGCTGCTTGCCCTAGATGTAACACGATAGGAGCAGATCTGATCCACATGTTGAGGACTTGCCCACACCTGCAGGAGTACTGGGGGGAGATTGGCAGCACGTTGAATGAAGTAGCAGACAGGGACTTACAGTACGACACGGCCGTTATGACCTCCACTGGTTCCTGCACACGCCCAAGAATAAAATATCCAGCAAATTTATAGACATGGGCTTAATACTGGCGAAGAGGGAGGTGACTAAGGGCTGGAAGTCGAAGGCAGGTCCAACACACCGGAGATGGCTGAACGAATTCCTAAAATGGGCGGCTAGCGAGAGCACACTTAGGTACCAGCTGGCTCACCGCAAACCGGATGAGCGGGCTCAGGCAGCGGCAATGGAATGGGAAATGTTAGTGCAGGCCCTGCGAGACAGCCTAACCAGGGGGGAGGAAGACGAGGACTCTGATGATGCAGCCGATGTAGTCGTGATACCGGCTCCCCTGCCAGTCACACACGCTTAGTGCTTAATGGATCTTTCCTGCTAACCACCACACATACTTACTCTTCCTGGCTAGGCGCTATGGGGGGGGCACTGGGGGGGGGGAAGGCAGAGGGAGGGATTACAGGATCAAACTTAATGGAAGTAGAATGTGAGATTCATGGGACTTTGGGGGGAGAGGGGGGCTAACATTAAAAGCGGGCAGCGGATCTCCCCACTAGACGACCGTGCTTGTTCGTACTGTAACGATGTGACATATGGTTAAGTGGTGCCGCCCGGCCTCCGGGATGTGGGCAGAACGGCTGTGTATACTGCACGGATAAATGGTTGTGGGGGGCGGGAAACCTGCATTAATGACAATTGTCTTGAGTGTAATACGATATATATTTGGTCCTGCAATAAAAATGGTTTGACAAAAAAAAAAAAAGAAGTGCCTAAAACAGAACAACAAGGCTGGGTCAGAGCAGGTTGTTTCAAATAGCTGAAGATGATATTTGGGTTTTAGGAGATCGAAGAACTGTACTGCCAGATACCTTGTTGTCTCCAATGGCGAGACATTATCATGGGCCTGCACATGTAGGGAGAGACGCCATGGTGCACCTCTTTAGACAAAAGTGGTTTAATGCCAGACTACTCAGATTGGCTGAAAGTTTGTATCACAGATATCTTGTGTGCCAAAAGCAGAACATAGGCAGAAGAACAGCAGTAACGCTGAGTTATATAGGGAGATCAGGAGGTTCTGATAATAAGCAGTAACCCCTCACATGCAGTAACACCCTTTTGGAAGAGTTAGAACAAGAAGGCATGCAGTGGGGTTCCTAAAAGTTGTTTTTAAGAGAAGTGGGGCACACAATTGGCCACAGAAAATAACTGGTGGGGCTGCAAATACAGGGAGGTCACGCGCGTGGAAGGGGTAGTGATCTTCAGGGTGTCCTAACCACTGCAGTTCTCTTAACCTTACTAATTTCTTCTGCAGTCTCTCAGGCACTTTTGCCATTTATTTAAATCTAGGGCCTGACTAGCACATCATGTTTGGGTCTGCACTGAGGTTTTCTTCTTAGTCCAGGGACACTCCAGATTGAGTAACCAGGTGCTCTATAAATTGCTTTATGTTTATTATAATTACTATTATTATTAGGAGGTCCTTTTAACAAGATGTAACTGGACTTCATTTAGATGCCGGTGTGCAACGGGTTGAGATATATCCTAGTGGTTGTTTATATTTTTTCGTGATGGGTTGAAGCTTACCTGACTAGGAGAAATGACAGTATGACAGTAGAAAAGTTGTTGAGGGAGTTGAAGCCCCTTTCGTTTTCCCGAATCCTTTGGAGGCACAACAAGGAACTCATTTTAACAAGGAGGTCCTGAAGATGTTATGTGCAGCACTACAGGTTGAACCGAGACTCCACTGCAGTTGTCCACAAGAGGCTTCTGGAATTGTGAAGCAAGTAATTGGCACTTTGGAATCTAAGTTGGCTAAAGTTTATGCTTTGACATCTCTGAAATGGCCTGATGCTTTGTCCCTTGTACTGATGAGTCTACACAGTACTCCAGATAGGAGGACAGGATTGTTGCCTCATGAGATCATCATGGGGAGGGTCATGAGATTGCCAGCCGTGCCTGCAAATGTGCTTGTGAACATTACAGATGACATGATTCTTGATTACTGCAAAGGACTGGCGGATGTTGTGTGTTCTGTGTCTCACCAGGTTGGAGAGGCTACAGCCCCGCCTCAACAGGAGCAGTGCCATGACCTCAGTGCCAGCGATTGGGTAATTGTGAAAAAGCACTTGCGCAAGTAGTGCTTGGAGCCAAGGTGGCGTGAGCCATACCATGTGATTCTGGTCACCACAATAACTGTGACATGTGGAGGTCTCCATTATTGGGTACACACTGTTCATACTCACAGGACCCCCGTGTCCCCAGGGTCGGATTAGCAAAGTGGGTAGTTGGGCATTGGGCGATGGGCCGGTGTCTCAGTGCCTACTGTGGGTGTGTTTTTTCTTCCACTTTCCACAGTGTGCACTGGATGGGAAGAGTAAAGCAGCCTCGCTGGGTGGCCAGGAGATGTTTTGGCCATTGGGCCATCAGCCGCTGTGGCCTTTCCTTAACCCCCTCCCCTGTTATGCCTTCGCCCTGAGGGAGCAAGGTATTGCTATAGCTGTTGGGCCATTTTCACCCTTTCCCAGTGCTCCCCTCCCCGCCCGACAACCCCCTCCCACATCCAGGTTTGATGGAGAGGGTGTGTGTATAAGCTGCATAAAAAGTGGCTGAGCTGCCAAGGAGATGGGGAATCATATTTTAGTCCCGTTACAGCTCAAGATCCTGTGATTCTGGGCAAATCACTTTGTCTTCCAGGCCTTAAAATAAAAAATAATGTGATCTTCCATAATGTGACTGGTGCTCACAGTAGGGCTTCAATTCCCTTGGGTGGAGTTCACACTACATAGAACTGCAGGGGAAAAAAAACACAACAATAAAAAATAACCATCTGTTCACGTTGAATGAATCTGCAAAGGACAGCCCAGAGCATGATACTTGAAGAGGATTCTTTATATAAAAACGCCCACATTTTTAACATAGCTTTTCAGCCTTTGTTTAGTGTAACTTTCAGCAGATCAGTTGGAATTATGAGGCAGAGGAGGCCCAAATTATGTGGCAGGTTTTAGTAAATTATGCAGCAAAAAAGGCAAATTATGCGGCATAACATAGCACATTTTGTGATAGTATTACTTCATTATTTTGTACTTTTTATGGTTTAAATCTTTTATTGATTTCAGACAGAGGAAAGAGTAACAAGACCCCCAAATCCTCAGAGTCATTGCAATGCAGACACCAAGTGTCGCTAATGATAGCATTACCCGGTAATATGCATGGAGCGGGTCTGCGGGAGAAAACATTCAGCAGGAGCTGAGGAAACAGAACAACATATAGAACCTTGTCCCACCCCCCCACCTCCCCCCCTAAACCCCCCTCGTCCACCAAACAGAAAAAATAGGAAAAAAAGGAGAAAAAGGGAAAACATCAAAAGCACGGGGTGTTATCGTGGCTTTTTGGAGTTACGCTCCTGTGGGATTTGCGCGTCTGCGAGGCGGAGAAGCCTGAGGTATCGTGGGCATGTCAACTCCCGGATTTTGTCATTTTTAAAATTGCTAACACTGTCTAGGCATTGGGTGCGCCTCATTAGAACCCATTTAACACCCAAATATAGCAATAAGAAACAGAAAAGTGACACGTCAACCTATGCAAAGGGCCTTCCACAGCGCAGCAAAGCATGTCGCTATGTTTTTAGTAACTTTGCAACCGTTTGAGCTAGAAACAAAAATACTTTCTTGTTAAAATCTGCAGATGATAGATTGTGTGGCAAATATGGCAAATTTATAATTATGCGAAAATCGCCGCAGGCACTCAACTGCATAAATCCAGTAGCCCTCACTATCAGTCACGGGTCATTAAGGCAGCTTCAGAACACATTTTAAAGTGCTCTCCCTATTGTTTACTGTTCAAGGCAAGGGGAAAAAAGACCGGATTTGGGTGATTTTTGTTCATTTTTGTAACAGCCAGGACATGAATATACTGGCCATGCCAGTAGTAAACCGTCCAGTTGGCAAAGGTAGCTAGATCATGTTTTGTGGCCATTTCTCATCACCCTCCTGGCCAAAATGTAATTTATGTCCAGTTTTTCAAAGAGGGACAAATTAAGTGTTCCAGTGAACACTGATGCAAAAGTACAAAAGTTCCATTTAATTCTCCGTAGTGCCTCACTGTCTGTGCTTTCTGTGTTGCGGAGACTCAGCTCTGACACTTAAGTCATTCTGTGCCCTTTGTTGGATGCACAATTCTGCTTCTATGTGTGCTTTTTGTTATTCAGGGAGGGCCTAGACTTGTGCTAGGATAACAACATTTTGTTGTGTTCATATTTTCCAGTGACTCCTTCCTCAGCCTGCAATGAGGGCCTTGTAGGGTGATGTTTGTGGCTTACTTTCCCTTCCCAGTAGAAAGGAGCATTCAGATTTCCTACCTCACTTCTACATGGCCACATCCCTCCCTCACTCTGCTGCCTGCATGAGTGGGAAAACAGCAGGTCTTTGGGGTTCTGCCTCGCAGCTCTGACCACACCTCCATTGTCAGTCAGTAAGTAATGGCACTTTCTGGATTGAAGTGGGGGTGAGAATTCATAGTTTTCCTTCCCGCCTCCTGATTACCATTCCCACAACAGCCAGCTGAATTACATAAAAAGCAGCTGGCCAGCAGCTTGCATCAGACACCTTTAAGTTGGACTCTACTGCTCCCACCACCAGGACGATCTTATCCAGAAGTCGCAGTAGGAGGTCAAATTGAAGACCTGACCAGACCAGCTCTCAGGCGCACAGAATAACTGCTTCAACAGGCTGCTGCTTTCGTTTATGTCTGAATCTCTTTAGGTCACAATTTATTCTTGCCTTTCCAGGGAGGAAGGAATCAATTCTTAGGCCTTGAGTGACCCAGTCAACTCTTGAGGCTTAGGCAGAAGGCTAGCCCGACGTTCCCACACAGAACTACATAGTGTTCACCTAGCCTTTGCGATCAGTATCTTAAGACAGAAAACCACAGGGCCCAAATCCAACTCAGCATGGTAAACGTACTCTCTTTATACTTTGTTGTTGCAGATTCTGTTACCTAAAGCCCCTTCACTGTGAATTTGCCAGAGAAGAACCCATGAAAGTTTAAGACTTGTACATTCTTCATCATTGTAGGTTCTGTTCCCAGAGAACCTGATCTAACCCTTTCTCACTTGACTCTGTGTGAGCTATCTGGTTGGTTTAAGGTTTAATGTATAGCAAAAAGTTGGTTGGGAACGGGTATCTTTCCAACTTGTGCAAAATGTTTAGTCTTCAAGTAAGTAAACAAAGGTATTCATTTTTCAGCTCTAGTTATGGAGTTGTCCCAGGGAATACTTTGGTCAACATCTACATAAATTCATGTTAAAGTCAGACTTGTGAGGGTGCTAGATTTGATTAATTTTGCAAACATGTTTTTTTGACTGATATGCAAAATATATTTCTTTACTGTTTGTCATTAGAGGTTCCATTCTCCACGGAAAAATGTCAGAGGTGCACTTTCTCTTGCTTTATCACTACATGTTCTGTTTCCAGAGATTCCAGCCTAATCCTTTCCCCTGATTTCTGATTTCTGTGATGATCAGAGTCACAGACATAGTTGGTTGGGAGAGGGCATTTAGATACATTATGCAGGGCATTGCAGCTGCAGGCAAGTATTACGTTTTCAGAACTGCAGTGCTTTTATGCTTCACCAATGTTACTAGCTCTATAGGCTTTAAAATGCTTATTTACAAAACATTTCTCCCTCTGAAACTAACCATAATGGTGTTTCATGAAACAGCATGTTCCGTGAATGTGACCACTTTTTTGGCCTTGCCTGGACCTAATTGTGATCTCAATCCAACCCTGCATGTCCCCTTGATGATGTACCAGTACCTGTTCCTGATGTGTCTGTGCTTACAGTGAGACAGATGGAGCAGGTTAGTCAAGCTGTTGGGGACCAGCAAGCTGCTGGGACAGCACTCATTTGGTCTGAGGGGGGTTGAGAGAGTCAACATTCGAAGTTGGTACAGAAAGGCCTCGTCCAGTAGTGTTGACTACACCAGATTCAGACCATGCGAAGGGCCTAGTGCTGTTGCAACACGAGTTGTACAGACAAGTGGGCAAGGAGGCAAGAGAGAGGACAAGAGCGAGGAAGACGTGGTCTGTCTGAAGTGCACGTACCAGCTCTGTCCCTGAGCTGAGGTAGTTGGCCAAAGTGACTATGATGAAGAAGGGCCAACGGTAAGGAGATCAAAAAGAGCTAGGGTGCCCTGGTAAATGCACTCTTCACCTGAATGGACATACCTAACAGTCAATGATTGAGAGAGAGCATTTTACACCTTTTGCCATAACAATTCGCATCCAGCTGAACCTCCTTGAACTGAACTGTGTGGCTGAACTGAGTTTTGAAATTGCATTGCCCTAAACAGACTGAATAAAAAAAATTCTGGAAGTGATCATCAGTGAGTTTGACCTGGCTTTTCTTACAGACAACTTTATCAAGATTTGAAGTGACACTTGACCTTTGTTCACAGACATGGAAACTAACTGAGAAAGCTGTGCTTCAACTTTTCTAGCTAATGGTCTGTCACTAAAGAACCCATTGAGCCTAACGCAAAAACTCTTAGATGTATAGATTATATGTGCAGGAGTGTTTGCTGTTGCAACAATAGTGCTAGTTGTGTTGCTTATCCTTTTGAAATTACCTCAGCACTTACAGGTAGAAGAACCTAAGACTACACTTGGCCTGCAAGTGCCCTTTTCTACTTACAATATCTCACTGCGTAGAGGTGGAAAAGTTACATGTAGCTTCTTCTCGAGGAGATTACTCACATGAATGTTTATTCTAAACTGCTTTATGAATATGTTGACATTATGGATGCTAAGGATTGCTACGTATGTATGCAATTGCTGCATTGGTTGCTGAAGGGATTACTTATCATCATCTCCCTTTGACGTATGGAGTTACCTGTAGTTTATTGATCAGCTTATTCCACGGGAAAGGTCTTTTTCAATACTATTACTCTAATTATGGCTTGGTTCTTTCAGCTATTCCTGTGCGGAACCATTTGAATAGAAAGCCTAATGTGTAGAGTGCTGAGATAATGGTACATTTCTTTAGACCTATCATGACATTAAACACAGCTTACACACATGGGCACAACTTAACTTGCATGCTAACATATGTAGAAAATAAACTTACAGATTCAGTAGAAGATTGAAGAAGAGACATCCTGGCTAAAACAAACCATTCAAAGTACCACCCTGGGCTAAAGAAGAAAGAGAACACGGAATAGTGGGAAACATAGCAGCATTAGCTTTAGACTGGCAACATAGAGAGAAATTGTGCATTCATATTAGGAAACCTACAACTGATAACACTTTCGTATGAACTAGTGAATGCGATCATACATTTGAAGTTAGAGGAAACTGGAGACTATATATGGATGGAGGAGATCTTGTTTTTCCTACAGTTTATTACATTTGTCGGAAAAGTGCATTTTACAGGCTACCCAAGAGATGGTATGGAACATGTTGCATGGGGATAGTTTGTCCAAAAATGTATCACATGGGACAAATTGATGATCCGGCAAGGAAACATCATGGGAGAACAAAAAGAGGTGCCAGTGCTAGTGAAATCATAGGAGACATTCTGGGTGCTTTGATTCCATCTGTAGGAGTGATCCTCAACTTACATCAGATTAGAAAGCTTTCTACAGTAGTTAATAAACTATCTACTAGTATGGCTAGAGAATTCTTAGTTATAGATAAAGAAATGGTTGCCATCAGATCTATGGTTTTGCAGAATCTACTTGCTTTAGACGTCCTTCTCACAAAAGAGGGTGGAGTCTGACAGATTTTAAAAGTTCACAATGTTGTACCTACATTCCACATGAGTGTAAAGACCTGAAGAAATACATTAGCAACATTACTGACCTGAAGAAAGATTTGAAAGGGTTGACAGCCACAGGTGTTTAGGAAGCAATAGGGAATGCATTTTCAGGTGTTGTCAGGTGCTTGGGAAACCTAGGGAGTGCAAATGTTGGAAGCATCCTTAAACCCTTAGTTATAATTGCTCTTTGCAAAGTATTCCTGATTGTGACTATTAAGGTGTACAGACGTGTACAAGCAAAGAAGGGAGTGAAGGGAAAGAGAGCAGATATTGAAAAAGAGGATAAGCAGAGCAGATACTATGATGACATGACATTTCTGGAGGATTTCAGAAGAAAGATGATGAAAACAACCACACTGTGATTTGTCCATCTGATAAGAGATTAATGCAATGACTTGATTCACCATCAGAGGAGGGATTGGTACAAAACAAAGATTACCCACCATTTCCACATCACAAATGTTACAGACACTTCAGAAACGCACGGTATGAAAGTGCACTTAACACATGATTCATGTATGGTTTAATGAATGAATGTAAGTGTTGCACTTGACATAGATGAAAGGGTATCTTCACTGTAAGATTAAAGAACTTACATAAACAAATGTTTTACTTGAATTAAGTATGATTCATAAAGAATAATCTTCATTTAGTAGAAAATGTATTCACCATACAGACGAAAATGTGACATTCTAAAAGTGTGTGCTACTTCACGTGAATAGCATGTAAAAAATTGGCGCTGTGATTAAACACTTTCTTACATTTGTAGAAAGTAATCTTGCTAGAAACAACAATCAATTTATGCAGTGGCGGCTGGTGACATTTGGAAGTGGTGAGGTGTAAAACAATTATCGTACTGTACTGCAGCGGCATAGTGTAGCGAGCGAGCCCAAACCACCTACGGGGGGTTCTCCCCCCAAGAACATTTTGAAAAAAGAGTTGGCAAATGGTTCATTTTCAAGTGAAAGCCAAGCTCCTGTGAAATTTGGAAAAGCCGTGGCACACACCTAATTTTTGTTTCACATTCACTCCCGAAGATACTATCACTGTTAACATATCTTCTCCCCCACCCTCACTTCTCTGTTATTATGTCTCTACGTCTGTCTCTGATTGTATATCTACATCCAAACTTCAACAATGCCCAACAATGCCTAGAGCACCTGCAATCGTATCATATACGTAATGCTCCAGTAAGCAAAGTAGCTTGAAAGGGCCTAATCATTAATCAATTTACCGAAGCGAATAAACAGAAGAAACCAGAAATAAACATGCACGAGTTTACTCTAAGAGCACATTAATACCAGCGCCAAGGGAGTAAACTTTGCTGAAAAACTGCACACTGAAGAGAGAAAAGTAAATTAACTGTAAAGGGAAAAGTCAACAAAAAGCACCCGAAACGAAGATCATTACTATTTTTATGTCAAATCAAGGAGGATTATCTGCTCACTGGAAGTTCATTAACAATATTGGTTTTCCCTGTGGTCACCCTTGTGACAATTACACGTTTATCAACAGACACCTCTAATGAATCGTGTACCAACCTTGCAGCCAGTTTCTGCCACAACCACCAGGTGGTTGTGGCAGAAACTGGCTGCGAGGTCACCACTTACCCGTATTTTCTCCCAGAGAAGAACAAGGGCGAGGATTCAGGTTAGGTGCGTCGACAGTCATGTCCTCTCAGCCCTTTACAACGAGGGAGCCCCGGACCCAGCACTCCGTCCCCCTTTCTCTGAGCCACGGTCCCTACAGAGCTGTCCAGGGTCACCGGCGAAGCGAGCGCCGCAAGCAGCAGCAATTAGCATATTTCAAAGCAACACCTGCTTGGGAACCTGTTTTAGCTACACAGAAGCCAGGTGGAGGAGCACGCGCACTTTTCACAGCAGGTCACTAAGCAAAGGCCCAAGGACATCAACAGCTCAGGACGGGTGTAGAGTGAGTGAAAAGCAAAAAAAAGAACTAGCAATCACAGCGTTAAGTCCCGGAAGGGGCTTCGGGAAGTGGTAACAGGTGATTGTCATGTGTGATAATTATTATTACTGTACACCTGCTCCTCCACACTAATTAACTTTGGATATGCAAATCAGGCCTATTGCATCATGCCTCTGCTCTCCTCCCCTACAGATACGTGGAAAATGCAAAATACAACCTATGGCACTGTGACTTGATAATTACATTTTAAAACGGACATAGCAGCAATAGATAACAATAAACACATGATTTGAAAAAAATTAGATCAATAATAATAATTACATCAAATTAAAAGTGATGAAAATATAAACCTTGAGAGTTACATTTTCCGCCAAAATGCTAATAAAATGTACCCTTTTCAGCCGTCCTTTGGATTTCCAGGCCCTTGGGAGTTGCTCATTTGCTTCCCCATGGAGCCTGCTAAGTTTTTTTAACATACCTGCTCGTTGAGGGTGCAGGGCATCGTCGGAACTGGGGGAAAGCTTCAGGCCTTCAAGTTAGGTGACGACTCCTTTAATCTTTGGACTGCACACGCCATCTGCAGTGCACTGCTTCTCCCCAAGTCACGAATCTGACTGTAGCTGGAAATGGCGTCCACAGTGCCCACACGCGCCGCCCAATGCTCAGGAGGACTGCGAGCCAATTCAGTCTCCAGATGCTGCTCCAGCAGCGCCAGGATTGGCTTGAGCAGGGGATACACCCCGCTCATTAGGAGACCGGGGGCTGCGGCATGAAACAGCACTCGGTCGCCTAATGTGCAGCCGTAGTGCGCATGTTCGGGCTGGTCAGAAAAATGATCAGCCCAAAAACGAACATGCGCACTGCTAGACCACCACCACTGACCCTTGCTGCATGTTGCTGTGCCTGCTGCCAGTGTGTGCCCCACCCCCTTCGGAGCCATTGCACACCTGATTGCCTCGGGCGTGGCCCAGTGACCCGCCGTCGCTGGCAGGCCGGCTTAATTATTTGAGTGGTCTGGAGTAAATATGAACTTAAATTGGTTAAATTAATTTAGTGACACAGTGCCCTGATTGTGTGTAGCGGGGCAACGCCTCAGCGCCCTAATGGACGCACCGCCACTGAATGTATGTAATGTGCGCATTAATATTCCATATATTTGATTTAAATGTAGTTCTCAATTATAGTTATCATTGAGTATTATAATGATTTATTGAATATTACATGTAGTATGAAACTTAAAACATTAGAAACATATATTCATTTGTGTTTAAATGTGCACATGCATATTAAATGTGTACCATTGATGTTTATGCTAAATTTAACATGAGTAGGCCTGTATTTCACCATGCTGCATAAAGCAGATTTAATTTTTCTGCTAACTTGACATTTCTTGCAAGTATTCACATGCATTGTTTGTTTGGAACAGATAAATTACTGTACTAGAGATAGGGGGGAAAGGAGCTTGATGAAAGGTACAAGGAGAAACCAGAGAGCTAACTGAATGAACTATAGTCCAAAAGTTGCGACCTACCTGTGTTTGCAGCCCTGCCAAGTACCACGCATCAGGTGTTAGACTAACGCATTCTAGTACTGGTGTCCGCATCACCGCACTAAAATGCTTAGTCACACATACAGAACTCTCTCACGCCTTTGCTAATCACAATCAGCAAAGCACCTCTAAAAGCAGCCTTGCGTACAGTGCTTAATCTGCGCATTGCCGGTAAAGCAATTTAGCAAATCTGCAGGTCTGAGAAGAGAACGCCAAAAATGCTTGCTTACCTGTATGATGCGGAGAGCTCATTAAAGCCATATATTGGCCTTAAATACCCCGCTATAGAGGAGCGCTGTCTTGGGCCCTGAACAGGGGCGGCTCTAGGCTCATGGTGGCCCTGTGCAGGGAGCGCAGGTAGGGGGCCCCGGAAGAGGGGGTCCGGGCGGGGCAGAGCTCAGGAAGGTGTTTTAATAAAACGTCCAGAAAAGGCGTTAGATGACCAGTAACATGGTAACAGAAAAACTACGTTTACTTTTTGAGTGCTCATCACTTGGATACTTTGTTTTAGAATCTGGGTCTCTGGAGGGACCCCTTTCAACAAGAAAAACACGTTGCCACAAAGCAGGATCCCTCCAATCACATAAATCATATTCAGAACACGGGTCTGTAACATGGTCTTGCTCTTTGGCTTCCTTTTCAATACCAGCATCATCCGTCTGTAAACTCTGAACCCCTTCAGAATGCCAGATGTTGATGGACCGATGAATGATGTTTCAGTTTCTCTGTCTGAGGGTCTTTTGTAATAATCCTCATCCTGAGTTGGTAATTGCTGCATGTTTGTATCAATTTCAGAGTCACCTTGTTCATTTTCATTGGTCTGCTCATGAGTATCATTCTGCTCATGGATATCATAATTTTTTTGTTCTTCTTTATGGTCGTCAGCGCCTGTTTTACCTAGTGCATCAGCAGTACTCTGGCCAGAGGATTCTCCATCTTTAGGTTTCCCTTGGGTGATAAAGTTCAGGATTGCTCCTTCCTGTGACACTACGAAAGCCTGCTGAGCCACCTTTCTCTTTCGTTTTGAATAACCAGATTTGTGTACTCGAATTCTCTTCATTTTGCTTGCAATGCTGCGGGCGAGGCTAGCAGTTGGATAGGGTAAAAAAGAAGACAATCAGCAGTGGCGGCTGCTGAAAGATTTTGATGGGTCATTTTTATTTTCTTGCAAAAACAACAGTTGATGGACAGAATGCAGAACAATGTCATACATTCACCCCAGTACAGAGATCTGGGCCTAAATCCATCGTTTTTTTTGCTCACCACACCACCCCAGTTCAGACATGCCCATATGCAAATCAGCCTTGATCCTGTGCCTCATGGGAACAGTCCAGCCCGAACTGCCAAGCCATGTCTTCTCTGGACTATACAATGAAGGACCAGCATACCTTAATGAACGAGTGAATTTGCACCAACCTACCAGGAAAATATGTTCCAGAACCATCTCCCTAGCAGCCACCCAATGCAGCCGCTGATAAAACAGTGGAGGCCGCTACTTCTCCCACCTGGCAGTGAAGACCTGAAAACCCTCCCCCTGCACCTCAGAGCCTCACCATCGCTCCAGCAGTTCAGGAAGGACCACAAGACCTCGCTGTTCAACCAACAAGCAGCATGATCCAGCAGCATGAATCCCACACCGCCTCGAGACCCTTATGTGTGAAGCAGCTGAGCTTTACAAATCCTGACTGATTGATAGTAATTACCCTTCCCACTACATGTATGACACATTATGAGGACTAGCCACATATGGAAGGTTTATTTGAAGAGTGTTATAAAACTATAGGGTAGATCATGTGACTTGGCATACAAGGTCTATTTTCTCAGTCCACTGAGAACAGTAGAGCCTGGAGAATAGTTCATGATCTATTTGGGAAGTGACCTTAGAAGGAAGAGAGTAAGCTACCTTGAAATTATGGCACACAGAGACCTGTCTCAGTACGTCACTAACTGATCCTGAAGACAGCCTACAGGTAACCAAAGACTCGTCCACTTTACCACATTGTCAAAAGACGAAATACAATATATTTAATTAAGGTTTCTTGTATAGTGCCATATTCGGGCAACCAGTTCTGCTCGCTTTCAGAGCACCTATTAAACAAGGATTAATTACAGTGAGTCCTAAGGCCATGAAAAGGCACTAAAGGTTCACTGAAGCAAAATTAATGTGCAAGGAACATCCAGTCAGGAGACAACTTTCAAGCAGACGTACGAATCACTAGCACAGCGTACCAACGACCCCATGGGCCGTGGCATAAGCAAGGAAAATGGCCCCTTTGGCTGCTGCTCAAGAAGTAAAATATAGCAATTATCAGGGTTCAATGGGCCCCTGAGGGTTTTGGGTCTCAGTACCACTGTACTTGCTGAACTAATGGTAACTATGCCCCTAGTATGGACAGAGAAGGCTGCTTCGCCAATTTCAAACTGAGGACTAGTTAAACTAGTTTTCTCTGCTAGTCACATGACAAGCACTGGAATGTAATTAAAGAAATGATCAAGAAGCCAGTCTCCTACCAAGGTCTCTGCAAAAGGGCATTAGATTGAGTTAACATGGGTAGGCACTGCCATCCTATTCCAGGCGTCCATCCATAGGTGCTTGCATTTCATATCTGCCTAAACACCATATAAACAGACATAACCAAATGCCAAGTACATTCGAACACTCGATGTTTTAAAAGATTTGTGCAGGCAGATCCACTCATTAGATCACAAGTATCAGCTTCATACTCTGTTTTCATGATTGTTGATAAGTAATTGTAATCATTTTAATGAATCCTTAACATTACGTCTAACACCTCGTACCCTGCTCTCCTCTTCCCCCCAATACGACCGTGCCTCCCAAGTTACACCTCCAAAAGTCACCATGCCTCCCCTCAGCCACAAGTAAACACCGCCCCTGCACTCCTGACTCACTCTTCCCTCAACATACAGCGCCGATCTGTACCACTCCCTACCCCTGGCGCACGGTGACCACCTCTCCGACCCGCGCCCTCTCAGAGATGAATCGTGAGAGAGAGGCTCTCTCTCACGATTCATCATGCCCTCCCTTCCCATGACCACCAGAATACCTCCAGCTCGCCACCTCACATGGCTTACCTCCACCCAGACCCAAAGCACACACCATCTACAATAACATCCTCACCCAACCTTCCCCACGCCCCCGGCTCCTCACCCCCACGGGCTGGGAAACATTCCTACGTCTGATCTGCCCTCCTCCCCAGGGCTCCCCACACCCTCGTCCAATGGATCACCTTCCCTCGGGTTCACTCTGCAGTGGCACACGCTGACCTCCTCACTCCCCCTCCCCATGCCCTGACCCTCGGGCTGCTCACCTCGCAGCTGGCACCAAAGGTTGCACACGGGCATGCTATCCTCTGCAAGGCGGCCTTTCTTGCCCAGGGTCTCTAGGCGCGCCGGTGCATGGCCTCGGCCGGTCTTGGTGCTGCTCGCTGCACGCCGGGCACGGGTGCTGCCACCGCTCCTTCCGCCAGTGATGCGTGGTGCTTCTGTAACCCCTTCGCTGCAGGACTCGCGGGCACTGCGTATGCGCGCGCATGCGAGCCTCCGGAGGTGCTAGATCTGGACTATTAAAACAAGCTCGATTCTCCTGGAAAAAAAGTTCTAAACAAGCACAAGACCTACCAGAAGAGCCCGAAACAAGGCCGACCCCACACAAAGACGAGACTGGGTTAGAAAGGAAAAGAGTATAAGAACAACCATTCAGCGTGCATCACATTGGATTTAGCACGCCTCAGTCGTTCATGCGCCAAATCCCTGCCAGGGGCCGCCACGAATATGTATTGTATCCGATTCCTCGTGGTGGCCCCTGGGGTTTGGTGCACAGCTTGCACATGCCTAAGGCCGCCCCTGTCCTGAAACACCCAGTCGGTGGACAAGACGCCGAAGCTCCCTTTCAGATTGCATCGCCCTCTCCATGGATAGCTGCTCGTGTGCAGGACCACTAGTTATTTCATAAACATAAGTGGCCTGCTTCTGTAATGCACCCCCTTTGGCCAGCGCCACACATTGCATGGCAGCACCGACCATAGTGCAGCAGGGAGGTTCCCTGGTGATGGCAGGTGATCGGAGTAATTACTGCGGGAGGACGACACAGCGGCTGTTCTATGGTCCCAGATAGAGCCCTGTTATTACTCTGCTGTGTCTCTCAGGCCAGCCTGCTGAAGCTTGATTTCGTCAGCCTGTTCACTCATTTCCTGTAGTCGCTAGTTTCAGTAATTTGTAGTTAGGGGGTGGGTGGTGTGGTGGGCACGTGTGGCAGCTGGGTGAAGAACACTCAGTAATAAAAGTGCCACTGCTACCGGCCCGTCTGCCAGAATAAAACACTTCTGAGCGAGAACAGATGTGGGTTGGGAGTCTCCGGCTTCTGCTCAGGCCAGGGCACCCTTTAACTGCCGCCTGCTGTTGCAACCCGCAGCGTGCCCACCAACCAAAGAGCTTCAGCCAAAAGGCGCACCTCAAGAGAAACCAAGCGCTGAAGCGTCCAGCCTGGTAGCAGTGACTCCCCAGGCACTTTCCTGGCAGCAGTCAGGGGGGTCATTCCCCATGCTCAGTCTGCAGGCTCCGTACTGTCAAAGTCAGTTGATCTCTGTAGCATTTGCGTAACAATACTAGTCGCAATGCAAGTTAGTTTACACCATGCATAAGAGTGTTTCTTTCATTTATAGTTCAGACTGAGCCCGGGAGTTTACTTGGTTCACGGAACATGATGAATTAATGTTGTGAGTGTGATGAATGATGCCTGGCAATTTCCAGCTTCATACAGCTGTAAACGCCTAACTGTCAGCATCCCTACTGTGATGGAACTCTTAAATAGGTGGTGATATTTGAAATCACACAACTCCTAGGGAGTTCTAAATATTTATTAATATATGCCTTCGTAATGAAAGTTATATTCAACAGAATGTTTTTAGGTCTCGCTGAGACAGCGAAAGCTGTCTCTTTGAGACATTTTGTAAGTGGGCTTTCAAAAGTGCTACCCACATGGTTTTGCTGGCCTAGGGTTTGAGTGCACGATGGTGTGCACGTGCACAGCTGCTCCTTGCATTCCCCCCTCCCTTCTCACCCAGCCCTTTGATGCTCTGCTCGATTACTTTCACTTTCGCCGCTTTGACCCTTGCATTCCCCCCTCCCTTCTCACCCAGCCCTTTGATGCTCTGCTCGATTCCTTTTCACTGTCCTTAAATCCCTTTGTAAGTCCATCTTGTTTGGGTCACCTTTGCTTCATTAGACCCATCTTTCCCGACTAGGAACAGGTTATTTTTGTCCACTCCCTTTAATCTACTTTAATAATAAACTCTCGCCTTAAGTGAAGCAATTGACTTTTAAATGTTGTCGTAATCTTACAGCCTTGTTCTCAAACAAGAAAACTCCTCTCCTTCCACACGTTTCCCATTCGGCCATCTTTTCTTCTGCAGTAGTTGATAACATTGTGGCCATGTTTTAACCAAAGCATCAGGTTTCTGCAATTTTGTAACGACGTGGTGATGCACATACTTTCTGTATGTTGTACATTCCGCTGCCCCTAATGTGTCCGAGGTTTGTGAGCTGTGATGCATGCTAGCGCGATCCCACGCCATGCGCCTCTTCAGCCCACCTAAAATATACCATCCTCACTCTCTAGGTTAGAATTCGACACTTCAAAAACAAACGTGTAGAAACGATCTTCTATTAATAATGCTATAATGGCAGCGCTTCTATGCATTCCATCGTAAATGTTCTGTGGAAAGTATTTTTATTTTATCATTTTGCAGTGGTTCCGGTAGGTCGGCAGTCATTGATTCCTTGTTTGTGTACCTTTGCCCAGGGGCGTTTCTTCAATTGGTGCAACAGGTGCAGTGGCACCAGGGCCGACGAACGCTGATAATTCGTGTATTTAATATAACTGTAGCATATTGAGGAGGTTGGGGGGTCATTTACTTACTTGCCCTGGGGTCCATGACACTGAATAGGCTGGTGTTTCGCCACGTAATTTCATTGGTCAGTGTTTAGCATTCGAGGTTGTACTCCTGAGTGACGTGACATAGAATGTAAGATTGATTGTGCCAGGGCATGAAAAGAAAATGCTGCTCAGGGCGCCAATTGTGTAAGGCATCTAGACCTCACATATGCTCTTCCCTCTATGTTTTTCTCACTGGTCTCACATGTTCTATTCCCTCTGTATTTTCACTCTGCCCTCACATGTGCTTTTCCCTCTCTATTTTTCTCTCTTTCCTCACACATGCTATTCCCTCTGTATTTGTCTCTCTTCCCTCACATGTACTCTTCCTTCTGCATTTTTTCTCTATGCTCTCACATGTGCTCTTCGCTCAGTATTTTTTTCTCTGCCCTCGCATGTGTTCTTCTCTCTATATTTTTCTCTCTGCTCTCACATGCTCTCTTCCCTCTCTGTTTTTATCTCCGGTCTAACATGCGCCCTACCCTCTGTATTTTTTTCGCTTTGCTCTCACATGAGCTCTTCCCTCTCTATTTTTCTCTCCTCCCTCACATGGACTCTTCCCTCTGTATTTTTCTCTCTGCCCTCACGTGCTTTTCCCTCTGTATTTTTCTCTCTGCCCTCACATACTCTTCCCTGTATGTTTTCCTCTTTGCCCTCAAGTGCACTCTTCCCTCTGATCACATGCATACACAACTATGCACACATACAAACACACACATGCATTTACACACACATATGAACATATACAAATACACACAGACATGCATAAACATATGCATATACATGCACACCAACACACCAACCCCACATACACAGATAAACAAGCACGCACACCAACATACTCAAACACATATACATACACACAAACATGCATACACAGACATAGGTATACACACAAACATATGTGTACATATCCATGAAGACAAATGAACACAATGACACACCCATACTTGCACACCAACACACACATGCATACACAATCATATACACATACAAACACACACACATGCATACACACACAGATATATACATATAGACACACACACTATGCACACACGCATCTCCCGTACTGTCTCAGGGGAAGAGTCGGTGTCAGCTGTCTCCTAGAGGGAGATCTCGCATGAGACAGTAAGACTCAGAGACATGTGGCGGTGGGGAGAGACAGACATGCCTCCCTTTAATTGTGTTGTTGCAAGATGGGGACTATCTTCTGCCACTGGTGCATTCAGATAAGCGGCAGGAAGTTCGTCGGACACATGCACTGGTTTCAATTTCGAGAAAGTGGGGTGAACGTTTCACAGATCGGGAGTGTGTGTCAACACGTGTTTCTCCTTCACGGCAAGGCCAATCAGTACGTTTTGTTTAACCGTGTGGTCATGAATCCTTTAATTGCATAAGTGAGCGGGTATGGATGTAAACAAAAATGTAACACTAATACCACATTTTCTGTCACTCTTGTGAACAGGTTTGCTGTGAATGTATGAATGAGAATGGCGTTTTAGAATACGTTGCATGGAAAAGGGTCAACATGGTGTATACGTGTTTTTGGGTGTTTTTTTTTCTTTTTAAGTTATTTTTTATTGCATGGTTGACGTCATGATATACCGGATTCGGATGCTTCATTGCAGATCAGTTGTTTGGCCCGTGGTTATTTACGAGTTTGGAAAATACTCTTGTATTGTTTTGATTCTTTTTGTCTCTGCCCTATCTATTGGCTGCGTCCTTACTCTCTCCCATCTTCTCTCACATGCCACTGCTGTGCAGTGGGGTGGAAGGAAGCACTTGCCACAGCTGTGTACTGTGCAATGGGGGGAAAGGAAGCACGCACCACAGCTGTGCACTGTGCAGAGATGTCAAAGGTAGCACGGACCACAGCTGCGCAGAGATGTCAAAGGAAGTACGCACCACAGTGATGGAAAAACGCAAATGTTTTAAAGGTGCGGTCCATTCCTAAGCTGTGTACTGTGCAATGGGGAGAAAGGAAGCACGCACCACAGCTGTGCTCTGTGCAGGGATGTCAAAGGTAGCACGCACCACAGCTGCGCAGAGGTGTGAAAGGAAGCGTGCACCGTGGTGCTGAAAAAACATGAATGTTAAAAGGTGCGGTCAATTTTTAAGCTGTGAACTGTAAAATGGGGACAAAGGAAGCACGCACCACAGCTGTACACAGAGCAGAGACGTGAAAGGTGGCACGCACCAAAGATAAGCAGAGGCATTATTTAGCAGCCGGTGCCAGCAAGCACGCACAAAAAGCAAGTGCTAATAATTAAGTGCCCATGTGCGCACGGGCAGACCCCAACTCAAATTAACCCCACAGCAAGGGCCTGCGTTATGCCCCTGGATCGAGCGAGCACCAAAAGCAATGTGGGGAAAGGAAACACGCACCACAACTGTGCACTATGCAGAGATGTCAAAGGTAGCACGCACCACAGTTGCGCAGAGGTGTGAAAGGAAGCGCGCACCACGGTAATGAAAAAACGCTAATGTTAAAAGGTGCGGTCAATTTTTAAGATGGTACCGAAAAAGAGGCGACTATAGAGGCCAACTACAGAGTACAGCAAATGTCTTGACAATAACATACTAATACAAAGATAACGATGCAGGAAGAGAGTGCTGACATAGATGAAATGCGGGTGCTGGAAAAAGAAGCGCGCACCCTTGTGGCAGTGGAGTCTGTCCCTTGGCTGGCGTCGAGGGGATGCGCCATGTTAGTATCTTATTGTCATGAATGCGAGTGCTGGAAAAGAAGCGCACACTCTTGTGGCGGTGGGGTCTGTCCCTTGGATGGGGTGGAGGGGACTCGCCTTGTAAGGAAAGCTGCAAGGTCTTGAAATGAAACATGATGCACAACAAATGGCATGCTGCGCGCCGCTGCTCTCTCCCGACAGCTAAACGCTGTGGGAGTAAACATTTTCAGTAAAGGTGGGACATGCACTCGCCTTTGGCCTATTGCGTGCTTTCATTTTTGAAAGCCACACACAAAGGTCAATAGCATGTGTGGAAAATTGAACACCACACGCACGAGTTTGCAGAAAGTCTGAACTGATTCTAAGAGGCCTTCTCCTAGAGCACCGCATGCGTGCTTGGCTAGGCTCGACCTATACAAGCTTTGACATAGCCAATAGGTCTTGCCTTTGGGGCGTTATAAGTGTTTAGACAGAGCTATTGGCTTTGTTAATGTTTTTAATATGTGTTGTAGAGCATTGTGAATGTTGTGCAGCATGTTGAAAATGTATAAGTTATAATAAAAAAGTGTTATAACTATTTCTGTCACCTTATATCTATCTGGAAAAACATTACATACAACTGAAGTATTGAACTAAAAACCAAAATTAATACAAAAAATGTGTTCTAGTTTATTTGTGTATGCATTGCTGTAAATTTTTCCTTGCTTGTTGTAATTCATTTTTGTTATAGTTTTTATTGGTAGGTATGGGATATAAACAACGGGAAGGTGGATGCTATGAAATAGTATTTATTTAGATAGGAGTAGTGAAGAGTTATTTGTGGAGAATTAATAGATGTCAAATTTTTATGCCAAACTGAAGTGGTGTGGAGTGATGCTGAGGTGGTTGTGAGTAGTGGCGGAGGTGATGCTCAGGTGATCCAGAATGATATTGAGGTGATGCTGAAATGGTGGTGCGCTGGTTCTGAGGTGATGCTGGATGATACATAGGTGGTACTGAGTGATGCTGAGGTGGTGCTGAGTGATGAAAAAACGCGAATGTTAAAAGGTGCTGTCCATTTTTAAGCTGTGTACTGTGCAATGGGGGAAAGGAAGCACACACCACAGCTGTGCACTGTGCAGAATTGTAAAAGGTAGCATACACCGTAGCTGCGCACAGGTGTGAAAGGAAGCGCGCAGCACGGTGCTGAAAAAACGTGAATGTTAAAAGGTGCGGTCAATTTTTAAGCTGTGCACTGTGCAGTGGGGTGAAAGGAAGCGCACACCACAGTTGTGCAATATGCAATAAGGTGAAAGGAAGCACACACCACAGCTGTGCACTGGGGTGAAAGGAGGCACACACCACATATCTGCACTGTGTAGTGTTGTGAAAGAAAGCACTCGCCACTTCTGTGCAGTGGGGTGAAAGGAAGCACTCGCCACAGCTGTGTACTGTGCAGTGGGGGAAAGGAAGCACGCAACACAGCTGTGTACTGTGCAGAGATGTCAATGATAGCACGCACCACAGTTGCGCAGAGGTATGAAAGGAAGCGATCACCACGGTGCTGAAAAAACGTGAATGTTAAAAGGTGCGGTCGATTTTTAAGCTGTGTACTGTGCAATGGAGGAAAGGAAGCACGCACCACAGCTGTGCACTGTGCAGAGATGTGAAAGGCAGCATGCACCACAGCTGTGCAGAGTCATTATTTAGCAGCCGGTGTGAGCAAGCACGCACAAAAAGCAACCAGCAGACACTGGCTCAAATTAAGCCCCCAGCAAGGGCCTGCATTACGCCCCTAGATCGAGCGAGTCCAAAAAGCAATGTGGGAAAAGGAAGCACGCACCACAAATGTGCACTGCGCAGGGATGTCAATGGTAGCAGGCACCACAGCTGCGCAGAGGTGTAAAAGGAAGCGCGCACCACGGTGCTGAACAAACGTGAATGTTAAAAGGTGCGGTCAATTTTGAAGCTGGTACTGTGCAATGGGGGAAAGGAAGCAAGCACCACAGCTGTGCACTGTAGAGACATGTCAAAGGTAGCACGCACCTCAGCAGCGCAGAGGCATTATTTAGCAGCCGGTGCCAATAAGCACGCAATGGGGGAAAGGAAGCACACACCACAGCTGTGCACTGTGCAGAAATGTCAAAGGTAGCACACACCGTAGCTGCGCACAGGTGTGAAAGGAAGCGCGCAGCACGGTGCTGAAAAAACGTGAATGTTAAAAGGTGCGGTCAATTTTTAAACTGTGCACTGTACAGTGGGGTGAAAGGAAGCACGCACCACAGCTGTGTAATGTGCAATAAGGTGAAAGGAAGCACGCACCACAGCTGTGCACTGGGGTGAAAGGAGGCACTCACCACATATCTGCACTGTGCAGTGTTGTGAAAGGAAGCACGCGCCACTACTGTGCAGTGGGTGAAAGGAAGCACTCGTCACAGCTGTGTACTGTGCAATGGGGTTTAAGGAAGCACGCACCACAGCTGTGCGCTGTGCAGAAATGTCAAAGGTAGCATGCACCACAGTTGCGCAGAGATGTGAAAGGAAGCACGCACCACGGTGATGAAAAACACGTGAATGTTAAAATGTGCTGTACATTTTTAAGCTGTGTACTGTGCAATGGGGGGAAAGGAAGCACGCACCACAGCTGTACACTGTGAAGAGATGTCGAAGGTAGCACGCACCACAGCTGTGCAGAGGTGTGAAAGGAAGCGCGCACCACAGTGCTGAAAAAACGCTAATGTTAAAAGGTGCGGTCAATTTTTAAGATGGTACCGAAAAAGAGGCGACTATAGAGGCCAACTACAGAGTACAGCAAATGGCTTGACAATAACATACTAATACAAAGATAACAGTGCAGGAAGAGAGTGCTGATATAGATGAAATGCGAGTGCTGGAAAAAGAAGCACGCACTCTTGTGGGGGTGGGGTCTGTCCCTTGGCCGGGGTGGAGGGAACTCGCCTTGTAAGGAAAGCTGCAAAGTCTTGAAATGAAACATGATCCACAACAGATGGCACGCTGCGTGCCTCTGCTTGCTCCTTACAGCTAAACACTGTGGGAGTAAACATTTTCTGAAAAGTTGGGACATGCACCCTCCTTTGGCCAATTGCGTGCTTTCATTTTTGAAAGCCACAAGCAAAGGCCAATAGCATGTGTGGAAAATCGAACACCACACACACGAGTTTGCAGAAAGTGTGAAGTGATTCCAAGAGGCCTTCTCCTAGAGCAGTGAATGTGCGCTCCGCTAGGCTCGACCTAAAAATGCCTAGCACACTTGATGACAATTGGTTTATAAAATAAACCCCAGGAATAGATACTGTGTTCACTTGCCAAGGAGACATTTAAAAAAAGGCACTTATCCAAAATTCTCACCACTGGATCTCTCCTTGTACCCTTGTTATGTACATAGGGTTTTTTCATGCCGATCGAATATCACTATCGTTTTAGTCATGAAAAAGTTGACAGGCATGATCATGACACAATACTCTGAATGCATTTTTTTTTTTTAATTATTTTTATTAAACATATTCAGCATATTCAACATAGGTACAGTTCCATCAGATCAATGACAGGGCATACAGCGGCATCAATGTATACAGACTTAGGAGAATGAGGTTTGGGAGTTATGATGCGGGGGGACTCTCACATTCGGGATCATCTGGGGGGCACATATATAACCACGATATGCATTCCAGGGAGACCAGATCCTAGACCACTTTCGGGGACAGCCCCTAGCTGCATACACTGTCTTTTCCCTCAGCATACACCAGTCAAGGTCCGTTTCCCAATCTGTGACCCTTGGGGCTTGCACTGCCCCCCAGAGTTGAGCGATGTTTCTTTTGGCGATCATGCAGCCCAGTGTAACCCATTGTATAGCGTGTGAGTTCAGGTCGGTGGGTTCCCAGATATTGAGGAGGCATCTGGGGGCTTCCGGCCATACAGGAAGTTCGAGTACCTGGCTCATGATTGTGAAAAAGTAGGTCGCACACTGCTCGTCACACCAGCAAGTTGCCCCAAAGGACTGTGGGAAATGTAGTGGCGACGGCAGGTACGCCTATGCCACGATATGTAAATAGACACAATGGAAAGTATAGTTCCCAGGCAAACATATACGACTATTAGTTCGAATTGATAAAGCACAGAAGTAATAAAACAAACAAATAATGCAGTTCACAATTTTAATTAAAAAAGGACATTAAAAAATCACATAAAGTGAAATAACAATGTACAATAAAATTGGACTTTTCAATAATACAATTCAATAATATAGATTATACATAGTGGCAAAACATAAAATATCTTCACGACGCGCGTTTCGGCACAGAGTGCCTTCGTCAGGAGTAGCCACAACAAATCTAAAGAGTTAATGAAAACAATAATTATTATACATACAATTCTGTGCTACAGTTTTGATTTAACAATGGTCAGTGTAAGGGGGTGCCGTGTGGACTGCCAAAATGTAATTAAAAACAGGTCAAGTACCTCTCCTGGCGCGCAGGTGAAGATCCAAGGCTCGTCAGCCCGTTGGCTCGAGGGAGCCGTATTAAATTGTGAAAAAGTAGGTCGCACACTGCTCGTCACACCAGCAAGTTGCCCCAAAGGACTGTGGGAAATGTAGTGGCGACGGCGGGTACGCCTATGCCACGATATGTAAATAGAACAGTATGTGTTGCGTTAGCCATCCCTGGACACGTGTTTCGAGGTAGTTGCCTCTCGTCAGCAGGAAGCAGGTCAGTGTAAGGGGGTGCCGTGTGGACTGCCAAAATGTAATTAAAAACAGGTCAAGTACCTCTCCTGGCGCGCAGGTGCAGATCCAAGGCTCGTCAGCCCGTTGGCTCGAGGGAGCCGTATTAAATTGTGAAAAAGTAGGTCGCACACTGCTCGTCACACCAGCAAGTTGCCCCAAAGGACTGTGGGAAATGTAGTGGCGACGGCGGGTACGCCTATGCCACGATATGTAAATAGAACAGTATGTGTTGCGTTAGCCATCCCTGACGAGAGGCAACTACCTCGAAACACGTGTCCAGGGATGGCTAACGCAACACATACTGTTCTATTTACATATCGTGGCATAGGCGTACCCGCCGTCCCCACTACATTTCCCACAGTTCTTTGGGGCAACTTGCTGGTGTGACGAGCAGTGTGCGACCTACTTTTTCACAATTTAATACGGCTCCCTGGAGCCAACGGGCTGACGAGCCTTGGATCTGCACCTGCGCGCCAGGAGAGGTACTTGACCTGTTTTTAATTACATTTTGGCAGTCCACACGGCACCCCCTTACACTGACCTGCTCCCTGCTGACGAGAGGCAACTACCTCGAAACACGTGTCCAGGGATGGCTAACGCAACACATACTGTTCTATTTACATATCGTGGCATAGGCATACCCGCCGTCGCCACTACATTTCCCACAGTTCTTTGGGGCAACTTGCTGGTGTGACGAGCAGTGTGCGACCTACTTTTTCACAATTTAATACGGCTCCCTTGAGCCAACGGGCTGACGAGCCTTGGATCTGCACCTGCGCGCCAGGAGAGGTACTTGACCTATTTTTAATTACATTTTGGCAGTCCACACGGCACCCCCTTACACTGACCTGCTCCCTGCTGACGAGAGGCAACTACCTCGAAACACGTGTCCAGGGATGGCTAACGCAACACATACTGTTCTATTTACATATCGTGGCATGGGCGTACCCGCCGTCGCCACTACATTTCCCTCAGTTCTTTGGGGCAACTTGCTGGTGTGACGAGCAGTGTGCGACCTACTTTTTCACAATTTAATACGGCTCCCTTGAGCCAACGGGCTGACGAGCCTTGGATCTGCACCTGCGCGCCAGGAGAGGTACTTGACCTGTTTTTAATTACATTTTGGCAGTCCACACGGCACCCCCTTACACTGACCTGCTCCCTACTGACGAGAGGCAACTACCTCGAAACACGTGTCCAGGGATGGCTAACGCAACACATACTGTTCTATTTACATATCGTGGCATAGGCGTACCCGCCGTCGCCACTACATTTCCCACAGTTCTTTGGGGCAACTTGCTGGTGTGACGAGCAGTGTGCGACCTACTTTTTCACAATTTAATACGGCTCCCTTGAGCCAACGGGCTGACGAGCCTTGGAACTGCACCTGCGCGCCAGGAGAGGTACTTGACCTGTTTTTAATTACATTTTGGCAGTCCACACGGCACCCCCTTACACTGACCTGCTCCCTGCTGACGAGAGGCAACTACCTCGAAACACGTGTCCAGGGATGGCTAACGCAACACATACTGTTCTATTTACATATCGTGGCATAGGCGTACCCGCCGTCGCCACTACATTTCCCACAGTTCTTTGGGGCAACTTGCTGGTGTGACGAGCAGTGTGCGACCTACTTTTTCACTACCTGGCTCATGATGTTGTGAATGTCTCGCCAGTAAGCCTGTATGGGGTCGCAGTGCCAGATTATGTGAGTGAACGTGCCTAGCTGGGTACATCCCCTTCTGCAATAACCATCTGCTGAACTACCCATGTGAATCAATTAGGGCCCCGTGATGTAAACTCTATGTAGGATTTTCAGTTGCACAAGACGGAGGCGTGCCGAAATGGCGACAGTTTTGGGGGAGGACACTGCGGTCTGCCAATTTTCATCGTCCAACTCATACCATCCTTCACCCATTTCTCTCGCAAGGGCGTCAGTGGGTCATCCATATTGTTAATGAGTTTCCTATATGTTAAGGAGATGGCCCTCTCGGGCAAATAGCCATCTAGCAGTCTGTCCTCCAGTGGTGAATAATCAGGTGGGGAAGTGTCGTGAGGCAGTGTCGTTAGCAGTGCGTGGCATACTTGCAAGTAGCGAAAACGCTCTGATTCCGCAGTGGTATACTGAAGTTGGAGGGAGTCAAAAGGCTTAACGCCGTTTTTATCCCACAGATCTCTAATGTGTGAAATGCCAATTAGGTCCCATTTATCGAAGCCCTGCGAGTTGCCCAAGTCCCCGAATTTCTGGAAGTCCCACAGGGGTGTGGAAAGGGTCAGTTTATTGGTCCAGCTCAGCGAGGCGGTCGCCGTGTGCCAGATGTGGACGGAGTGCTTGGTGGGGCCAGTGAGGGGGTATCTATTTGGCTTGGAGTAGAGGGCCTTAGTAAAGGCACCGTTGGGAAGGAGGTGCCTGTCCATACCAAACCCGGGATCGTCAGGCCGCCCATAGGTGCAGTGGTTTATTGCCGTTAGATGTGAGGCCCAGTAGTATTTCCTAATGCCGGGCAGTCCTATCCCCCCATCGAACCAGCTAAGGGTGAGTTTTTTAAGAGCAATACGAGGCCTCCCATACCAAAGAAGGTCTCGTTGAAGCCCCTCTATTTGTTGAAAGTAAAAATTTGGTACTGGATCTGCCGAATTCTGAAGGACATAAAGAAAGCGGGGTAAGGACATCATTTTGAAGAAGGCCGCTTTGCCTAATAAGGAGAGGGGAAGTGATTTCTAATTTGCAATATCTTGCTTTAGTCGTTGTATCGGGGGAACAAGATTTCGGGTGAAACGGAGAGATTTGTCTAGTGAAATAAAAATACCCAGATATTTAAAACCGTCTGAAACTATTGGTATAGGACAGTTTTGTGGTATTGGGGGGACTTCTCCACTTAAGACGTAGAGGTGAGACTTCTGCCAGTTGATGCCGAACCCGGAGTACCTACCAAAAACGGAAAGGATATCGAATAGTGCAATAAGAGATCTTTTGGGAGAAGCGAGGTATAACAGAATATCGTCCGCGTACAAGGATATTCGGTCTTCCCAGCCGGCCGCCCACTGCAACCCACGGATCATTACATCCCTGCGGATCCAGGCCGCAAGGGGTTCAAGGGCTAAGGCAAACAACAGGAGGGAAAGGGGGCACCCTTGACGTGTCCCTCGCCTAAGTAGGAAGGAGTCAGATTTCCTGTTGTTCACAACTACCTGGGCCAATGGGGAGCTGTAGAGCAATCGTACCCACTGAATAAAGCCCGGCCCAAATCCCAGTTTATTGAGCACTGCGAATAGATAGGGCCATTTGAGAGTATCGAAAGCCATTGTGGCGTCCAAGGAGACCACAATGGCGTCCTCCCGCAGGGTCGGCGCTCTGCACAATACCCCATGCAGTTTGCGGAGATTAAGGGCGGTATTTCGCCGGGGCATAAACCCCGATTGATCAGGGTGCACCAGGCCACTAATGACCTTGATCAGTCTATTAGCGAGCACCTTAGCTAATATTTTGGGCTCAGCGTTTAACAATGAGATAGGCCTGTAGGAGGCACAGTCAGTTTTGGGTTTCCCTTCCTTATGGATCGCGACGATAGTCGCGATTCGCTGGTCTAGGGGAAACGATCCCTGCTCAAGGCTGGTCTCAAACATTGATTTCAGATGTGGTGCTAGTCTGTCAGGGCGGAGTTTGTAGAGTTCGATCGGGAGGCCATTAGGCCCCAAGGCCTTGCCTGGGCGGAGTGCTCTGATTGCAGTTGCGATCTCATCAGCTATAAGGGCGCTATCCATGAAAGCATGGTCACTATCGGATAATACCGGCAGATAGATATCCCGCAAAAGTTCAGAGGAGTCGGCTTCGGTGTATGGCACTTTGGAGCGGTAGACTGTACGGAAGTGAGCTGCAAAGTGGTCGACTATTTCTTGAGGATCCACTATAGCTGATCCTCCAGGATCCCTTAGTTCGGGAACTAGTCGGCTATCTCGCTCTTTTTTGTCTAGCCAGGCGATTAATTTCCCAGCTTTGTCACCCCAGTCATAAATCCGTCCCAGTCTGCACTGTCCTAGAATCTTGGCCCGGTCCATGACCAGGGCTCGGTATGCCTCCTGTCGGAGTTGCAGAGCATGGAGGGCCTCCGGCGAGGGATCGGGGTCAAGATCATTTTCCAGACGGTAGATATCTTGTTCTATATCAGAGACCTACGCTAGCTTGTCTTTTTTGAACCCTGATATGAGGGAGAGGGCTTCGCCATGTACTACTGTTTTGAAGGCTTCCCACAGTGTCTGCGGGGAGTCTACCGAGCATTCATTACCCAGAAAATAATTGTCAATGGATTTAATAAGACCGGCCCGTATTTTAGGGCACTTGAGATGCCAGGGGTTAAATGAATGCATTGTTTTGACAGTTCAAGAGTGGTTGGATGAGATTGCGATCGAGTGTCTAATCAGTTTTGTCTCTGTACATACGCACATTACCCTTGCGCATGTTGCAGCTATTGGAATTGCTCTATTGCTTCATTCTCCATGTACACCACATTCTGAAACATTTTTTTTTTAAGCTGCTAGAGTACTGGAGGTAGAAAAGTATAAAGTTAAAATGTTTAAAATATTTCTTAAAATGTTAGTGTTTTAATAAGTATAGGCCTATGTTGGCGAGTTGATTTAGTTTCTTATTTTTATAGATGTATTTAATTATACTGCCACTTTTGAACCACAGACATCTTAATGATTTTGGGGGACGTGGGCCAAACTTATTTTGGGGGGCCCTATTCCAAACAGCTTTGAATTCATAATCCAGTTTCAGCTTCTTCATGCGGCCCTCTTTGGCCTGGTCACTGACAGTGCACTGGCACACTGGCCCAAATTCCAAATGTGTTTACATCTAATATTCAGAGTTAGTGACTGTGTTTTCAATATTGAAACACAGCAGCAACTCACTGATATTATTGCAGATAATCCCTGTGACCCATTCCCATTTCGCACATGAGGTCCTTTTTGCCTCTAAAAGAAACTTTTTTGTTGATATTACACAAAACATAAATAAAAAAATTCTCTGCAAAATGCCTGTTAAAGACTCACACATATCACCCACAATAAAAATAAATTAAAAAGATAACAGTATTTAAAACAACCTATTTTAAGAGTTATTCCAGGTCGTTAAGGAAAGACTCTGCAGAACAGATATGGCTTTGTGGGGGTGGCATCCTGAAAAGCTGTGGGCCTGGGCTAACGCCCATTTTGTCCAGACCTTAAAACGTCTGTTTCGAATATTGAAATTTTATATTTCTTGCTAGTTAGAAATGGCCGTCCGGTTGACAAATGTAAAGGCCATTTTCTATGTTTAATTTTAAACTCCTTCTCGACGAATGACAATATATGTGTCACAAAGGGGCACGGTCATACTTTCTGCCAATCAGAAGCGCGCCACGTGCTTTTCATCGGTCCACCAATCCAGATGAGGGACGTGATGACTAGTATCATCATAGGTCTTTGGGAGAAAGAGGCGGGGAAACTCGTTTGTTTTTCATCTAGGAAGCAGGATGGTGGTGTGTAACTTCTTCCTACAGGGTAGGTGCCGGTACGGCGATCGTTGCTGGAATGAGCACCCAGGCCGCGGCGGCGGCGGAGGAGGAGGAGGAGGAGGAGGAAGAAGAGGAGGAGGTGGCGGTCGACAGTATCAGCAGCCTTCACAGGGTAAGTACCAACAGAACTCTAGCAAATGTTGGTGTTTCTGAATCTGCTGTAGAACTATCATGGTACATGTGGTATTTGTGACTCATCCCGTGCTTCGAAACACCAACGGGATTTGCTGTTCACAAACTAGGAAATTTGCATAGATACGTTTTTGTGAGGTTAGGACCTAGCAACGGGGTGGACTGGCTCGCTAGGGATAGTAACTGTTAATACTAGTGGTCGAGGTGGGCAGGAACTATAGTGAATTGCGTTGCCAAGCTTTTTATTTCTTTTGCAGGGATAGTTCCTATCAATTTTTATTTCACAACATCTGTTTCTAAACTATTAATACCTTCTACCCTAGCCGTGTAGGAGAGGGTCCTCGATTCTATCCCGTCTTTTGCCCTTTCCGTCTTCCCTTCATCCTCCAACTCACTTCTCTCCGCCCTGCTCATTCCTCGTTTCTTCCTTATTCCCCTTTTCATGCAAATTCAAATACATTAGGTGTCCTGCTGACAGTGTGCAGCTGCTGACATATCCAACTCCGAGCCTAGAAGGAGATGCAGACATTGCTCAAGTTATGTATTTTCTATTGAGACACTGAATTGCAGACGAGTAGAAGAGCATGCGCAAATCAACCAGCCAAACGTTACATCTTTGTAAATATAATGGGTTTCAGTGTAAATCACGTTCGCGCACACGGAAAAATGATGCAAAATCGATAAATGTCACAGTTGAAGGAGGATTCAAAATTTGCGAACATACGTGACAAGAATTTTCAATTCTATTAAGGACAAGGAGGCGAGGATTATGCTTTCTCATTTCTTTATTAGAAATGCTCAGCAGCCAATTAGAAGAAACGTTAGATAAACGAAAAACTACAGTACCCATGTACACCAGGGTACCACGTGACCAACCATAGAGTCTCCCATATAAAAGGTCATGTAGATGGTAGTACGTCCTCTTTCTTTGGTGAGGAATAGTTCACATTAAACAGGAAGTCCAATGAAAACGATGAATGACAGGTAAAGGAATCCATCAGCAACAGCCAGCGATCCCTGCGACGAAGCAGGACTCAGCATCCGCAGATCACAGGAAACAGTAGACCATCAAAACAGGATAAGCAGATGGAACCGAAGAACCACTACTTCGGGTCAGAACCTGAAAAGAGACATACAGCCGTAATACTCATCCAATAAAGAGAGTGAAGTCAAATTAGGGGGGGAATATAGAGAAACAAGGAATTGCGTCAAACATAATCCATATGCAAAAATAACAGTAGAATGCAGAACATGTGCCCAAACAATGACAATGGGTGGGATAATCCTCGCCTCCTTGTCCTTAATAGAATTGAAAATTCTTGTCTCGTATGTTCGCAAATTTTGAATTCTATGTCAGGACAGGAGGCTCCGATTATGCTTGTTCAAAGCTGATCCACCACTACAGAAGCAATCTGTTCAATAGGTTTGTAATAAAAGGTTTTGAACACAGAGTCAGAAGACCAATCTGCGGCTTTCATGATGCCCAATAATGAAACACCCATCGAGAATGCTTTGGAGGCCATAGCCCCACGTGCCGAATGAGGACCAAAAATGGAAACATCAATGCCAGCTTCAGACATGAGCCATCTAACCCAGCGAGCTAAAGTAGCTGGGGTAACAGGACGAAAAGGCTTCTGCAAAGCAATCAGTAATTGACCCTGCCTATCAGAACGTAAAGGAGCAGTACATACCTCATAATCCTTGACACATTGAACAACGCAAAGGTTGGGATGATGAGGAAAGGAAGGATAGGTAATTGAGGTAATAGCCGTTTTGGTGCGTTTGGAAAGAAGAAAAGTGACACCCTCAGGTGTAAAACTGCGACCTGCCAAGTCCAACGCACGCACATCAGACACCCGTTTGCAAGAAACAAGACATAACAGCATAGTCGATTTGGCTGAGAGTTGCTTACGGGAAAGCAAGGAATTAGAAGGCCAAGCCTCCAAAAACTTTAAAACAATGGAGACATCCCAAAGCGAGACATACTTAGGACAAGGAGGATTCGACAGACGAATACCTTTTAAGCAATTTGGTAACCAAGGGATGCTCACCCGCAGGTTTATCATCGATATGAATATGAGCCGCTGAAATGGCAGAGCGAAAGTTGTTGACCGTGTGATAAGCCAAACCGGAGGAAGCGAGAGAGGCTAGAAAATTAAGGATCAGAGAGACATCCGCTGAAGCGGGATCAACCTCCCGTTGAATACACCAGTCACACCATCGTTTCCATGAGCCTCTATATCGTTTGAGTATTGGGAGACCAGGCTTCACTGATGAACTTGGAAGCGTCGCGTGAAAGGCCTGGGAGCGACCAGCGATCCCCGAAATTCGCCATGCAAGCAGAAGGAGATTGCCCGATAGAACTAGGGGATGCGGATTGCCGAGAGGATCCAACAATAGATTCCACTTCTGGGGAAGAAGGAGTGGCACCGCACAACACCTCTCCAAGAGAACTGTGGTAAATAAAATAAATATTACCGGACTGAATTTCATGCGGAATCTTAAATTAAAGTAAATAGCTAAAAATAACAAGAGGCAGAATCCGTGGTATAAGAGGTTTTCTAATGGGCTTTATTCCATTCAAAATGGCCGACTCGAGTCGCGGCCCTCAGGTTCCGTCACCACGAAGGTTCAGGAAGTGAAGTACAATAATTCATTAACAGACATGTATTTTTATAATAAGTACATTACAATGAAACGAATGTAGAAGGCGTAACATTTGATAAGAAAAGTGACAAAACAGTGACATAATCGAAACTAGGCGTAATAAGGAATAAAAGAAACATGATTGGTTAGAATTATCAGACATAGGTGGATCTATAAGATAATACTTGGCATAGATGCGCGCGCGGCAGCATGACGTGTAATTGACGTGCAACTAGGGGGTGAAGGGGACTTGACATTTAGCTCTACATGTGGAGACGAGAAGTCTGGGGTCAAGTCATCCTAATCCCAAATCATATCTAACATCCTATGTTTAAAGAACTATGTTATCCACAAGGAAGGACTCTCGGACAGAATCTATTCTATACTGACTGTGTGCGTGTACAAGCGTCTAAGTGTCTATATGAGATGCGAGGGGCAGAAAACTTTCCATGGCAACAGGGCTATGAATCACTTGCAGGAGGACGGAAAGGCTGAGTCCCTTGCTTGTGAGCTAAAGGAAATGTTTACCTAAATCACTGGACAGGAATGCATCGGCTGAAGAGCAAAATAGATAATTCGAAGGTGAAATACAACTTCTTGGCAGACAGGCGAAAACTGGCCGAGGCAGGCACCGTTAGCTGCACAGGGAGTAGGACAAAGTTCATGGATACAGATGCGAGCTCAAGCTGAAGCTGTCAGAGACAGAGAGCAGGGAAAGGCTTTGAGGACAGAATCGGGCCTACTTGCCTGAACTGTAAAAATGAAGTAACTTAGCCATATAAAGTCGGTGGCCTTTCATACTTAGGAATCGAATATCCAGCCCATTGATGGCGGATCTGACAGAGAACATGTTGACGGTAGACACACATATGTTTGCGTCTTAGAAACTGGAACTGGAGGGAACATACATGTACTTGTAACATGCATATAAAACCGTTGGGGTCCAAGATAGGGGACATAACTGATCAGGAAAATCCACATTTCCACATTCCCTCCTTGTCCCCTTCTTGCCCTTCACGAGACATCAATCTTCATTAATCCATTGATTTGCTCATGGAGCATCATTTCTTCTTCTTTCTTCTTCCGGGATCTTGAGCGAAAACCTTGATGTGGAATGCATGATGTAGCACACAGACCACAAATCGCTGGTCCACATTGTAGGCATAAACAACAACTGAAGAGCATAAGAAGGCCAATACCTAGGAAGGATAGAACTCTCCATCCCCAGGCTGATATCACACTCCAAAACCACCCGGACCACGTCCAAGTGCCTGGATTCTCGTGTATCTGGCTTACAATCTTATGAAGGCGTGTTATAGCTTTATATACAGATGGCGAATTTTCTGGTATGAATATGCAGCAGCTGGATCCGATGACCCTGCAAGCTCCGCCCCTATCGGCCAGGATGACGTCAAGGACAAGACGATTCTGGAGAACAACAATTCTCATCACTGACTGTTCCTCTGTCAGATTGCCTAGGGCGGCTATAGTTTCGTTTACTACAGCTTCAAGAGTCTTGGTGAGTCTGCGTATCAGCTTGCTATTTGATATAGTACCTATATAGGGAAAGATACCTTTATTGAAATCTACATACTTGTCCCATGCTGTCTCAGTATAATCGACAACTGGGAGATCTCTTTGCTCTCTATTGTGTACTAAATGAACATTTCGATAATAATCAGGGGGAGCTAGGAAAACAGGTGGCAAAAGGAATGCTATGTAACAGGTACCATCCCAATCTAGAGGCAGACGCATATATGCGGTCTGACCACATATAAAGTAGGAATGGCGAGAAGCTCTAAATGAAGATTTACCTTGATCACTATATTCTACTGTAGTAACGCATTTACTATGGCCCATATGTATGGAACCAACTTTTCTTACACATAATTCACCCTTAACTGGAAATACTGACATAGTGGGTAAAATTAGTTCAACTTCGGATTTGACATTCAGAATCATAAGATTAGGCGTAAAATTACCTAATTTATACACTTCATTTTCTAAATCAGTTCCTGTTCTACTGGGGTGACCCTCCTTATTAGGGTGACAGACTTTGAATAAAACTAGATTCAGATTTCCCCATATCCAATGTTGTTGATAAACTGCTGTGTCTGGGTCTATGGAATTTAATAAACTAAACCATGCTCCACAGGAGCCATTGTGTGTGAATGGATGTGGAAAGAAAGGCAGAACTCCTTTGTTATTCTGATAGGGAGGAAGTCGGCCACACACCCAACAATTGGTCGCATTACTAGTCTGATGGGAATAATGTAACATACTAATGAATGTGTTATTGCGCAGCGCAAGTCTATAAGATAATTCATGTGGCGGTAGGTCACTAAAAGAATGTTCATCAGTTATATTGAAAACACGTTTAGAAACAGGATAATACATATGCAACAATATACTTGCAGTAACTATTAAAAAACTCAAGGAAGACAAAATTAATAAAGTCACAATACAGTGGTTACGCAGTAATTTACAATAAGCATGTCGTTTCATTATGATTCTGGACTCTACGTGATTCAGACCTAAGGGGTACATGTCGGGACAGATTCAACCGCTTCACCTTGGAGAGGACTTAAACAATCAAATCGTCCGACAGTTTAGATCTGGACCTGAGTTTCTGTTTATAGAGTTCGGTGCTACTGGCCTCAGCCAAAGGTAGCTTTGAGTCTATGGGGGAAGACACACGGGCAGTACTGTCTGTGTCAGGAGGAAGTCCATGAAATTTTTTGACGTGACTTGAGTGAATCCACCCTTTTCGTCCCTCGATCTTCACGGCTGTTCTTGTGGTCAACAGGACCAACTTGGGTGCTTTCCACCTGGGCTCCAATTGACTTTTCCTGTCGAAGTTTCTCACAAAGACAAGATTACCCGGAACAACGTCATGGGGTTTCGCCTCAGTGTTGTCGGGAAAGGCTGCAGCTACCTGTGAACGAGAAGATTGTAGTGCAGACATCAAGGAAGCCAGGTAATCTGTCAGCATATTACAGTCAACATCAGTTATTTTACGTGGTATAGGCGTCCCCCACATATTCGGTGGTCTACCAAAGATCACCTCATACGGGGATAGCCCTGTTCTAGAGTGTGCTACCATTCTCATGTAAAAGAGTGCAACTGGTAATGCTACTATCCAGTCGACACCTTTCTCTCTACATATTTTGGACAGTCTGATTTTCAGTGTCTGGTTATGTCTTTCTACGAGACCTGCTGCCTCAGGGTGTCGGACACAGTGGAATTTCCACTGATATCCCAACAAGAGTGAGACATGTTTCATTAATTCGGATGAGAAAGGCTGACCGTTATCTGAATATACAACACGTGGTAAACCGTACCGTGGGAAGAATTCTCGAACTAGCTGTTTGGCAGTAGTCGGGGCAGTGTAATCTGATACGGGATACGCCTCTGTCCAACGGGAGAGAGCGCAGACAACTACGAGGACATATTTGAATCCTCGACAACGTTCCATCTGAATATAATCCATCTGGAGGACTTCAAAAGGATGGTCAGGAGGCTGAAATCCACCCTGCTCTACGGGAACACTTTTTCCTGGATTAAACTGACAACATATCATACAGGTACGAACTTTTTGTTTAGCTGCTGCTCGTAAATGTTTGTTGAACCAAATGTGCTGAATGCTGTCTAGCATAGCCTTCTCTCCTAAATGTGCTGGACTGTGAACTGTAGCTATAATGGCTTGAACCATGGAATCAGGGAGAAACCATACAGATTTCTCCTTCGTCATCCATCCTTGATCTGTCTGGATCCCTCCTAGTTCAGTCCACTTCTTTATTTCTTCTGCTGTGGCATGTGTCTGTATGTCAATTACGTCAAGTGTGGGATCCTTAATTGTCATACACTGTGTTGGTGTCTGAACTATTGGCTTTGTCATGTCTAATGTGCGATTCTGAGCAGTCTGTTTAGCTGTTCTGTCAGCTAAATCATTGCCTTGAGAAATGGTATCAGTAACCTTCGTGTGTGCTTTACATTTCATAATCGATATAGCAGTGGGTAGATGTATTGCGTCTAACAAGGCATGAATGAGGGGCCCGTGCTGAATGTGGGCACCATGGGACGTTAGATAACCTCTCTCTCGCCACAGCACACCGAAGTCGTGTACAACTCCGAATGCATAACGTGAGTCAGTGTATATATTAACTTTCTTATTTGTGGCTTGAATACAGGCTTGCGTTAGAGCAATAAGTTCTGCTGCTTGGGCTGACAGAGTATCTATACAATGTGTCTCAATAACTTCAGTGTCTGTTGTGACTGCATACGCGGCCACTAAATCTCCTGTACTTGCTCTCATGCATGATCCGTCTACATACAACGTCAGGTCTGGATCTAACAATGGAACGTCTGTCAAGTCTTGTCTAGGTTTCGTCTTTATTTCAATGATTTCAACACAATCATGAGCTAGTGGGTCTGTTCCAATTACAGGTAATAATGTAGCAGGATTCAATGTATTACACCGTCGGATCTCTATGTGTGGTTGAAACAATGTTAGTTCATAACCGGTAAGTCTTGCTATGGTCAAGTGTTGTGTTTGTGTTCGGTTCACAAGAACCTCTACTGCATGTGGTACTTGTACTGTCAATGGGTGTCCTAATACTATGGCATCGCTTTGTCTGATTGCTAAAGCTGTCGCTGCCACTGATTTCAGACATGCAGGCAAAGCCTGAGCTACGGGATCTAATGTACTGGAAAAATAAGCACATGGCTTGCTTGATCCTGAGTGAGTACTGACAAGGCAGTACCTTCGCGTTCTGTAACAAAGAGTGTAAAAGGTTTGCTATAACATGGTGTTGCTAAAACAGGTGCTTGACATAAAGCTTCCTTTAGGCTTTCAAAAGCTTGTGTATGTTCCTGAGTCCAAGGGAGAACAGTCGATGTGGCTGCCTCCTGTGTGGTTAACTGAATGAGTGGTTTTGCTAGAAATGCGTACTGAGGGATCCACTGCCTACAATATGAAGTGAGGCCTATGAAAGCCCGCACCTCCTTTTGTGTCTGGGGTATTGACATATTAGCAATTAACTGGATGCGATCGGGTGTAAGCTGCCTTCCCTCCTTGGACAGCGAGTGACCAAGATAAATAACTCGCTGAACACAGAATTGCAGCTTAGAAGGGGACACCTTGTGCCCCTTGTCGGCTAGGAAATGTAAAACTGTCAGAGAAGCTTTTTCACATTCTGGCTCGCTTCTCGCGGTGATCAGCAGATCATCGACATATTGAAGCAGTGCAGTATTGACTGGCATGTGGATACTGTCAAGTTCTCGTTTCAATGCTTGGCTGTAGATGCTGGGGCTTTCTGTAAATCCTTGGGGAGCGCGTGAGAATTTAAAGCTGCGCCCATTTAAACTGAATCCGAACAAGTATTGGCTTTCCGGATCTATTGGGACGCTGAAAAAGGCATTCTTGAGATCAATTACAGTAAAAAATGTTGCTTCGGAATCAATTGCTGTCAACAATGATGATATATCAGGGACCACAGGGAATTGTGGTACAATACACTTGTTTAGTTCACGCAAATCAATAACCAATCGGTACACTGGTGAAGCAGTAGGATCAGTTCGTTTAAGAATCGGAATTATCGGTGAATTACATACATTGGAGTCTGTTTCTACAACTACTCCCTGGGCAATTAGCTCATCAATGATTTTCAACAAAGCCACTACAGCATCATGCGGTAACTTGTATTGTCGCATTCGTGGTAGTACCACTCCTGCTTTCAATGTAACTCGATAGGGTGTAATGTTCATGCAGCCAACATCCGTAGGGCCTTGTGCCCATAGATGTACTGGTAAAGTCTGTAGTCGGGGATCCATGTCTCTAGACACATAGTGACCTTTAAAATCACGCAAAAACAACCTTACTCCTTCCGGAGAACAACATATTATGGCTCCTAGTGCTTTCAGAGTTTTAATTCCTAACAAATTTTCTGGACATGATTTAGTAAGCAATAAATCTGTAGTTCGTGTCAAAGGTCCTATCGTAAGTGGTAGAGGCTGTGATACTTCATTAACAATAGGTTTTCCTGAAAAACCAAGGGAAACATTTTGAGAGCCTGAGAGGGGTGCCCCTGGAACCTCACTACGTTTTATGGTTGTTCGACTTGCCCCTGTATCGAGTAAGAATTTTCTATCTTGACCTAATAATTCACTATGTACATAAGGTCCTTCTTGATCTACCGGAATCTCGATAAGCGGTAAGTCAACTTCCCTCTCTAGGCTGGTTCATGCGTAACGCTGATACTCAGGGTATTCATACTGTGCAGTCTGATACATTTGTTGTGTTGTGGTTTGTGTGGCAGTAGCAGGCAACGGTGGTGCAGCTGGCACAAACTGTATGGGTTGCTGTGAGGCTGGCATAGACTGTTGCTGAACTGGCACGGACTGTCCATGCTGCATAGCTCCTTTTTCATTCTGATATTGTCTAACTAATCGTGGTCTCTCTTTTGCAATACCTGTAGCTATATTTCGTTTCAGGACTTGACAATCATGTACATAATGGCCTAGTTGTTTACAGTAATTGCAGGTTCCTTTTACAGGAACTGCAGAATCACCAGAATGTGTCACACCCTTTTTGTGACCATCTGCTGGTACTGTCTGAGAAACTAGCATTTTCATTTTTGTATCCTTCATGCGTCTATGCTCGTGTTCTTGTTCATCCCTAATTCTATTGTGATGATACTGTAACATTTGTAGCATTTGCGACGGAGTGTTACTTTGCCAGGTACTCTCGAATTTCAGTATTCTATTCTTCACTGGGGGCAATGCATTTTCCACTAATTTTGTCACAAATAAATGTGGATATGAGTCACTACTTGCTTTTATACCACTATTTATACCAAAACATTTTTCAAATCGAGCATAATAATCGCTTGTGTCTTCATCTTGCTTTTGTTTACAGGCTGTGATTGCACCCCAATCTTCCTTTTTTGTAGTTAATAAACGTGGCAGTACCTGTACTAGTAAACCTGGTAATAGTTTAACTTTATCCCCGAGCCCTGAACCTGCAGCTCGGCCCCTTTCTTCCTCTGCTAATGCTGTCCAGTCTATCTTTTGGTCTCCCACTTCCCACTCTTTTTCTTTCAGTTTTTCATATATGCCAGCAGGCAAAAGCACCTTTAATATCGTCATAATATCAGGAAAGGTGTACTCTCCCATCAGTAACATGTCTTTAATTTCTCGGTGGAAACCCGCTGGGTCTTTGTCATGACTAGGTACTACTTTCTTCATTTCTAATAATTCCATTTTTGATATGGGTGTGTAAACAAATACACGGTGAAACTCATTGTCTTCGCCTTTTATTGGGTGCACTTCTCGTAGGGGATTTTGTCTATCCATATAGTACGGCGCTCTTTCTCTGTGGGGCAGCGAGAGAGAATCCGGACTTACAAAAAGGACATACTGCTTACGTGACACTAATATCTCTTTAATTAGCTTGTTACTAGAACCTCTCCATCTGTTCGTGAGTAGTTCCGTTAATATATCAGGTAAAGGACCAGGGTCAGCATGTTGGCTCTTATATAATATGAGGAGTTGCTGAATCATATATATTCCAGCTAAACGTTGTTCATCTGTACTGAGGTTAAAAAACGTGTGTGCTACGGTCTCATCACCGTATTTTTCAGGACTGTCAATCCAATGAACGGCTGATCTGGCTAATTCTTGCTCATCCATGGAATCGAGGAGGTGGTAACCTCTTCGTTCTCGTAGTATTTTATCTGCGGCTTGAAACAAATGTTCAGGAGATTTCAGATTTATTACAGGCGTCGGATACGTTCTGCTATTATTTGGACATACAGGGTGTATGGGATCAGAAAAACATCTAGTATTTTCACAGTATCTTCCTTTGCCTACATAGGCTATGGTCTCTGACTGTCTTGCGGAGTTCCCTGATTCGGACACTTCGTCTTGCTCAAACTCGTCTGTTCCCAATCTCTCTTCATGAATACGCTCTATTTCTTTACGTATTTTTCGGCACATGGCTATTATACAATTTTGCTTATCGTGTCTCCCTTCTGATATATTCTGACTCCATCTTGTAAGAATAAGCATTGCATTCGGGTCTACCCCCGGACGGTCTTGATTTCTGATCACACAGTTTATGAGGAAACGTAACAGTTCCCCCTGTATCTCTACTTTCTGGAATTCCATAGCTCTGTTAATACATCCTGGATCTCGTCCTGTTTGAACAAAATGATATATGTTATCCAGATGCGTAGTCATTCCTGGTAACCTTGCTAAATACTCTGCGGCTCGTCTGATACGTAATGATGCCAGGACCATTTCGTCCTCTTTACCAACCACTGGGTCATATCTACAATTTACAAGGAGTTCCTTAAGCGTACGTTCATTTACGAACTTAGGTGTACGTGAATGTGCTGACTCTTGAAAAACAAGTTTATTTATTCTAGGTGGTGTGAAAGTACTGCTAGCACCTCCCGTGGCCCCATCTGGGGCGTCGGGTGTGAATGGGTTCGTCGAACGTGACACAGCAACTATGGGTGTCGATACCCCTGTAGAGTCGACTGCGGAGACAGATGCGGAAACAGATGTGCTTGCCGAAGCTTGTATCGGGACTTGCTGTTGCACGGGGACAGATACCTGATCCTGACGTTGAACCCCTCCGCCAGACGGTCTATGTGGTGTGGCGTTAGCATACTCGGGAGCTGCATCGTCTAGATATGAGGAAAGAAAAACATCTTCTGCGGTTCTGGGATGCCCCTTTGGATGTACCTTAATTGGAAATAATGGGGGTGGCAAGTCTTTTGGCACCTCCGTAACAGCCTTAGGTAGTCCTTCGGCTAGAAGGGGATACATACCATTCATAAGAGCATTTCTTTGTCTATTTACTTGTTCTGATCTCACTCGGATACCTTCCTCAATTAATACATTTTCTTGAACTTTATTTGAACTTTCTTTACTCCTCTCTTCTTGTCTACGTGCTTTTTCTGTTCGTCTATGAGATTCTTTACGCCATAACTCAACAGCGTCTTTCTGTGACTGTCTGACCTTTCTTTTCCATAACTCTTCCTCCACTTTCATGATGCACTCTGCATCCCAGGTTCCCGCTATGGGCCACCTTTGACTTTCCGGTAATCCTTTGGTATAATCTACCCATAGATCAAGAAACAATATGGCATCTAAGCCATGTTTATGGTACATGAAATGTCCTGGAGTGTCTCTAGGAGGAATGGGAACTGCTTCTTCAAGCACCCCTTTTCTGGTAGTAATCTGTCTTAACTTCGAGAAGAGCGGCATATTGACAACTGATCTGATACTTACTCTTGAACTTACTTAATACGAGAAACACAATAATGAACAGTGAACAATGAACAGTCATTCATACCACAATATGCAAGACATTTTCTGAATACTTTAAACATTAAACATTAAACATTATAACAATGATCGACAATGATGACAGTCTGCCTAACTAATCACCACGCTGAATTCTTGACAATAACTGAATACTTCGGAATACTTGATATACTGCTAAACAGTACATATACACTGCTAAACAGTGCAGACCGGATTTGTGTACCCAAATCCGTCTTGACCGGCACAACCTATGTGCGCGTCAACACGCCTCCCCGGCGATGGTACTCACCGAGTAGCTCCTTGAAACGGAAGGCCTCAGAGAATGGACAGGACTCGATAACTGCGGACATCGGACCCTCTGGACGTCGGGATTTCGGAAAACCTGGTGGGCCTCTGTATACCTCGGATCTTGCTCTCTCAGCTAGGCTCTGGTCGGGATACTTCGCACTTCTCACCGCCTCGTCTGGGTTGATCGCAGCCTCAGTCGCCCCCGCTTGACCGGAGGGAGCTTACAGGAAATCCTGCTGGTACGCGTTTATGGTCCGTCCAGCTGTGGCAGGAGACCGGGCCTGCAACGCACCGCCGGCGCGTGAGATGAGAAAGTGTCCCTGTTCGGGCGCCATTATGTGGTAAATAAAATAAATATTACCGGACTGAATTTCATGCGGAATCTTAAATTAAAGTAAATAGCTCAAAATAACAAGAGGCAGAATCCGTGGTATAAGAGGTTTTCTAATGGGCTTTATTCCATTCAAAATGGCCGACTCGAGTCGCGGCCCTCAGGTTCCGTCACCACGAAGGTTCAGGAAGTGAAGTACAATAATTCATTAACAGACATGTATTTTTATAATAAGTACATTACAATGAAACGAATGTAGAAGGCGTAACATTTGATAAGAAAAGTGACAAAACAGTGACATAATCGAAACTAGGCGTAATAAGGAATAAAAGAAACATGATTGGTTAGAATTATCAGACATAGGTGGATCTATAAGATAATACTTGGCATAGATGCGCGCGCGGCAGCATGACGTGTAATTGACGTGCAACTAGGGGGTGAAGGGGACTTGACATTTAGCTCTACATGTGGAGACGAGAAGTCTGGGGTCAAGTCATCCTAATCCCAAATCATATCTAACATCCTATGTTTAAAGAACTATGTTATCCACAAGGAAGGACTCTCGGACAGAATCTATTCTATACTGACTGTGTGCGTGTACAAGCGTCTAAGTGTCTATATGAGATGCGAGGGGCAGAAAACTTTCCATGGCAACAGGGCTATGAATCACTTGCAGGAGGACGGAAAGGCTGAGTCCCTTGCTTGTGAGCTAAAGGAAATGTTTACCTAAATCACTGGACAGGAATGCATCGGCTGAAGAGCAAAATAGATAATTCGAAGGTGAAATACAACTTCTTGGCAGACAGGCGAAAACTGGCCGAGGCAGGCACCGTTAGCTGCACAGGGAGTAGGACAAAGTTCATGGATACAGATGCGAGCTCAAGCTGAAGCTGTCAGAGACAGAGAGCAGGGAAAGGCTTTGAGGACAGAATCGGGCCTACTTGCCTGAACTGTAAAAATGAAGTAACTTAGCCATATAAAGTCGGTGGCCTTTCATACTTAGGAATCGAATATCCAGCCCATTGATGGCGGATCTGACAGAGAACATGTTGACGGTAGACACACATATGTTTGCGTCTTAGAAACTGGAACTGGAGGGAACATACATGTACTTGTAACATGCATATAAAACCGTTGGGGTCCAAGATAGGGGACATAACTGATCAGGAAAATCCACATTTCCACAGAACTGGGAACCACGCCTGAGCCCTCCACAGAGGAGCAATCAGAATTAAATCTGTTTGATAGCGTTTCGTGCAAGCCAGGACCCTGGGAATCATCATGAACGGGGGAAAGCCGTAGCACAGAGCCGACGGCCAAGTCTGAAGAAACTCATCCGTGGCTAGGGCTTTCGGATCCGGCCTCCAGCTGAAAAACAGAGGGAGCTGAGTGTTTAGGCGAGAAGCGAAAAGATCTAACTGACACTGACCCCAGGTCCGAAGGCGAGAGCGGAAAATGCGAGGATGAAGCCGCCAGTCGCTGAAGTCGCGAAGATGGCGAGAGTTCCAGTCCGCAATCTGATTGTGGCGACCGGGAAGATATTCGGCAATAACAGTGATCTTCTGTTGTAGACAGAAGTGCCAAAAATCTTTGGCGATCTCTGCCAAAATCTTGGATTTCGTTCCCCCTAACTTGTTGACATAGCGGACCGCTGAAACATTGTCCATGCGGAGAAGAATGCAACAATTGGACTGAAGAGGAGAAAAACACCGGATCGCAAATGAACCCACCATGAGTTCTAGGCAGTTTATATGAAGAGACAATTCCTGGGAGGACCACCGACCCCCGTTCGAGACTGGACCGCACCGGGCTCCCCAACCACACAGACTGGCATCGGAACTCTATCACCAAATCCGGAGATGAGCCGAACAGGGCTCGCCCTTCCAGGCCTCCATGTGGTCTAACCACCATTGCATCTCCCTCTTCGCTTCTTCGGAAAGAGGAGTCAGATCGGAATAGCGAAGACCTTTTTGGAGATGACGGATCTTCAACCGTTGGAGTGCCCTGTAATGTAGAGGACCCGGGAAAATCGCCTGGATGGAGGACGCCAATAGACCGACAACACGTGCTAACGATCTCAACGACAGTCTGTCTGGAAAGAACCGACATCAATTCTCTCTTGATGTACCGAATCTTTTGATTGGGTAAGAGAAGTTGACAGGAAAGAGATTTTCTGGGCTTCCACGTGAATTCTATCACCTGTGTTGGAATCAAGACTGATTTCTGAGGGTGCACGAGAAATCCCAGAGATTGTAAAAGGTCGATAGACCACTCCAGATGCGTCAAGACTGTGAGGGGACAGTCTACCATGATAAGAAGGTCGTCCAGATATATTATTAAGCGAACACCCCGAGCGTGCAAACATTCCACGACGGGCCTTAGAAGTTTCGTGAAGCACCAAGGTGCCGACGAGAGGCCGAACGGAAGAACCTTGTATTCGTACCAAGTTCCCAGCCAACTGAATTGAAGGAACCGACGATGTGGCTCGAAAATGGGAATCGACAAGTACGCATCCTTGAGGTCCAGACGAACCATCCAATCCCCTTCGCGAAGAAGATCGCGCAATAGATAGATCCCCTCCATTTTGAAGTGTCTGTAAACAACACCTCCATTGAAGTCCTTCAAATTGAGAACCAGACGTGAACCGCCCCCTTTTTTCTGCACCAGAAAAATAGTGCTGATGAACCCATGGGGATGGGGAATAGTTTAAATGATTGCCCCTTTTTGGAGAAGAGACTCGACCTCTGCAGAGATTAACCCCTGGTCTTGAAGAGAGAAAACTAGAGGACTTGGAGGGTGGGATTGATGTTGGGGCTGATAAAACTCTATTTTGTAACCCTGAACGGTTTGCAGTACCCAAGCATCGTTTGAGATTAGACGCCAATTGTGCAGAAAAAATCGGATTCTGCCCCCCAGAACCACATCGGAAAAAGGAATCCAGCTCACCTGAGTTGTTGGAATCTTGGAAGCCACCTTGGTTTCCACTGGAACGTCCCTTACGAAATTGTCCTCTCCCTTTGCGGGAGGTATAGAAGTGGGAACGTGAGTTGTATCCTGACCACCGCCTCTTTGGGACTGGAATCCCCTCTGGGAGAATTTTTGAGAGCCACGGCCGAACGAGCGTCCCCTATGTCGTCCAGCCCTGGCAAAAACCGGACGAAGTGCACGCCGTAGCAAAGCCTGGGCTTTATCAAGACCGCTGAAAGTTGCTACAAACTTGGTAAGTTCCTTTAGAAAAGGCTGGCCGAATAACAGACCCTGAGCTACCGGACCGGACTCAGAAGTGGAGAGTTCCCCCAATTTAGGATCCAATTTAAGAAGAATGGAGCGACGACGCTCGCTGGAAATTGCACAGTTAGCGTCACCCAACTGGCAAATAGCCCTCTGAGACCATTCAATAAGCTCGTCAGGGTCCACAAGAGACGAAGACTCTTTGGCCTGAAACCCAAGATCCAAAATCTTTGTGAGTGGACCTAGCAAATCTAGCAGTTTGTCCTGACAGGAGCGCCAGGATCTGTCAAGACCCTTTTTTTGGATCTTTGGCAAATTTTTTAAGATAGGAGACCATTGTAGGATCAATCTCCGGAGTGTCCGCTAAATGATCGGCGAGATCCGGGCGAGGACACTCAGACCGAAGGCGAGCCCTGACATCTTTTTCAAAGGGTTGCCGAATGTGTGCTTGAACATATTCCGCCACAGCAGGAGAAGGGAGCCAGGAAGATGAATGTGGGTGATAGATGTCTGAAGGTTCGAAGGTAAGGATTGGAGGATGAGTAGGAGCATCAACATAATGCTCCTTACGAGACTTCTTACGTGGCGGTGGAACATCCTGATCAGAGGGTGAGGAATGAGTACCTTCAGTATCTGTGAAAAGTCCGGAGGAGGCAGAAGCGCCCACCGATGTCAAGGAGGAAGACTTATCTGTGGCTAAAGTTTTAGCCAACTTCTCAAAATCCGACCTATGCGGATTAGCTGGAGACTTGGACAAACGGGAGGATGGCAACCAGCCCTATTGTTTTGGCGTATTGTGTCAAATGACGTTTTAAAGGGTTGATAGCACAGACCAGTGCCTTATTAACTGAGTGTTGTACACCCTGGTCCAATGCTTCCACCAAATCATGCTCTAGAAATCTAGAGTTGTCATCCTCATAAGAATAGTCCTCCTCATCAAGGTATTCTTCCATAATGACACAGTACTGTGACAGTAAAGCCCACAAGATGACACTTACATTTTTTTAGCAATGCCAAAGGCACAATGCAGGGGGAGTGATTAACCCCACAGCAAGCCAGCAGGACAGGTAAAACCTGACACTGTAAAAATGTTTTAAATGTGGAGGGAGGGCTTGCTGAAACAAATAGTCACTCTAGGCAGAGTCTATGCATTATTATACAGCCCAATGCTTATGAAATGCAAAGGGCGTAGTCGGGGCTGAGGTAAAAAACGAGGCTGTGGGCAGCGTTGTGGAGACAACCGTCAAATTTTCAATCTCCGTGTGAAAACACGGAAGATAAACACATAAAATGGCCGACTCGTTAGAAATGAAAAGAGGAGCTTGCGCGCTAAGCGTGTGAGTCCTCCAGCCCCCGTTCTCCCGCTCCACTACTGCAATACAGACACAGGCGCTCTTAAATGCGCCCGGACCTAGGGAGGTGAGCCCACGCTCCCCGACCGTTAACCTCGCGAGTTAAGGAAAAAGTAAACTAAGAGCGAGCGCGAGGGACACAATGCAAAGCAGCGCTAAAAGTGACACAAAGCACCATGCAAGAAAATATAGATAATAATAAAGCACTTAACTGGCTGCGGAGCAGCAAAGAAAGAGGACATACTACCATCTACATGACCTTTTATATTGGAGACTCTATGGTTGGTCACGTGGTACCCTGGTGTTCATGGGTACTGTAGTTTTTCGTTTATCTAACGTTTCTTCTAATTGGCTGCTGAGCATTACTAATAAAGAAATGAGAAAGCATAATCGGAGCCTCCTGTCCTGACATAGAATTCAAACCGAAAGAAGACATTGGAAAAGGCTTTTATTCCCTGTCCCCTTCACTAGCATGATTGCTTCCTGAAATACGGCTATAAATGTTAAATAGGTCTGTTAGCAATTTAAAGGGTCGTTTACATAATGCAGTCTCTTAGACTAAGGTGAGCTAGGAAGCATTAACTCTTCATCAAAATAAATGCATTATATTTGATTTACTCAGTGAAAATCGAATTGTATCGTTGTGCCAACCAGCATTACCTGCTCAGGAAACTCCAACGCTGCTGGATGTAAATCTACACCCCCGTCTTTTGGCACCTGTCATTCATGTATTACAAATAAGTGTATTTGATGTGGTGCTGCATAACAGATATTACATTGAAGCGCATCGAGAGCTGGAGGGCTCCCAAATCTATCACTAGAGATTCCATTCAAGTTTCCGAGTATCAGTTTTCATATAAACTAGCCATAAAGGAAAGTGCTGTATTGTAAGTGTGTATGATTTGTAAACATGCAATAAGGATTGTAATGTAATTTTAGAATGCCGACTTATCAGGGTTCCAGGGAGTTTAGTTTGGGGGATTGTGAAGGAGCTGCAGTGTGCCGGTATTACGAGTCCAGGGCTCTTAATAAAGGTTTTACTTTTCTAACCAACTGGAGTGGTTACTACAGAAATTGGCGACGAATGGACCCCGCCCTGGATGCGGCGGGATTGCCCGCAATGTTCATCTGACGTCTTCAGTAGGCGAACAAAGTCTTCCACGAGCAGTTAATGCTTCACTTAAGAAAAGCAAAGACCACAAAGGAAGCTAAAGCAGGGTGCAGCACATCACAAGCAGGCTGGTGTGAAGGCATTTTTTTACAAAAGGCTGCTGCAACCCTAGCCCACTGCAGCGCAGTGCATTTCAAAGATGCATACATTGTGTTCCAGCTTTATTGTCCGGTGTTGCTCAGGCTGCTTGGCAATGCGCTTGTACTGGCGTGTACATTATGGTCACGGACGGAAGTTTGTTTACTTTGGCTCGCCCTGGCAACTAGAACACTGAATACATATGCGCTGTATACCAGTCTTCTAATTAAGCACACGTGAAGCGATTGTGAATTAGTGCACAACAGTCTGCAGACCAAGATATTCAAAAACAAGGTAACTTTGGGATTGTTGTGATTTCCCCAGGGGAAAAAAAGGATGTTCTAGACAGTTTGTTTTAAGCACTGTTTTATTGAGTGTGGTTATAGCATTAGCAACTTATATTACAAATTATTTTTTGGGAGGGTAGTTCAACATAATTGTAACTTGTATCAAACATGTCTTTGAAAACATTGAATTTATTCAACCATCAACCTTTTCTACCTGCTAAAGGGGAACCTTCTACTCCTTGGAAAGAGTACTTTTGTAATTACATTTAAAGATGATGATGATGATTTTTCACCAGAAAAAAAGAGGAAAGAGTTAATGTATTGTTTAGGCCCTGGTAGTCTTTTTTGGAAGATTTAGATGTGCATTTTTCACCTTTAGTGTGTGTTGCTGTTGATAGATGCAAGTTTTTCCAGAGAAAGCAGGGGAAAACTGAAAGTGTTGAAGACTATGTAGCTGCACTACATGTGCTAGCTTTGACGTGTAGATTTGGTCCTCTCAATGATGAACTCCAACGCAATCAGATACTAATGTATGCAAGTGATCCCAATATCCAGGATAGACTATGGGTCAGTAGTGAGGCACTCTTAAAGGAAGTGGTAGCGCTAGTAAAGAAAGCAGAGCTTGCTGGGAGATGTGGCAAAGCTGTCATGGAGGAGACTCAAGTTGTGAAAGAAGTGAACAAAATAACCATTTTTAAAAATAAGAAAAGTGAAGAAGCTAAGAAAAAACACATGAAGCCAAGGATGGTAAACACAAGGATGAAGGAGGGTATGTCTACGAATTCAGGTCAAAGATGGTGTTACAGATGCGGAACTGCGGATCATTTATCATTCTACAGAAAGTGACTAGCGATAAATCAAAGGTGTTTTCAGTGTGGTATAGTGGGGCACTATGCAAAAGTGTGCAAGAAGAGATTGAGTAATAGCAAATCTAATGTAAAATGCATTTGCGGCGAAAGGTACTAGCTCTACTAGCTCTACTTTTAACTACTTCCTGATTGCAGAATGCACCTCTGAGACTGAGCAGAATGTCTATGAAGTTGTTAGACTTGCGTACGATGTTCAGTTTTGGCCAGGATTCAAGAACAGAGCGGCTGACTTTCTCAGTAGAATGTCTTTACCATGTAAAGCAAGCATTTGCAATGCACTAGGACTCGCATTTACGTGAGACCTATTGCAGAGCGGGGGCGCGAAGGCACAAACAACGGGAGTACTCTGAAGGGCGAGAAGGCACAGACTGCGGGAGGGGCGCAGAAGGCACAGGGAGAAAATAGTACTCTAAGTAAAGGGTCCAGTAGCCATGTAAGGATACAAATGACGACATGTGTGTCAAAGGGAGAGACTGACTGGCCTATAAACCAATGGAAGGCAACATTTAGTGGAGGAAAAAGACATGCCAATGAAAAAGATGGGCGTGGGTGTGGTTTCTTTCCCATACTTAACTACCCCAGATCAACCCCAGTGCAGCGCTTGCGCTGGCTCAGTGCTCGACCTAAAAAGGCGAGGAAATGTTGTATAAAGAGAGTTGTGTAGATTACTCTGGGTTTACAGGATAATTCCTAGCAGTATAACAAAAGAAAGTCCCCTTTCCTTGCTGTGGGGGCGAGAACCCATGGGCAAGGATTTGGGTTGGTTATCATCTGCCAAACAGGTTAAGTGGTCGCCCGACCAAGTGAGGAAGAATGTTATTAAGGCACAACAAGCATATAAGGAATGGTACGACAAGAAAAGGGGCACCAAGGAGTCTAATGTGAAATGTGGATATTGGTAAGGTTTAGAATAGAAAGAAAATTTAGCAAGGGCGATTAACAGATTTTCTGAACCTCTCACAGTGTGCAAAGTGTTGCAGAATGCTGTTGACATAAGTAATGGAAAAGTGTGGCATTTGAGCAGAATTTCTAAGTGCAGGAGTGTGGACAGGCAGAAGGCAATTTTCGACGGGTATGGGTTTGATTAGTTAGAAAGTGATAATAATACGTGTGGAGAGTTGGTATATTCGTATGGTAATAGAATGGATGATAATGGTGTAAGTATGTACGAACATTTCATGAACAAAGGTGATCAGGTGGATGGTCAAGGAACATAAGATGCTCATAATGGCAACGACAGTGCTAATGTAGATTGCCAAACCAAAACCCTAACGTTTGGTAGGAACATTGTCGAACTTGAAAATTTTGACTAGTTTGCATGCATCCATACTGTGTAATACCTACATGACAGTATGTATATATTTTCTGTTTGTTTTTATGTTGCTATTGTTTTAATCTTTTAGCAATATATTGTTTAAAATATGTATTGTCTGTATCTATAGTTACATAATTAATATTTTTTTCTCATTAAACTGTAAAGGGGAAGATGTATTGTAAGTTTGTATGATTTGTAAACATGCAATAGGTATTGTGATGTAACCTTAGAATGCAGATTTATGAGGGTTCCAAGGAGTTCAGTTGGGGGCTTGTGAAGAAACTTCAGTGTGCCGGTACGACGTTAGGACGTGTCCGGGCTGTTAATGAAGGTTTTACCTTTCTAACCCACTGACGTGGTTTCTACAGAAAGGAATCCGATTTTTTTGAAGGGAAGCTTGCATGTCCGGAGAGAAATAGTGGCTTGTTTTGAAAGGTGGTTAACTGACCCTTATTTTACCCCAGTGTTGGTTCCTTGTTGAACTCACACATACCACCAGAGGTTTAGGTTAGGCATTTTGAATTAATCTACAGTGATCCTGAGTCAAAACCCTCAATTAATCACCAAGTGGGGCATATCAACTTTAGGTTTGATTGGAAGGAGGTGAGAGATGCTATTATGGCCTTGTCGACTAACAAAGTACCAGGCTGTGATGGGGTACCAGGTGACCAGTTTAAATCAAACGTTGAATTGTGGGCACCCCTGGTTACTGGCCATCTTAATGCATCAATGAGCCACAGGTTTGCAGAGTCCAGGTTGCATTCAGTGAACTACGGGCAGGAATCCTGAATGCCGGGCGCCAAGTCGGGATTATTGTTCGCGGCTGCGGATATACTACATTTCCAAACATCAATAAATGTTTGGTTTTCACCGTGGAACTATCCGATATAATTCCTGTATGGATACAAAACCATTGCTCTAATGCTGTGATGAAATAAGTTCAGCAATATAATTTTGATACTTGATGACAAATGGAACATAAACACCGGAAGTGAGGGAAGATATGTGAGTACCATCTCAGAGAAAAAATCTTTTGATGTACAACTGTCACTGGACACATTCTAGCAAGTGTCTACAATTGCCCTGAAGAAGTTCTGTCTAAGAACGAAACGCGTTGGCTGTGGCTTGTAATACAAAAAAAAGATTCAATAAAGAAGGAACTTTATCTTTTCAATACGAACGGAACATTTTGAATTGTATATAAAAAATGGGATAAGTGGTGCAACTTTGATTTTGTTTTATCGTGATTTCTACCCTGTTGTTTAGGGTGGTGCCCTTGGACAGAGGGCACTTTGGAGTATGCACACAGACTGACCTAATGGTATAGGAAGTACTGGTATTACTTTCATGGTTGGTGCCTTGTTCAGGTGAATTGGTCCACTGTCCAGTTGCATGTGTTTGGAAAAAAAATGCATTCAGTGATTGTACCTGTTTTCAAGAAAGGTCGTAGGGAGGATCTGTGCTGTTATTGGCCAATCTCACTAATAAATATTGAGGTGAAAATATTAGGCAGAGTGCTTTGAATCGACTAGGCACCTGGGTTAAACAGCAGAATGTGCTTTCTTATATACAGTATGGTTTAGACCCGGCTGGGGACTGTTGATCAATTTTTAGATCTATTTTGATATTTTCATAGTATACTGTTGCATTCAAGGGCCTCAGTTAAGCCTTTGATAGGGTGAATAGAGAAAAGTTGTGGGGTGTTTTGGGTTCTTTGGGGGTAGAGCAGGATATGATCAGACTTCTGAGAACATTGCATCATAATTTGACGGCCTCAGTACTCTATGGGGAGGAGGGAGAATGCTCCTTATCCTTCAGCTTTAAAGGCAGTGTTCAACTGGGTTGTATTTTAGCCCATTTTTTATTTATCCTTTATATACATTTTTTGAACCAACACCTGATCAAAGTGGGAACAGACATACCTTGCATGGGCAAGCTTCCCTTGGCTGCGTTGTTGTATGCTGATGACACTGTGCTCATTTCAAGAACTGCAATGGGCTTGAAGCAGCTTTTGGACTCGTGTGGAGTTCATGGATAATCTGAATTTAAGCACTAACATTGAAAAATAACATGGTCATGGTGATTGGGCCTAAAAACGCTAGATCTACGACTTTTTAACATGAATGGTTGCAATTTAAATAAAGTAAGGGCCTTTTCTTATTTAGATGTGATGTTTTGTTTGATGCCTCTTTGAGTTGGTCCTTGCTCTTAAAATGTTAAACACCTATCCCTTGCTAGGGTGGTACATGCTGTCTTGACTTTGCAAAGGGTTTAGTGTACAAATTTATAGGGGTCATGATTTAAAATATATACAGCTAAGTGCATTTTGATTTGCCACCTATGGATGTGACATTTGAAGATATGTTTTTTTGTGCAATCGCTCTAAGAAGAGGATAAAATGTTCATGAGAAAACTGTTATCCATGAAGAATTAGGCATCAGTTATATTTTTGATGTGATACAGTTATGCCCGTTGCTGATGTGGCCGAAGGCCTGGTCCAAACCGCATACAGTTTTAAATCTTCTTATTCAAAGGGATTTTCCTGAGCTCACTAATGCACTTTCAATACCATGGCTGAAATTTATTGAGGTTAATTATATGGCTCTTGTGCTCTCTGAATTATTTAATCGGCTATCTAAAATAACTAAGGCTGATGTGACCTGGACTACAAAAGCTTTTATTCAGAAGAAACAGATGGAGAGAGAGAAGTGGGGGCAGTGTTGAAACAGTCTGCAAGACACTCCGTTATGATCCAAACTACTTTGTCTATCGAGCTATATCTATGTGTTGTGCTATTTAACTTTCATAGATCGCTTCTTACTAGATTTAGGATGAAACCACTTTCTCCATTTATTCATCTTGCCTTCGGGATGGTCCAAAAGACTCCGGCATTTGCCTGTGTCATCATGACACTGTTTCCACACAGAACACTTTGCATTTTATTTTGTTGTGTCCTATATATAGTGCATTAAGGAACCGTTTTAGTCACCCTATCTTTTTTTTTTTTTTTTTTTAAACCGTTTATTACAAAACACATAAAAATATACAAAGATGGGCCTACAACCTTCCGGCCGGCCGCTAGTAAACAAAAGGAGCATATGATATACATTGTAGAGCGTGCATTGCGGCTGGGGAAGAAGCACAGGAGTTAACAGCGTTGATGGCCACACCATCCGGACCACACTATACGGTTTCATTTTAAACTGAAAGAAACAACCAGAAAAAACAAACCCACAAGGCAATCCACAGTCAGAAATAGCAGCATGTGCTCCCCTAAAAGGGGGACCCTACCAGTCCATGGGAGTATCAAGAAGGGGAAGAGATCAGGACTAGGGCTGGGTAAACTCAATGCCCGGAGCGAAGGAAGAGGGATCGGCTAAGGGGATGGGGCAGGCGACAAATCGGGCAATAACGGCGGGGCACAAATCCCCCCGCGGTAGGCGTTCCAGGGGCCCCATACTTTCACCCATGTCCCAGGCTTACCTCTCGCCACATACACCACCTTTTCCCGAAACATGCACCAGTCCATATGTTCCTTCCAGGCCGAGAAAGTCGGGGACCTCTGGGATCCCCACAATTGAGCAATATCACGCTTGGCCACCATACATCCCAGAGTCACCCACCACGTCTGTGGCGCCGAATAGTCGGTAGGTTCCCACACATTCAACAGGCATCTCCTCGCTTCGGGTAACAGCACCACATGCGTAACCACACGCAGAACCTCATGCACACCACGCCAGAATTGCTCCACCTCCGGGCATTCCCACAGTATATGCAGAAAGGTCCCCAAAGCACCACACCCGCGCTTACACAACCCGTCCACAGCATAGCCCATACGCAGGAGCCTTGGCCCCGTCATGTAGACTCTGTGGAGTATCTTGAGCTGGACGAAGCGAAGGCGGGCTGGTATGGCCACCTCTTTCGGGGAGGCCACCGCAGAGGCCCAGTCCTCGTCGTCCAGCTCCAGTCCATCGGCAACCCAAGCCTCGCGAAGGGCAGTCAGCAAGCCCGAGCGGTCATTGATCAGTTTTTTGTAGATCAGTGAGATCGTGCTGTCCGGAACGTGTCCATCCAGCACTCTATCCTCCAGGGGGGAATACTCCGGGATGGATGCAACGTCCGGGAAGACGGAGCCCAGTGCATGACGGATCTGCAAATACCGAAAGTACTCCCTATCATGCAACTGGAATTCCGTCTGCAGCGTCTCAAACGTTTTGAATCCTCCCCTCGTCCAGAGATCCCCCACTTTACTGATGCCTATCATGTCCCACTTCTCGAAGCCCTTCGAGGTCCACAGGGAGCCCAACCGCTCGGACGCGTATAGTGGTGTTGCCCGGGTCAGACGGTCCTTCCACCCCATCGCCACATTGGCCGCGTGCCACACACGCACCATGACACGCGTGGGGCCGGTCAGCCGAGCGTCGGGCGCGCCGGAGTAGAGCGCTCGATTTATAGTCCCCACCCGGGAGTAGCATCTTATCCATCTCGAATGCCGGGTTTAAAGCGGGCCCGTACAGGCCGTGATTAATCGCAGCCAGCTGGGATGCCCAATAGTACCGTTTGATATCCGGGAGGGCGATCCCACCGTCATACCATGGGAGCGTCAGCTTCGCCAGGGCGATACGCGGCCTCCCGTCCCAGAACAGGCGGCGCTGCAAACTCTCCACCTCGCGGAAGTAGCGCACTGGGACGAGGTCCATAGTATTCTGCAAAGCGTACAGGAAACGCGGCAGAGACATCATCTTAAACAATGCCGCCCGGCCGAGCGGCGAAAGCGGCAGGCGCCGCCAGTGCGCGACGTCTACCTTCAGGCGCTGGAGGGGGGGAAGCAAGTTCCGTTCATACCGGGCCTCCGGGTCCAGAGTAACGAAGACACCCAGGTACCGAAATCCCTGCGGGGCGATCTGAATCGGACAGCCCCGCGGGAGAATAGGAGCCTCCCCAGAAAGAACATACACGCACGATTTAGCCCAGTTGATGACAAGGCCGGAGTTATGACCAAATGAATGTAAAACATCAAACAGTACTATCAGCGATTTACGTGGGGAAGCTAGGTACAGGAGGATGTCATCAGCGTATAGGGATACGCGGTCCTCATACTTGGGGGGGGGGGGGGGGGTCCAACGGAGACCACGGATGGAAGGCTCCCACCGCAGCCACTCTGCCAGGGGCTCCAAGGCAAGCGCAAAAAGGAGCGGCCCTGCCGCGTGCCCCGGCCCAACTCGAACGGAGCCGATACTCTACCGTTCACCACCACCTGCGCCAGTGGGCCCGAATACAGCAATTTGACCCAACTGATAAACCCTGCGCCAAAGCCAAACTTCGCAAGCGTCGCCCAGATGTATGGCCACTCAAGCGTGTCAAACGCCATAGTGGCGTCCAAGGACGCCAAAATGGCCGGCTCACGTATGTACTGAGCACGTGCGAGTACCCCATGCAAACGCCGCAAGTTAAGGGCCGTGTTACGCTGGGGAATAAAGCCGGACTGATCCTGGTGAACCAGTTCGCCCACCACGCCGACCAGCCGATTAGCCAGGACCTTGGCGAGAATTTTGGGCTCCGCGTTCAGTAGCGAAATGGGCCGATAGGATGTAACCCGGTCCCGAGGTCTCCCCTCCTTGTGGATAACCACAATTGTAGCCAGACGCTGGTCCGGCGGGAGGGAGCCCACCGAGTGAGCTTCCAGGAACATCGATCGGAGATGTGGTGCCAGCGTATCCGGTCGCAGCTTGTACAACTCGATGGGGAGACCATTAGGACCCATGGCCTTGCCGGAAGTGACCGAACGTATGGCGAGGGCGATTTCGTCGGAGGTTGGCGCGGCGTCCAACGACACTCTGTCCTCCTCCGAAAGGGAAGGCAGCGCGATATCCCTGAGCAAGGCACGGGAATCCTCTTCGGAGCGGGAAGACACCGGGGAATACACCCCACGGAAATAATCAGCGAAGCAGGAGACAATTTCTTCCGGCTCAGTAACACACACACCGTCCGTTTTCTCAAGCAGCGGGACTACACGACTCGCTCTCTCCTTTTTGTCCAGCCACGCAATCAATTTACCAGCCTTACCACCCACATCATACAGTCTCCCCTGTTGCTCTCTACTGAGGCCCCTGGCTGCCTCCGCGACGAGGGCCCTATAGGCCGCTTGCTTGAGTTGAAGAACATGTAATACGGCATCCGTCACCCCACATTCTAAATTACCCTCCAGCTCGGCTATCTCAGCCTCCACCCGGGTCACCTCCTCCCGCTCGCGCCTCCGGGTGTGGGCAGTAAGGGACAGAGCCTCTCCTCGTAGTACTGTCTTGAATGCCTCTCACAGTGAGACAGCCGAAGGCACGGACCCCACATTCTCGTCAAAATAGCGCTGGAGGGATTTAATCAATTCAGCACGAATGGTGGGGTCGCGCAGGTACCAGGGATTGATCGGGACCACCCTACCCTCACCCCTCGGAAAGAGATCCAGGTGTAACAGGAGCGGGGAATGGTCCGAGATACCCCGTGCCAAATGGCGCACCTCTCCCACCCTCCCAACATAGGCCGCCGGGACCAGGACATAATCTAGTCGTGAGAGACTACCATGGGCCCCCGAATGGAAGGTATACTGTAGCTGCGTGGGATGTTTTAAACGCCAGCAATCCACCAACCCCAAAGTGTCCAATAGACCAGAAAGCCACGCTTGGGCCCGGGGGAGGTCCCTAGGGGGGTGACGATCCACAGTCCCGGAAACCACCGCATTAAAATCCCCCCCCCCCCCACCACCAGAATCCCCCCGGAAGGCCAAGGAGGAGGCGCCCCAGGTCCGCAAAGGTAGTCGACTGCAGCCCCGGCGGGACGTACACTGACACAAATACAACCACTTTGCCCTCCATCCTTCCCACCAAGACCGCATAACGTCCCCTGTCGTCATGGAGCACCTCATCAATCTCTAACGGGAGCGAGTTCTTAACCATGATGCCCACACCCCTTGAGCCAGACGTGAAGCCCGAATGGGCCACCAGGCGATAGCCACGCCGATTCATGGCGCAGAAGGAATTGCCAATGAGGTGTGTCTCCTGCAGAAAAACTACATCGGGCGAAATTCGCTTCAAAAACTGCAGGACTACCCCTCGTTTTATCCTGTCCCCCAGTCCATTCACGTTCCAGGACAACAGAGTTAATTCCCTACCCCCCATCATAAACAGAGGCCACCATTTGTCCCCCCGAGAGCACTATTAAGCTAATACAATGATAATTTTGCCTTGTGGTAAAAACGAACAACACCCCCCCCCCCCATCCCTGCCCACCCATCCCAACAAAACTCCCCCCTCCCTGCACCCCTGCATGAGCCCGAACAGCCCCCCCAACGTGCAGTGTGCCTGTCGCCCCATATATACAGTAAAGATTAGCTAAACCCCCTAGAGGAGGAAGGAGAACCCCCAGTAGACCCCACACAGCCTCCATAGGAGGGGAAATTATACAAACAGACGCTTAATCGAGCGTTGCATCAGTTTTGCCCAGAGCGGAGTCCAATATTACCCCTTCAATCCCGATCCTGAGTGCAGTCTGCCCCCGCTGCCCCCCCCCCGCCCCCAGGATCACGATCCCCAGACAGAGTGTCCAGCCAGTCTCCGGCCGCTTCAGGACGGTCAAAAAAGTGCGTACGACCCTCTACCTCCACTCGCAGCTTGGCCGGGAAAAGCATAGCGTATTTAAGGTTCAGGTCCCGAAGACGGCGCTTGACGCCTTGGAAGCTCAGTCTCTGCTTCTGGACCGCTGGGGTGAAATCGGGGTAAAAATTCACCTCCATATTGTCAAGTTTAACCGGCCCATGCAGTCTGGATGCTTGCAGGATAGCGTCTCTGTCCCGAAAGTTGAAGATCCGGGCAATGAGAGGCCGTGGAGGGGCCCCGACCTTCGACCTTCCCCCGGGAACCCTCTGGGCCCGCTCCACAGCGAAGAATTTACTCAGCCCCCGTGGCTGGAGATGGGTAGCGATCAAGTCCTCCACAAACAGGTCCGCCGCCGCTTCCTCCCGTCCCTCGGGCACCCCGATGATGCGGATGTTGTTCCTCCGGGCCCGACTCTCGGAGTCCTCCAGGCGCCGACTCATAAGCGCGGTCGCCTGACCAAGCCGGCGCACCTCTGCCTGTAGTACCGCCACCTCAGTGGTAAGGCCCGATGCGGTGTGGGCCAAAGAATCAACTCGGTCATTGGTCTTGGAAAGATCGGCCCTCACCAGGCCAACATCCACGAGGACCGAGTCGATCTGCTGTGCCAGTGTGTCGAACCGCTGGCCCACCGAGGCCTTCATCTCGGCGATGGCGCCCATGACATCCCGTAGAGTCAGATCCATGGGGAGGTCCGGAGCATCAGGAGGGCCCTCAGCGGATTTGTGCGGTCCGCCGGGAGATCCCTTCTGGAGGGTGTAGCGGTCCATACTGTTGGCCTGAGGGGTGGTGCCACGCCGGGTCTACTTGGTCTTTGCTCGATCTCCATCTTGTTTCGTGGCCATGGCCACCAGTCCCCCGGTCTCACCAGCCACGTCGTGAAGGGCAAGCAATCAGGGCCACAATCTTCGGGGGGGGGGGGCCACCCCAGATCGGCGGGATGGGTCACAGCCGGCGGGCAGGCCGAGTCTCCCAGCGAGACCACACCAGCACAAAGAGCCCCGCGACCCAACCCTGCAGAGACAGCAAGGGGGTGCGAAAGCGAAAGCGAAAGTGCGGGGTACGCGACTCGCCAGGCCCGGCCCGCCGCTGTTGTTCAATTTGTCACTGGGTCACCCCTCCGCGCAAATCCGGGGTCAGGCGAGGAGAAGGCCGCAGACTTCAAACGGTGCTTACTCCGGTGTCCGAGGTCCGATTTGACAACGGGAAACGGGTGCCACCTCCGCTCAGGCTCACCAACACATTCCCCTCGTCCGAGACAGGATTAATTCAGGATAGTCGTAGGAGGTTGCAGAGGTCCCCGGGAGCCTCGCACCTACGCGGCCATCTTGGTTGCGCGCTAGGCTCCTCCCTAGTCACCCTATCTTGAATATGCTTAACTTTAAACAGGTTAGGCCAACTCTTTTGTATTTACAGCTCTTACCATATATAAACGTTAGTTACACAGTTGCCCATTGTCTTGCAGGTGCAGTGACGGAGAGAAAAGAATTTGGTGATGCATGAATTTTGTGGAGGGAGCCGAGGGCAGTGTGGGTCTGGCTGGTCCTTGGCAGTATTGATGAGACCGGGCAGAATCATCTTCCTTTGGCAGCAACATGCCAGCTTCTAGAGAAATCTACTAGTCTCTTAACTGATTGCACTCTTGACGCACCTGGTCTCCATTATTGGACTTGATAAGCACTTTTATTTGTTCACCGAAGCTTTAGCAATCTTTTATACGTATACCTGTTGACAGTTCTTAAAGACCTGATGGGCTTATAACTTTTATGCGTCACTTTGACCCTCTCTACAAGCTTACACACATACATACTCCTCTTCTTTCTCCTTTTCTCACACGGCCAGTAGTGTTTGCCAGTGGGCCTTACTGGTCTTAGTTTAGGGGACTGGTACTTTTTGCAGCCTCCCACTCTGCCCGCTCCACATTCACTTACAGAAAAGCTGGAGCCAGCAGAACAAGTCCTCCTCTGATTTCCGCAAAGGTGCATGAATGTAAAGATTACTGTGATCCTTTGCCTGGCAGTATCTTGGCAACTCTTGTTCTGTTTCCACAAACCTCAAAGGGAATAAAAGGACTGCTGCTCTCTGCAGAACGTAGCGCATGCTGCTGTTTGGCTAGGCTGCCTGTACAGCGAAATGGTAGACAAGTGTGCGGGCAACAGTTGGCGTCCATGCTGCGGCAAATGTTGTTTAAATGGGTAAGGTCTCCCCCACCTGCTCACATCCCTCCTCACACTTCCTGGAGCTTTGAAACCTGCTGCATGGGGGGGGTAGCATGTTCACTAGACTGACTGTGGGTCTATTAATAGGGTGTGGGAACCAGCACATACTCTTTTTCTTTTATTGAAGTCTGGCCTCCGCTTTTCTGCCCTTGATAACCATCTATTGCACTTCTACCTCAGCTTTGTCATTGTAACCACTCCACTTGCCTCTGCCAGCTCTGAGGAGCATTGAGAACGTTAAGATAGACCCCCTTTCGGTCTGTGCAATCTTCCGATAGAGCCACAGCCAAACCAATGAGCTGCAATAAAGAGGGGCAGCTACCAGTCGGTAGTGACAAGACTAAAGCATCCCTCTGGCCCTCACACACAGCACCCAAAGCTTCCCAAGTAGGTCACATAAACTAAGCAGCTTTGCATCAGACCGCAGAAGGAATGCACATCTGTTGAGGACCAGCCGTTGCAGAGAGCTATATGAATGCTAAGTGCAATGCATCAGGTGTGTTTCTTAAGTTGCTGATCTTGATATCCTGGTTCGTAGCAGATTACCTTGAGGGGCTTTTTCTCCTGTGCTTAGATGCTGTTAAAGTATTACCAATGATTAGAAAGACTTCTATTGAATCCATGCTGGAAATAACTGCCCCGTTTAAGTGTGACATCCAGATGGAGCATTGCAGATTCATTTTGCTACTATTGGCACCGGTATAGAGGAAACTTAATTTTTTTCTTTAGAACATTTTTGTTGGTGTATTTAGTGACGTACTTCCTTACCTATAGCCCATATGTTTGAGATTTAATTGTTGCACTCTGGCTTCTGACACACAAATCTTTTTAGCCCTTTAATCTAATGACCAACTGTTGACATGGAAGACTTCTTTCTCATTGCAGTTTCTAGAAGGATTATTGTGACGGAAATGCTTTGTTCTGAAGGAGCAGAAACTGTTTCCATTTCATTCTTTGAATGTCTTATTCCATTTTAACAAAAACATTGTTGGAGTTGTATATCTATACCAGGAAAGTACATTTAATTTTTACAGGTTTTCAAATCACTTTTTTTTGAGGCTGAAACAAATCTGCTGTTTCAAATGTCTATTTTTGTTTGGGTTGCATCAAACCTTTGAGATACTCGTATCCTTTTTGCCACTTTTTTTTTTTTTGGGCCTTTCTCCCAGCAAATAGTTTTTCATAGCCTCTATAATACAGTGGTCATCTCCTGTGTTTTCTAATGTGGTTCAGTCAGGGATATCCCCGCTTTAAAAGCATTCTTGTGCATATGGCCATAGTGGTATAGAGGGCATGTTTCATTTGATGTAAGGTGCAGAACAGGTACTTGGGCTACCCTTTTTGGAAGCACTATGCATTGCTTGATCTAATGAACAGATTTTGCTTTGTTCTGTTTTCGTTCTGCACTACCACTCTTGGATATGAACCATGTGGTTTAGAACCTTAAACTAAGTGTGGAGCTAGTCCCAGCAAGTGACTACGGTGACTCTTGCACTGCTAGTCTTGTAGCTACCTTTCTTCCTTGTGGCCCGCCTTGCTATGTCTACTTGTTTTCTACATATGTCTCTTTACTTACATTATTCTAGGTTTTTGATTTATTAAAAAAAGTCTCTGCACTGCGCAAATGTGCTTAGATCTCGTATCATAGCTATATTCATGTTGCATGTAAATAGAGGGGCATTGGGCTTTGTGCATGGTAGTCATTAAATGGGTAGACTCTGCTTGCTCACTCAACATATCTTCGCTTCAGCCCAGGTGAGCCGCCATGCTTTTGTTTCTCACTTGTTAAGAAAATTTACACTGCGGCTCGCAGGAGGGGGTGGGGGAGTTGCGGCATTTCCTTGTTTGCTGGAACTGTTCTTTTGTGGTCGCTTTGGCCTCGCTGATTAGCTTTGAATTTTGCTTCTATTGACAAGGTAGTGCTGTTTCAGCATCATATGATGGAACAGGCTCAGCATAGAAACCTATTTTGTCGTTTTTATAAAGCATGTCTTAAATTTAACCATCTTGAGAAAGATCTGGGTGCTTTGTTTTCTGAAAAGTGTTTTTTTTCTCTAGTCAAAATGTCTGTTTTTGTTTAAAGGGAGTAACAGAGGAGGCTGGAATGCACCGCAAGTTCGGTACAACAGTGGCGTTCAGTCATCAAACGTATACAAATGGTCATCTTCAGGAAACAACAGAGAAAGTGGGAAGTCTTCTTTTGGATCAAACTCTGGTTTTGGAACACAAGAAAGCAGAAGCAAAAATTTTTCGAACTCCAGTGCCTCTGATTTCAGTTTCTCTCAGAACAAATTTTCTGCTTTAAGCTCTGTCCAAGATGGTGACAGCCAAAAAGCAGAGGAGGCAGATTTTATGTAAGTAAACTATTATGTCTTTATATTAAGAGTAAGCGTGCTCATCCAACACCCACTTTTATCAATGTTGTGATAACTATGAACGTGAAGACAGTTAGCCTTGCACTGACCATTAAGATCTAATTATTTTCAATTATCCTTAATATTTCCTCTAGTTTGTAAAACAGTTTTGTGAATCTGTATTAAAATATTATTGCTGTGTGTGTTTTACATTTATTTTTTATTTTTTTACTTGCTTTCAGACTGCTGGCATTGGAATTGCTACAGCTATCTGTACAAGCTGCCGTCCCCATTATGTCACACAAATGTTCGAGAGAGCCATTTCTCAACATGGGAAGTCTAGCGCGGAGATACTAGTGGGTGGATTCACCGCTTTGATTCTTCTGATCTCAGATGTCAAACATCAGCACATCTGTCATAGCTTTTGTACAAGGCGCTGAGACATCTGCAACATAAAGGCATTTTGCAGACCTGGCCTCTGGCCCCAGGCCAGGAAGGGGTTAATTGGAGGCTGAATTGGGCCTATCACTTAATTTTTCCTGTGACAGATGTTATGCTCTGGTAGACTTAGTTTTGCATACTGGCCCCCTAATGCCGCTGGCGAAATTGTTTAATTCAGGATCTGTATACTTAATATTTCTCTTCTTGCAACTTTGAATGCATTTAGGCTGCTTATGCTTATTAGGGATGCCTTTAAATTTTTTGTTGAAATATTAATTTTTTCTGAATACAAACGTAGACGTGCAAAACACGTCTGCAACATATATTGAGCCAGTAACCTGGTACAAAGCTTGCAACCACAACATGCGTCTGAGCAATATATACATACATAGCAGGGCCAATACAATTGACAATATGTCCTTCCGATACGTTCTGTGTGTCTTGTGCTTTTATGGTACGAAAGGATCTACATATATCAAGCGGCCTCCTTCTCAATCAGTCTCAAATATACATCCAGGTATTTACTGAAGGCTTTTATTCTCACCTGTCAGACACTCATAACCTTCAGGTCTGCTGTCTTGTTTCTGTACACCCAGAGGCAGGTTCTGCTGCCGCGGAGGCCACCATTTCAGCCCATAACATACAGCTCTCCTCCATCCTCTCCTCACATTCTTCCACCAATGCCCTTTCAACCATATCTCTGGTCCAATTCCGATCGAATGCACCATTATTCGACAACAGATGGCACTTCTCTTCATTGGGGCTGTTGGTAGCCAAAAGGAGAAGTGCCAGTTCCCTTTCTTAGTTTTTGGGGAAGGCTCCCAACAGTCAATGCTTAATCAGTATGCTGCTCTCACTTGCTTAACTTCCTCCCTCTAAGATTCCACCTCCGTACAAGTCCAAGTAATGTACAGAAATCCACCACGTACCATTTTGCATCTAGGACATATGTCCTGTTTGATTGGTTAAATAGGGTGCAGTTTAGCATGCGTAAGATAAGAGTGATTTCATACAGAGAAATACGCCAGCTTTAATTTAGCATTACTGGATAGCTGTCTACCCTGGGTGCACATATACTCCAGTCATTGTTTAACGGGCTCTTGTGAGTCCTCTTTCCATTTTGGTTTTGCTTTTAGGACCATTGGGATCCTGTCTTTTTTTTAAGCACTTCTTCTTAAGGCTTGAGAGCTATTGCCTGGGTGACCCATATCCATCTAGGAATACAACCCCCCCCCCCCCCCCCTGCCCCCAGCCCCAAGTATTGATCTCCTCCGGAGCTAAAGGAAAACCAGCATTGGCATAGCCAATAGGTCTCGCTTTTGGGACCTTATAAGTATTTAGTTATGCAGCACAATATCCTTGGTGCAACAACATCAACTATTGCATGGCTAAACACTTATAAGGTCCCAAAGGCGAGACCTATTGGCTATGCCAATGCTTGCAGCTCTTCAGAGCGCTGGGTCCTTGGTGAGAGTTGTGGAAGTAGGGTGGGGGAACAGGCACAGGGGACTTTGGTTCCCAACAAAAGTAAGATATGATGCATGAGTGAGTCCAGGAGAAGAGCACGTGCAGCCCTTTCACCCAGGTCAGGTGACTAGAGCCGACGAATAATTCAGAGTGACTAGTAGAAAGAAATGCACCATTAACTGCACGATGGAAGGTAAAATACAATACTAGTAACTGAAAAACCAAAGCTTCTCCTGTTTCGAGCCAAATATGTTAAACTCTAACCCTGTCACCAGCCTTACCCCCTTAGTATTGCTGTTTCATGGCAGACCATGTCTAAAACACGAACACGACAATTTCCAGTCTAATTACAACATAAACCAAAGGCTGTGACTGAAAGCCTGCTGGCTGGTCTGCAAATCTATTTTTACTACTAACTTTATGAGGGGGGGACAGGCGATGCTCAAAGAAAGAGGAGTGCAGCAGAGTGAGAGCGAGAGATCGAGACAGACAAGGGAAAGACAGAACGAGAAAGACCGCTACAAAGGCAGAGAAAAAAGTCAAATAGCAGACAACAATAATAAATGCATGAAAGAGAATTGAAATGAGAGAGAGAATCGTGAGCAGGACAGGTCAGACAAACAGAGGCAAACAGAGGAGAAACGGGCAAAGAGGACGAGAAAACATCTTGCTGAGGTAGAAGAAACGAGATGAGGATCCCAACTTGTGGTCTTGTGGGTAGGGCGGACCGGAATAACAGGCAGGGAGGCCGAATATAGTGAGCAATGTCTCTGCTTTAATCAACAGCTGAACAGATATACAACGTCAGAATGGAGGAAGGGACGGTTGACTTGGCTGGTGACCCGGGTCGGCGTGGTGGAGCCGAGGTTGATTCTTGCTTCTCCTTTTTCTCCTACGGTCTCCTCGGAATGGTACTGGAGCTCCACGGAGGCTTGAAAAGGGAGAGAAGCGTAAGGGCTTTTAATCCGAGCGACACCGTCAGAATACTTCCACCGACACCCGAGAGTGAGGGTTTACGAAGGAGGGTAGTGAGGGCGGGACGGACAGGGGCGAGGGAAGAGGTAAGTAAGAGAGGGGAGGGGATAGAGGTGCAAGGTGTTGGGTAGTGATCGGAATTTATACAGTGCTCGTGAAAAGGGGGATAAGTATACAGTGTCTTAGTGCGCGTGTCTCCTATGCTATGTACAGTTCTATATTTACAAGAGGGCCACGGAGAAAGGTGACGTGTACTCACGTGCCCCGCCGCAACTCTCATCCGAGTTGCGGCCGCTCTCCAGCCTCCTCCTGAGGATGCCACCAGTCTTCCGTCCAGACGTCCTCGTCCTCTTCCTTGCTTCGGACCAGCCGGGCTATGCCGCTCTCAGTCGGGGGTTCGTCGCTCTCCGTTGTCTCCTGCCACGAGTCGGTTGCTCCGAACGCCTCTCCATCGTTCTCGGGGCCTTTTCTACCTTCCGGGTTGTTGTCTGGCGGGTCCCTTCCGGGGTCAGGGTCGGGTGCTTCCGGGTCGATCGAGGTCGTCCAGTTTCTGCGTCCGGGATGACTGGCGAGTGTTTCCGGTTCACCCAGTCCAGGAGGCGGTACCTGCAGGGAACGAGAAAGAGAGGGTGTCCTGTGTGACCGGGACGTTAATCGACCGAGCGCGGGGGACAGGATCCCCGCTCCCGGACATCGCGGTAACGGGGTACTTGTAGCGTCCTTTCCACACAACTGCAACTTTTTGCACAGATGAATGTAATACCAGCGTGAGCCTAATTATTTTGCATAACATTCTTTAGCTGGTAACGTTGCAGAGAAAGATGAATACCGGAACACAGGTGTGAACAGATGGAGCGTTGCTGGTAATTACAGTCACTTAGCTGCATCCGGCCCCACGGGACCGTGAGTTTTTACCAGCATTCCCCAACGGAGACGAGCGGCGACCCTTTTATTGGAGGAAGCTTCTTTAACGACTAGCACTGTTAACAGCCATGGTGCGCCTCAGCAAGGAGAGAGAAATAAAGCTCGGAAGCTCGAGAGCTGAGCCTGGAGCAAGCCAAAGCAGGAGTAATTAACTACTTTAAAAAACAAGAGAGCGTATAAAGGGAGTGATGCGCGCGCGATGCAAAAGTGATCGCGATCAAGCGCGCGGCGAGCGATGTGCTTAATGAGCATGAGGAATGCCATATGGCGCCTCTGCTCAAGCCCGCGCACATGCACTGCAAGCTGTAGCCGGTGGTAGCATTTTTTGAAGCCCTTACTTAAAGTCTTGCCAGACTAGCGCAAGCGGTGGGTCAGGCGAGACCTTAAAATGGCCATTTATCCCTGACTGTTTGTGACAGCTTGGCATCCTGTAAGAACTGGCCTGGATCTACATTAAACTTCTCTTGAACAACTGTTCCCAGTTTACAAAAACATTCTGGGGTGGTCATGGTATTGGCGGAGTCCTAGTCGGTCGAGTATGCATGGGACCTGTTGTGACCCGGGAGGCAACGGACAGTTGCAGTTAAAGTCCTCTGGTAAAAGTGTATAGGGGTGTCACAATGACGAGAGAGTAACCCGGTAGGGGGGGTATACTCCTATAGTCGATTCCGAACTAGGCTCAAGTTGTGGCTCTGCAAGCGTCCAATTATGCTGCCCTAGGGTCTGTACTAAAATCCCTACTGTGGGTGGTTTTGCTAGACTGCCCACCTCACCTGTTATATCTCCGATACTTGTACGCGGAACTGCTCAAATAGAGCGTTCGAGTCAGGGCATGGTTTGCTCTGCTTAGTTCCAGCCATTAGACACATCTACATATTGTCCGTCCCTGTCACTTACACTAAAACTCTTTTTTTCCTAGTTGTTTTCCACAGAACTCCATTTAGCAGCATGTTGGAGCCATATTAATAATTTGAGATCGGGGAACCCCAGCCCACCTTCTTCAGTATTTGGTTTTAAAAACTTTAGTCCCACGCTGCTTCTTTTACTTGCCCATATCAGGGAGACAATTTGGCTGTCAATTTATCCATATTGTAAGCAAATTGTTTCTCTGGCTTGTGTGCCAATTGAATTTCAAGATATCTAAACCTGTCCAACTCCCATCTCATATCTGATCAGGGGAGCCTTTAAAATGGACGTCTACTTCACTATGCTAGTGGAACAGTAATGATTTACTCTTATTGATGTTTAGGCCTGATGCATTTCCAAATGACTAACTCGTCCAACAACCATGAGAACAAGAGTAGGGGCTGCAAATTCTCTGCATATAAAGAAACTACAAGGACAATATTTCTTACTGACTTACCCCAGTACACTTCGCAAGTGGATAGCCAGTGTTTCCACTGCTAATGCGAACAACCATGGGGATACCACTGTCTGCTCCCTCTCTCCATCCCAGCTGTCTGAAATGTAGCCCCCGATCGAACCCTTTCTGTGGGATCCAAGTATAGCAGGGAGATCCACCCTAGTAAGTTGGGTCCAAACCCCATTTTCCAGAGCACTGCTCTCATGTATGCAAGGTATCCAATACCTTTTCCATATCTAAGGCTACTAATACTGCTACAATATCTAATCATTGCACCTTGTGTATACCATTTGTTAGGCGCTGGGTGTTCATGAGGGTATTCCTGGCTGGCAAAACCACATTGGTCCTCGTGGACCAATAAGCTCATCACTTTTTGCAATCTAGTAGCAAAAGAGTTGGACAACATCTTAGCATCCACATTCATCATGGATAGTGGTCTGTATGACCAAGGGTTCTATCAATTCCTACCTGGTTATGGCAGCATTACTATTACTGTTTCTCGCATAGACTGTGACAGTCTACATAAGGTCTCTAGACTCCTGGTAGACTTCCAATAGACAATCGAGCAGTACGTCTGCAGCGGTTCGATAAAATTCCAAAGGAATCCTATCAGTTCCTAATGCTTTTTTTCGAGGCATTCCCAATATGGCTTCCCTTAATTCCTCTTTTGACATTTCTCCCTCTAGTTTTAATGCCTGTTCAACACTAAGCTATGAAATATCTCTCCCAGCCAAAAAATTGTATGTATTTCTCGCCCTGTAATATTTTTTATTTAAGTCGTACAGATATCCCCATCCTCCATTATTTATTTGCCCCTGTGTGGTCCCCATGAATCTATCCCTTCTCTCCAGTGCCAGTATCATAGGAGTAGGGGTCTCTCTTGAGCATTCTCACACACAACATGTGTCCCTGGTTTGTCCGCCTCCTTATGTAATTTTTGTCTGTGGTCTTGTAGTGCTAATTTGTCATTGCACCCAGATATCGCCTATCCTCAGCCTTTCTGCAAGTGATTCCCTATCACTCTGCGTGGCAACTGCTCCATGCCTTTGCAAACAGGTGAGGTGTTTATCTTTGTGTCTTAAGTCCCTTTACAGTTAACATTTTGTGCCTACAACCTTACTGATTCTTCCCCGCACTTGTAGCTCCACTTTAAGTGCCTCCCTCTCATTTGCTTTTGGGGCCCTACGTTATGTTTTATACAAACTACTAACATTGTTGCTACATCTGCTCCAAACGCAGTGACACATAGGACCTCCGGATTAAGATGCTTCATGGGAATTGACAGAACACCGTGGCTACATCTCATTTGTCACCAGTATAAAAGGATGATCTGATAGGAATCTTCCTAGGTGTATCGTCTCCTGCACCTGCATCCCCAGTGCTCGCTTAACTAGTAACCTGTTCAGCCTACTATACGTTCCATGTGCAAATGGTAAAAAAAATAACCCATTACTTCTGGCAGCTCTCAACCATTCCAGGTTGTGCTTGGGGTTTCAAAGGCATCCTGTCCATCTCTATGTCCAGGACACAATTAAGTTCTCTTGCCCAAAAAATGGGATGCCTAAATATGATGTAAGAACCTCTATTTGCTTTCAAACAAAGTCTCTATCATCCACAATAGGTGAATACACATTTGTCAAACAGATTTCTATGCCGTCTAATAGACTAATAGCTATCTGCCTTCTAATGCTGCACGATGGGTGTGGTGCTGGGACTGTACACCTGGCATATGTGGAATACGTGCAGGATTAAAGCTGCCTCCCCCCCCTCTATTTCTCACCCAATTTCTCACTTTCCGCATCATTTAAATGAGCCTCTTATTAGAAGGCTAGGTCCACCATGTATCCTCTAAGAAAAAAGTTCACTTTGTACCGCTTAGTGCAGCCATGTAAGCCCCTGACATTAAAGGAGAGCATTTTCGTTTTGCTTGTGTATTTGTGTTTAGCACACTAACCACATTGTGTATGGTCACCTACATATCTCTGCATACCTTTTGCCCTGATTACGGGTGGGGGTTCATCACAGTATGAACATCTTCATTGCAGCTGCACCCGTGTCCTGGCTCGTAAAGAAGAAAATATCCCTCCTTACAATAATACCTCTTAGAACTGTCTTTTCATCCCCCCAGGCACACACCGCTGACCATGCAACCAAGATGGTTTCCACCTATAAATTACTGCTGTGGTATCCTTCATTCTATGACTCCGCATCTCATAAACACAAGCAACTGTAGATAGAACTATCCACTACCCATTTATTTATTTTTTTAGGTCTTGCCTAGCGAAAGCAGCGCGTGCGCTGCACTCGCTATTGAGAGTACCTTTTTGGAATGGATTCCGCCGAGGGCTTGTATGGACAAACATGGCTGCTCTTGCCATTTGTCCATAGCAGACAGCATGCACGTGTCCGTAGGGACTGTGGACAGCCCGACGCCATTTTTGCATTTCGGTGTCCTAGCAACGAAAATGCTGTTTCCTGTATGGCGTGGAAGGTGTCCTAGCAACGAAAATGGTTATTTATTCTTACCCGGCACGTTTCTTAAAAATGCCGCTTACACTGAGTTTGTATTTATTTTGTTGATACGCGCGCCGTGTAACTTGGTGCGCATTTTTGTGTGTTTTTGTTGTTAAAAAGGCTGCTTTTAGTACGCAGCTTGCCGGGGTTTGAAGAGTTTGGAAGTACGCAGCTTGCCTCATTTTGGTGTTATAGCAATGGGAATGCCGTTTCCTGTATGAAGCTTGTCGTAGTTTGATGACTTTGTATTTATTTTGTTGAAACGCGCGCGGTGTAACTTGGCATTGGCATACTACTCACTCTCTACTACTCACTCTCTACCCCACTACTACTCTCTAATACGCCTCTACCCCACCCCTGTACTACTCCTCTACCCCACCCCTGTACTACCCCTCTACTACCCCACTACTACCCCTCTACTACCACCCCGCTACCCTACTACCCCTCTACTACCCCACCACTACTCTACTACCCCTCTACTACCCTATTTACCCACTACCCCCTTACTCTAAATGCATGCATACATATACATATATGCATGTTATGTACATGAAAGTTTGAAAAACACTAATAAAAGCTAAGCTAAAAAGCAACCTAATTACAAACAGAATTGCTTTAACTTAAATTAGGGCAAGACCTATTGCATTTTAAATGCTTGTTTATATATTTGTATTGATTTTTTCCAAACAAGACAAGCGCATTTCGTCATCCAATGGCAGTTGTACAGTCAGCAACATGGTACTAAGGGAAATCGCTTTCTGTAGAACATCTCCGACATCCAATTATACAGTAGAAATACTAGAAAAGGCAGTCCATAATAGTCGGTAACATTTAAAACGTCATAACCTCAGCCCAATTCTCTGTAGATAATCCTCTCCACCATTGCCGTACAACTGCAACTAATTACTCATCATTAAACAAAGAGCACAAATGCAATCCCTGTTCCTTCCGCTTATCCCTTCCCCCTCCCCAATGGCGTAACAAATATTTGTAAATAACAATAATAACAAATCATAGCTGTGTCAACAGTAGGTGTGCATAACACAGTAGACCAGCAAGCCACATTATGGTGTCCGAAGTAGTTACATGAATGAAAGGGTTGTAGCCGTTCTCTTAAGGAGGTGCAATCTCTCGAGGTGGAGTCTCCAACCCTGACGCGCTTGAGTCTTGGTCAGAGTCGGTGTGCGGCGTCTTCAGTGATTGTACTCGCCCCTCCCAAGCCCTTGCCAGCTCCAACGCCTTATCGCTGGTAGCGCGGGTTGCCAACTGCAGCCTCGTAAGTCCCTCGCATTCCGCCTATTTAATAAATTCAGTACGCCACCTCTGAAAACTAGGCCCCTTCTTGGCTTTCCAGTGGGCTGTTATTTCTCTCTTTGCTAGCAGAAGTCCCAAGTCTATAAACTTACTTGTTATCTTATTTCTAGAGGTATGGGGGAACCAGTGCAGCAAGCAAAGACCTATAGTGGATTTGATGTCCCTGTCCGTAATAGTACGTAAAAGAGCGACCACCTCCATCCAAAATGCACTAAGTTGAGGACAATTCCACAGCATATGGCATAAATCCGCTCCTACCAAATCACAGCGCGGGCACATTGCTGAGGTCACATTAAATATATATTTTTTTTTTGGCGTAAGGTATGCGCAATGAAGAATAAAGAAATGGACTAGCTGGAAGCGCGCATTCCTAGTGCTTTTCCATGCACGTTCCACCAGTCCCACCCATGCCTTCTCAGGAATTTTGTCACCTAGATCTACTTCCCATCGCCGCCGGAGCGCTACTAGTGGGGACAATCGCTTGCTGGTCATTCTACGATATAAGCAGGTAACTGCCTTGATTGTGCCAGCAGCCAAGACTACATACTGACAAACCATGGAGGTGGGCGGTTCGCTGAGTCCCATTTTTCAATGCGCTTGAATAGCCGTTACAAGTGCTAAGTGCAGCAAGTAGGCTCCCCGAGCCAGTTCATACCTAGCACTCTACGTACCCCCAGATTATACGCTATGCAACTCCCCGTATTACACTCTTGAAGGCGTCCCATTCCCCCATCAGCGATGAGGCAGTACCAGTGTTATTTTGAAAATAATCAATAATACCAGTCTCCACCTCCCCGCGGAATGCACGGTCTTCCAGCAATTTTGGGTTTAAACGTCAAGTCGGAAATTTAGGGCGACCGGGCAATAAAATCACACGTAGTAATAAAGGGTTATGGTCAGATATCGTTCTAGTGAGGTATTCGCTGTACTGTACTACCGCATGTATGTCAGGAGAGCAAAGCATTGCATCTAGCCGAATATGGAGGTCATGCAAGGCAGAAAAGAACGAATTATTCCGGGTGGTCGGGTGATGTGCCCTCCAGGTGTCTATCAGTCCCCAACTATGTTGCCATGCCAGCCTAATCTTGGAAAGAGCATGAGTAGGGGCATCTGGGAGGGGGAGGATGCGATCTATCCATCAGGGCATCTGTAACAGAATTGATATCTCTGCCCCCACCCCCACCAACACTGACCCGGTTAAGAAAAGAGCAAATTTCCCAGACCACTACAAAAAAAGGCTGATTGATCTGTATTTGGTGTGTATATGCTGCCCAGTACTACATCCCTACCATTTAACCGCCCCACATCCAATGTATAACGACCCTCTGGATCTTTCAGTTGGTGAGTTGGTTGAAAAGGAACTCCCGCTCTAACCCATACCAGGATCCCTCGCGCAAAGGCTGAGTAAGTTGTACAAAATATCTGGCCTCTCCATCTACACTGTAATGCCATATCTTCTTTTGGTGCAATATGTGTGTCCTGAAGATAAGCCAGTTGGACCCCCCCCCCCCCCCCCCCCCACGGACTTAAGTATGCATGTATATTATGCCTCCGTGTCATTGTATGCATACCCCTGACGTTCCAAGATAAGCATTTAAAATCAGATAACGAACCCATTGTAGCGATCCGCAGTGACTCCACACAGCTGATTCTAAAAGGTTACGCCATATACCCTGTAACATTCCCTTACTGAAAAAGAAACAACCGTGCCCCAGGACACGCACCAAAAAACTAGCCCCCATCCAAACTACTCTAAACAGACTTCCCTCAAGTGACTGCAGAGGAACAGTGGGGAAGAGTGGCTGCAGTCTGTCAGGTACCAACAATGAAAGTGCAAAGAAAAAACCCCGCCTATGCCCCACAGTGTGCAATCCGCTTCCATCTCCGGAAGGTGTCGCATCAACACTAGCACCCAACCCCCACCCGGTCTCAGCCCACAAGCAGTGTCATAATAGAGCCCAAAGACATATATCAATAACAAAAGGCACATGGCTCGCCCAACAGCCCGCAAGGGAAATAAAGCAATGAAATATAAATATCATCATCAAACAATATCATCAGCAGATGTTTGTGTGACATGCGGCAACTGCAGTTCACTAGCCTGGGTCTCGTCCGTATCAGTGCCTGGAGCTGAACCATCCGTATCTGTGCTAGTTCCCGATCCCTTTGCAGGTTCCTGGACCAATTCCGACCCCGCGCGTAGCGCTTCCTTTTCTCCCTCTGAGAAGCGCTAGATGCCGTTGATGTGGCAGAACGCCGCCGCGGCCTCCGGCAACGCTGCAGCAAACTCTTCAGGGGTGTATTAGTCCCAGTGGCCCCATCCGGTTTCCTGCATGTCTTATACATTTACAGCCAGTCTCACGCCTCCGACGGATCGTCACAAAAGTGCGTTGTACCATCCAGGATAATCCTCAGTCGAGCCGGAAACCTCAGTGAATACTGAAGCTCCTCATCACGAAGAGCCCTTTTGACATCCAGGAAAGACGCACGGCGACATTGTACCTCCAGCGTATAATCCGGAAAGATGGAAACCTTGCTGTTGTCCACCGTATATGGTCCAGCTGTGCGCGCTAGCTGCAAAAGTGGTCCCTATCCTTATAAGGAAGAAGCCTGGCCACCACTGGGCGCGGAGGACGACCCGGAGCCAACAGTCGGGCCGGAACTCGATGATCCCTTTCCAGTGTGTAAAACTGCATCAGCCCCTCTGGCGCCACCGTGTCACGGAGCCAGTCCTCCAGGTATTGGACCATGTTGGACCCCTCCATTCCTTCCGGAAGACCCAAAACACAGATGTTGTTCCTCCTATTTCTCCCTTCGGCGTCTTCAACCCTTTTGTCTAGCACCAAAAGCCTGCGGGAAACGTCTCCTACCTGGTCAGGAATGGTCTTCTGTGCTGGCTCCGGCGTCACCAGGGAGGTTTCGCCTTGTTCCACTCTGTCCGCCAGCTTGGCGTGCTCGGCCCGCAGCAGCCCCAGTCCCACCGACACTGTTGCAATGTCCTGATGTAGGGCCTTCCTTGTATCGGTATTAGCCTGGAGTATACGGGCCAATTGTTGTTGTACCCCTGCATCCCCAGGATCCGCAGGTGAAGTCGGCTGTTTCTCCTCGTGAACCGTGCCTTCTGGATCTGGCGGGGTCGTCTGAAGCTTCCCTCTGGGCTTCCCCATATTGTAGTCGTGAACCAGAAATTCTATTGCAGGCGGGGCACTCTGCACTTGCAGCGTTACACTCTTCTCATTAACACCAACCAGTGCTCTGTCGACACCCAACAAGGTGCTATTGGTCCCACATCCAGCAGTTTGTCGGGCTCACCAGGTCACTCCCCCCTCCAGCATAATCCAAGCGATCCAACTAGGCAATGATCTAGTATTAAGGCCAGATGTCCTTAAGGGCCGCCAGCTCTCCCGAGGTACCATCGGGTAGGCCGGAGCGTACTCGTAAGGAGCCAATGCGGGTTCTTGACGTGCTCAGGCTTGTGTCTGTAACAAGGAAGTCCCAGGGGTAGCAGTATTGTACTTTGCCAGGGCCAATGCACCAGGTGATGAAGCACTCGCGGACCAACATTCCCCCACGAGCACCCGCGATGGCAGCAGGTCGCAGTTGGGGGCCGTTCGTGCAGCAAGAGGGCTACCCCAGTGTGCTCCCATATCGACGCCCTTCAGGTCAATCACCACCGCCCGAATAACCGGCCACACAACGAACCCACAACGAAAAGCAGCGGAGCAGACCCCTAAGTCGGTACCAGTCTCTGCGCTTCCACTTCTAGGGTATAATCAGGCGCTCACTGTTCAGCCGTGGGAAGGAGGCACCGCACCGCCATCGCGGATAAGTTTAATACGGGGGAACAAGAGGGAATGGCGGACACCTAACATGTAAGCGAAACCGAAACTCAGCCAGACTCCAGGGCCACGCGGTAAACAACGCCGCCATCTTAAGGGAGAGGCAGGACTGACCGGACCATCGTGACTGAGAAGACAGAGGCGTCCATCCATCTATCAGCTGAGTGGAGCAGGATACTGAACCAAGCACCCGCTCCAGGCAAAGAGCATTGTGAGTACAGAGAGGCGTGCTGAGAGGGTTCAAGAAATTCACAGCGAGCGGAGCGGGTGAAAGAAATAACGGCGTGCGTGGTGTGCAATTTGCGCAGAGTCACTGGGGGAGCCACGCAGAAATCCCAGTATCTTACACGGAGCAGGAGGAGGTGAGGAGTGAGAGCAGCAGACCAGGGTTCAAGAGAGGAGAGAATACCACAGGAGAACACAGGAGAGGACCGCTGGTGCTTTGCATAACGGCAAAATAACGGTGCAACAAACCAAAAAAAAAAACAAGTCTCAAGCGCCCCCAAGCACCCCGCAACAGACCCCCGATAAAGCCCCCGGTTTGAAATAAAAACCAAAGGAGGAGCAGAGGAGAGCCAGAGCTGAGGGTCAGGAAAATAAACTCCACTGTGTGCTTTGGGTGGAGAAAGACAAGGAGGTGCGGGAGGAAAGAGGCAAAGGGAGAGAGACGCAGAAGGGGCAGAGTGAGACACCGGGAAAAAGCGTAAGTGGAAACCTCGTAAGGGCAATGGGCCTTGCAATGAGATCCCTACCCGCACATACTTAAGCAGGTGACAGCAGGAGACGGCAGCGCCCAGGTAACCACAAGATCTAGACTGGGCCATAAGCCTAGGCAATCAAGCCAGGAGCACCAAGAAGCAGGTCAGGCACAGTGCGAGTCCTAACGTCGACTGGGGGACGCACCAATCCACATAGGTGCAAGTGGACACCGGGACGCAGGAGGAGGTCCAGGAGGAAGCCAGTCAAAGGAGTAGTTAGAACTCAGACCACAAACGCAGCAAGAAAGCAGCAGCAGCAAGAAAGCAAACCGCTAACCAACAGTGGAGCCCAACCGTCCCTGGCAGTCACACGCCCATAGATCCTCAGACTGGGCAGCAAGAAGAGAGGGGAGATTCGTACTTCGTCAGAAGAGTGGTCTAGCGAAAATGGCAGGGAGTGAAGCAAGACTCCAGCGTGAGCTAAAGAAAAACAAGGGCGAACCCACAATATCCGACTCGCCAATCAAGCGGAAACCAGGACATCAATGGCACCCTAGATATGATCCTAAAAAAACTGGCGGACGCTCATGATCTGGCCAAGACCACAAAACAGACTACAGATGCGATTCAACTGGAGCTAGCAATGGTCAGGGTGGATATGCACTCAGCTAACAATAGGCTGGCCGCGGCGGAACAAAGAATAAGTGATATCGAAGATGCGGACCTACAAGTAAACAAAGAGCTGAAAACCTTATCTAAAATCACAGCATCACTCCAGAAACAAACTGCGGATTTGGAAGACCGCAACAGACGTGGGATCATAAGAATCCTAGGAGTCCCGGAGGAAGCAGAAGATAAAGCGGGCTCATGCCTGGCTTTCCTACAAGACATGACCCCAAAATCACAAATCTAAAACTTGACCACCAGTTCGAGCTAGACAGAGCTCACAGAATCCCCACCTTCAGATCCACAACAAGTAGTGCGGCTCGCCCAATAATCTGCAAACCACTGAGATCTCAACACACGGAGGCCATCTTCAACTTTGCACGGAAAAACCACCAGATCACATGGAATGAGCAGAAGATCATCTTTACGCAGGACTATTCCAAGCCCACGGTGGACACCAGAAAAGGCTTCCTAGCCTTAAGGGATAAAATGAAGAAGAATAACATCCAGTTCTCGTTCGCTGGCCCAGCAAAAGTCAGGATAAATGACAGAGGGTGCTCTCTACTCTTTGACGACCCGAAAGAGCTGGTCAGATATCTAGACGGCCTGACACCCCAAGAAATGGAGGCCTCCCAAGCAGGTACCAGCAAAAGGAGAGCCTCGCCAGAACTGGGGGTGGAATGAAGCCGATCTACTGCAACAACTCGAGCTACCTCAGTATCTTTCTCGACCTCATAGTCCCCTCTTACTATAGCAAAAAGACTACAAAACTAAAAAAACCAAAAAACTCTCAAAATCGCAGAAAAAAAAGATATATTGAAGCACAAAAACTACGCGTTCTTCCTCATTAGCTACCTCAACTGCAGCAAACACGCTTTAACTAACTACCTCAAAGCTGCCTGAGGGCTCCATAACTGCCACAAACAATCATGTAGGCTCACCGTAGGCCCTGCAGGACTTGCTTTACCGGGCTCTACTGAACCAAGGCCTCGACTGACCCGGCCAACAACAGACAGCGGAGGAAGGCTCAAGGTCCTCGAAGCAACGAAGCGTAGAAAAGAGCCTGGTGCGGGAGGGGGGGGGGGGGGGGTTGAAGACCCAAACACTGCCCAAAAACTGACTCAAGGAGCTACACCCAGATCCTACTGTGTCCACTTCAACTACCTCAGAGGAGACCTCTTCAGGCTAACTCGCCGTGACACTGAAAAGAGCTAGAGATCAGCCCACATACCCGATGTCACGCATTGTAACCAAGACCATTCCCATATCCTTTTTCTCTATACGGACACTTAGAGCCTCATGTATAATGATGGGGGCGGGGGAGGGGGGGGGGTCTGTAAGCAGCCTTTTTATTTTAAGAAAACAGCAAATGTAGACTTTTGGGATCATAGAAACATAGAGCTATCGCCCAACAACTCCCTGGGAGACGGGACGGCGACCCTGTCGTCGCACGATGTTTCTGTGAAGGGAGGGGGAGTGAGGGGGACGGGCACTTAACTACTTGCTTTCTTTTTTCTCTCTTCCTTCCTATTTTCACCTCTTTAATCTCGCATTCCTTTTTTGATCGGCGTCGGCCAGACACCTGTTACGGCTACAAGGGAGAGACCAAACTCTGGGACTAACGTAAGGCAGACACTAATAGCTCGACAAGAGAAGGTATGGTTGGGTGGGGAAAGAGAAGGCACAACGACATTGGAGAGTTTGGGACGCAGACTAGATTCGCCAGACATGGTTCACCCCAGATAATGGCCCCTACCAGCAATCTCAACCTGGCTGTGGACTTAAAGATAGTATCCCTCAATGTCAAAGGGCTCAACTACCCTATTAAACGTAAGACGATCCTAGACTATTTAGCAAAGACTAAGGGGGATGTGGTCCTGCTACAAGAAACCAAACTATCCCTGGGGGATGTCAGACTAATGAAAGGCAAATGGTTTTCCCAAGTGGCGTGCTCACCGGCAGATGGGAGAAAAGAGGGGTAATCAAACTGGTATCTAAAAGCTCCAACCTATCACTAGAATCACATCTCCATGATGAGGATGGCAGACTTCTTATAACACACCTGAGAAAGGGAGAAGAGAGTATACACGTAGCTAATATATACGGCCCAAACACAGACGACCCCGCCTTCTGGGAAGGGGTGTCGCACAAGCTTGATAATCTACCACAGAACGACCTCATGGTGGTGGCGGGGGACTTCAACATGCCTCTGGACCACATATTGGATAGACAGTCACCATGCCAGTACCAACCCACAAGCGCACACACTACATTAAAGAACATATGCTCCAAATTCAACCTCAAGGACCCATGGCGGCTCCAGCAACCGGACACTAGGGACTTCACATTCTACTCTAACCCACACAACACGTACAGCAGGATAGATTACATAATAATCACAGGCCCACCCACACACCTAATAGAACATTCCGACATAGCGCCTAGGTTAGTATCAGACCACTTTGTATAAGCCTAAAGCTGAGCGGCTGCCATAACGTAAACATTCCCCATATGTGCCGTTTTAACAGCGATTGCTTAGCTTCCCCTGAGAACAAGGGGAAAATTGTGGAGGCAATAAGGAAATACCTTAGACACAACAACTTACCGGGGACTAGCCCCTCCACCCTATGGGACGCTCCGAAGGCTACCATCAGGGGCACTATAATCGAAATTAAAGGCAAGATAAACAAAAATACAAACTCGCAGCTGGCCCAACTCGAACATGACATCAAAACCCTAGAAACGAATCACGCTAGGGCCACTCACGACACCAAACTGCTAACTGACTTAACTAGAAAAAAATACGAATACAATAAGATCCTGAGTGAGAGAGCCGGATTGTGGTTCAACAAACACAAGGCTATCAACCTCTGTGAAGCAAACAAAGCGGTAAAACTACTAGCCTCCTACCTGAAACACAAGCGCAACCAATCTACCATCTCGTCCATCACAGATCCGCACAACAAAACTCACACAAGACACAGACATCCTCAAGACCTTTCAAGAGTTCTACCAGGAACTCTATAAAAGCGACCAGATCCTGAATCTGGAGGCATGCAAGAAATACCTTAACAGACTTGGCCTCCCACAGTTAACCAGCACAGAATCACAGAGTCTAGGGCAAGAAATTAACACCGCCGAGATTGAAATGGCGGTCAAATCTATGAAGGATAACAAAGCTCCGGGCCCGGATGGATACACAGCCACCTTTTACAAGTCCTTCCTAGATCAGCTAAAACCAACCATGAAGAGGGTGTGCAATCACTGTGTGGAACATGGGTTGGTATCTCAATCCATGTCTGAAGCGAACATAATAGTAATCCCAAAGGAGGGTAAGGATCAGTTGCTGCCCAAGAACTACAGGCCCTTATCCCTAATCAATGTGGATTGCAAAATATATGCAAAAATCCTAGCAACCAGACTTCACTCTGTTCTACACAACTTAATAAGCAACTCCCAAGTAGGCTTCCTGAGAACACGAATGTCTAACGACAACACCATACTTCTTTGGCACGTACTAGAACACACAGCAAAGAAAACAGAAGCAGTGGTAGCTTTTACCCTGGATGCTGAGAAGGCCTTTGACAGGGTATCATGGCCTTTTCTGGAACAGTGCATGAAATCCTTCAACTTAGGAGAAGGCGATATTCAGAAAGTTATGGCGCTGTACGGGGATCCTAGAGCACGCATTGTCATTAATGGGTCACTATCCGAGCCCCTCACACTTCTGATCAGCGACATCAAGTTAAACGAGAAAATAAAAGGGGTCAACATTAATGATGTGGAAATAAAACTGGCCGCATACGCAGATGACATCCTAATAGTGACAGAGCAACCAAAGACCTCAATTGAGGCCCTGGTAGACACCATAGAGATATACTCAGGCTATAAGCTCAACAGGGACAAATCAGAATGCAAACCCCTGAACATCCACTGCACTAGGGACATCCTAGCGGGATCAGGCCTGGCCTGGCAAACAGGGTTTATCAAATATCTAGGCATACACTTTGGCAACGACCACATGAGCACACTAGGCCACAATGAAAAGTTACTGCTAGAAAAGATAAAGAAACTCCTGGAGGCTTAGTCCCCGAAGTGTATAACTTGGTGGGGAAGAATCAAAACGATCAAAATGATGATCACCCCAATGATCAACTACATGCCACGCCCCAGAACTATCCACTAGGCCTCAGTTCATGGGCCGCCGCCACCCTCTGTCGACTGCATCAAGGGCTCACCTCGGGGAGCAATAATTCTGGCTGCGGATCTCTGCCGATCGCGCTGCCGTCGCCGCTACAGCAGGCACTGGCACACTTCTCCCAATCGCCAGATTCCGGGCGCCTCAAGCTGAGATCACAGGAAAGCCCTTACACAGTCCTCGGGCCGGCCAGCACCACCTTGCTGCTCTCGGCCTGCAGTTCATCACAGCCTCAGCCACACATCTCCAGGCTGGTGGAAGAAGGGCCGCAATCAGCCCCACAGTCTCCCACTGCCCCGGGCACACTTCACGACTACCTCTCAGGGACAGGATGGTCGGTAAGCTGGATAATTTGCAGGGCTGGCGCGGAGCTCGGAGCTCACGTGTCTGCCTCCATCAACCTGCAAGCCATGCCCCAGAACTATCCACTACCCATGTATGTACTTGAAGGAGAGATGTTATGGCCTCTGCTTTCCGCTGGCCTTTGGTCAAGCTACAACTGTGAAGATTTAACTCGCCCAGCTTCCCTAACCAGCGACAACAAAAAGAACATACTACAGAGTGTATCATTCCAGTAGTTCCTCCTAAAATAAAATACTCCATTCTCCTCCCAACTCCTCCCTCCCCAGTGGAGGAACATAAATGTTATGTTGATTCCGCTTTCCACCCCGCACCCACTTGATCTAACCACTAAGCCATCTATGCTGGTATTGTTAGCAAATTCTTATACAATGTGGGCTTACATTCTCATTTTGTGTATGACCTCCCTCTCCCGATTTTATCTTGCTGTTCATAAGACCATCTACAGATCTATGCATCTAATCTTTGCCTTTGCTTATTGTGGCTGTTCCAAATGAAATAAAGAGGGCCTCTGACAAGTGGAATGAAGAGTGATTGCAGGGGAAATTAAGTTCAAACAAAAAAACGCCAGCCCGCTATCTTTGCGGGGGTAAACATCCAATGAATTAATGTTACTCGCAACCTGAGCCTACAGTAACAATCTAAAAACTTTCATATTATGTTTTCTCACAATACTTTTTATTCAACATAGTTTTTCTCTTTAACATATTTTACCAAGCTCTATAAGCAATGATAAAATAGGTGGGTTAAAGTATTACAATCTGTTAAAGAAAGAAACTATGTTGAATAAAGTATTTTGAAAAAATATAAAAAGATTTTTGGGGGGATTATTGTAACTGTAGGCTTAAAATTCATGTTGCAAATAATAGTATTTAATTGGATGTATACCTATTGAAAGATATGGGATTGGCATTTTTTGTTTTTTGATGGAATCTATTGTGGCTGCTCCACCTTCAGTTACCAGATGTGCCTTCTGTCAGTTCATCCCTGTGATCTTGTCCAGCAGCTCCTTGAGTGGATACATCCAACACGTCTGCCATTGCGAAGGTGCTATATAAATTTAATCTGAGAGTTCGAAACATTTGTTTCATCATAAAAACATTACAGTTCCAATACAAGCAGACCATAAATAGTACAATTTAAAATCTAAGAGCATACAATTACATTTGTTCATGAGTTAAAAACAAGGGTAAAAAAATGCAAAAACGCATGATCCCATAAAATAACTGCCACTATACAATCCATTGCCCTAACAATATTAAACTGCAAGCACCGGCCAACACCTTGGGCAGTTCACATCAGCTGAATGTATTTGAGCCTTGTTCCATCTAACATTTTGCCTCTGATTAACCATGATGTGTGGAGAAATTTGAAACCACCACAATCGAGGAGGTTTAACTTTTGCATTCCCTATATGCTTCTCCTCTGGCGTGCAGGCTCAATAGCCTACACATTGGGACAAGCCACATAGATCTTGTTTTGGGGAAAGTGGGGAAAAGAACTAGAGATACTCCTCGCTTTTGCGTACATCTTACAATAAAAGCACCATTCAGAGCCCTGGTTCATCTTTCCTCAACCAGCAGTAAAAACTGCTACAGGGAGCAAACCATACCTAAATTGAAGATACAGAGACCGAGCCCAAGCAGGGCGAATAAAATCCTCTGCCTTGCACACTGATTTTAATAAGGGGTGGGCACTTGTTAGAGTCCCTTGTGAGGCTGTGGATGAGCGGTACCTGAGCCTAGAGGTCATATCTTCCATCCTCTTTGTACCTATGGCTGCTTCCCCTCTCTTGATCAATTGTGGCTCACTCCAGAATTTTTCCAGGCCCAAATCATTTCAACTCTCAGTTCTTCATGTATTACCTTTAGTTTAGCAGGAAATATAAGCATATATCTGATGTCCACTTCTCTCCGTGTCTGTTTTACCGCTTAATAGTATTGTCTTTGGACCTCCACCCTCTTGGTGTAATCACAAAATATTCTGATAATGATCATACATTTCGGTTATCTTTGGCTCCTGGCTCACCTCAGGATTCCGACTCCGCCTCTGTAATTGAGTATTCATTTGATGATTACTTATGGCGGCCAACTCCCTCTGGGACAGTGAGAACTAATGCTTTGTGTGCTCATTCGATGACAGAGTGCAGAGAGTCTACCAGCTCCCATTACCTCTTTCAGCCACTGCTCTAGAAACAAGTCTGGTGCATCCCTTTGAATTTTTTCCAGAACCCAAAAAATAGGCAGGTTGCATCGTCCTGACCTGCCTCCACTCGTTAGAGACCAGTTGTTCAGCCTGTTAGTGTCCGGACCGTGGTCCTGCACCCTTCCACGTACTTTGTCAAATTGGTTATGTTTTTCAGAGTTTTAAGGGGGGAGTTCAATGACCTTGCGCAGATCCACTCTCATTAAATTAACTCCAATAGAAATGGCGTCCATTTTATACCCAGGTACCTGTTTGAATGTTCAGTAGCCACCAGTATCTGTGTGCTTGAGGGCTCGGCTGTGGGATATTGATCTCTGGACACCATTCTCCATACACACAAAGAAATGTAGGACATTAGAATTTCTTTTAAAATTCCTTCACCCACAATTTGTGGCACGTTTCATCGTTGGGCTTGCTGACAACATCCCTGCGCAGACCAACACCTGGGATAGTGCAAAAGGGAGGGGAAAGGCCATCTAAACAAATAATATCGAGGATCAGAGAAAAATGTGCAGAAATGAGGTTAAAATTGGCTCCGGAATATCCTCTGTTTTATTCCTGGTCAGGATCAAAATATATATACTATAGAATGGTAGTGTCAGGCGAGTTAATGACCCTATACCCCTTCTATCCCATGCTTGTCCACAAGTTTCAGCTGATTAGCGTAGCCCAGAAACTATCATCCAGCTTTCTTCAGGAACATATGTCCCCTACTCTCCTTTCTTAGTTGGTAGATTGAGGTCTGACCCATTCTGGTCTGGGGGCATGTGAACACACTGCAGTATTACCTACAATGAAAATTGATACTCGTGACCACAGCATATTACAGATCTGAGAGGAATAACGCAATAACATTGAAAACACAGTACATATGCTTTACCTTTCACAAGAAATGTGACACAGCCACACACTTATCACTTCCCTTACATGCACCATATTGTGTTGGTGGGTTCCTAGTCCCTTATTTATAGTATACCACAAAGTGACCCTTCACATAGAGCGTGCTACAATTTGCATTGTTGCATTTCGGTGTGACCACTCTCTAAATTACCCACAGTTATTAAAAACAGGGATGGGAAGAATCCATGATTAATTAAAATCTTAATGAGTTTCACCAGATCAATTGCTCTTATTGGTGTGTGAACAGGAGCTTATTCCTTTAAACAAACACTAAAATATATTAAAGTGGAAAAAAATATATAGCAGTATTAGATACGGTTCCATGTTAACCATTCAGGTTAAAGACTATTTTATTGAAGTAAAATTCCGATTATAAATTTCAGACATGACCCAGGCCAGCGGTCATGGTTATAATAGTCCCTCCACTCGTGGTGGAAATTAAGCCAGTTTTCTCATGTTTGGAAATTAGAAAGATATTCATTCATGTATATATTGGAAATGTTATGGATTGCATAAAAGTGTATAATTTGCTCATGGTAATGATTCTTATGTTTATTTTCCGAGTTGTCATTCCTATATACAACCGGTCACGGGAATTTGATCATGTTGCAGTTTGTAAGTTTCTTCTGAATCTATGGGTATCTCAATCCTACGTCAATATATTTGGTATCCCTAGTTAAACTGCAGACATCACACGATCCACGCTTAGTGTGACCTGTCACTGGTGGAAGTTTCCATAATCTTTGTTGATGTTCCAGGGTCTGTTGTCGGGGTCTAGTATGCATCAGCATTTGTTGTCCATATGCGGTTTCCTAGCTCCTCTTCCCTCTGTGTATCCATCCGTCTTCTTCTGCTTGACCAGAATTCTCTGTCCTGACCCATATTCGCCACGGACCTCTAGGATGATGATACATTTATAATACTGTGAAAGAGCAGGTATTTGCTGTTTTACCACTTGCTCACTGCAATGCTTAATCCCAGCGGTTCTCACATGGGGCTCCAACCAAGGAACTAGTCCCTGGGCACCAACTCCTTTTCCCCTTTCTTTCTTAAGCTCAGAGTGTAATCCAGATATAGATGAAGAAGGGTACAATATTACCTTCTATGTATGCTGCTATAGAGCAGTTCAGTCCCACTGAGGCCATCCAGTGTTGTTGTATGACGAAAGCCCCCTCTGCCCACTTTAAAATTTTTGAACCAGGTTCGAGTTTCGGCATCAACCCGATATCCTCTGATTCTGGATAAATCGTTTAATCTCTCTGTGACTAAAAAAATTGAATGCGCTATATAAAAATGCAAAAAATAAATAAATAAATACTGACACATCACTAAAAAGAGACTTAAAAAAAAAAACTAAAAAACTTTATCTCCATTTGCATTTTTTTCAGGTGATGGACCCAGCCATACAATTGGGGTCAATTGTTATTGGGATAACTGTGGGAATACATAATAGTAGTAATTTCGTTTTATCAATAGATTTTTTTCTCTGGTTTTTGTGTCTAAGTGAAAGGTAGTGTGCTAGAAAAAAACATTTTTACTAAACCCTCTCATAATCGCATTTTGGGATTTGGGTAATCTCAAAATCTGGGTTGTACAAATAACCGCTATTCCTAAACTCCGTAGCTGCAGCGCATTCACAAAATGCATAGGTTTTCTTTAGACCCATTTCTTATTCATTAGATTGTATCTATCATATAAATTGATGCACGGTCAATAAACTATACAAATTTCACTTTAAGCTGCAGCAGAGTTATTGGTTCTGGGTATAGTGTGTTGTTGGACAACCAACAAATACTATATATCCCTACTACCAGAAGGGTCTTGCATATGTAGTGATATACGTTTGTAATTCTGGCATTGGGAAATTTCTTTTTATATTGTAGGCCAAGACCTATCTTGTCTAGGAGCTCTACTCTGGACTAACCTACCTCTTCATGTTAAAAAAAATATTTTATCTTACCTGAAGTTTTGGAAAGCTTTTAAAATCTCATCTTTTCTACTAACTTTAGGCTTCATCTTTGCTCTGTTCCTTGAGCCAAGATGCCTTTTTTGTGAACTTGCAATTAATAAATAAATAGAAATTAATGTTACAATTTCAATCGCAAGCAAACAGAACTTCTTTCCTGGAGTCACATATGTATGACGGCTGGTGTTTATATGTTCAGTTTCAGGCTACTTTGACTGTTAAGTTGTCAAATGGAAGCGAGAAACTCAAGAATGTCTATCCTCTTTGTACTGGATGAGTCTGCCACATTGGTACAGGAAATTAGACTCGTTTTTAGGCACTTTGGATAGAGAATAGATGAGGGCATGACTGTGTCTATTTTGGGGGTTCCCTCAATCTTCTGTGAGGCTGAAAGCCATTCTTAATATTATGATAGACCAGCAAAGGTTGACATCTCACATTTTGGCAGTTGAGAAAATGGAGGACTCGTCTGAGTCTTCGCAGACATTGGGGGGAGCTAAATCCCAGGACAATACAAGGCTGGTTTTGAAATATGTGTGGCGAATTGTCAAGTTACAACATGCAGAGGATTTGCCCATGGAGCCTGATAACTGCAAATTGTATATGGTGGCACGATGTCAGCAAATCTGTTGCTTGCCTAAGTGTAACTGATCTAAGAGGAGTAATGCACCTATATTAGTTGGTGTTTTGGTGTGTGGGAACTTTTCAAGAGTCCTATGGAGGGCATGAGTTACTGAACAAAGAGTGTGTCGATCAGTGTTGTCCAAAGACTTAACCCTAATATTAGTCAAACGTTGAACACCAAGTCCACGACTTTGGCAGTTGCCCATCAGTCAAGCAATCCACAGCTTATTTAGGGGTAATATAATATAGTAATCTGTGCAGTGTGAATAACCGCATTTGTTTATTTACAGTAAGGGAATAGCTGTCTCTCAGTAATATTAGTTTTGTTGTCAATGTTTTTGAGTGTGTTCAAAAGCGTCTAGTGTCCGAGCTGAAGCCACTGTGATATCGTCATTAGAATGTTGGAGCTGAGAAGAAAAGAATTAGGCTCTTGAGAGTTGGATGCTGAAGATATAGATGTGAGAATTGAACTGGTGAGGAGCGGAGGCCAGGAACACAATCTTAACACCGGCAACCCTGATGGTAAACTTTGGACAGAGGATGGTAAATGATTATCATAAAAGATGCACAGTTTCTCTCAAAGATAACTTGGGGGGGGTTCCTGGTTTCTGAAACCTCAGATATGTTCTTTTGATCCACTTGAATGTTAGGAAGATCCCAACATAAATATAATTCAAAGTGAAATGCTAGACCTACACCAGATAAGCAGCACTGAAAGAACAGGCTTTCTGTCCTTTACCCTGCAGTAATTCAGAGAAATGTCATATGCAACTGGAAAATGGTGCTGGGTGAGCATAAAGAGGTGTGTCTTTGTGCAGACCATGTACATGCATAATTTTACTGCAGTCTTTGGAAGCAATATTTATTGTAAATGACATAAGTTTAGTCACCCAGATGTGAGTAAAGTGTGGTTAGTTGCCAAGGAAAATAACAACTATAAATTCAAGAGTTTGGAGCCATTTTTTGGAGCATAGTGGCAAAGTTTGCCTTCATCAAGAGGTTACCAAAGGAAGTATGGATGAATGTTAATTAAGATTGGCTAGAGTTGAAGCAGGACCCTACATGTACATTTTGCTGTTGACATCAATATACATGTTTGATACACAAAATAAATGGTGTGCACAGTTACTTGGTGTTGCCTTGAGTGTTACCATACACTCTTTCCTTAGTTACACCTTCCCTACTGCTCAGCCAGGATGAGTGCTTGGCGATGTAGTGGAATGCTGAGTTCTTGGTGATGTTATGGAATGCCTGGTTGCCTGTTGAGGTGCTGAGTGTCAGTTGCACCATGCTGGCTGAGCAGCAGGGAGGCTGCTCCTGATAGGGCTATCTTCTGTATACTTAACAAATTAACTGATAACCTTCCATCTTGATAACCTGTAACTAAGTCTTCATAAACCATCTTCTACAATCTTCTCTATGGCTACCTGGGCTTCTTTTACCCTTACATCACCTGGGCACCTTATGTTCAGCAGTGATGAATCGATAGCCCATCCTATTTACGTAGAAGCAGGCAAAGTGGAGGCATATTTGTCAGGAAATGTAGTTGGTACATAATGCTTGCCCTCTCAGATAAAATTTGTGAAATTGTAATTTCCTTAACATTACCCATCCAGGGTACGCTTCTAGAAGTCCTCCAGGAGTTCAAGATAACTTACCGTATTTCAGAGAATGATACCCCTCTGCAGTGAACAGCATAATAGCACCAATATGAAACTAGCATTGGCAAAGCCAATAGGCTTGGTCTTGGCAAGTGTGCAATGTTTTCTTTTTTGTCTGATTTTACGAACTAATGCAATAAAAATTTAACAGTAAATAAATAAAACAGTAAAGCAAAATGTAAGGAGAGATTGTACCATTTTGAGGTGGATAAGCACATGCGATCAAGAAAAATTGAATCATTAATAGTGGAAGAAAGCCAATTACTGAAGTGAGCTGACCTGTTGCACAATGTTTGGGCTTGTGCAGTGTGGAGTTGGCCACAGGTTCAGGCCTAGTGCCCAATCCCGTGCAGGCAGCGAAAGCCCCTCCCCCATCTCCCCCCGCCTTTGCAGGAAGGAGCTCAGGTGGTAACTTTCCTTCGTAAACCTCGTATTCAGAAAAATATGTATATATTATATAAATGTTTTTCTGAATATGAGTCTTGCGATGAAAAGTTAGAAATAAGCTGCACACATGAAGATGCATTCTAGAGGATCTCTTAAGTGACAAGAAGGATAATGCTTTGGAGATCCTGCAGGGAAGTGAGCGACCAATGTTGAGGAGGCATATGATCGCAAAGCAGTTGCATTGTTGCACATTTATCCGAGATGCTGAGAAGGGAGAGAGGACTTTCCTGAGTGTTCTTGCGTAAGGCATCGAAAGCTTCTGCTGGTTGGGATAGCAAAAGCTAGTTTACAAAGTTGTTTTCCAATTCCATTTAAAGGTTTGGCAGATATGGTTTTGAAATTAGTTATTGGAGGACATAATCCTTTTCATTTCACCATCATCCTTGAGCTTCCTTCCCCAACCTTGTACCCAAGAACTCTGGTTGTGTTGAGATAATATGGCCAAGGTTTAAATTAAGAGCATTATTAAAACAAAATTTGTATAATTAGAGCTATATTTCTTTAGATTGTTCTACATTATCAATTGGGAATTGATTGTTTCAGTTTGTTTACTGCACTTGTATTTATTAGAGGCTTGAAAATAAAAAAAATTGCTTAACTAGTCCGACCTTCCTAACAGGAGAACCCAGCTCTTTGTGCTGCATCCATTCATTTGTAGTGTAGCACAGATCTTGTTTTTACTTGTCCACAAAGGTGATAGAGTTGATTACAGGGGCAGAGGTATGGTCAAGTGTCTGCCACTGAGGCAACGCTTGCTGATCTAGCTTTAAGAAGAAGTTAATGTGATGGGAGAAGTCTTCCTGTCAAAATAATAATGTCCCATAAGCTATATCAGCAGTGCTCTGGGAAAAACATAAGGTGTATTCTCCCTGAATATTTTCCGGAAGGCGTCTGGGCTGTACAGTAGAAATCTGAGTCTAGAAAAATTCTTCGAGCAGGTGGTGTATAGTGGATAAAGATATATTCCTTAAAGCAACATATCTATGTTTAACAAACATTTTAATAAAAATAAATCAAAATTTCAAAACTTAGCTAAGGGTTTTGGCAGAGATGTTGCGCTACCACTGTGTTTGTATAGTAAATCGTTTGTTGTGAAATGTACATTTACGTTCCTATTCAGCTGGGCCTGCTTGACAATACTGTTGCTATTTCACACACAATATATGTTGGACTTTTTAGTGTGTGCTGGAAACTGTCAATTGACTGAGCCTTAAACTTTTATTACCAGTGTGTAACATAAGGTCAGGTGTTAGCTTTTAAACAAGGCTTGTATGACTCCTAGAATGATGCTCATGCAGCATTTCTACCATGCATCCCCTCCACCCACTCAAATCTCCCTTATGTGCATGATCCTTCCACCCCTTGGTCTCCCATTCATTCATCCTACTTCTTTAATGTGTCTGCACATTCTTTCCTCTTCCCTTCTTTCACCACTTTGTCTGTTTTCCTCTTCTGAGCTTCCTTATTTTTCATTCAAAAGCTTTGACTGTTCCTATAAAAGTATGCGTTCTTATAGCATGGAAAAGATGGAAGTGGTCAAATTGTAAAGCGGGTATCTGAATTAAGATTGCTTCAAATTAGACACGAAGCAAGGTTGGTAATGCTTTGTAATTTAAGTTCGTTTTGTATGTTATTACATTTGTCTTTCATATCTTGGAGCTTGCTGTTGCATTTGCCATGACAGAAGTTTGTGATATCATCTCGAAGTATTTGTTGACTTGCATTAGTAAGGTGGTAATTAATTTGGTTGGTGACCAGTATAACATTAGGTCTCCTAAAGGGTTGTAGACTGCACCATGTGAGGTGCTTCTGCTTCAATGTGGTACCAGTATTAAACGAAGTAAAATGACAAGTTGAGGAGCGCAGCAAATATTTAGAGACTCTCAAAACCGTTTTTTACCTTAGAAATCATGTTCTCCTTTTCTGTCCGCTTTGAGATTTGGCAATCTAGATTTCTGAATAAATCTCTTTTTAAAACCCCATTCTGAAAGTGAGTGGGTTAGTTTGTGTTGAAATCTGTGGTTATTCTTAATTTAGAAGTCGGGAATCATATCACTTGAAGTAAAAGAAATCTCAACAACTCTCTGGAACCACTGGAATTCTGCTTTCACTTATCCTTCTATTAGACTATCACCATGGTTTGAATAGTCCTGTCTAAAATCTGATCTATGCTCTGCAGAAACCGGGCCAGATTAGTTATTTGAGAGTTTCTATTTTCGGTGTTCAGATGCTCACCTAATGAAGAATGCTATGGGGTTTTACATTTTTTCCCTCTGAGCTTTATGTAGACTAAGGACATGATTTAGAGTTTGGCAGAGTAGGTACTAGTCACAAAGCCAATGAAGTACCCTCTTTACCAAACTGAAGTTACGCCTGCCTCGTTTAGAGACGGGTGAAATTGAAGTATGTTGGTGGCAGAGAGTATCCGGTCTCCGCTACTGGAATACATATCAAATTGCCCGACAGAGTATGGTTTGATCACTTCACCGGCCTCCTGATTTAGAGGGGGCAGTCAAACAGCCAGTTGTCATTGTCATCACCATAAGGTAAAACCTGGCTGTAAGAGGCAGTCAAACTTGTAAATGACCCCTATGCCATGGGATAAATCTCCCATGGCGATGGGTGGGGGAGGGTTAATTTTTAATTGTTTTTTTTTTTTTTTTTTTTGAAACCGTTTATTACAAAGTTCAAAGAATATACAAAGATGGGCCTACAACCTTCAGGCCGGCCGCTAGCAAACAAGAGGAGCATAAGATACACACAGTAGAACGCAGGCAGCGGTAAAGGGAAACATACAGGAGTTAGCCGCGTTGATGGCCACACCATACGGACCCCACATGACGGTTTCTTTTAAACATAAATAACAACAAACAAACAAACAAACAAAATCCAACCTTAATTGGTTGTTTTATTTTGTTGTTGTAAGAAAATAAAAATATTGAAGTTTTGCTGTACAGCTGTCATGTTGTGGAAGCTGTCTGTCAAAATTTCAATGCACTGACAGTGACAGCAGTTCCTACCAATACAAGATATGTCTGCTGAGCTGGTGGACATATTTAAATTTGGTGGACAGATTACCCTTGGCATGGCAGTAGTAAAGTATTCCGTCATGTCGACGGTACATACTCCATCCGCCAAACTTTAAATGAGGCCCCAAGTCTTTTGATAGTCTTATCCCCTGGTGATACTTGAATTCTAGTTAGACTATTTAATAGTTTGTGGCGGTCTTCTAAAATGGCCACTGCTCAGCTGACTATAGTTAAAAATCCAAATGGAAGGCATACAGATTTGGCTGCCCTCTGTTTACTCAAAAGTTATTGTGTGATTACTAAGTGTTGAACTGTGGGTCCACACCAACATCTTACTGTGAGAATTCGGTTGTGGGATACAATATGCAGAACAAACTGTAATCCCCAGCCTCCCACAGCTTAAGCTAAATGCTTACTCCTGGAGGCTGCAAGGGTCTGTCACCCATTTATACTTCTACCACGTGCAACCGTTGTGACTTCAGGGAATAGAGCTGCAGGTATGGTGTCATGCCCACCCAGCCTTGGGAGATGGATGGGGGATAGCTGAGGGTATAGGAAGGACCCCCAATTTACCACTTAACTCTTTTTGCTTGTGCAGAATACAATCCTGGACAGACAGCAGCAGCTTGTGGTCATCCCAGTGGTGACTCTGGATTAAAAGACCACATATGCTGTTTACTAATTTGCAAAGTGAACTTTGGGTGCCCTTTTAGGCAGGGCTGTGGTATTATACCATGTATGAGAGATTTGATCCTGGCCGTTCCATTTCTCACTACATCCTCTTAAAGGAGACAGTCCATTTCTGATGAATAAGTAGAACACAGGGAGGCCATATCGTCTATGTTCCTCCGTGTCTGGGTCTGCATTTGTATGGCTTGCATGGGTTTCCACAGATGCAAGTTTACGTACACATGAAGGCGAAAGAAGGAATCCAGGGTGAAGGAATGATGAAATTGAAAAGCTTAATGTGTGATTAAAAAGGATTCTTTTCTAGAGTTTGCACTGGAGAGGAGCCAAGCATGTGCGCTGTTTATGCAGATTAGTCCTTTTATTTCTTGGTACTCTACTTTCTGTGCGGAGATCTGAAGAATCCCAACACTGTTTAAGTAAAATGTAAATGGACCAGCTGTTGATTAGATAACCATTCCCTAAGCAGCGACCTTTACTCCTGTTCCATATAGGTGCACAACATGAGGCTGTTTGATACATATCATGCATAGTTTTGAAACTTGATTGGCATGGAGCCATGGTGAGTAATATTGTAGACAGATGCTTGTTATGTATGTTAAAATGAATTTGTAAAGCGCACGTACACCGGGGAGGATTCATGGCGCTAATTTGGTTGAGACCCAAGCCCTAGAGATTAGTTCAGAAAGCCTGTCGGAATAGCCAAGCTTTTAGAAGACTTCTGCAGCCAAGGAGATTGGTGCAGAAGCGAATTTCGGAGGGAAGTGAGTTCCAGAACATAGGGGCCAAAGTAAAAAACCTAGCACCCCCGGTGTGCTTTAGTCTTAAATGAGGGATAAATAATAGCTGTTTGTGGGCTGAACGAAGATTACTTGTGGGAGCATATTTGTTAATAGTTATTAACAAATTTCGGGCTCCTTCCATTAAGTGACTTAAAAATAAGACATCGAATCTTAAAAGCACACCGCTGAACAACCGGAAGCCAGTGTAATTGCTTTAAGAGAAGAATGGTATGGGGATGCCTAGGCTGGTGAACAATTGGACACGCAGCCTGGTTTTGTACCATCTGTAAACGTCTGGATAAATAGAGGGGGATGCCAAAGTATAATGAATTGGCATAATCGACATGGGACATAACCATGGCGATTATCACCTGAATCCGGGCGTCGTGGGTAAGAAATCTACAGGTCTTTTTTATTTTCCGGAGTTGAAGGAAGCAGGTGGAGATCACCAACTCGATCTGAGGCTTCAAAGTGAGATCCTGACTAATAACAACCCCAAGGCCCTTAGCCGAGCTAGATGGGGAGGTGGGCTGGCCAGCACCCTAGGCCAAAAATGGGGTCCCCATGGATTTTTAGCGATACCACCTGTTAAGACCAGCTCCGTCTTATCCGGATTAAGTTTTAGACGGTTCCTGTTCATCCACTGACTGAACAGCATGGTAGATTGAAAAGCATGAACCGACTCCGAGGAGTTACTGATGGAGAAGATGAGTTGGAAGTCATCTGCATAATTAAAGGTACAGACTTTACGCTCCTTCAGGGTTTGGACAAGAGGGAAGAGGTAGAGATTAAACAACATGTGAGAGAGGGAGGAACTTTGAGGGACTCCACAAGAAATTTTAACTCTAGGGGCAGTAAACTGGGCAGTACAGACTGCCTGGGAGCGGTTTTCTAGAAAGGAGCTGATCCAGCTCAAGGCAGGTCCCGAGATTCCCGCGTCCCTCACAGGGTCGACCAAGAGGGTATGGTCAACCGTGTCGAAGGCCACAGAAAGATCAAGCAGGACAAGGGCCTGCGAGGAGCCACTATCGACCTTACTGCGAAGTGTATCCAACACTGTGGATGACCACCTCGGTAGAGTGAGCTGGGCGGAAACCCACTTGATGGGAATCAAGAAATTCAGATTCCTCCAAGAAGTCTGTAAGACAACCTGTGACATAAGGTTCCAAGATCTTAGCCAGATAAGGAAGAAGGTAAATTATAGTTTTGTCAAAATTAGCGGTTCCAATCCCACCTTCTTTAAAAGAGGGACAACGATTGCCTCTTTAAAGGATGCAGGGACACTGCCTTGGGACAAAGACTCATTTAAGAGATTAAGAGCAGGACTAGGAAGGGCAGTAAAGATTTCCTTCAAGATACTGGGAGGGCAACAGTCAGTGGGGGAACCCGATTTGACTTTCGAAAGAAGATTTATGAAAGTGTGCTCACATATTGTGGGGAAATGCGTAAAAGTGCTATGGTTTTGAGTGGGATGAGGACTAGAATCCAGATTTTGACAGACCGGGATACTGGACTGGATTTTTTTTTTATTTTGTCAATAAAGAAAAGATTCAATGCATTGCAAAAGGTTTGAGAAGGAGAGGGCTTGACTGAAATTCTGTTGGGGTTAGATAACTCATTCACAATATGGAAGATCTCCTTCGAGCGGATTGTTGCAGACAGAATTTTAGCTGAAAAGTGTGCCGCTTTAGCAGTTAAAATAGATTTTTTTAATATGTTTTCAAGGAGTTCAAATAAGACTGTTTGTCTTCGGGTAGGTAATTGCCTCGCCACTTTCTTTCCAATTGCCTTAAGGCTAATTTTTGGTGTTTCAGCTCAGTGGAGAACCATTTCTGGGCATCATAGCGGCGGGGGGCATGAATCTTTCTGGAGGGAGCAAACTTGTCACTGGCAGCCAATAACCAACTGGTTAGCTGTGCATCAGCCAAGTTAATTGAAGAGTTGCCCAGGGGAGTCAAATTGGCGAGTGAATCAAGAAATAAAGGTTTCTCGATCTTGTTCCAGTTTCTGCGAGTGCACCTCCTAGACTGGGGTTTTTATTCACAAAATGATCATGAACGGTGAATTTGATTATATGGTGATCAGACCATGTACACACTGAGACGGGAGACATAGCGATATTGACAGTCCAGACTTGGTCAAGGATATGCCCCTTAATATGTGTGGCTGTGGATACCTGTTGTGTTAAGTTTAATCCTGAAAGTAGCTCGGTCAGTTCAGCTGATTGGGGGCCGCCAAGAATATCATTGGCCCAGTAATTAAAGTCACCAATCAGCAGAACCTTCCCGTAGTTGGTTACCAGGTGAGCTATCTGTTCACCCAAAGAGTGAGGAAAGAGAGGCATCCTCTGAGGAGGTCTATAGAGCAGGACGCATACCAAAGGGGCAGTGTCAGATTCAAATTGAAATTTTATCACCAGGTTATTCACTGAGGGTAAGTCTAGCGGGGTTAAAGCCGTGTAACTACAGTTATGGCGTGTTATGACAGCTACTCCTCCGCCCACTTTCCCCTGGGGTCGGTTAGAATGGATGATGTGATAATCAGAGGGTAATGCCGCAAGGATGTCTGGGGATGACTCCTGGGATAGCCAAGTTTCAGTAAGCAGGAGAAGATCAGGCTGTTCGAATTTGAGCAACAAAAAAATATCCATCTGGTGTTCAACCAACGAGCGGGTGTTCAGATATACAATAGAGAGCTTCCGTCCGTTGTGACCATGGCCATGTTGGGTCTGAGATGGACCTACAATATGAGCACCGCAGATTTCGGGTAAGGTTGTTCTAGGTGCCAAAATTCCCTGTTCCACTAAGCTGGAATATGTAACGAGATTGAGTTTGGCAGGAACTACATGAAGTGCTGTCAGCTCAAAGGCGATGTAACTAATTTTCTGAGCATAATGACAGGCCCCAGGTCCCAGGTGGGCACAGACTGGCTTGCATTTGGCGCGCCGCTGGCGTGCCAGCCGCACGCGTCCGCTGCGCTCCCGTGCTGCGACCGGCATGAAATAGCCGGTGGTAGCCTTAGCTCCACTCCACTTCGCGCTGATTGGCTACCGAGTGGGCGTGACAGCCAGCAGCAGCTGGGCTGGGAAAATGAATGCGGGTGAGCGAATAACAATTTTAAAATACACAACAGTTTTAAAAATGCTTTGTTTATTAAGAATGAAGTTAGATGTGAGATTAGCAAATATGGATATTTTATATGGACCGCAAAAGGCAGTTCATCTCTGAACTGTCCCACCCTCTTCAGCCACATCCCAAATAACTTCTCTTTTACTTGGTACTTTGTAGATGCTCATATTTTACATTTATTGTTTTTCTTTTTAAGAGAGATGATTCAGCGAGACATGGAGTCCTGGGAGTCTTCTGGACAGTGGATGTTCTCTAGCTATTCGGTTGCAAAGGAAAAGCCTAACCTTTCAGGTAAGTCCCGTCCACTGCATGGTTCTCTGACAAAATTTCGAAGGTCAGAAATTCGACCTACAAAAATATCGCAACACTAATATCGATGTTGATATTCTTGACATCCTATCTACAACATGGTAAGTGCAAAAATATCGAAAATAAAATATAGATGTCAAAAATATCGTTTTTAAAAATATCGTTTTTTTTTTTAGTGATAAAAAATATGTAAAATAAACATAATAATTCTTATAAATAAAATAAACATAATTAAATATATTTCACAGTGTTAAAAATTAATAATTAATAAATATAATTTAATAAAAAATTAAACATAGACATATAATATATATACTTAATAATGTTTTAATAATTATTTTAATAAATTATAAATTATTTAGAAATGTTAATTGCAAAAACATTACACACATAAAACAATAACATAAATAAAAATTAAATAATTATGTATAACAAATTAAAAAAATTACATTTAATTTTAATATTGTTAAAATTAATTATATACTACATTAGCTAAAATATTAAAAAACATATTAAATAGCAGAGACAATAAAACTACTACTCCAGCTCCAAAAAAAACAGAGAGGAAAGTGTTGGATACCGTAAGGGTAAAAATTACTATTCCCACTCCAGAGAGTGGAACAGTAGGGAAAGTGTTGGATAGCGTAGGGGTAAAAATTACTATTCCAACTCCAGAGAGTGCAACAGTAGGGAAAGTGTTGGATAGCGTAGGGGTAAAAATTACTATTCCAACTCCAAAGAGTGCAACAGCAGGGAAAGTGTTGGATTGCGTAGGGGTAAAAATTACTATTCTAACTCCAGAGAGTGCAACAGTAGGGAAAGTGTTGGATAGCGTAGGGGTAAAAATTACTTTTCCCACTCCAGAGAGTGCAACAGTAGGGAAAGTGTTGGATAGCGTAGGGAAAAGAATTACTATTCCAACTCCAGAGAGTGCAATAGTAGGGAAAACGTTGGATAGCGTAGGAGTAAAAATTACTATTCCCACTCCAGTGAGTCCAACAGTAGGGAAAGCGTTGGATAGCGTAGGGGTAAAAATTACTATTCCCACTCCAGAGAGTGCAACAGTAGTGAAAACGCTGGATAGCGTAGGGGTACAAATTACTATTCCCACTCCAGTAAGTGAAACAGTAGGAAAAGCGCTGGATAGCGTAGGGGTACAAATTACTATTCCCACTCCAGTAAGTGAAACAGTAGGAAAAGCGCTGGATAGCGTAGGGGTAAAAATTACTATTCCCACTCCAGTAAGTGAAACAGTAGGGAAAGCGCTGGATAGCGTAGGGGTAAAAATTACTATTCCAACTCCAGAGAGTGCAACAGTAGGGAAAGCGTTGGATAGCGTAGGGGTACAAATTACTATTCCCACTCCAGTAAGTGCAACAGTAGGGAAAGCGCTGGATAGCGTAGGGGTAAAAATTACTATTCCAATTCCAGAGAGTGCAATAGTAGGGAAAGCGTTGGATAGCGTAAGAGTAAAAATTACTATTCCCACTCCAGTGAGTCCAACAGAAGGGAAAGCGTTGGATAGCGTAGGGGTACAAATTACTATTCCCACTCCAGTAAGTGAAACAGTAGGGAAAGCGCTGGATAGCGTAGGGTTAAAAATTACTATTCCAACTCCAGATAGTAAAACAGTTGGGAAAGCACTGGATAGCATAGGGATTCTATAAACATAATAACCAATTAAATAGTTATAAAAAAAAATGCATATTAATAATTAATTTACAAAATATGTATTATTAAATACCAATTATTTAAAATAAATATTTATATAAATAACTTTAAATTACATCCCACACTATTCCCCCTTTAACACACAACACACTACACATACAAAATACACAATACATTTAAATATCAGTATCTATTATTTACAATTAATACATTCTTTATAATTAATATACTTATTATTTACAAATTTATACATATTAACTACCAAATTACAATTATTCACAAATTTATTATTAATTAACAATACATTAATTAGCAATAACAACAAATAACATTAAATAATAAATTATTTATATTTACTATATTTAACGTACTAATAACAATTAATTACCAATTAATAATTAATTGACAATTATTATTAATTACAAATAAATTATTTTAATAAATTATAAATTATTTAGAAATGTTAATTGCAAAAACATTACACACATAAAACAATAACATAAATAAAAATTAAATAATTATGTATAACAAATTAAAAAAATTACATTTAATTTTAATATTGTTAAAATTAATTATATAACTACCCACATCGGTTCAGTTTCCATGGCAAAATTTGATGTCTTGTGTTGCATTTTGGGGCCTATCATATTGGTGGCGATAGGCCCAACCACGCATGTGAATACTGTTATTATGAAGAGAAGCATGGGAACACAGAATAGTGTGACATTTATTATCAATTGAATTTTTCTCCTTTTTTGGCTTCTAAATGTCAGTGCTCAAGAAAAAACCCCTTTTACAAAATGATCCTTGAATCACATTCCAGTGTGGATAAGCCCAAATTCAGAGTTGTTGAAATAACTATAATCCCTAAATTCAGTATCTTTGGTAGATCTAAAAAAAAATGCATAGGCTCTTGTCATACTCACATTTTTACCATGTGAACTGAAGCATAGAGGGTACACAGTGAAAAATCATTATAAGCAACCGCCGAGTTGTTGGATTTGAGTGTCACTTGTTTTTGGACAACCAATAAACAGTATACATCCCTTCGACCAGAAAGGGTTGACAGACATGTGTGAATATTACTTTAGTGCATTGGTCATTGAGGCAGTAAAATTACAGAGGAAAACTTGTTCATGTTGCATGCCTTTGTTTTCCCCAACTTATTCATTTTTTTAAATCTGTTTTATTTCTCCAATTAGTTTCTTTTGGAGAACCTTTTGCAGGCTACACACACGACCCCTTGCTGAATTTAGAATGTTGTCTACTTTTGAGAAATGTGTAGTTTATCCAGGTTCACCCTTTGGATGTATATCTCCCTCCACCACAAACTGCAAGTCAGTGAAAACAAGAAATATCCCAAAACTGGTAATTTGTGTTTATTTGCAACTTTTCTTGTTCCTGAAAGCTGGGAAATTGGTGATGCTAGCACAACAAATATTTTGTAGATGCTTTTTTTTTATATTTTAAAAAACAAAAGGCAGCTATATTTATGCTATTTTCCTGGTTCCTTCCAGGGTAATTCACAAACCTTGTGTACTTTACAATATTCAGCATGTGAGAAAAAGGACACAGATTTGGCATGTATGCCTTTCTGGGAAAATGTATGAAGGCTTAAGAGTGAAGTTCCTATAACATCAAATAAGTGCTCAGCTCTGCGGGTGAGAAATTCTCAGCAGCTAAGATGTAAAAAATCATAAACGTACTTGCGAAGTTGTGTTTATTCCTAATGTATTAACTCCTGATGTAGTATTGGCTGCAATGTAATACTTCCCTTTGTACTTACCTGTAATGTAATGACCTACAACTCACATTTCCTCTACCACTCCTCCCTCCAACCCACAAAGCCAGCCCTAGGCACCAATCCATTCTTCCCAGCTGTCTAAAAACTGAAAGAGGGGGGAACAACTCAGTCACTTTTTTTAAATAATGCATCTGATACATTTGTTAATGTTAGGAAGAAGGATTGAAATATCTCCTTCAGTGATCTTTAAGCCTCCTGACTGCTTGTTTGACTGTCTCACCTTTGCTTTGTGGGAATAGCTTTTCTCTGCTCCTTGGAGGCACTTATGGCGAGATTTACAAAGATTTTGTGCTAGGTTTGCGTCCCCAAAAAACATTCAATTTACGTTTACTTGCCAGCGCAGAACTTATTTTCAGCTGGAAGTTTGCCTGGGAGATCATGCAAACCATCTTAAAGCACTGTTTTGCATTACTGTGCATCAAGGGGGCGTTCTATGTATGGTATAGTGGCCTTCCTGTGCAACCACTAAGGATTTTTGATGCAAGATCATATCTGATAACAAAAGTAGAGAGGGTTTTGCGCCAGAAATTAACTTTGCTTGAAAGCAGGTGTTAAAATGGAGAAATGCTTTTATTTCTCCTAACTTTTCCCACTTTGGATGTATGCTGTACACTGCAAAGTGAGTAGAGTTTGAAAAAGTTCAGGCATATTATTTTGTACTGGAAGTATACCCTTCCAGTACAAAACCTAAGCTGGATTCGCTCAGACACCTTTTCACTATGGTGCAAAGGTGCGTACATGGCACTTGGAAGCCTGATAGTGCGCCAAAGCTAGGGAAAGAGTAGGCTAATAGCATATCTCTGTAGATATAGCACTTTCGTGCTCTCTCCCTGTCATGCGAAGCAGCACAGCAACTTTGGTTGCTGTGCTGCACTGTATTGTGTGACAGATTCGTAAATCTGGGCCTGCGTTCTAGTGCAGATTGGAGTCTGCAGCACAGATTGCATCTACATACCTGTGTCATTGACCTAAGGTCTGGCAGAACAGACTGTCTGAAGGAGAATTGGGCCTGTCAGTCATCGGTATATGAGGCAACTAGCTACATCAAACCCAGGTGTTTCAGCATTGGAATAGGACTCTTTCAGAAGAAAACCCAAATAAATAGAACAGGGAACATTCTCAAAATCAATACAATAAATGGGAGATGGTTGCTGTTGCTTGAAAGTCTCCTGTTCGTTAATAGTTTACTCTGGATGTAACTTGCCCTTTTGTCGTGCTCTGTTATTCTAATTTCATTGCTTTGTGCTAGTGTTTCTTCCTACATTAACATCTGTTGCTTCATCTGTAGCAAAAATGTAAGATTTTTCTGATGTTCTGTTTCCAGGATTCGAAGATTTTTCTCCAGAAGAACTGCGCCTTGAATGCTACGGATGCAGAGCTGACGGAAACCTGCAGAATTATGTATGTTTTTTGTAGTCCTTTATATCCATAATGCTGCTTGTTTCTACAACTGAAAGGTTTTAGCAACTCCCCGACTTTAATGATTTTTTTTACATTATGCCTGCTATGTTGGCAGTTTATAGTGATTTCTATTCTAACTAAATATAAAATGCTACTCCCACGATAGCAGAAGGTCATTTTTTATAGTAAAAAGACAAAATGCTACAGAATACCTTCGGTTAGATATTTGTAGCAATATTTGAGGGTCATAGGCCGATTGACAAAGGTGCTAGAGATAATGAATGTTAGCAACATTAATGTTGATGCTTTTAGTGTGGTCTAAAAGGTTTCATAAGTTCAAAATATTTTATCTTCTTAAATTATAATTTCCTAAACATGGTTTGAGGCTCTTGTAGGGTGCTTCTATCAGTAGACATATTTTGAGCCCCTCGGCCCTAAGCTTAAAAGGCTTTGCAGAGCAGCTTACATTTTATTCTTTGGGTACTTAGTACCAATGTGGCTTTCCAGACAGAGTTAATGTGACCGGATATCTAATGGCTAAAACAAAGTCTGTCAACTCTGTAATGGGCTCTCTGCAGCTTCTGGATGTCCTTTGTGAGCTGCAACTTTCATTGTTGGAGTAATCCAGATCCAGAATTGAACCAAATCCATAGTAAATTCAATGCACTGGCTTGTCTGTTAGAAAGGCAGAATACTTGTCTGCATCCCAAGTTCATGGATAATATTTTTCTGTGAGAGCTATAGTTTTGCAGAGCAAAAGTTAGCAGAATCAACCTATGTTCGGATTTGTTTTGCTGACTATGTGATGGAGTCTGACACTCCATGCTCCTCTGGCCAAGGGAAAACTGGAGTCCTAACAGTGGTATGGCCCAAGTCGCCAATTATTCCATGCTGTTCAAGCACAGGCGTTTCTCCTTGTGAATTTGAGGTTCCATGTTCTTGACCAGCCACGTATGGCATGAGTGAGAGTAGCCCACCGAGGGTCTAATGTTGATGTTGAAAAACAAGCGCAACTGCAAGGAGCTTTCAGGAACGCCACAGAAAATATATTTTTAGTTTACATGGCAAGAATAGCAATTCGGGTGAACAAGGAGAGAGCGAGGATAATGTAGGGGTACGTTCCTATCCCCAAGATAAATAGTAAACAAACAATGTGGACAAACCCACTGTCAAAGGACAGCTCACTAGTATATGGATGCCAGAGAAACCTTTGGTTTGTTAAGACCCCTTACCCACCAACCTAGTTGGTGGCATTCTTCATCATTGGGGTCTCAACCGGGTAGCCGAATGCCACCAGGTTGTGTTACGACACCTGATTACAGCGGAGCTGGAGTCGTGTGATGTGTGGAAAAAAGTGGTGAAGGTTAAAATTATCTCTGGGAATCATTGCAAATTGTACTTTATTCTTTGCGGCCCAGGATAAGGTTAAAAAATATATAGGGCGGGTAACTGAGGAGAGGGAATGCTCCTTGTTGTCCCAAAAGTCGGTCTACATGTTTCAGCCCCAGTGAAAAATGGGGGCTTACGTCAGGACCAAGTGCGTGATGTGAGAGTGTGGCAAAATTACGCCACTTGAACTTTGATTGATGACATGCACGCTAAGGTGTGTTGTGAGATAGGTGGTGTCAGTATACTCACGGACCCACGATTAAAAAAACTGTAAGGCAAGAAAGACAACAAGACCAAACACACACAGCATAAATGCAACATAAAATGCTATCTCTTTCGCAGTGATTTTGTGCCATTGTGGTTGTCTCAAGTCAGATGGCACTCTTGTGAGTCGGTAAATGGTAATTAGCGGGTAATAACTGGTAATGCATGCTGTTGATGAATACTGTGCTCCCTTTACATGCAGCTCACTACTAGTTGTGGCGAGTATGTCGCATGCTAAATACCTCGTTTGGAATGAAGGTAAAGATAAAGGGCTGTACGAGCCCTGTGGGTGCCTTAAGTGCTGATTTGCCTTATGTTTACGAATACTTCGTATAAGTGCTGATGCAGGTGCTGGTCGGGCGTTTAGGCGACCATGCGTTTGCTGTAACAGTTTCAGCGTTTAAAAGTGATTGCGAGTGACACACATATGTGAAAGAACAACATATTTACACTAGCTACGTGTTGTAAGGAGCTTGTGCAGGACCCGGGAGGAGCGCCCGTCTGTAGTCGCACACTGGGCAAAATGAAAGGAAATATTAGCAGGAGTCGACTCGAAGGAGTCCGATGTTTAGGCAGTGGAGACGCCTGCAGAAGAAATGGGAAATTCTTACTTCATCAAGACGAAGAACCCGCCGTGAGCACCTATTCCGGTCTCCTTGCGGTCCTGGATGTTACTGGACCAAAGCAGTGAGCCGGCTTACATTGCTGTTACCGGTCGCTTGCAGGGGTGTGTGGGTCTGTGCGTCTATGCATGTGACGTGGGACGCACTGACAAGGGAAAACTGGACCACTCACTGGGCTACGAATCGCGCATGTGTAAAGACCACCATATTGGAGGTGTTTAAGCAGAAGGATGGTATGTGCATTCCTATGGAGGTGTAGTAGTTTGAAAAACCATAAAGTTATGTGCCGGCTGTAACTGATAAGCGCGCTATCCTGTCAGTATCTCTGGTGGGAGAGACCGCCATTTTGAAAGTAATATGGGCAAAAGCATGGTATGTGCATTCCCTACGGAGGTGTAGTAGTGTGAAAAACCATCGAGTTGTGCGCCGGCTGTAACTGCGCGCTTTCATATTGATGTTTCATGTAGGAGGAGGGGATAAGTATTCCATGTTAAGTCGCCCGTTGTGAGGCCTCCGGTTGAGAGGTGGAGAGGGCCTACAGGATGGCTAATATGCCGCAAGAATTAGGTAGATGATACAGGTATACCCCAAAGTGAAGTGGTCACAGGGGTTTGTTCAGGGAATTCCAGGGGATATACTCATTGAGGCCTGTGAGGTGGGTTGATAGGTGACAGGCCCACCGCTGTTCCTTCTCCAGGTGACGTCTTTGTAGGTTAGGTAGGTTGGTCTCTAGTGCTTCGATAACTACCCACCGCATGTCATTGGTAGTGTGTCCATCCTCTAAGAAGTGGTTGGTCCTGTGCGTCGTATTTCTTTTGCATCGGATCGTACTGCGATGTTCGCATATGCGGGTCTTGATTTTGCGGCTGGTCATGCCGATGTATGTTAGTCCACAAGGGCAGGTAATAAGGTAGATAGCATTCATGGTGTTGCAGTTGGTGTGATGACGGATATGCCATGTTTTACCAGGTTCCAAATGTAGGCTTTTCGTGGGTTCCGTTAAGTGACACACTACAGTTCCCGCAGGGGAAATGGCCTACGATATTAGGGAGGCCCCATGCATTCGGTACAGTGATGGTAGGTTGTAAGGGGCACGTGGATATGAGTGTGTCTTTTATACTTTTCGCCCATTTGTAGGAGAAAAGAGGCTTTTCCCATTCAAGTTTGCCCATGTTATGCATTTTCCAGTTCTTGAGTATTATGCCGAAAACTTTGTTGGATTGGGAATTAAATGTGGTTACTCATGTGAGGGGAATAGGTGTGGTGGTGCGTTCTGTAACTTCCAGCAGGCATTCCTGGTTTTGGTTGTGGGCAAGTTTTTTGGCCTTTTCGGTAATCTTTTTAGGGTAGCCCTGTTCCTGTAGTTTGGCCATTAGAGAGTTGGCCTAATCTCCGATCTTGGACATTACTGCAGTTTCTGTGCAGGTGGAGATATTGCCCGTAGGGTAGGTTCTCATGCAGTGTCCTCGGGCGAAAGCTGGTGTAGTGTAATAGGGAGTTGCGTACTCTTGGTTTGAAATGCGTCTTAGTTATGAGTTTATCGTCTCTGGCTTGAATGTCCAGGTCGAGGAAGACCATGGTGGTCCTATGGACATTGTGTGTAAACTTGAGATTAGGATCACAGCAATTTATCCATTGGAAGAATGTTTGTAAAGACTCATTGTTGCCTTCCTAGATCAATAGGATGTCATCAATGTAGCGATTGTAGAATTTTATCATGGCGACATGTGGCGTGTTGGGGTTAAATAGGTGTTTCATTTCAAAGTTGTAGACCTAACGTGCGGCTACACTTGGGGCAAAAACGCTCCCCATGGATGTACCATACTTTTGTAAGTATATTTCCCGTTCAAACTCAAAAGTTTTCTTTGAGCGCAAGCGCTGCGCAATCTAGTGCAAACCATTTTGGTGTGTGGTAGTTCCAGGTGGTGGTATCCAATGCCAGTTGCAGTACCGTCAGGGTGTCATCCTGAGGTAATCCCTCATGTTGGGAATGCTGTTGTAAAATGTACTAGCTCATATCAGGGACCTCTTTGTGATTCCAGGCCATTTTTTAAGCTGTATATTCTACATTCTAGGGTTGACTGAGTTATAGTCCACAGAGAAGGCATGGACAACCTAAACCTGCAGCCTAACTGCAGAGCTATGCGCAGCATCCTCTACTAAAACCCACTGGCCCTCTCATAAGTCAGCTGCACTGGTTTGTGCTTCAGTGTTGCTTATGGTAATCTGAAGCTAACCACAGTAAGACATGAATTTTGTGCCTGGAGACCTGAACAGGCTCATCAGAAATGCTTTGTGTAATTTCCTTTCAGATTGATTTGTTAGTTGTACTTGCATTTGAATATCTTCTACATTCATCGTCCCACCAAACAGTCATTTATCCATGTTTCACTTTTGAGATTAGGTTACGCGAGTAGGCTCTACAGTGCTTGATTTGGCAATATCGTAAGTGTATTGTGAGTTATTTTAAAGGAAGTGCAATATAGGCTTAAATCTGCTATTAGTCTGGTTGACTCATTGACTGGTGAGTCTCTGCGATCACACCCATGGTCGCTTTTCTTATACTTTCTTACTTTAAATAGAAAAACCTTTTACTGATCAAGGAGCCTACCTGACAATGTCCTTCAGTTTTAAATACAGTTTTTGCCTGTTAATTGTCCTTAGTGAATAATATGTTGACTAGCTTTGGTCCCCCTGTGAAGATGTCTGTGTGAAGAGAGTTGCATAACCAGCAAAAGTTACTTTAGTTAGATGAACAGTGTTTATCACGCTTTGTTTAAATTCCTCAGTGCCTCTGCAGGTTTAGAAGTTGGCATTGGCTGCATTCACTTCGCATATGCATACAGAAGCTTAAGATCTGCTTCATCCCTTTTAGTGGAATTATTTTTGTTTGTATAGTGTGATGGTGCCAGCATGTGTCCAGGATGTTCCCAGCAGCTTGTTTATTGGAAACAAGGGTTGCTGGTGTGTTTATTTTCTTCATTTCATGTCAAGAATATGTGCCTTTCTGTAGTAGAGGCAAAAGGAACAGATGATTGACGGAATGCTGAACCAATCAAACATTCACCCCCAGTCATAGATCTGGGTTTAATCCATCGTTCTTTTACTCCCAATGCCATTCCAGGTTAGTCTTATGCCATATGCAAGTCAATCTTGACCCTGCCCCTCCATGGGAACAGTACAGCCCACACTGCCAGGCCAGGTCTTCCCTGGGCCAGAAACCAGCATCCTGGAACCAATTTCGGTGTTTCACCCCCTCATCAGCCAGACTATTTTTAATCTGGTGGCGTAGCGAGCACGGGACCCCCGTCTGGGGATACCCTTCCTACTTGGGTGATAAATGCAACCAAAAAAAGATAATGGACGGAATGCTGAACTAATCAAACATTCACCCTCTCAGTCACAGATCTGGGCTAAATCCATTGTTTGTTTGCACACCATGCCATTCCAGTTTAGACCCAGGCATATGCAAATTAGTCTTCACCCTGCGCCGTCCATCATTTGTTGCTGCAGGCCTAGAAGAGGAGCACCAAAGACAGAAGTTAGTTTTCTTTGAGTGACCATTTTACCTCTCATCCTAGGTGCTCTCATAGTGGCATTCTCGCTCCCTTTTTTTTTTTTCCTCTCTCGTCATTATCTGAGTAGTCTGTGAAGCTGGCACATTTAAAGAAAGAGGGAGTTCTTGAGCTTAGTTTACCACAGTGTATGGTAAGGGTTGTGCATACCCTATATGCATGCTTCTTACTAGTCCAAGTTACAGAGACATGTGTTTTTAACTGGGATTGGGGCGTGATAAATAAGGGCCAACGTTATCCAATTAGAAGTCGTTGCACTTGCCTTGCTTACTTTCAGAAAACTCTGAAAGTATACGGGTGTTGTATAAGTATTAACTACATTAACTAATTTCTGCTGCTTTACCTATGTCATGTACTCTTTTCTATTGTAAAACTTTATACAGTACCCATATACCTTGCAGACAAATATTCATGGCATTTCAAGTTTATAGGCTGTGCATAAAGGGGCCTTTCTGCCAGAGAAAAACACAAGAGTGATGGACTTAATTATTGCCAAAATCTCAACAACTGTCAGTTGATGGGGGCTGCATTCCAGTCCATTGTTTTTCACCCACGATTCCACTTCATAGACTAGCCATATTCCAAACAGCCTTGGTCCTGCTCCAGTACGAACAGTCCAGCCTGAACGCTAAATAGACTGGAATGCAACCTGAGCAATCACCAGTGGCTGAGACATTTTTTTAATTTTTTAAAAATATTCCACCCATTAACTTTGTGGTTTTCTGAGTGTGATGCCCTTTATTCAAAGGGTATGCCCAGACATTGGTCCTGTGTTCTTTGCGCCACAGAACATGAACTTACAAGACCAGAGTAGGCTCAAACAAGACTGAGGTAGCTTACAGCCCAGTCTTGAGAAGATCTAGCTTGACTTTTCCTGCCAGACTGTTCCTATTGAAGCATGTTCAAGACTGATTTGCATGTGGCTGGTCTCTGTCTGAAGTGGCCTAATAGGTAAAAAGCGATGGACTAAAATGCGGCCCTGAGCAATTGCCAGTGTCCGAGAAGTTTAGCAAGCATTCAAACAAATACATTTGTGTTTTACCATTCTGGAGTTTTTGTTGTTTTATTTTGCTGTGGTGTACACACACCAATGGGGCATTTTCTTCCTACATAAATGTTCTATCTTTTTCTATAATTTTTTTGGTTTATTTGAATACAGTCACGCCTTATGAGGCTAATATCATCTTAATTGACAAAGTGATGTGTTTGCATACCAAATCTTATTAAATATAACACTTTGCATGTGGCTTGTAGTGTCATGACTTCATGACTCTAAATTATGTTGGTCAGAGCTAACAGAAAGCAGATAATTAATTTAATTACAACCAGAGTTACAGATATGACCTTTTCTTTTTTAAACAAACAGCAGTCATATGGTGGAATCCTTGATATATATAAACAAGAGATTGACTTTGTCTCGGAAAATATCTGAATAAATACAAAAGAAAGCATTAAAAAGTAGATCACAGAAAAGAGAGCCCACATTTATATAGGGTAATACGAGCATTGGTGATTGATTTGTTACAGGTGCATATGTTCTTTGCTGAAATGGCTCTAAGATATCTCTCTCTCTCTCTATATATATATATATATATATATATTATGCACTAACAGAAAGCACCTTTGTAGGCAAACCTATATAAAATATATATATATATATATATATATATATATATATATATATATATATATATATATAATCTCAATCTTCCTGTCAAGTAATATGCCCAGTACTTGCAGTGTCACTCTAGGATTAAGGTGAAAATCACGTCCTACTGTAGGTTAACAAGCAGACAAAGCTGATGCGTTTTGGCTGATGCCTTCGACTGGACCATGATTCTTACATAAAAGTTGTCAATAGGTAGTGAGCCAGTCCGTCATTTATTTTATCTACCAAACAGCTAGACCTTGCATTTTTCTAGTGACGATTGGAAACTAACAACTGCCATTTTCCACCAGCGTAGTATTAGTCCATTTGATTTCATTTGGTTCACTTTCACATCACGCGCATTATACATCTATGTCCTTCATGCCTGTTATCATTCAATTACAATTTTCATACAAAATACAATTATAATCACAAATAACTAAATGTTAGGCAAAAATGGAAATTCATCCAAAGTCCATCCACATTAAGTTGGCTTGTCCTGTTGTATATTATTTGGATGATCTATTGATATGCCATCGTTTTTTTCATATTCAACACAGCCATCCTCATATATAGTTAGCGGTCTCCCACCATATAAAGTTTTTTGCTCATCTGTGTGTTCTCATGTCATATGTATTTCTCCTAACTGTGGTGCTTGAATATAAATTGCATAGTCCAAACCAAGCAACATATAAAGGTCATAGATCATTCAGCTGTAATTCATGTTCATATGGAAAAATGTACTTCCACAATTCCAATTCTTGATTTACCAGGCAATACTGAAGTGCCTGAGGCATACAAACTGTAAATATGTTTGTGGCAGTTCTGCTATTCTAAAAATTGTATGGGGCTTAGTTAAAAAAAAAAAGTCACCACTGATATTCAAAATGTGCATAGTACTTAGTGCAAAACAGACACCACCTCAAGTACATTGTAGCAGGGTTAAATACTCAAGTCAGCATATGGACAATGTATCTAAAATCAAGGAGAAAGCAACATTTAAAGTGCATGCACCAAGATTGAAGTCATCCATGTTGACAATTAGACAATGCAAACCCATATGCAGCGATTGTGATCTAACAACTTTAACATTTTAAGTGTGGAAAGTTGAAATACAAAATGTAATTTCAGTTCTTCCTTAATACACATTTGAAACATTTCAGATTTAATAATTTTCATTTCATAGTTTAAAAGCAAAACATTAATCTGGTGATGCCACATATGTAGACCGCCATTTTATTCATCAGTCCCCATTCAATTGTATTCAGATAAAAGGCAATAATCTGGTAAAGACCTACCTTCTTTTTGTTTATTAACCTCTGAATGAGCTCAGTTTTATAGCTAGGGACAGGAACCTTGTTCTCAACTTCTTTGACTGTGATGCACCTCTTTAAGATCATGTGGAAGATGGAGTGGGTATTTGAAGGGGGCTGATCCGTTGTCTGATTTGCAGCTGAGTGAAGGAAGATCTTCATTGACGCTGAAGTTGAATCTATGACTTTGAGCAGAGTGTTCTCTTCGTCCAGTGAAGAACCATGTGTTCCACTGCAGTTCTCCGATATACTTCAAGACGAGAGACTATGGCCTTACACATGAGTGAGAGTTGGTAATGTACTGCCTATGTCTCTTTACTGTGGGAGTTTTTAAGTTTATTTTAATGTCATAATGACGCCAAAATGAGTGATCTTGCTTTTATCAGAGCAGAAGGGAGACGTGGACTTGTTTGTTGTTGATAAAGAGGACTCTTGTCTTGGTAGGGTTTAGCTTTAAGAAGACACTTGACATTCATGCTTGGGTGTCAAATACATCTATATATATAGCTTTTGATCACCAACTCTTACCTGCAATTATAAAGACCAGACGGGGACACTTCAACACCAGTTCCCCTGCCGTAGGGGCTCCGTCTCGTAAGAACTACAAAGAGTCATGGAACATATACCCTTTGAAAGTGCCTTCAGTGTGACACAAAATACCCTTTGAACTGACACATGCGCTGCCGGCAATCTGTTTTTTTTTTTACCAGATCAGACACTAATTGTGCCTTCTGCTTGGCTTTTTGCAGCAAGAAAACTCTTAGGGTAGAGATCGACTCTTAGCGCACCTCACAATATAGCGCCAAGTAATCAATACCACTTCTAGACGATAGGCCGATCAAGAGCACAGGCAGACAGTAGTACCTAGCACACACTCAAATTGCCATCTTCCTCCTGCACAAGTTGGGATTTACAATAAATTGCACCAAATTCCACCTCCAGCCTCTACAAATTCCTGGGTCAATTTTAAACGCAGTCACTGGCAAGGCTTACCCAAACCACTAAAGAGAAAGCTAGCTGTCCAGCACTACTCCTTCTTTTTTTTTTTTTCAGTCAAAACCTAATCTTCTCTTACGAATGATAGCTTCTTGCATAGCCATAGTTCCCCACTCTATATTGCACATGTGCCCACTGCAGGAATGTCTCTCGACACCATAGTCACACGGAGAGGGTTCTCTCCAAGATCTAGTTTTGGGAAGGGCCAGTACTCCTTGCTCCCCTCAGAGGTGGAACAGCAACAATTTGCTGCAGGGCAGGCCCTCTGCAGACCCCGCTTGGTAAGTGACCATCGGCACAAACGCCGCCTTCTCTGGCTGGGGGCTGCATCTCCACACCATAGCAATTCAGGGTCTTTAGTCACATCAAGAGCAGGAATTTCACATCAACTCTCTCAGACTTCTTGTCATCCAACTAGCTCTCAAAGCCTTTGTTCAGAACATTCTGGGCAAGGTGGCATTCATCAAAACCGACAGCATGAATGCCTTGTATTATCTGCAGAAACATGGGGGGCACTCCCTCTTCACAACTGTCAGCCCTGGCGCAAAAGGTTTGGCATTGGGCATCTTCATATCAGATACACTTCCTAGCAGAGTACCTCCCGGGAGTGTACGACTTTGCAGACCTGCTTAGCAGGACATATCAACACGTCCTCAAGTGAGAACTCCACTCGAGTCCTACTCCGCTAGTTTCAACAATTGTGGTTTCCGCTAATAGACCTATTTGCCACTCACAAAAACGCTAAATGCCAAACCTTCACCTCCAGATTTCCACACTCCATGGGCAATGCCCATTGGATGAACTGGTCAGGGATATTTGCCTACACTTTTTTGCCTCTCACTCCTTTCATACATGGTCAAGGAAGCTACGGCAAACATCCCTCATCTTCATTCTGGCAACTCCCGCATGGACCAGACCTCTTTGGTTCACATCCCTACTAGATATCTGTTACCTGGCACGGGAGGCTTTCCAGCAGGCCAGACCTTCTCACTCAGGAAAAGGGCAAAATCAGACTTACAGATCCCAAGCAGCTAAATCTAGCACCTGAGGGCTTAGAGTTTGGTTGTCTAAGTCTACCACAAATATATATGAATGTTCTAAAAGATGCTCACAGACCGACTACTAGGGCTTGTTAACCGAGGTATAGCTTCGGGGGTTGTTTGGGGTGTCGCACCCCCTAATAAATGTTTATTTGCTTCAGCTACATTATTATTTAGGGTTAGCATATACTTCTCTTCCAGGGGATCCTCATCAAAATCACAAGCACTAGACTATTCCCGTCCCATGCGCGGGACCCCGGAAACACAAATCTATATCTATATGTATATGTGTGTATATATATATATATATATATATATATATATCTCCAATGCAGCCTTTCATAACCAGAGCTGAATACTGCTGTAAGGACTCCCTTGTATATCATAAACAATGCATTAAAAACCAGGGAAAAACAACCGCAAAGCATTTTTGAAAACTGTTTTAATGTTTAGCACTTAGCACAATCTCTCAGATAGGACTGAAAGCATTGACCGCTCACAGGCTGCATTGCAGAAAACATAGCCTAGAAAAGGCTGAAAAGCTAACTCGTAGCAACATAGAAATAAACTGGCACCGTGCCTTTAAGACAGCCATGACCTCTAGCTTCCCATCATGCCTCAGGGGTGACAGTTAGGTCAGTTGTTCTTTCCGGCTCCTTCAGGCAGGACCCTGGTTACACAGCTCCACTTCTTTCTGATTTTAGTCAGAAATAATCTTCAGTTTTCTGGAAAGATTTATCTTACTTCGACGTTTTTCAACTTGTCAAGTAAGGTGCTTACTTTTTCTGGCTAACTTTGGCATTTTTTCCACTCAAAATGCCATCTCTTTTTGACCCCTGCCCTTCTTGTGGAAAAAAGAAGGCCAGGTCAGACTCTCATGCAGTCTGTATTCTCTGTCTACCTAAGGACCATGTCCCCAAGACTTGTCCTCATTGCCAGTCTTTATCTAATAGAACTCTAAAAGACAGGGAGCATATCCGTCTTTATGGGCTGGCAGAAAAGGATAAATCATCTTCCAGAGGCAGGTCACCAGTGAGAAAAGGCTCTAAGAGGGCCAGATCCACTTCTAGAAGCAAGATTCCATCAGTGTCGGGCTCGGCGCTGAGAAAACTACCACCAGTGGGACATGCGTCCAAGAAAAGACCTTCGACGGCGTGCTCGCCGTCGAGAGAACGCCGACATATAGGTATGCCGCTTCATCTGCCGTCGAAGAATCGTGAACCTCTGCAGTCGTCAACCCGGCGCCGAGGAGCAGAAGTCCACCGCCGATGTCAACTCGGTGACGAACGGCGTCGAAGAGCAGAAGTCCTCTGCCGTCGTCAACCCGGCGACGATCAGCGTAGAGTATCAGAAGCCCTCCGCTGTCGTCATCGCGACGTTTGGCATCGAAAGCTGGGAGCCCTCTGCTGTCGTCAATCCAACGACGATCGGCATCGAGGTGCGAGAGTCCTCCGCCACAGTCAACCCGGCGACGATCGGTGTCGAGGATCAGAAGCCCTCTGCCGTCGTCAACACGGCGTCGAGGATCAGAAGCCCTCCGCCGTCGTCAACACGGCAGCGATCGTCGTCGAGGATCGGATGCCCTCCGCCGTTGTCAACCTGGCTATGATTGGCGTCGAGGCGCAGAAGTCCTCCGTCGATGCGCAGAAGTACTCCGACGTCGTCGGCAAGACATTCAACGTCGAAGAACAGAGTCGACGCCGAAATCGATTTCAACACCTGGCCGAAATCTGACGTCAAGAAGGAGGTCAAGGTCGACGTCGAGAAGGGCTCCGTCAGAGCAGGTCATACGCTCGACGTCGAGACCCAAATCGGTGAGGTCTGGAGAAGGTTCAGTAGTTTTAGTGACAGAATCAGCGTCACGGCACTCATCCTCTCATTCCTCGAGACGCCCTGCAACGCATTCGCCATCTGCTTCCCCAGAGCGACATTCAGGGAGGTCTCGTCCAAGATCTCTTTCACATCACAGAAGGGCTTCCTCTTCTGTTCACTTATCTCCAAGGTGGCTTCTTCCCATCCATCACTGGAGTAAGAATCTGACCGGAGCATCACGAAGAGAGGAGGTATACGCCAGTCCGATCCACAGATCTCCTCTGCAAAGGTTGGTGCAAGAGGTGGATAGATCGCCTTCAGCTACACGTCCGGACCGTATGGGCAGATCGCGGGAGCACCGACCTTCTACTTCCCATCACAAAAGAAGGTCTCCTACATGGTCTTCCTCCTCCACCCGCTCCTCTGAAAGAGACTATTCACCCACCCTATCGGATAGCCCTCAATCGAGAGTGTCTCCGATGGATGATATAAATACGTATCATGGGGTGCTTCAGAGAGGGGCTCAGAAGCTGAACATTGAGATGTCGACTCCTCAAATTGCAACAACGGTGATTTTTGAGACACTACATCAGAGCTCTGCGTCTCCTCCGTTGCTGCCTCTGGTTCCTGGGCTTCTGGAACCAGTGATGGACATTTTCCTAGCCCCCTCAACAACTAAAACCGCACCCGCTAGGATTCAGAAAAAATACAAGCCAGCTGAAGCAGACCCGGTATTCTTGAAGTCAGATCCGCCTGCGGATTCTGTTATTGTCGCGGCGGCAAGAAAAACGCACGCAGTGTCTGCAACTTCGTTGGTCCCCCCTGACAAAGAAAGTAAGTCCCAGGATTCTTGGGCGCGGAAGGTTTGCGGGTCTGCAGCAGCATCTCTAAAAATATCTAGCGCAGCAGCTTTATTAGGCTGCTACGACAGAGCCTTATGGGACTCCTTGGACCGTTTCAAGGAAAAGCTGCCAAAGGAAGATCAAAGGGACTTTGAAGAAGTAATCAAGGAAGGATCCCTTGTAGCTAACCAAGTGATTAGCACGGCAGCGGATGGTGCCACGCTGTCGGCGCATTCTTATGCGCATGGGATTTGCGCTAGGAGCTCTGCCTGGTTAAGACTAACAGCTCCCAAGCCAGATACACAGCAGAGGATCCTTAAACTGCCTTTTTCTGGGTCCTCACTGTTTGGCACCCATACCGATGAGGAGATGGCTAGGATGAAAGCCGAGTTAGGCACTCTGAAGGCGGTGGGATTAGAAAAGAAAAAAAGAGTTCAAGCGGAGATACAGACCCAACCAGCGCAAAGGCTACCAACAGAGGGTTCAAACCCCTCAGTGGTCCCAAAACAAAACTCAAGGAAAACAGTTCCAAAGCCATAAGTCAAACAGGGCTAGAGGAGGTCATCAGCAGCAGTCCTCTACCATGGCTAGATCAGCAGGGAAGCAATGAGCAAGAGCTTCCTCTGGCGCCGTTGCCTACTCCAGTGGGAGGAAGTGCTTCACATCATCTGAGGTGCAACATAACAAAAGATCGTTGGGTGCTCAGTATACTACGCAATGGATACCCACTACGTGTGTCTCCAAAGAACATCCCTCCCAAAAGATCTAGTCCTCACCAGCTAAAGTTACTGCGACAGGAAGTGGTAACCCTTCTGCGGAAAAAGGCCATAGAAGAGGTTCCTCCTTCTCAGCGGGGGAAGGGAGTTTATTCCAGGTACTTTCCTGTGCCAAAAAGAGATCAAGAGCACACATTCAGACCTATCCTGGACCTTCGATCGCTGAACAAAGTCATCTTGAAAGAGAAGTTTCACATGTTGGCGCTTCATCAAATATGTCCACATCTGCAAACAGGAGATTGGATGTGATCGATGGACCTCCAAGATGCGTACTTCCACATACCTATCATTCCCCGTCATCGCAAATATCTACGATTCGTGGTCGGCAGCAAACACTACCAGTTCAAGGTGTTGCCCTCGGACTGAAATCTGCCCCACGCGTCTTTACCAAGTGCATGGCGGTGGTGGCGGCGGCTCTACACTGAAGGGGTCTGTTCGTTTACCCGTACTTGGACGATAGGCTCCTGAAAGGGCCATCACCTCAGCAAGTAAGGAGCGATTTTCAAATCTGTCTAAATCTACTCCGCAGGCAAGGTCTGCATGTGAACATGGAGAAATCGGTTCACCGGCCTACCCAGGCGATCCATTATTTCGGCTCCACTCTGGATACAAACTTAGGAAGAGCGTTTCCTTCGGAGGAGAGACTGTCTTCAATGCAACAGAAGTGCGAAACTCTTCTCCGGGCAGCTCGCCTAACGGTCCGGCAAGTGGCAACCCTGCTAGGATCGATGGCTTCTTGCATATTTCTCATTCCCAACGCCAGGCTGAGAATGAGACCTTTGCAACAGGACCTAGAGGACAAGTGGGACCAAGCATCGGGTCACTGGGAAGACCGAATTGTGCTTTCGCAAGCAGCAAAGTCGTCCATTCTATGGTGGACTCGACCAAAGAACCTCTTAGTGGGAGTCCGGTTCCATCAACCAATTCCGACGCAGTCCTTGGTAACGGATGCATCTCTACAAGGGTGGGGAGCGCATATGGATTGCCTGCAGATGCAGGAACGGTGGTCCATCAAGCAACAATCCTACCATATAAACATGTTGTAGCTGCGAGCAGTCCACCTAGCTCTGAAAGCTTTTCAGCCCTCAATGACGTCCAACTCGATCCTGATCCAAACAGACAACACGACCACCATGTATTACCTCAACAAATAGGGTGGTACGCGCTCTCGCCCGCTCTCCCTGGAAGCTCAAACGATATGGCACTGGCTTCTAGCCCGAGGCCTCTCCATCACAGCGGTGCCATCTACCAGGGGAGCGAAACGTGCGAGCGGACGAACTCAGTTGGCACTTTGAAGATCAGCCAGACTGGGTGCTAAACGACGAGGTAGTGGCAGATATTTTCCATCAGTGGGGGCAACCTTCCATAGATTTGTTTGCAGACGAACAAAACAAAAAATGCCACGCCTTCGCATCCTGGTTCCACCGTCCAGGGACGAGGGGGAATGCTCTTTTGATGGATTGGCCCGGAATATTTGCATACACCTTTCCTCCCCTGTCTCTGATCCCGAAGGTGGTGTCCAAACTCATCCGATCCAACATGACGATGATCTTGATAGTTCCGGACTGGCCTCGTCAGTCGTGGTACCCAGACCTGTTACGGTTGTCGGTGCTCCCCCACAGGAGACTACCTTACAGAGTGGACCTTCTGACCAAGATGGACGGGAAGATTCTACATCCCAACATTCCCTCACTGAACTTGGCAGCATGGCTCCTGAGGTCCTGCAATATGGACACTTGAATTTACTGCAGTACTGTATGCACATCCTAAAAGACACAAAGAGACCTTCCACGAGGGCGTCCTACTCCTTTAAGTAGAAAAGATTCTACTTGTGGTGCACTTGTAATCATTTTAATCCTGCTATAGGGCAGGAGGAGGTAATTCTTCCTTACCTCCTGTACTTGGCCAAATCAGGTTTAAAGTATTCCTCGATCAGGGTATACTTAGCGGCCATTACGGCCTACAGAAAGTCACCAAACCAGCCTTCCTTTTTTCAACTACAGGTGGTCAAGGATTTCCTACAGGGGTTGAAGAAAGTGTGTCCCCCTGTTCGGCCTCCTTCTCCTCCTTGGGAGTTGAATCTTGTCCTCTCTAGATTGATGGGTCCTTCTTTTGAGCCCATCCATAAGGCCACGTTGCAGCATTTGACATGGAAGACCGCTTTCTTAGTGGCGATAACATCAGCGCACAGAGAAAGTGAAATCCAAGCGCTGTCTGCCAAAGAGCCATATACTATTTTTCACCACAACAGGGTAGTGTTAAGGACGCACCCTGCTTTTTTGCCAAAAGTTGTATCTGATTTTCATGTTAACCAGTTAATCTCCCTACCCTCCTTTTTTCCCAATCTCTCAAATCCTGCGGAGAGGTCACTCCACTCCTTAGACCTTAAGAGAGTGCTCAAGTTCTATTTGGAGGCAACAAAAGGCATAAGAAAATCAGATCAATTGTTTTTAAATTATGGTTCCATGATGACGGGCTTTCCAGCTTCCAAAAGGTCCATTTCGAGATGGATAGTGTCCTGTATAAAATTGGCTTACCAATTGGCAAATAAACCCCTATTGTTGTCGCCTAAAGCACACTCCACTAGGGGAAAAGCGGCTACAATAGCTTTCTTGCATGATGTTCCAATGGCAGAGATTTGCAAGGCAGCAACCTGGCGATCGTTACACACTTTCACAAGGCATTATTGTCTTGAATCCGATTCCAGAACGGATACTCAAGTAGGCCAAGCCTCCTTGAGGAATCTATTCAGATAATAAGATATCTGGGTTTTCAAGTTTAGTTATCTGAGCTTGATTATTAATTACTTGTTACTTTGCCCGCAGGTGGAAGAGGTGAGGCTCGCTATTCTATTCTAGTGCTTATGACTATTGATGAGGATCCCCTGGAAGAGAAGGATTAGTTACTTACCTGTAATCCTAGTTCTCTTCCAGGGGTATCCTCATCAAAGTCCTAAGCAACCCTCCCACCTCCCCGGGCAAAGGAACCTTGTTTTTAAGGAATTGTCAACTCTTTGTGTCATGGCTTTTGAGTCACCGCAAAGAACAACTGACCTAACTGTCACCCCTGAGGCATGATGAGAAGCTAGAGGTCATGGCTGCCTTAAAGGCACGGTGCCAGTGTATTTCTATGTTGCTATGAGTTAGCTTTTCAGCCTTTTCTAGGCTATGTTTTCTGCAATGCAGCCTGTGAGCTGTCAATGCTTTCAATCCTATCTGAGCGATTGTGCTAAGTGCTAAGCATTAAAACAGTTTTCAAACATGCTTTGCTGTTGTTTTTCCCTGGTTTTTAATGTATTGTTTATGATATACAGAGGAGTCCTTACAGCATTATTCAGCTCTGGTTATGAAAGGCTGCATTTGTGTATATATGCGTGTATGTATATATATGTATGTATGTGTATATATTATCTACTGGCGGTCGCCAGTAGATAGTTATAGTTAGGCCCGAGTTTCCATAGGAAATCTGAAAATTCTATTTTGAATAACTTTGGCGCCAGTTGACGAATCCTCGCGAAATTTTCAAAACTAATGGGGTGCTCCGTTCAGCTCCTACCCTGAAAGTCTCGGGGTGATTCGTCAAGCGGGGGCCGAGAAAAAAGGGGGGTCCCAAAACGCGTTTTCCCCATGCATTTTTCCATAGGACCTTTAGTCGAAGGTACAGCCCGAACTGCTGAACAGAATTACTTGAAATTTGGCAGAGAGGTAGTCCTCAGGTCAGGGAAGTGCCTTTTACAGGTCTGGTGTCAATCTGTTCAGTAGTTCCTGAGAAAATAGCATTTAAAAGCATATAAATATCTATAAGCGCGCACCCTAACGTGCGCGAGCGTAATTCTGATTGGTGGTTACATGTTAGTCAACGTTCAAATCGGTCGAAATCAGGAAGTGTCGGCCGCCATTTTGTTTGTTTTCAGTGCGAGAGTGAAAATGGAAGGTGGCGAACGTGAAAAGGGGGCAGGGTAGAGAGTTCCTGACCCCCTAGCCTTTGTCAGGGGGTCCCTGAAGGACCCCGAAGGCAGAATTTTTTTATTTTCTTTTTTTTTAAATCGCGGGGGTGCGCGCACCGTGCGCGCACGGTAAAAAACAAAAAAAAATATATAATTTTAATACGTAGTTTATTGTAAAATAAATATATAAAAAATAATACATAAATAAATTAGCATTTAAAAAACCGTACAGAGGAGGAGGAGCCTAGCGCTTGACCAAGATGGCCGCGTGAGCCTTGAGCTCCCGCTACCCTCGCGCCCTCCGGCAATCATCCTGTCCTAAATCCTGATTTTCATGCACGGAATCCTGCAGATGAGTCACAGCTGGGGCGATTGACGTTGTCCGGGCTGAGATCGCCCACCGGGGACCGAAGTTGTGCATGGCGGAAGATTGCGGCCTACCTCCGAAGGATGCCAGGGGCTTGCGTTGGTAGGATGCCCGGCCACTAATTGAACAACAGCGGCCTAGGGAGGTGTGAACTGACGGACCGATGCCGCTGCACTTTCGCTTTCTCGCCCCTTTGTTTGCGCTGGGTCGGGAGCGCTTCATGCAGATCCGCTGTTGTCTGGAAGACCTCCACTCGGTCCTGACTGGCTGCTGAAGTCCGAGTTGACCCTGTTTCCTCTAGCTGAGTGAGGGACGTCTATTTGCGACTGACCGTCCTGCAGTTCGGGATGTCGACCAAATCGGAGGCAGACAGGTCGAAGTCCAAGACTACCAGGCGGGGAGGCTATACCCAATCCAACAATATGGATCGTTATGCCCAGCAGAAAGGGTCACCTGGTGGATCGGGACAGTCGCTGGAGGCACAGAAGGCCGATTCGCCCCCAGCCTCGGAGTTATCATTGCAGGATATCAAGGGGGCGATAGATGGGATGCAAACATCGATTGGGCGACAGTTTGAGGCCCTGGCGCACAAGGTGGACAAAATCTTGGTGGATGTCAACTTGATTCGCGCGGACCTGGGCAAAACCAATGAGCGGGTCAAGTCCCTGGACCTCAAGACTACTGGCCTTGCGGACGATGTCTCGGAACTCCAGGCTGAGGTTCGTAAGTTACGAACCGCGAATGACCTCTCCGCCCGCCGGCTTGAAGACTTTGAAGGTCGGGCCCGGCGCAACAATGTGCGCCTTATTGGGGTCCCGGAAACCTCAGAGGAGCACTCCGTGGATTTACTTGTCGAGGACTTGGTGGTGAATCATCTTGCGCCTAAGGGCCTCGGCAGGTTTTTTGCGGTGGAGCGGGCTCACCGAGTGCCTGGCGGACGGCCTAAGGTGGGAGCCCCCCCGCGGCCGATTGTAGCCCGGATCTTTAATTTCCGGGATCGAGACGCTATCCTGCAAGCATCGAGGGTGACAGGCCCGGTGCCTTTTCAGAATGCCTCCGTGAGCTTCTATCCTGACTTCACCCAGATGGTGCAGAAACAGAGGCAAAGTTTTTTGGGGGTAAAGCGGCGGCTTCGGGAGATGGACCTGAAGTATGCCATGCTTTTCCCCGGCAGGCTACGTGTGGTGTATGACGATCGGACTTTCTTCTTCGAATCACCGGACATGGCAGGGGACTGGTTGGATGCGCTCCCGCGGCGACAGCCTGGCCGGGACAGCGTGGATGGAGCGGAAGGAGACCGAGATGGCCAGAAGTGATATCTCCGGTGTCGGCTGGTTTTTGACTCAGCTCCGGACAGTGACTCGCACCTTACTGCAGTAATGGGAGGGCGGCGGGGGGAAGATTGGAGCTCTTTCCTCCCTTGGGGTACTTTTCGTAGATTTGTTTTTGATAGGGCGACAGGCACACTGCAAGTTGGGGGGGCTTAGTAAGCTGACGCAGGGGTGCAGGGAGGGGGGGGGATTCGGGATGTGGGGGCTGTTGTTGGGGGTTGTTTTCTTTTCTTGCAAGGCGTAGCAATGGTTGTCAGTATTGTCCGATCGTGGTTCTCTGGGGGGGGTGGGGGTCTCTTTGTGTTCAGGGATGGGGGATAGGGGCTTAAACATAATTAGCTGGAATGTTAATGGCTTAGGGGATCGTATTAAACGGGGGATAGTCCTGCAATTCTTGAAACGGACCTCGCCAGATGTGGTCCTCCTGCAGGAGACCCACCTTATAGGGAATATGTGTTATGCACTTAACAGAAAGGGTTACAAATTCATTGCTCACTCGGGGTTCTCCACGGGCTCCAGGGGTGCGGGCATACTCGTCAGAGCTTCCCTACCATTTGAGGTTGACTCCACCATTGCTGATGACAGGGGGCGCTTTGTGGCTGTGGCGGGGAGGTGGGAGGGCAGAACGTTGGTATTGGTTTCTGTTTATGTCCCTCCAGCCCTGCAGGCCTCCACGTTTGCTGATCTGGGCAAGGCCTTGTTGGAACTCCCCGAAGGGCTGCTAGTGGTGGGAGGAGACTTCAATGCGGTTGGTTCTGGAACGCTCGATAGGCACCCGCCCAGAGACATCGGGGGTGCTCAGAAGTGGCTTCCCGACTTTATAGATACTTTTGGTCTGGTAGATTGTTGGAGGCTACGGCACCCCACTCAGAGACAATATACCTTCCATTCCGGGGCCCACGGGAGTCTCTCTCGGATTGATAACTTGCTCACTCTGGCTGCCCACGCCTCTTTGGTGTCTGAGGCTAGGCACATGGCACGGGGCATATCTGATCATTCACCGGTGTGGAGAGACGCTGAGGTGACACAAGTAGAGGGCGAGATAGCGGCTTTAGAAGTGGCTTTGGGAGAGGATGTTGCAACGGCCACACTGCATAATTTGAGCTTGAAGCAATTGGAATATAGGGACCTGGTAACTAACGCTGCCAAGACCCTCAATAGAGAGCAGCAGGGTCGATTGTACGATGTTGGTGATAAGGCCGGGAAATTGCTGGCGTGGTTGGATAAAAAAGAGCGTGTTAATCGTGTGGTGCCGGAGTTGTCGACGGATGGGGGAGAGGTTGTCACTGATCCCGACGGTATAGTTCAGTGTTTCTCGGACTATTTTCGTACGGTATACACCTCGGTCTCGGACAGGCCCACTGAGGACTCGTGTGACCTTCTGCGAGACATCACTCTGCCCTGCCTTTCTGCCATTGATAGGGATGACCTCGATGGGGATATAACGGTAGATGAAGTGGCGTGTGCTATCCGAGCGTTGCGCTCCGGTTAGGCTTCGGGCCCAAATGGTTTGCCGATTGAGCTGTACAAGCTCCATCCTGATAAGTTGGCTCATCACCTGCGCGCCATGTACGTGGAGGCACGGGTGAATGGGTTTCTTCCGCTCGATCAACGGCTGGCGACGATTGTGGTAATACACAAAGACGGTAAGCCCCGAGACAAGTGTGGCTCCTATCGGCCGATATCACTCCTCAACGCCGAGCCGAAAATCCTTGCTAAGATCCTTGCTAACCGCCTGGTCCGGGTGCTTGGCGACTTGATCCACCCGGATCAGTCGGGCTTTATACCGCACTGTAACACTGCACTGAATCTTAGACGCCTTCATGGAGTGATTGCTAGGGCGGGCACGATACGAGAGCCGGCTATCGTGGCGTCCCTTGATGCCACGATGGCCTTCGATACGGTGGAGTGGGCATACCTATGGGCTGTGCTAGCCAAGTTCGGCTTTGGGCCTGGATTTGTAGGCTGGGTGAGGTTGCTCTATGAGGGGCCTCTTGCTAGCGTCGTGGTGAACGGGCGGGCGTCGACACCGTTCGAGCTCGGGAGAGGCACCCGGCAGGGCTGTCCCCTGTCGCCGTTGTTGTTCGCCCTTGCCCTTGAGCCGTTGGCGGCGTTGATACGATGGCACCCGGATATACGTGGGCTTCGTTGGTCGCCTGACCACGAGGACCGTATTTCACTCTACGCCGATGATATTCTGCTATACCTCGCCTCGCCTAAGAAATCTCTGATAGTGGTTTGTGACGTCTTGACTTCTTTTGGTAGGAACTCTGGTCTTGTCATCAATTGGGGGAAGTCATACTTGTATGTCCTGTGTGGGGATGTCCCGCCTGTCCCGCGCACCTGCTCGATCCAGATAGCCCGGCAGGGCTTTTTGTATTTGGGGATCTATATTTCCACCGACCCCATTTTACGATACGAGAAGAACTTGCTCCCTCCCTTGGCACGTCTGCGACGGGACGTGGCGGGCTGGCGGCGGTTGCCGCTTTCCCCCCTTGGTCGTGCCGCCCTGTTTAAAATGATGTCTCTTCCCCGTTTCCTCTATGCCCTGCAGAATACCCTTGACTGGGTCCCGGCCAGTTATTTCCATGAGGTCGAAAGCCACCAGCGCGCGCTATTGCGGGAAGGGCGTCCGCGCATAGCGATTGCTAAGTTGACGCTTCCGTGGTACGACGGTGGTATCGCGCTTCCAGACATTCGACGTTATTACTGGGCCACCCAGTTGAGCGCGATTAACCATGGTGTGTATGGTCCGGCGCTGAGCCCTGGCTTCGCCATGGACCGCTGGTTGCTGCGTGGGGGCAATTACCACAGAGCGTTGTACTCGAAGTCGTCCGACTTAACCCTTACGGGGCCCACCAGGGTGGCCGTGCGTGTATGGAAGGTGGCGACGGATTCACTGGGCAGGAAGGGTAAGCTTACCCTTGCCACCCCTCTATTTGACTCCGATATTCTGGGAAAGCTTTGGCATACAAAAGGGTTTGCGAAGTGGGACCTGATCGGTATATCCAGGATTGGAGACCTTTTGGTTAAGGGTAGGATAAAGTCATTCGAGGAGCTGCAGAAGGAATATGAGCTAGGGAACTCGGAGTTCTTCCGCTACGCCCAAGTGTGCCACGCCTTGCGGTCAGTCCTGGTAGAAGGTGAGAAGGTGCCTGAGTCCTCCCCGTTGGAGGACCGGATCCTGGACGGCCATATGCCAGAGAGTACGATCTCGCTCATTTATAAGAAACTTATTAATGTTCGGGCGGATCTTCTTCTAGGGTTGCGCGACCAATGGATCAGGGATGGCCTTGAACTGGACGACGAGGATTGGCAGTATGCAGTTTCTTCTCCCAAAGAGGTCGCGATCCCCGCGCGCCTGCGGCTGGTGCAGCTTAAAATACTCCATAGGGTCTACGTGACGGGGCCTAGGCTGGTTCATATGGGTTTCTCTGAGGAGGGCTTATGTAAGAGAGGCTGTGGTATGGTGGGCACCTTCCTACATATAATTTGGGAATGCGGTGTGATCATGGAGTTTTGGAGGCGAGTGCACGAGGTGATGGGGGAGGTGACGGGCATCGTCATGCAGCCTGAGGCGCGGTGCTGTCTCCTGAATGTTTGGGGTCCTACTGACCACGACGCGGCACAGACCCAATGGGTGACCCTAGGGAATATGGTAGCCAAGCGCGACATCGCACGTCTGTGGGGCTCTAATAGGCCACCTACATTGACAGCGTGGATGGAAAACATGGATTGGAGCATGTTTAGGGAGAAGACAGTGTATTGTGCTCGAGGGCGCCCTCGGAAATGGCACTCTGTATGGGGGCGATGGAACCAGTACAGAGGGGGCATATGCCTGCCCCCAGACCCGGACCCGCCCGAGGAGCAGCTCTCCCCTTAGCCCCCTTTTTCCGGCTTAGACCTCTTTGCTGAATGTGTTTGTCCTCTTGAGTCCCTGACTTCCCCTCCTTTCCCTCACTATAAATCTGTGTCTGTTGGACGAAACGGGGCTCGCTCCCCCTGATGGGAACCCTTTTGGTGCTTATGGTGATTACCGCCTTGCTTGTGTTCTGGTTTGGATTTGTGTTTATTTAAAACAGAACCTTTGCCTACCCTGTCAGTTAAATGTGGACACCCGTATGTGTTGTGTTTCTAAAGCTGCCGTACCTCCGGGTTGTCGGCTGAATAGCTGTGTCACTGATTTGCAAAATAAAGGTTTTGGAAAAAAAACAAAAAAAAAAAAAACGTACAAATTCACTGAAAAAACCATAGGTTTCACACACGTTATAGTTAGGAATTAGCATTTAAAAAACCTTGCAAATTCACTTAAAAAACCATAGGTTTCACACATGTTCTAGTTGGGTGGATATTTCACTCGTAAAAAACCAATGAAATTCCCCCGTTATAGTTAGTTCAGATAACTATAACTCGCGCGACCGCTTCTCTATTACAAGGATGATGTCATCAGTGATGTCATGAGTGATGCCACTGACCATGTCATGAGTGATGTAATATGTGACGTCATGAGCAGTGGATTGCGGGCGCGCGAGTTATAGTTATCTGAACTATCTTTTATGGAATGCATTAAGAGTGATTCCACCTAGGGTGCCACCTGCCCCTCTGTGGACCCTCTGTATAGTACTAACAAGGCTCGTTGGTCCTCCATTTGAGCCATTGCATTCCTGTCCTTTGCAATTTTCTTTTTTTTTTTTTTACGGAGCTTTATATAGCGCGATTTTAACCCCAAGGTATCGGAGCGCTTTACATAGCACCAGTTGTTACATGAGGACACATTCATTTTTGTTAGGCACGGGGAGATTAAGTGATTTGCCCAGAATCATGGGATGTTCAGCGTCCTTGCCGAGATGCGAACCCAGTTCCCCAGATTCATGGTCGACCGCCCTAGCTTTTGGGCCAACTCCTCTCCCCAGTTTCTTTCCTGGATAGTAGTTTTCCTAATAGAAAAATAGCAGTTAATCGCAAAAGTGAGCTGCACGCCCTCACTTTGCAAGAACATTTAATCCAAATTCATGTGAATAGGGTTTACCTCAGAACTGATCCTAAATTCCCTCCCAAGATGGCCTCTCCTTTCCACTTTAATCAAACAATACAACTACCAATATTTTTCCCCTACCCAGACTCAGTTGCTCAAACAGGCCTTCACAATTTAGATGTCAAAAGAGCCATTAATGTACTACATTGAGAGAACCATACCTTTTCATAAACTTCAACAACTTTTTGTCCTTTTTGTTACACCTACTAAAGGCCACCCTATACCGAAAGCTGGCATAGCTAGATGGATCGTTAAATGTATTCAAACAAGTTATCTTAAAGCCAAAAGGGCTCTCACCACCCATATGCTGCATTTTACTGTGAAGAATTGGGCAACCATGGCATTTCTAGGGAATATTCCCAAAGGTGACATTTGCAAAGCAACTACATGGTCAACTCCACACACTTTTACCAAGCATTACTGTGTGGATATCCTTGCCCGTCAACATGCCAGAGTTGGCCAAACAATATTAAAAACTCAGTTTCCGACATCTGAACCATCCACTGGTTAGCCACAGCTTTAAGGGAGCTTTACAGTCTATGCGGAGCTTGTGAATCTACAGCCACACATGCTACATATGGAATATTTTACCCTATAAATAATTCTTCATAGCTTGTAGTGTGGTAGATTCACATGCACCCACCCTCATCCCTAGGGTCGATGTCTTGTTTGCACATCTCTGTAACATTAAGTATTTACGTTACTTTTATACACCATTTTTATAGTCCCCACATTCGTGCTAGCAGCCACTCTAACATTTTCCCGCAGTGGCAAAAACAATCTAGCAATAGAGATGGTGCCCAAGTGCATTCCCTACTGAGGGAGGAGTCACAGGAGACCTTGTTGCTTGAAATGACTTCTTCAAACAAACAAATTGCAACATCTGAGCCTAACACTAGATGGCTGGAGTTTGGCGAGCATGTGAATCTATAGCAGTAGAAGCTATGTACAAATGCCTACAGGGTAAGTGAAATATCCCTTAGTTTATATTTACAATGGTAAGCACAACGCAATTAAATGATTTGCTTAGAAAGCTATGATTTCAGTTCACTGTCAGTGGTGGAATTGGAGCCCAGGTCCACAGGTTCCAAAGTACACAGCTTGGCTACTTGGCCTGATCTCTTCCCTCATTAGCATGTTGGTCAATTTTGTTCCCATGGTCAGAGAAGAAGAATTGTAGTGTTTTGTTGTACCATATATTGGGTAATTGGGGAGAGAGTGGAGCCTCTAGAGATCTCGCAAATCACTGGCAAACAATGGAAGATGTGTTCATCTGGATGTACTGGTTCAGTTGAATAATTTGGAAGGGAACCACTAGAGTAATGTTTTGGTGAATCCCATTTGGTTTGTGAGCATGTTAATGAAGGCAGGGTGTTCATCTTGCCAAAAGTTGCTGACAGGTCGAGCAGTATAAGGACACAGAGGTGACCTGTGTCTTATGGGGATGGTATTGTCTACTAATGAAAAATTTCCTAGCTAACGTAACGGAAAGTTTCAATTCTATTAAGGACTCGGAGGTGAGGATTATGCCTTCTTTCTCCACTTTAATCAATAGCAGCGAAGTACAACAGAAACTACATTTCCCATGAACCAAAGGGAAAAATGTAGTCAAAACAAAACACGTAACATTGACCAATCAGTGAACCAGCACAGTGTCCAATCCGGGGCCGGATGCCCAATATAGTCCATCAACTGTGTCTCCTCCTCCTCTTTCTGAGTGCGGAACCAGCAAGCATCAGCCCATCGGGAATCTTGCTTGTGAGAGTCCGAGCCTAAGGACAAAAATAGAACATTACTGCAGGAAGTGTACATGCTCAATTGTACAGAAGCCATAATACAAGACCTGCAAAGGAACAACATGCCCAAAAGAGAAAATGACAATTGCATTATGTACAACTGTAACTGAACAATTCATTCAATTGAAACAAAGTTACTTACAGAAGTACGGGAGGGATCTCCTCTAGGAAGCGAGGGCGGGATAATCCTCGCCTCCGAGTCCTTAATAGAATTGAAACTTTCCGTTACGTTAGCTAGGAAATTTTTCATTCTATGTCAGGACTGGAGGCAAGGATTATGCTTGTTCAAAGCTTGCCCACAACCACCTGAGCCATATTCAAAACCGGTTTGAAATAAAACCGTTTGAAAGTAGAGTCCGAAGACCAATCTGCCGCGTTGAGGATGTCCTCCAAACGCGCCCCCAAACTGAAGGCCTTTGAAGCCATCGCACCTCTTGTGGAATGTGCACCAAACTTGCTGAGGTTGATGCCTGCTTCCTGCATCACCCAGCGGACCCATCGAGCGATGGTAGGGGAAGAAACCGCCTTCAAAGGCTTCCGAAGCGAAATGAGGAGTTGTCTCTCCCCCGGAGGGCGAAACTCCTCAGTCATTTCTTCGTATGCCTTGAGGCATCGACCCACACACAGCTTCGGAGAGTCAGGAAACTGAGGATACGAAATCGTCCTAGAATGGCACTTTGTGCGCCTCAACCGTGTAAAAGTCACCAACTCCGGGGTAAAAATTCGACCTGTAATGTCCAAGGCCCGAACATCCGATACCCGCCTGCAAGAAATCAGGCACAAAAGCATGGCTAGTTTACCCGAAAGTTCTTTCCGCGAAAGGAACCTATTCGGCTGCCAAGATAAAGAGGTTAAGCACTTGATTCACATCCCAGAGCTCAGAATAACGAAGTTCCGGAGGCAACGATAAGCGGATACCCTGCAGCAGGCGACATACAAGGGGATGTTCGCCCACCGGTGAACCCTCCACCGGGACGTGACCCGAGGAGATCGCCGACCTGAAGGTATTTACCGATCGGTACGCCAGGCCTAGAGATGCCAATTGAGCCAGAAAATTCACCACTTGTATGACATCCGAGACCAAGGGATCGAAACCTCGTCGCAAACACCAACGGGACCATCTACCCCACGCTGACCTGTATCTTTTGACCGTGCTGTTCGCCCATGCTTTAGTAATGAAAGCCTCAGCTTCTCTCGAAAGGCCAGGGGCTTCCCATCGACCCCGGAAATCCGCCACGCCATGAGCCATAGCGATTCCGCGGACACTAGAGGGTGTGGATTCCCGTCCGGATTCAGAAGAAGAGCTGGAAATTGGGGGAGTAGGATTGGAAAATCCCAGGAAAGTTCCAGAAGAACTGGAAACCACACTTGAGACTTCCACAACGGCGTGACCATGACGAGATCTGCCTGCTGCCGACGGCCTGAGCCGTCGCCCTCGTGATCATCGCAAAGGGAGGGAACACATAACCCAGTTCCCCACTCCAATCCTGGAGAAACGCATCTGTGGCAGCTGCCAGAGGATCTGGACGCCAACTGAAAAACCGCTGAATCTGGTGATCCAGACGGGACGCAAACCGGTCCACCGAGAAGGGACCCCAAAGGTCGGTCAACGTTGCAAAGACGGAGCGGTGCAACCGCCATAGACTGGAATCCCGAAAATGGCGGGACTGAAAGTCCGCTTCCACATTGGCTCGACCGGGAAGGAATTCCGCCGTGAACGACAACTGCGCGTCCAGGCAGTACTGCAAGAAACTGGCCGCCAGATCCGAGAGGGCTTTCGAACGGGTACCTCCCAGGTGATTCACATAACGGACTGCTGAAACATTGTCCATTTTTAGCAGAACACAAGACTGCACTGAATCCTTCGTCCAGCACCGAACTGCGAAGGATTCCGCCAGAAGCTCCAAGCAGTTGATATGTAACCGCTGTTCTTTGGGAGACCACAATCCTCCTGTGGAGAGGACTCCGCACTGTGCACCCCAACCAAGCCTGCTGGCGTCTGACTCTATAACTATGTCTGGCGTGGAACCGAAAATTGCTCTCCCGTTCCATACCTCCATATGGTCCAACCACCAATGAATTTTGGTGCGAGCTTCGGTGGATAAAGCGACCTTGTGAGTGTAGGGGTAACCCTTGCGTAGGAAGAAACCCTTGAGCCGTTGAAGGGCCCTGTAATGTAGAGGGCCCGGGAAGATGGCTTGGATCGAAGCCGACAGCAGACCCACTACCCGAGCCAACTGGCGGAGGGAGACCTGTTGCTTCGCTAACACGCGCCGCAACTCGTGTCTGATCTTGGAAACTTTCCTGGCCGGGAGGCTGAGAGTGGATGTAGTGGAGTGGATGTAGTGGAGTCTATGACGAACCCCAAGAATGTAAGATTCTGCGTTGGACAGAGAAGGGACTTTGTCTCGTTTATGACAAAACCGAGCTCCTGTAGAAACGAGACCGCCATCTGGAGCTGCTGCGTCAATTGACGCGGACAGGAGGCCATGAGGAGCAAATCATCGAGGTAGACAATCATTCTGACCCCCCTGGATCGTAGATACTCCACCACTGGCTTGAGAACCTTGGTGAAGCACCAGGGAGCCGAGGAGAGACCGAACGGGAGGGATGTGAACTCGTATGTGTGGTGACCCCAGAAAAACTGTAGGAACCGACGGTGGGGTCGAAAAATCGGGACCACCAGATACGCGTCTTTGAGGTCCAGACGAACCATCCAGTCGAGGGGCCTCAACACGTCCCGAAGAAGATGGATTCCCTCCATCTTGAAATGCCGATAAACCAACCACTGGTTGAAGTCGCTTAAGTTGATCACAGGCCTCTTGCCTCCGTCGGTCTTGTCGACCAGAAAAATATTGCTCAGAAACTCTTGAGGGTGGGGAGAGGAAACAACGATGGCGCCCTTTGCCAGAAGTGACGAAACCTCCGCGTCTACCAAGACCGCGTCTTGCGCTGAAAAATGAATGGGTCGGGGCAAAGTCGACTGAACCGGGGACCCCTGGAATTCTACGCGAAAACCCCTCACAGTTTGCAGAACCCAAGCGTCGCGCGTGATGGTTTGCCAAACCTGGACTCGACCCGCCAACCGACCCCCTATGTCTAGAGGGGAAGAAGGGAGAATTCTCACCTGGACTAGAGGTTGTAGTTCCTCCACGGAATCCTCTGCCTTTACTCCGTCGTCCACGTGCGGGGTAAAAATTGCCGAACCAGGACTGGTCCTGGTATTGTCCGGAGCCTCTTTGAGCCTGCTGGCGTTGCTGACGACCGGCCGAGCGACCCCTGCCTCGGCCGGCCCCGCGAAAAACACGAGGGAACACCTTCTTGATAGTAGACTGTGCCCGATCTAAAGAAGTGAACGTGTTCACAAATTTTCCAAGCTCCTTGACAAAGAGCTCACCAAACAATCCACCCTGGGCCACTGCACCACCTTCGGAGTCTGCCAGGTCACCTAACTTTGGATCAATCTTAAGAAGAAGGGACCGGCGACGCTCGGTGGAAAGGGCACAGTTTGCATTCCCCATGAAAATCACTACACGCTGCGCCCAACCGAACAGAGTCTCTGGGGAAATAATGGAGCCTGACTCCTTTGCCTCCTCTGCCATGTCTAAAATTTTTGTGATGGGTCCCAAAGCGTCCAGGAGCTTATCCTGGCAAGCCCTCCAGGATCTGTCAATCCCCTTTTTTGGGTCCCTAATGAACTTTTGAAGAAAGGTACCCATTCGCGGATCAATCTCAGGGGTGAGGGACACCTTCCCCTCCAGGGTTGGGCGGGGGCATTCCGCCCGAAGGCAGTTACGGGTCTCTTTTTCTAGAGGGCGTCTAATGTGGGCAGCCACATAGGCTGCTACTTTGTCCGCTGGAGTCCAGTCCGAAGACCGTGGGTGGACGATATCGTTGGGATCTAGCATATCTGACGTACCTGGGGGAGTATGAGACGGACCCGGGAGAGAGGGGGTGGAGGTATCGCCTGAAGGAAGAACCGGGCCCGTAGGGAGGGAAAGACCAGCCGGAACTGACCTGTGGCTATCTAGAAACGCCTGTCTAAGGCGATCAAAGGCATCTCCGTCCACCCCTGCGTCGCGGATACGCTTAGCAGGAGGGGACCCCAGGGGATCAGGTGAAACACCCGAAGGGATAGAGGGTTGGGAAGTCAACTGTTGGGAGAGTTGGGCAAAAGCTGATTGAATCTGAGAAGAAAGCCTAGACTCCAAGGGAGATATTGCCTGGTCCACCGCCCGGTAAATGGACGTGTCCATAGCCTCATAAAAGGCATCACCCCAGGGCATATCGGCGAGGGGATCCTCTTCCTCCTCGGGAAAACCATCATAATACTCCATAAGGAAGGGGTACAGTCACCACAAGTGAGGGAAAAGCAGAGGAGGCCTGGAAAGGCGGAAAGGAATAAACCTTCTCTTTACAGGGCTGGGTATCAGCCAGTCAATCTTTGTAAAACGTGGTACTTTTCACCACCAGATACCGGGTTCAAGCCCGAGGGACTACCTGCTGGCCAACTGCACGTCCAAACAAACACACCCTGCACCGGGTGAACTGATCTGGGCAAAGTCCCTTGTTTGAAATTTACAGACCTCCAAGAGGCGTTCAAATGAAAAATACAGCCTGCGCCCCACAGAAACTGGACATGGGCAACAAGCGTAGCAGATAACTGGCAGCGCAGCCCCGTTAAAGCGCCACTGCTGCCTACACCGAAACCGGCGTTCGCCTCAGATCAGGGCTCCAGGGCACCGCGCGCGCGTCGTTTGAAAAATCCCCTTTGAAGTGAGATCAAACGAACGCGACGCGGTGCACAGCCTCTCCCGCCCTCTGGCGGTGGGAGGACCAGGAGCGCGGCCAGCTGAGGCCGCGTAGGCACGGGAAACCCGTACCCGCGGCTAAACTCCTCCAGCGCTGTCCCTAGGCTGGTGAAACCGAACGCGCCACAAGCGCGTACTAACTGAAGAGAAAACAAAGCGGATCGCACCAACGCTATCTAGTCAAGCCGCGCGTGACGAACATCAAAGCTAACTAACATTGCAAATGTAGCGCGAAGCGCTAGTCAAAATAAAGAAGCATAAAACATCTTAAGCACAATATCAGTGAAATGCACATAATTCATCTTTATTACAGCAGTAACTGTCACAGAAATGAAAATGTGTACTTAACTTGCTGCGCAGCAGCGAAGAAAGAGGAGGAGGAGACACAGTTGATGGACTATATTGGGCATCCGGCCCCGGATTGGACACTGTGCTGGTTCACTGATTGGTCAATGTTACGTGTTTTGTTTTGACTACATTTTTCCCTTTGGTTCATGGGAAATGTAGTTTCTGTTGTACTTCGCTGCTATTGATTAAAGTTGAGAAAGAAAGCATAATCCTCGCCTCCAGTCCTGACATAGAATTGGATAATGACTGCCTCTTTAGTGCATTGAGATCTTGGCCTGATAGATGTGTGGGATGTAGCTAATGTCCAGGTATTTTTCGTCTTATTCCTATTGATTGCTATCTTTCCTATATTTTTTCTATTGTGGAGCAGATAAGTGCATTGTCCGTAGATGGCTAGGCCATCAGGAGAATTTGGCTTGTTTTGTGGGAGTTTCGGAAGATACATCATTGATACTTTGGTTATGTTGGGAAGTGGTAATGTATTTTAGAATAGATGTTAAGAGAAAGGAGGTTGCTTTGAGGCTGTAGAGGATAGCTATGAGATCAACAAATGAATGATAGAAGGTTGCTGTTCGGAACGTTGAGTGGTGGCTAGTAAAGCTGGTGTTGTTTTTGAGTACTCAACAACAAGACCTGATGTGTTTGGGCAATTAATTCTATTTACTTTTCTTTCTGAGTGGAAATGGGAGTTTACTTTCTCCTTTCACAACAATCCTATATATAGTGTATGTGTTGTCCCTACTCCTACTAGCCCTCTCATTTTTACTGCTTTTAATTTTTCACATTTAAAACAAACCAAACTCGGAGTCACCGGTCACCGTGTCCAGATAAAGTACCCTGTACTATAACCGGTGTATACCGCGAAAAGGTACATCAATCTGAGTGAGAAAGATTTTGAAAAAAATGTGAAAAACAAGATAGCACCTCACGTGCGCACCACCAGAGGAGCTTGCTGGTTATTTATTGCCAGAAATGTTCACGTCTCATCATTGGTTGCTATCTTGTGAAAACAAATAACGTGGGTGTCCAGAAAAACCAATGAAAATGTGTGTAAAAATCACCCAAAACAACCCAGTGAGAGTAAAATTGAAATAAGCCCCACTGTCCCCATCGGGATACTTTTCACTGCTCGTAGTCTTATTCAAAGTAAAACCAAACTGCATGTTTGCAGACCATTTAATGCTGGGCCGACATGTTTCATTGCCTGTACCTTGTAGTGGCAATTTCTTCAGGGAAGAGGGAAGACATGGCTTGGCAGTTCGGGCTGGACTGTTCCCATGAGGCACAGGGTCAAGACTGATTTGCATATGGCCATGTCTAAACTGGGGTGGCGTAGTGGGCAAAAGAACAATGGATTTAACCCAGATCTCTTGACTGGGGGAGAATGTCTGCATTGTCAGCATTCCGTCCATCATTTGTTTGTTGTAACGCAATTTCTTCAGGGCACGGGGACACTGTCCACCCTTTCTGGACCCTTATTCCAAACACACGGTGACAGGTGACAGCCAAGGCCCCTCGTACCAGCTAGACACCACATCACACAGGAACTATTTGTTTAATAGTAATCCTGTTTCTCAAGTAGGACACAAATGTTTTCCCAGTTCGTAATTGCCATCAGACGAGCGTTGTCTCGTTCTTGACCCTGTTGTTTTTGAGTAATCATTATTAGCTGTATTTATACATAGCCCGCCCAAGCTGTAAAACTACGGTTTTCATTGTTCAAAACACCTCTTGCTAAAACCTAAATGCTCAACTCCATACTACTCATATCAACCACATAATAATAAATGACCAACTCTGTCCTGCATAGACTCAAGCCTTCAACCTACAGGTTGCACACATATATCAATACCAAAATCTTAATTCATTGAGCTGTGTTGCTATGAAAACCGTTTCTTTAATCTCCAGATCTGTTTTAATGCTGTTTTGCAGTAGCACTAATGCAATCGGCAAACAGATTCCCTTCAGTGCAGCCCTTCTACTTACTTTGATAAGCATCTCCTATTCCGAGGAAGTGTGCTTATTGTGCCATTTTTAGCAATCAGATTACATATTAGTATTTGGCCAGGGATTATGACGTTCCTGGCTAGACCACTGTCCACCGCACATCAATGAGTCTACTGTAAGTGTTTTACCAGCTGCTTCTACTTTCATCGAATTAAGAAGAGGGGGGTGGAGAAGGGAAGTAGAAATTAAAGCATAATGAATAGCTTGCTCCTTACCCTTTCCACATTCCAGTTTACCAAGATGCATATTCCTACTGCCTTGGGAGATATCCACATATGTCCCAAATAGAGCAACCTAATATACCTTGGCAGAACATGGGCAATTGTTTATATGGAAAGCAATTATTCTGTTCAATGTCGTTTAAATACTTGATACAAATTATCCCATATTTACGATGTCAGTAGTTTATGAACTAAATCAAACCTGTCACATTGAATGTAGGTCCAGATAAACACAGTAAGCCTATTTAGTATAGAAACAATGTTTAGATAATTTATACCAGTGAATAGAGTTCAGTCATTTTCCAGAAGGGAATAAGACTGTATACAATCCAATTACAAATTTTGTTTGTCATTTCAAATATTGTGCTGTCATCAGGACAAAAGCGATTTCAATGATCAGAATGGCGATCAGGTTCTTGATTCATAAGTGTAGCACACTCTTCCTTTTGCAGTTAGGGCTGGGAGAGAAGTTTTTACCAACACGTGATTGCCAATTTTGAACAGCTAATTGCAGCTGATTCCCTGGGAATTTGTACCTTTTTTAAGAGCACTATGCACTTGTACAATACATTTAGCTGTGTTTACTATTTGCTTTGAGGCCTTATGTTGTCTACACCCCTATAGGTTTTTGTGAGGTCATGTGCCTTTTATTGTCAAGACACATGAGATGGGCAGATTCAGAATAGTCTGCAGAGGTTCATCATGAAATGTTCATGCAGGACAAATAAACCCTGCCTGCTTGCTTGCTGCTAAAGCACCAACCCAGATTATAATCTTGCAAGCCTCCTGCTTATGTTTTTATTAGGGATACTTTTGTTAGTCATTGACAAACGTGCATGCCCATCTTCCAATTTCTGATTTTTCTGCTCTAGTCTGATCCCTGTCTAGTTCTTTGCATGCATTTTTAGGTCAGACATTTGAGCAATAGATCGCTGATCCCTTGTGAGTTTGAGATCTATGTGGTCACGTAGCAGGCATTATCATCTATGGACTTGTTCGCTTAAAGGAGTATTTATTTGCACATTGAATTCCTTCAACTGGACCATCCATAGTTCATTTTGTGGTTAGTAGCATGGCATCTACCAGTTTAGATATTTAAGGGAAGGATATGATATGGTATAGACTTGACCTGGTTACATAGAACACTGCAACTCGTTAGTGTTACATCAAATAATGGGTGTTTGTATACTCCTAGATTGGGCCATGCCCATTTATTAGTCATGCCCACCTTCAAGTGTTCTTTTCTAAAAAGGTATAAGTTTGTCAACCTACCACACAAAATCGCACATCAAAGGAAAAAAAGATGTGAGGAGTCAGAAAGTACTTCACATAAGCACCATCTGTAGAGCTACTGGTTGGTACTCACCAGTTTGCTCAAGTTGTTATCATCTGTAGCTTTCATGACAAGAAAAGAAAGGGGAGCGTAAGAGTTTTGCCCATGTCTTAAATTTGTGTGAGAAAAGGTTAAGAAAAGTAATGTGTAGATGATCATATCAACCATCAACCGTCTAGGCCCCGTAAATTGCAAAAGAAGAAAAATACATTTCTAAGCTAAAATGAGTAGTGGTCCACTTATTTTATAACTACTTTATTTGCAAAAAGGTCCACACTCAGATTAAAAAGAACAGCATGTTTAGGCCATTTTAATTGGGACGACCGACATGTTTCATTGCCTCGCACAATTTATGGCAATTTCATCAGGGCTCAAGGACGCATCTCCAAATCACTGATGCTTCTAAAAAGATCTGTAGTGGTTGACAAACGAAACAAAAGAAAGACAAAGAACACCCAAGTTGTTATTCTGTGTCGACATTACCCCACTTCTCTTGAAGTATTTATATTTCATGCCATAATTATCAAGTGGTTGCCAGTCAGACTCCTACCAGCAACTCACGGGGAGGGGGGGTAGGGGGGGGGGGTTTAGCCACTTTTCCCCTGATATACCAACTGCAGTGAAGGAATCTGAGTCACAGGTAGGAGAGGGATTATCTTGTTCATTCCACCAATGTTCCTCCTTAAACCTATCTAATCGTAATGCTTCTCTAGTCCCTCTAGTACCCCAGACATGCCTTGCTACTGTTTTAGTATGCAGATAAGGGAGTGCTCAAAGTGGTTTTGGTGCTACATTGTGTTAATGTTTAAGCCCATCTATAGTTGGATCATAGCTGCAATATATGAATCCCTATGGTGCTCTCAAAACACCAGGTATCTTTCCGCTTGGCCTGTATCCGTTTTGCTGACTTGAAAATTAATGTGGGGTGAGTGAGGCACATTACCTTACTGTTCGAGGAATTCCTCTCACCCTCCAGACTCACATTTGGAGCTGGTTTTCTTTGTACTTCAGCTTTCTGCAGGTCTTCTCCAGTATTTATATGCAGACATCTCTATTAAAAGTGTACACTCCATATAACATCTTTGATATCCGAGGTACTTGTTTTTACATTTAGCCCTGATCAAAAACTGATACTCACTTGAATCCTTTGCGAAACTCATTATCCGAAAATGTGCAAAAGTGAACACTGTACTGTAAATTCTGCATCATTACGAAGTAAACTGTGAAATGGAGATCAACCCTTCCCAGATGCAATCCCTACCTGTGCATCAAAAGGCCTACAACTTGGGCTCCAGCAATGGAACACTAATTGAGGATGCTCACTACACCTCACAAACCTTTCCACCACAAATAGCAAATTGAAAGAGACAGTGCTATATGTTTGAGTCCAGCATGCGTAGGAGGTGAAAACCCAGTATCTTTCTCTTCCAAATAATGCTAAAAAAAACGAGAGCCAATAATAATCACTGAGCTGTCTATGGGTATGACAGGCCCTGCAAACCCAAAAGATTTTGACTCAAAGGGTGAGATACTGCATTTGCCAAATATGTTTGCTAATCACATATGAATGCATGTTTCAAGATTCTTATGCAAGCACGCTGAACACTCTTGCATTGGGTTTTGTGCTTGGAGTTGATGCCATCATCTCAAATGTGCAGCCAAGAGTTGTGATCTGTGTGCTTCACCCATGGGCCCCTCTTCTACCCCCTATGTTAGACCTGGCACCATTGGCATGGGTCTTTATTCCATTTTTTGCTGGTCTAGATGCTTTGGGCACTTTGCCACTGCTGTTCAGTGCCAAAGTGCAAGTGCTCCCTATTGTAAATGGTTGTATTGGATTAGTGGCTTCATGATTGGCTTATTTAATTTACTTGTCAGACAGTGCACCATGTGTGCCCAGGGTCTGTAGATCAAATGCTGCTGGTGGGCTTGCAGCACTGATTGTGCCACCCACAGAAGCAGATTGTAAAATGTGGTGCAGGCCTGCCATTGCATAGCCTGTGTGCAGTCTGGGACTACCATGTCGACTTGGCAAGTGCACCCACCTGCCAGTCCCTAAACCTTCCCTTTTCTACATATTAGTCACCCCTAAGGAAGGGCCAAGGGCAGGGTGCATTGTATGTAAAAGGTAGGCCATGCCCTGGTGTGTGTGGCATGTCCTGATAGTGAATTTATACCCAATTTCGTTTTTCACTATTGCAAGGCTACCTGCTCCCATAGGCCAGAATGGGCAGTTTGATTATAACATCTTATAATCCTAACTGACCCAGGGAACAAGGTAGAAATTCGAGTTTAGTATGCCTGAACTCAGAATGTTAAAATACATTTTTTATTGTGGGTGATTTTTACATTCTGTGTTTGAAAATGCCACTTTTAGAAAGCCGGTATTTTCTTGCCTAACCATCCAGCATGTCTCTGCTAGGTTTGTGTATTCCATGTCTGGTTTGTGAGTGACAGGGGCCTGGAGAGGGCCTTGGCTCCAGCAGTCTGATGGGTCAAGGCTGGGCTGAATAGGACCTGCATTGAATCGAGAGTAGGGGGCTGAGATTTCCTTTCACTGATCTGAGCCCTCATAGAATAGAGAGTAGGGGGAGGAGATTTCCTTTCAGCTACCTTGGCCAGGTCTGCTCTCAAAACAGTGCTGTCTCCACCTCCTGCCAGAAAGCTGCACAGAACTGGTTTTGGCTGGGCACAGGCACCCTGAGGACAAAGGATTTACTGGTATAAATATTGGGGCCCAGACCCCAGCACTTTAGATCACTTCTAAGAATAAAGACGAACCTTTGCCAAGGAGAAGCACCAAGAAAGCCGAAGGAGTAGACTGCCCCTGTGCTGTGCTATTTCTGGGGTTGGCCTGCAGTGGTTACTTTATTTGCCAAGGAAAGGGGAAGAGGACTTTTCTGTGAACTTATCATCTTGAAGAAGAATCTCCAATGGCTTGCAGTGTACTTGCCTCATGCCTGAAGTCTCGGGGATACAAGACTTCACCACCAGCTCCCCTGAATTCCCTTGGTGGGAATTCTACCTGCAGAGAGGTGCCTGCTGTTGTTTGGGCCCTCTGAGAAGACTGCGTGTCGCTGGGAGCTGGAAGCGTGACCCAACAAGGAGAAGCATGTCTCCTCCTCAGCAGTTGCCGTCGCATCACCGAAGAATCGGCCCGCCGCCGCAGCTGTTCGCCGTCGCATCACCGGAGAAGCGGGTCATCACCGCAGAGGTCACCATTGCATCACCGGAGAAGCGTGTTGCAGATCCTGTCGTGGCTCAGAAGTTACTGAGTCGCCGTCGGTCTTGCACGCATCGCATCCAACGCTGTTGCATCGCATCAAAGATGCCACTTTGTCGCATCGCACTGGATCGTCTCATCGTGGCACCATCTTGTCGCATAGCAAACGGGACGCAGTAAGAAACGATGCATCAACTCCCCACACAGTAAGGAAGTGAGCCTCAACTCCCCTGCGCAACAGTAAGGAACCGACGCATCCACTCCCCTGAGTGTAAGGAACGGCGCTTACCTGTGTTTTTAAAATTTGAGTGTCACTTTGTGTAAATTGTGTTCTTAACTTACCTCACTTCGGCTAATTCCAGGGGCAGTAACCCATATCTTGTCAACCCGCGTAGCGGATCTTAACGCTGTCGCGGACTTTGACAAAACAAACATTTGCTGATGCCATTGCCGGCGTGCACCGAGGCCACGCCCCTTCGAGGCCACACCCCCCCCAGCGCCTTCCCCCACTATAAAATATGTGTATTTGGCGGAAGCGCAGCGGACGAGCGCAGCGGGCACGCCGTCAGCGCGCCAAAGGCGCGCCTAAGGCAAGCCAGTCTGCGCCCGTCCGCGCCAGGACGAGCCTAGGGCCAGACACCCTGGAGTTTTCTACTCAATCAAGGCTATCATACTCCAGAGACTCCCTGTTTCAACTAAACCAGCCCCTCCATCCTTCTTGTACTTATATCTTTAAAGGTGAGAGCTCTTGTGTCCTCAGTCCTCCTTGCCCATTTAAACTTACTCCAGCAATGACAAGTCAGGCCCCCCTGATAATCATTAATATGGCCTTGTTGAACTGCAGATCCCTGCCCAAACACGCTCAAGAAATCCATATGCTACTAGAAGAGGAGCAATTGGAGATTCTGTTTCTTACTGAAACATGGCTCGCTCCAGACTCAGACTCTGATGTTGTACAGGCGCTTCCTCACGGCTATCTTGTGCAACACTTGGACCGAGTGAAGGGAAGGGGAGGAGGGATAGCGATTATTCACAAGGATCAATTTTCATGTAGATTTCATGACAGCCCCCTATTGGACTGTGAAAATGTACACTTTAGCATTCAATTGTCCCCATGTAACTCCCTTTCCGGAGTCCTCATCTATCGTCCACCAGGGGCCCTGGGACAATTCTGTAGCTCCCTCTTGGAATTCTCTACGGCTATGACCAGCACCTTACCCAATTTTCTAATTTTAGGAGATCTTAATATTCATTTCGACAATAGCAATGACAACACCGCCTCAGAATTGCTTTTAGACCTGGCTACTCAGCACCTCCACCTACAGAACGACCAACCTACGCATACTTTTGGACATTTACTTGATCCTATTTTATGTAACATTGCTGATCTTAAAATAAATGTCCCGATCCCTCTGCCTTGGTCGGATCACCTGCTTATCCCCTTTAGGTGGGAGATATCGACCATCTCTCCGCCTAACCAACCTCCCGGCAGACCGGCTCATCCCTGGGCCAAACTAGACACCGAAAAATGGAAGCAGGTCTTGGAACTTTCCAAGCCAAACCATGAAACTGACCCCGTAATAGCGGATGCGGAGTTTTCTTCCTGGATCGAAAACTCTCTCAACACGATACTCCTAAAAAAAACGTACCTTAAATCCCGCAAAAAAAAATCCTCTCCATGGTTTACCCAGGAGACTCGCCTTCTGAAAAAGCTCTGTAAAAGGACGGAAAGAGTGTGGCGGAAATATTTCGACCCTATAAGCAAGAGGGACTACAGACTGGCCATTCTTAATTACAAAAAAGCCCTGAAAAATGCCCAAACAGCCTTTTTCCAGGAGGAAATTAGTGCTGCAGCTTGCTCGTCGAGGGAGACTTTCCGAATTGTAAAACAACTTTTAAAAACTCCAGAGCCCATATGCTCGACTGACCTCTCGGACAACCATTGTAATGAGCTGGCCACTTATTTTGATCAAAAGATTCAAAATATTCTTCAACAACTTCCCCCGCTCACCCCTACGGACCCCTCATCTATGCCCCTAATGCAAGTCCAGAATCTGAAGACGGGACTTGACACATTCACGCCCATCATTAAGGACACCTTATCCCCCATCCTTCAATCACTTAAGTGGTTCACCGTCTGACCCCGCCCCAGATCTTAATATTCATTTCGATAATAGCAATGACAACACCGCCTCAGAATTGCTTTTAGACCTGGCTACTCAGCACCTCCACCTACAGAACGACCAACCTACGCATACTTTTGGACATTTACTTGATCCTATTTTATGTAACATTGCTGATCTTAAAATAAATGTCCCGATCCCTCTGCCTTGGTCGGATCACCTGCTTATCCCCTTTAGGTGGGAGATATCGACCATCTCTCCGCCTAACCAACCTCCCGGCAGACCGGCTCATCCCTGGGCCAAACTAGACACCGAAAAATGGAAGCAGGTCTTGGAACTTTCCAAAACCATGAAACTGACCCCGTAATAGCGGATGCGGAGTTTTCTTCCTGGATCGAAAACTCTCTCAACACGATACTCCTAAAAAAAACGTACCTTAAATCCCGCAAAAAAAATTCCTCTCCATGGTTTACCCAGGAGACTCGCCTTCTGAAAAAGCTCTGTAAAAGGACGGAAAGAGTGTGGCGGAAATATTTCGACCCTATAAGCAAGAGGGACTACAGACTGGCCATTCTTAATTACAAAAAAGCCCTGAAAAATGCCCAAACAGCCTTTTTCCAGGAGGAAATTAGTGCTGCAGCTTGCTCGTCGAGGGAGACTTTCCGAATTGTAAAACAACTTTTAAAAACTCCAGAGCCCATATGCTCGACTGACCTCTCGGACAACCATTGTAATGAGCTGGCCACTTATTTTGATCAAAAGATTCAAAATATTCTTCAACAACTTCCCCCGCTCACCCCTACGGACCCCTCATCTATGCCCCTAATGCAAGTCCAGAATCTGAAGACGGGACTTGACACATTCACGCCCATCATTAAGGACACCTTATCCCCCATCCTTCAATCACTTAAGTGGTTCACCGTCTGACCCCGCCCCAGTCAAAATCTTAAAGCAGGTAGCATCCACCATTCTGGCGCCAATGGTAAACTTAATTAATGCCTCTCTAGCAGATGGAATAGTGCCCCCTAGCTGGAAGAAGGCGAAGGTTAGGGCCCTACTTAAAAAACCCAATCTAGACCCCCTCAATCTATCCAATTTTAGGCCTATTTCTCTCCTTCCGTGTATCAGCAAGATGACAGAAAAATTCATCAATGCCCAGCTGTCTAATTACCTGGAATCGAACAAACTACTCAAACCTTCACAGACAGGCTTTCTCCCTGGCCAGGGTACTGAAACAGCGATGGTGACGGTGGTTGAAGAGGCCAGGAAGATCATGGATGCAGGAAGATCAGTGGCAGTGATCCTCCTGGACCTAAGCGCGGCCTTCGACACGGTCAACCACCAGATCCTGGCCCAGCGGCTTAGAGATCTTAGGATCACAGGTGTCGCCCTGTCCTGGTTGAAGTCCTTTCTTCATTGCCTCTCATTCCAAGTGATAGAGAGTAGTTACATCTCCAAAGAGACCCCTATACGTTGTGGAGTGCCTCAGGGCTCGTCCTTGAGCCCCACGCTCTTCAACGTTTATATGTCCCCTCTGGAAAAGATTGTCACACCATATGGTATCAAACTTCTGACGTATGCGGATGACACCCAGCTGGTTGTCTCTCTTAGTCAGCATGAAAATCCTACCATCGACCTTTATTCCTGCCTGAGAGACATAGCCAGCTGGATGGACAGATCTCACTTGAAACTTAATAGTGACAAGACTGAGATTCTGGTGATGGGGAATCAGTCCCACTTTCGTCCGGACTTCCTCTGGCCCCCATGCATGGGCAGGCCTCCAACCCCCAAATCCGAGATTAAAAGCCTCGGACTATGGCTGGACCAAAATCTCACCATGCATACCCAAGCAAGGAAAACTGCCGGAGTCTGCTATGGTCTCTTGCGCTCCGCCCGGAAGATTCTACCATTGCTCCCTTTCCAATCGAGGAAACTCCTGATCCAAGGCCTCATTCTGTCAAGGTTGGATTACGGAAACGCACTGTACCTTGGCGCACCGCGGAAAGTAACAACTATACTCCAGGTAGTGCAGAATACGGCTGCACGGATTCTTACCAACACCAAGAGTCGTTGCTCGGCCAAGCCGGCCATTAGAGCGCTACACTGGCTGCCCGTTTTGGAAAGAGTGCAGTTTAAGGCGCTCTGTCTAACACACAAAATTCTCAACGGGAAAGCCCCCCCTATCCTCAAAGATCTGGTGACTCCTTACATCACCTCCAGATCCCTCCGATCTTCTAACGCCCACCTAACTCTGCCACCTAAGATCAAGAGAGCACGATCGGGAGGTCGTCGCTTCTCTTACAACGCCTCCAAACAGTGGAACTCCCTTCCCCCTGATCTCCGTGCACAACCTAATCTTCTAACATTCCGAAAATTTCTGAAGACCTGGCTGTTCCCGTAAGCTTCCCCTCTTGATTCCGCCTGTACTTCTGTTCAGCGCTGGGACGCTTGCGGGCAGCCATGCGCTCTAGAAATCTTCTAACTTTAACATTAACTTCCCTGCGACCCTTTTTGTTTGTAATGTGTGATGCATCCAAGGTACTGTGAGAGTAAAGTGTCGCATTCACCATCTACATTGAACTAAGCTATTGCTATTGTTGTAAAATCTATTTATTTTTATTACAGTATTGCGGATTTTTGTTGTTTTGGTCTTGTGTTAAGTCCAGTAAAGATTACTTATTTTTCTAAACTGGTGTGGTGTCCATTTGTATTGTTTTCACTGTATTACTGTATGGGTTCACAAATGCTTTACACACTGCCTCTGAGATAAGCCTGTCTGCTCGTGCCAAGCTACCAAGGGGGTGAGCAGGGGTTATCCAGGAGTGTACCCCCCTTTCCCTGACTAGAAGCAAGGGCCCCTACTTGGTCAAAGGTACCTACCTCTGCCAACTAGAGACCCCCCAATTCTAACACCCTATATTTACACCCCACCACAAAAAATTGACACTTCTTCCAGAGGCACATATGGTAATGCTGTCCAGCCCCACTAATGCCACTGTAATGCTGGCTGCTCAGCTTTTAGCATCAGTATACCCACCACAGCTTCAGTGGGTACCTGACCATTGAGGAGGTATTTGGGTTCTCTTGGCTTCTCAGATGTCCCAATGAACTGCTGAGCAGCTGGGAAGGGATCCAGACTTTAATGCACAACTTTTTTTCTAATGACAATATGACTTGAAATAAATATAAAACAAATTGGTTGCCATATATGCATTCACTTAAGTTACCTCCTGGTAGGAACCCTTATGATTAAAAATTGTTAGCCTCCTTCCACTGAGTTATGTTCTTCCTTGCCACTGAACTTGTAGAATTTCGGTATGTGATATCTAGGAAAAGGTAATTATACTAGCCATTTCATTTGAAAAAAATATTAGTCTTTAACTTTTGCAGCATGAACATATATCTGACCGTTTGGCTCAAATCGTAATCCCCAAACAGTACCACAACGGTAAAATATTCAAAAAGAGGATCTAAGGAAAGGGTAGCGAACTGTAGCATGGAAGCGTAAGACACTGTGTAATAAGGATCACTGGTAAACTATAAGCTGTTACTACTTTGCCTTTTTTCTTCCTCATAAGAGTCCTTGTGGCGTTAGGAAATATCACGGAGTGTCATGTCTTTGACTGACAGGCGCCTACGAGACATGATCCATATACAGATACACTAAGGAAGGAGCATGAAGGCTGGGTGTGTAAAGGAGGGGGTTTGGGGACACCCCAAATGCAAACAACACTAAGGAAGCAGGTGGGAGCCCAATGAAGCAGCAAAGAGAGCAAGGGCGAAGTATATACACTGAAAGGGTTGGCAGGAAGTGTGCAAAAGATGCACTCCCATCAAGTGCTGAAAATCAAATGATAAAACAGGCAAACGGGAAAATTAGTTTCTGGATGTCAATGGCAGAAGGATCCCACTTACCAAGCAGAGTACCTTGAGACTCTGAGCAGGACTGTTAGAAATAGGGGTCTCTAGTTGGCAGAGGTTTACACCTTTGTCCAAGTAGGGACCCTTCTTCCTAGTCAGGGTAAGGGTTATACACTTATAAAATAACCCCTGCTCACCCCCTTGGTAGCTTGGCACGAGCAGACAGGCTCATCACAGAGGCAGTGTGTAAAGCATTTGTACATGCATACAACAACACTGTGAAAACACTACAAATGGACACCACACCAGTTCAGAAAAATAAGTAATCTTTATGTAAACCAAGAACACCAAAAATGCAAAAATTCCAACATACAATACTCTTGAAAATAGTTACTGTGCAAAATAACCTTTTTAAATTGCAGGAAAAATGTGAAAAATACAGTTACTCCGACTCTGTTGCTCCATCCGGAGCTACCGCGATACTGAATACAACAGAGTCTAATAATTACAGCCAACCCCATCGATACGGGTTAGCTAAAGCGTTGACCGACTCGGAGACAATACCTTTCTTGTTGTGGCTGACACGATGGTACGAGTTGGTCCGGGGCAACAGTTGCACTGTGAGATGGAAGCATTGCAGCGTGCGGGGTCCTCACGACTCGGTGCAGGCAGCGACTCGTTGATGGAGTTGGTGAGACCAAGGCTTGCGTTGCAGGGTGAGGCGGTGCTCGATGCGGTGCTGGCAGGTCATGATGCATCGACGGAGCCGAGTGATGTTTGAGTCAGGCAGCGACTGAGTCGATGATGTCCGTGCAGCATTTAGCGAAGCGGTGCGGAGTGCGATGCACACAGGACGCGGTGTATGCAGCGGCTCGTTGACTGAATCAGTGAGACCAGGGTTGCGTTGCGAAACAAGGCAGTGCTCTCTACAGTGCTTTTAGGACACGGAATCCTGTGACGGACTCGGTGACCGTCAGTTACCCTTGTCTTCTGTGGCAACTAAAACCAGCGGTTCCAGAGATGGTGCCCAGAAGCCTGGTGAGGTATTCGCTGTTCCTGATACCTCTTGAACAAGGGGCAAGCTCCACTTCAAGTCCTTGGAGAAACTTTGCAAGCAGGATACACACCCAGTTCCTCTCCTGGGCAGAAACAGCCACTGCAGGCCAACCCTAGACAGCACACAGCAAAGGGGCAGTACTCCTCCAGTTTCTACAGCTCTTCTCCTAGGCAGAGGTTCCTCTCACAGTCCAAAAGTCATCTAAAAGTCTGGGCCCTCTTTTTATACAGCAAAATCCTTTGTTCTTTGGTGGCAGAGAAGCCTTGTGCTCAGTCAAAACCTGTTCTGTCCTCTCTGGTGCAGCTTCCTGGCAAGAGGTGAAAACAGCATTGTCAGGCTCACCAGGCCCATTCGGGTGAAAGGAAATCTCCTCCCACTACTCTAAATGCAGCCCAGGTCTATTCAGCCCAGCCCTGACTCATCCAGACAATCTGGGGCCACTGCTCATCCCCAGCCCCTTTCACTCAAAAGCCAGACAGTCAATACACATCCTAGCAGAGGCACACTGGGTGGCTAAGCAAGAAAATACCAACTTTCTAAAGTGGTATTTTCAAACACAGAATGTAAAAATCACCTTCACTTAGAGATGCATTTTAATATTCTGAGTTCAGGCATACTAAATTTTATTTTCCCACCTTATGCCCAGGGGTAGTTATGTTTATAAGATGTTATAAGCAAACTCCCCATCATATCCTATGAGAACGGGTAGCCTTGCAATAGTGAAAAACAAAATTGGCAGTATTTCACTATCAGAACATGCCACACACATCCGGGCAAGCCCTATCTTTTACATACACTGCACCCTGCCCGCAGGGGTACTTTGGGCCTACCTCAGGGGTGACTAGCAGGCAAGAAAAGGGAAGGGTAGGGCCTGGCAAGTGGGTGCACTTGCCAAGTCGACATGGCAGTACTAGACTGCACACAGACTCTGCAATGGCAGTCCTGAGTTATATTTACAGTCTGTGTATGTGGGTGGCACCATCAGTGCTGCACGCACACTAGCAGCATTTGATTTACAGACCCTGGGCACACACTGTGCCCTGTACTAGAGACAGACTAGTAAATCAAATATGCCAATCAGGGAATCACTAATCCAGAACAATAATTTACAAAGGGATCACTAAACGGCAGTGGGAAAGTGGCCGAAGCATCTAGACCAGCAAAAACTAAGTCCAACACACAGCAAAAACACAAGAGGCAAAGGTAAAAATATAGGGGAAACCCAGGCCAATGGTGCCTGGTCTAACAAGGACTAACACAATAATAGGAAGGGAAGCCATCAAATCAAAAGCAGAGACCTTTGATGGACAATATAACCATCCAATTCTAAGCAATGGCTGACCCAAAGCACACTTTACATAATGATTATCTATTAGAAACAGTTCAGCATGGTAATAGACAGCTAATGCGGTCATTACGAAGACCTAAAAAGATGTAGCCATTTACCATAATGTTTCCGCTGTATTATAAAGCATTCCTCTGTCTGAATACTCGCAATTACAAAAAACATAATTAGACTCCATATTAATAATCTAGCTGTACCTTCGCCAAGCTAGACGTAAGCACACTTTTCTCTAATTCATGCAGAAGACTGACCTTGTATTCACATTTTTCAAAGCAGCTTGTCAATGATTTATTATAGTGGATACAGAGTTAGTGTCCCATTAAGTGCCTTTCACTTTCAAATAAATCCAAAGCTGCTTTTGGTTCAACTGTCTTCAGTTTTCTTTTTTTTTTCTTTTCACCCTCTAAATATATTGGCTCTTCGCTTCCTTCTACTAGGCTACTCAGAACCACATTGTTCCTACCAACTTTCTCTTTTAATTAGTTTGGAAGCCTGATTGATACTCTCAGGGTCCCTAGCATGAACATCTATTTAGTCCTTTGCTGTAAACGCACTATAACCTCTGATGCCCTTTATCCACCCATAGCTTGTTGAATCAAGAAGATATTTTATTCCAGTTCCCTGTGTGGGGATCACATGCTGCATTGGCAGCTAGTCGACTTCCTCTCTTGCGCATGAAGCCTCTCAACCCTTCTACCCACACAGTGTCACGGAAGGGCACAAAGTTGGCCGACAAGACACATGCTGGGCACATGTAGCATAGCTAACGCATTAGTGTACTCAAGTTCTTGTTGCCAGCTTTATGGCCCCAGCAGCAGTTGGTAGACGCATCAGCTGGAATGAATGACCCTGTGTCTTTTAAAGTTAAGATCTCAACTGGTTGGGCAGTAAGTGTTGTAAGTCTTTGTTAGATAGCAAAAGTCCTTCCCATCTTCTCCTGCTCAGACTAGGTAGTCCTTAGGTTACCCACAGTTTCAAATTCGTTGGTTATGGTAGAACCACTTCTGGAGAGCTCAAAAACAAAGAACGAAAAAAGATTTAAAAGATTGAGCCTTTGTTTTTCATTACTGAGGCTATTGCTTCTGTGTTGAGTTAATTATGTTTTAGAAAACATCAGCCTCACCCCCAAGAGGATGGATTGCACCTCAGGCATCTGTGTCTACTTTTGCATCATCCGTGAGCTGAATATTGAGCCCTCGGTGCAGTAATGTAGGAGTCCACGTTTCTATATCCACTATTCTTTTTGAGATTTTGCAAACAACAAATATTGTAGCAGAAACGCTTAAACTGATTGATGCTCTTCATAACTGAGGCAATTATGTTTATGATGTTGTAGAGGTATAAAATGTGTGTTTTTTCCATTGCATTGGAGGCTGCACGATGAGCAAATTAGTCACAGCCTCTATACCTATCTAAACTTGCAGTTTTAGTTTGTTGGTTTGACCTACCTTATCCTGAGAGTAGACTCTAAATCAGAATAGGGAGTCATTTTCCTCTGTAATCTGGGGGAGTTGACTTACGCTAGATCAATATAACTCAATCTATTTCTCAGTGGGCAAGGGTTTACTGAAGACTGGTAGTTGCTTCTTATCGAATTGGTTTGAACGAAGATGCTGCTTCAGATATTAATTTGGGGCACCTGTGGGCCGGGCCACTTTTCTGATAATACTTTAAAGATAAATTTGAATTTTTTCCAGTCCCCTTGTCCTACAAAAATTCAAACCATTTCTGTAAGGTGTAAATTATGATTTGTAATTGTAAACTGGACTCTTTTAAAATTCATCAGTGATTTCTTTGATTCCTCAATGCAATTTGGAGGAACTTTTTGTGAACCTGTGATAGAATTATTTTGAAACCAATCATTCAATGCTTGTTCAAATTGAGCATGATTTCAAGAGGGAGACGGTCTAGATTAAATGCATTTACCCATGTATGGACTTTGCCATAGCTATTTATTTTATTTATTTTTATTTATTTTTGGTATTTATAAAGCGCAACACTCATCCCATAGGATATCACGGCGCTGTAGGAAAAGAAGACTACTGAAACTGTGGTGGGGGGTTAGTTTTTGGGAAAGAGATGAGTTTTTAGTTTTTGGCGGAATTGGAGGTAGTTAGTGATGTGTCTAAGGTCCACAGGTAGCTCATTCCATCTTTTAGCCGCCAAGTATGAGAAGGCGCGTCCACCAGTCCTTACTTTGTAAATACGCTTGGGTTTCGCCAGAGCTGAGTTGTTGGATCTTAGATTCCTATTGGGGATATAGAATTCAAGTTTCTCTTGAAGGATGATGGGGCCTGTTTTATGAAGGGCTCTGTGTGCAAGGCAGAGTAATTTGAAGGTTGCCCTCTGACGCATTGGTAGCCAGTGAAGTTTTTTTAGGCATGCAGAGGCCGAATCTCGCTTGCCTTTGTTACAGACCAGTTTAGCTGCCAGGTTCTGCAAGACCTGTAGGCGGGAGAACAGTTGTTCGTTCATCCCGTCGAACAGGGCATTGCCGTAATCCAGGCGGCTAACCAGGAGGGCCTGGGTGATTGTGCGTCGACAGTCCAAAGGTATCCAGGAGAAAATTTTTGCCAAGAGTTTGAGAATTGCAAAACCTTTGCCCCAGAGTATGCGGATGTGATCTTTCATGGACAGGGCGTCGTCCATCATGATACCAAGATTTCTGGCATACTGTTCCGGGACGGGGGCTGATCCCAGAGACGGGGGCCACCACGTGTCGTTCCATGAGAGTTTGGCTCCTCCAAACAGTAGTATCTCCGATTTTCCGGCATTTAATTTTAGGCAGTGGTTGCGCATCCATTCTGCCATTTCAGAGAGACAGCTGTGTAGTTTTTTCTTAGTTGTTTCCGACCCTTCCATTGTCACCATCAGCTGAGTGTCATCGGCATAGGAACATATGCCGATGCCCCACTTTCTTCCAATGTCAGCCAGAGATGAAACGTAGACATTAAAGAGAGTGGGGCTTAGTGAGGCCCCTTGTGGGACCCCACAGCCGATGGGACAGGGTTTAGAGTAAAATTGGCCCATGCGCACAGCTTGGGTGCGATTGCTAAGGAATGATTTAATCCATCTTAACGCTGTGGATTGCACTCCTTTGCTCAGGAGGATGTTTATTAGGCAGTCGTGTGATGAGCCCTGTGATGTATCTGGGAGAGCATGCTGGTTTGTAGCTTCCCTAATTATTTGTTACTATGTTACGAATATACACTCACTACTTACGACGGTGCATTTTGATAGTACAACTTTGTGGTACAGGGGTTCTTTGTTTTTATTCTGATTTCTCTAGACGGGGCTTGGTTTAATTCTGATGACCCGAGAGTGGACAGGTAACTCTTTGTTGCATCGACACATTTCCCTAACTTATAACCGAGTCTGTAGTAATTCATATATTATCCAGTGATTTATTCCATGACTGTGGGCCAAGTGAGCCCTTGACTTGTACCTCACATCGAACTTTCCAGATTGGTGAAAAGCACGCACTTGGGAAGTCAGGCCCTTCTAATTCAAGAGGCTTCTCCTCACCAGTGAGGTTCCGCTCTGCAGCTTTTAAACAAGCCTCCAGGTTCCTCTGAGGTCTCCAAACTTTTTTTCAATAAGAGCGATGTGTGTTCAGTGACCATCACCCTGAGCTACTGACATAATTAGAATTGGTTTAGCGACCATGTCAAACAACGGACATGGTTCTGTTAGTGGCCACCATATGCAAGATTACCAGCAGTAATCACCTCAGTGTTTCGGGCACAGTTGCCAACAGTACCATAAAAAATTTCAATGTGGAAAACATTTATTTATTGCACATGCAATAAATAAATGCCATAGCTGCAGTGCCTTTGCACAGAGTGAATGATATCAGTAATAAGTCTCCAACACAACATGATTTGTCACTCAAATATCAGCTTTAAATATATTTTTCTCAGAACATCAGCTTATGATTTTTCTTAATACACATTTTCTTCTCAAATACACACTTCTCAGTTTACTTATAGACATGTTCACTCAACCACACAGAAGCTTCTCATTTAGTAGGCGGTGCCTTACAAGGGGACCTACTTACAGGAAGGAGGAGAGCTGCTCGTTGGAGAAGCCACCTAGGAGTGTACCCTGCGGCATTTGAGAGTAAATTCCACAGGTCTATCTGGCGTTTTTAGGTCTCGCCTGGCATTAGCAGCGCGCATGCGCTGCTCTCGCCATTGCGAGTGCCTTTTGGAATCGATACGATTCCAGAAGTATACTTGAAGCCCCGCTCCTCATTCCATTGGCGCGCGTCATCATTTATGTTAAACGATGACGCGTGATTGGACAGTGGGCTTCTCAGTTGCTACCTTGTCCACTTGTAGGACGGCCCATGTCGACAGGCCGACGCCATCTTTGTTCCCGCTATCGGTCTTCACTTTTCAAGCACTGCACTCGTGCTTGTGGCAGCATCCACCTTGCGGGAGCGAGCAGCGGCGCGCCACAAGCACGAGTGCAGTGCTTGAAAAGTGAAGACTGCTCTCGCTTTCACTTTTGCTTTTTTTTTTCTTATATCGCGCGCACACCACTCGCAGGCTAGCAGATGACCATGCAGAGACTTTTACTTTTCTTCTCGCCCCAGAAACGTGAGGATGCGAATGCTTTGCATACCGGGCTTTTTGCAGATATGTTTTTTGTTTCCGGTAACCGCGTTCCGCTTTGAAGCATAGCCCTATAAACGCAGTGACGTAGTTGAGTAGTTTGCTCTTTAAAACATGGTTTGCTGTAGGTTGGTGTTTTACTGCTCCGAGCTCCATTGGCGCCTTTTTGTTGTCCGAAATCCACTGTATATTGTGAGTGTACTAACACACGAAATGTAAGAGCCAAGTGAGCAGTGAATCCAGGTGCTAGCGAAGCGAGTGCTCATTTGAAAGAATAGTTTGTGTCACGGTGATACATTTACATGTTTCTGCAATAAAAGCTTGGTTATCTCTGCCCCAGCAGCTAACAGTGTGTATGTGGCCACAGCACGCAACCTTTCCCAGAATCCTTCTCACGTGCATAGGCTCATTAAAGGGTCCTTGTGTAACATAACGAGCTCATGTAAAGCGCTTTAAAACCTCCGGCTCGAGTTTGCGCTGTATAAATCTGTCTATAAAAAAAAGTGAAATTACCTGTCCCTGTTCCAATACAGGGAGAGGCATACTGTAAAAGGCGCTGCAGGTGGGGCCTGCAGCTTGGTGGCGCTTTGAAGCACAGCCCTGTGAATGCAGCGCATCTAATGCTCCAAGCACAGCCCTGTGACCGCAGCGCACGTAAGTCTCCGAGTTCCGTGCAGCGCGTGCACCAGATAAAGTTTGTAAAGGTGGGGGTGGGGGGTGCGGTATTGTTGCAAGGGCAGTTTCATAATCTGGGCAGAAGAGCCTAACTATAGTAGAAAAGTGCAGGTGTACAGCAGATCAATGGCTGTGCGACGTAAAACACATTGACAAAGCCAAAACATTTAGCATAGGTGAAACCTTCTGGCTTTGCCACTCTAAGGATTTTGGAGCTTTTTTGCAGAAACGTTTGATTCTAATTGCGTTCAAATAAAGCCCTTGCATAGCCATACAGAAAAACAACACACAACTAACAAACCAATGTGTTGGATTTTAAAAAACTTAAACACATTAACCGCATCACACTACGCATATAATTAATATCATTATAATTGTTTTTTGGGGGGCGGGGGTAAACTTACAAATACCACCAACATACACACCAGCAAAAAGCACTACACACATATACCAACAACACACATTAAATCACAACTCACCACTACATGCCACAGCATGCCACTGCCCTAACGTCACTACAGTAAGCACAACTTGCACACAAACTTTATAGTATTGAACACAGCAGCTACATTAATCTACAACATACCTTAAAAACATTGCCAATATCTCTGGCTAAACACTTCTTAGGTCCCAAAGGCGAGACCTATTGGCTTTGCCAATGCTTGTTTATCGAGTGAAATTGTGTTTGTTGCTGTGCAGAGCAGTACCAAGCTGCGAGGGTGCACGTCCCCCTGATTGCAGATTAAGATCCGGCTAGGACCAGCCACGAGTCTTCTGTTTACAAGCTGCACATCCTTGGAGCCAGTCAGATGTGCTATGCGGTGAGTCAGCAGAAAAAGAAAAAAAAGAGGCCCAAACAATGTCTGTGTGTTCTACAAAAAAAATAGAATAATTCCCTTGTGAAAGATGACGCAGTTTAAAAATATATATTAAGCCACAAAGCAGTATACAGTTTTCAGCAGTTGGCTTAAAAAATAAAACTGAGTGAAGGATTACAGCCTGGGAGTGGCAGAAGAGAGTGTTGGGGAGAAATGTGCATGTACGCAGCCCCTCACCTTGTTTATATCGGAATGTTTCTGGATCTATGAAAAGTACGTGCACTGTCGAATATTCGAATGTATTCTACTTATTGGCCGTTTACCTGCTGCCTTGATGTATTCACTGTCCTGATGGCACACGCTGTAAATGAAAGTTGCTGGCAGTACTTCCACCTGCCACTCCCAAGACGCACTGTCGGTTAGACCCGTGTGTACAATCCAATGTTTTTTCAAATTATGTAATAGACAAAAACAAAAGCTTGCTGTTGCTAACATAATGTTAATTTCTTCATGTGATGATTTGCAACATAAAATTGTTGTTCAAACGATCTCATTATATTAGTAGTTTACCCGATGAAGCGTTTTCAACCCGAAATGCTTTGGGCCATTTAAATTTATTGATCGAATTATTGGATTCCATTCGCGAATATGAATGGTCGTCTCAGGGGTGATTGAGAACTTTTGCACAACAATTTTATGTAGCTAATCCTCATGTGATGAAATCAATAAATATTAAAGTAGCAACAGCAAGCTTTTTATTTTTGTACATCATGTCAAAATTTGAAAAACCTTTTGCCTTAACCCACGGGTCTAACTAACTAACCAACGTCAGTACGTCTTGGAGGAACTGTCAAGTGCAGTGTTTCCGGGTCACCGCTTGGTGATGCTGTACTCACAAGCTAGAAACGACTCTAGCTGGAAGCTACGGTACTGTATTTTCTACGGTGTACTTCTTAAACCCATTGGTGCATATGTTATGCTATAACATATAATTAAGTGGAAAAATTAAAGCGTCGATCTGTAGCGGGTGGTGATATTTGAAAGAGGCCGGACGTAAACATCTGCTCTGAATTACACAGAGCGAAGTTTGTATGCATAACGTTTTCTGGAAGTCTGCCTAGAAAGGTGTTTTTTAGATCACACTTTGACCCAAAAAAGGATGAAAAGGTCTAAGTTTAGAGGAACGTTTTGAAGAGGTAACCTTGAAATATTAAACTCTGTGCAATCTGATTTTTTTTTTTTCTTTTCAGCATCGTTTTCCTAGATTCAATTTAGTATTTATATTTAACAAGTGACTGACAGACGTGTCGTGTTAATGGCAGGCAGCTCATTGGTGATTCTTTTGATAGACGTCACCTAAAGTGTTGTTTACTCCTCATAGTACTCGCTTTGAGGCCTGTGATTTCTCGTTACTGAGACCCCATTTGGAATATCGAGTGCAGTCATCCGTGAGGCCTCCGAAAACCCGCGGGAGCCATCCACGCCGAGACGTCACCTGGTGTATTGTGTCACATCCTTTACAAAACCTCTCCGCACTTGTCCTCATTATTGAGACTCCACATGCGCATTGTGTGTATACTCCAAGAGATCACCGAAAATCGGCACCGCTTCACCATAATACCGTGCACACCAGGTGCAGTGATACAGCACAGGCCCCTTTCCTCTGTGAGGACGCCACAAACGTGGCTGAGAGTGTCTTGGAGTGAAAAAACACATGCCGACCTTTTACCCAACACCTTCCTCTCAACCCACCATTAGACGGGGAAGCTGTTGCCTGATTGACAGAAAGGTTTCACTGCTGATTTTAATCATGCAGTGCCAACATTAAGTAAAACCATCACATTAGGCAATATGTTAGCAAAATACAATCAGCATAGATATAATAGAAAAGTGTAAAAGGCCAGTTTTAACCAAATCAAGGACTAAACATAGGTTAAGTTCAGTAAGACCATCGTAGATGAAAATGAACCCAGAAGCCCAGACCACCGATGCAAGACTGCATTTTGAGCACGGCTCCATGGTCCACCCTGTCACAATCACGGGTGTCTTAGGTGGGAGATGCTTGCAGGTCGCGCTTGCCTGGGTCTACCAGTGCAATTAAGTGCTTGTGTTGTGCAGCCTGCATGAACTTCACAAATCCCAACAAAAGCCTCTCATTGTAATTTAAACATGTTCAACTGCTTCCTTTCATGGTTTCATACCGAGCCTGAGGAACTTTGTCTTCAATAAAGTGTCTCTCTGGATTTTTAGGGCCAGGCAGAGACCACAGTAGTGAGACACTTGGCTTGAATTGGTGATACACAAAATAGATTGTTATATTGTGCCTAATGTTTCCAACTCTGGCTAGCTTCACCAACGTCCAGTAAACCACATTTCAATCTCAATTAATTTAAATGGATTTTCTTTAAACAAATGCTAGATACGATTGAGTTTCAAATTTTGCGTAGGCGCACCCCACCCAGCGAAACATTTTATGACTGCTAAACACATGAAGAGCGTGTTTAATAGATGGGTGTTTCACTTCACTTGATAAAGTGATTGTACGACTGACCTAGGTCCTAAATGGGTTACTTGTCTTAATTATTTTGAGCAATTTTCAGGGTTTGATACCAGCTTTTATGAAACCCTTTCAGGGCTCCTGCAACATTGGAAATAGAGGTCGAATCCAGGCATTTACTAACAGCCGAAATTCATTTTTAAAGGTGTGTTCTCATGTTTGCAATTAGTTCGTATCCTTTCAAAGCCTTTGGAGAGAACCTGTTTTTGAGTTGCTGAAACGTCAGACTAGGAGTTATTTAATTACTTCTGTTACTGCCTCGCCCGACAGCAAGGATGCTCTGCTGCCCTGACTTTGCTCTGGGCCACAGCCCCCTGGATTCCAGAGCGAATATTCTCTGCAGCACTGCAAACCAACCAAGCCCCACTGTTAACGAAATGGCTCTAAAGTTTTGCTTTATGGCAAGTGAGATACAAGGGCCATTGAAAACTCTTCCCACCCCATCCAAAATATGAACTTCAGTGTCTTCTACACAAAGCAGCAGCCATTCGTGAAGAGCTGATCATGTGTTCCTGCCAGTCTGTCTTCCTCTCCTCATGAACAGTAGAGCACCACCCCCTACCCTCGTATGTACCAGCCACCCCAGGCCACAGGTAATCTTTTCACTTTTTGCGCTGTTTACTAAATGTGTGTTTGCATCAGCCTGTTCTGCAGCAGCATGACAATAAACAGAAATACACAAAGCTAAGAGCCTATCTGCTGATAGTCAAATAAGTTGAAAGGGCTCATAGACCATGATTCACGAAATATCACGGATAACGGGAATATCACATACCCTTTGACTTTAATGGCATCATAGAAATTGACTTTATATGATCTTTGACCCTGACTCTTCCCAGGAAGTGATATCATATGACCTTAACCCTGGTTACATCACTATAATTGACATCAGTGAAGTTCCATAGTAAGCGCCTGATTAATATAACAACAAAACACAAACCGAAGTCTATTGTACATACTATTTACATTCGAGTGCTAACTATATATGCCAAATGAATATTTATAATTTTTCTTAACTTCTTGAAAAATGGTGTGATCGTCTGTAGTGCCACAAAACACAGAATAGCACAGGTAATCCAAAATTATTTATACCATGATTCAATATTTCACCTACTGTATCCTGCAACAAGAAATGCATTGATAAATCATAGGGAGAGGTAAAAAAAAATGATATAGACCATAAATTGAATATAAACTATATTCTGAATTGTCAATACGTTTTGCCTAAGGTTTAGGACAAACACATGTTTTATGTACTCTTAATAATGAAACATCTCAATAACTTGTAAAAAGTAAAAAAGAATATATATTTTTTATTTATTAAGTGCTCATTGTACTGCTGAATGTTTTCGTTTTATAAGCCTTAAAGTGTAATGTTCCGGTCCCAGTGGAGATGCAGAAAGTAAACCGTGCTCATGCTTACAGACTTTTTCTTCTCTTCTTGCTATGATGGCTGGTGATCTTTGAATGTTGAAGTGCATAATAATTGCCCTGAATAGACACAAGTGAGGTCGACCTTTACTATGACGGGTTTGGGAGTTCTCCTCTTTAGAACATTCTGAAAAAAAAATGGTGTCAAATAGTGCTTTTTAAAGTATAATTTTCACATACGTTTGCCAAAATGTCATGGGCTCTGAAAGGGCATTAATGATATATTTAAATCTTTTTGTGGTATGCCAAGCCATTGACACCGAACACTCCCCATGAATTGACCCCAGTTTTTTCAAAATGTGCCATAGGTGGGCCCATATGTCCAAAAATTACCTCCCTTGCGTAGGGTCCAGCATTTTGTCATGGGTTCCCCCATAGTCAAAGAATGACATACAGTATGGCAGTACCAGAGTTTTGCCATTGGTATCACCCATATACCATGGGTGATACCAATGTCAGAAATTACCTGTAGTATGTCAGGGCCAGCATTCTGTCATGGTTGCGTCCATCCGACGCCCCACAGTTGTCCTCCCTTATGCCAAGAATTACCTCAAGTGTGCCAGCACCAGCAATATGCTACAGGTGCGCCCTACTCCATGAATTTGCTCCAGTATGCCAGCATTTTTCCATGGGTGCCCCATACCAAGCATGGCCTCCAGTATACTAGTGTGAACATTTTGCCATGGTTGGTGTTCCATATGCAAAGTATTAACTTTAGTATGTCAGTGCTTTTGCTTTGGAATAGGTGCTGGTCACGTGTGAATTGCCTCCAGTATGCCAGTACCAGCATTTTGCCATGAATGCCTTAAAAGCAAAGAATTACCTTTGCCAAGGCCAACAGCCAACAGCCAACATCCAAGCATAATGTCACATCCTCACCTTCACTAACATTCACGGACTTGCCCTCAGTCACTTACTTTCACTCTGATACTCACTCCCTTGCACACCTTCTCTCCTAGTCATTTACTCGCTCCCTTTTATTCAGAATTGCGCTACTTCTTACTTTCACTCGCTCTACTTCTCACTTGCACTCGCTCTACTTCTCACTTGCACTCGCTCTACTTCTCACTTGCACTCGCTCTACTTCTCACTTGCACTCATTCTCACTCTGACTCAGTTATGCTCACTCACTGTCGCTCATTTACAATCGCTCACTTTCATTCACTCACTCAGTTTTGCTCATACACATACATGGTCGCACATACTCATGCTCTCACACAAACTCCCACGTGCACACAACTTGCATTGAAAAGCATTTTACTTTATTTACCTCAGCTGCCAGCCAAGGTCCCGTTTTAGCTCTTGGCGCTTCATTTTTGTTCTCGCACTAATAGTGAATAATAGACTGTTATTTGCTATTAGTGTAATAAAAAGAGGGGCAGAACACAAGGAGGGTGGTGGCTGTGTTCTTGGCCTTGATTTTGCCACCTCTGAGGTCGGGGTCGCAAAGCTTGTGCCAGGAGTCGCAAGGTGTAAACCTGGCGATCCTCATAAATGATGTCCTTGAAGGGGCTTCAGTCAGATGTTTTCAACAGGGTTGGTACAGTTGTTTTGTAGACGTCCGCAGCAGTCCTGGTGGGGTAGCATGGGCACTCTCCTCCACCAGGGAGAGGAGGACTGGGTGTAAAATTGGGCAGAGGATGGCATCATTGTTTAAACGGTAAATACAACTTCTACTTTGTGTAGTCCAATCAGGAGACTGATGGTCTTTTCAGTCTTATCTAGGTTACGCACGGATTGTTTGAGCAGTGTTTTGAGCATAAAATTATAACAAACTGGTCACATTGCCACACAATCCTTGGAACCATTGTGGAAATGTTTAGTCATGTGGTATGTATAATAGCACAGTTAAAGTTTTGAACAGCCCTAGAGGTTTAGTCATCATTGTATGATCAGACAGAGGAGCTGTTGTTTTGCTTGATTTGTAACTTTATGTTCGAGGCATATGAGCTGCAGATCACACACTTAGGATAGTAGATCGCCATCTGGTGTTGGGCTCGGATGCTTGCAGGTTGTTGTTGTCTTCGGAAAAAGTCTTTGGTCACAAGATAGGTGACTCCTCCCTTGGACTACAGCGCACATGGGCATCAACTCCATCCTTAGATTGTTTTTTTCCGTCATTGGGTTCGGATGTAGCTCGAGCAAGCCGCATGTCATTGTTCCACCGGCACCTTCGACACCGAAGACAAAAGTCCTCTCGGCACCGGAATCGGCTCCGATGCCTTCGGCACCGAAAACATCGAGGCCCATAGATAAACCGGCACCGAAAGTTCCCAAGCTGAAAGATACAACTTCGGCTCCGAAACCATCATCGGCACCGAAACCACCGGCTAAGGACTCTCACACACCTCCTAAAGCCAAAAACTCCACCGATCAACCAAAACCTCGATCGGAACCGAAAAAATCGGCGCCAAAGACTGTTCCCGAGGAACAAGAACTTTTCCATCCAGATCCCATTGATCCAAGACAGAAAAAGATCTATATTAATCCAAAGACTGGACATGTCACAGCGGTGCCATGTAAAAAACGGAAACTGGACACACCACCTGCCCCAGTTCCTATAAACAAGAAGGACTCTGCAACATCGCCTATTCCTCCTTCCTCTCCCATACTACCTTCTACCCCACCCTCTCTGCCTACACCACCCTTACCTCTACCCTCTCCATCACATGCACCACCTCCACAGGATGATGATGATGACCTAGGGGGAGGGGGTGATCCTAATGATCCATTCACGGATCCAGATACCGCACCACTGGATGATTGGGCATTCCCTGTACCAGACATGCCTGACCCCCCACCATATCCCTCCAAACCATCACCTCCAGATGACAACCTGGGGTTTGGCCAATTATTAAATAGAGCAGCACTTTACCATGGCGTCACCATGCACTCCGACGCACCTGAGGAAGACTTCCTATTAGATACTTTTGAGCAGTCTCAAAAGTCTGTGCAAATTTTACCTATGATTAAAGGAGTCATAAAACACGCCCCAGAGGTATTTAAAGACCCCGTCCGTGCCAGGGTTCTTAACTCAAGAATAGAAAATAATTATAGGCCTGCACCTGAAGATCCTTGTTACATCAAAGGACAGCTCCCTTTGGAGTCTTTGGTTGTTTCCAACGCTGGGAAACGCGCCAACTCCCAAACCACAGGAGATACACCACCCCCGACAAAGAATCCAAACTGTTAGAAGCCTCTGGCAAACGAGTAGCAACACAAGCCGCTAACCATTGGCGTATTGCCAACACCCAAGCCCTACTAGCACGCTATGACAGGGCTCACTATGACCAGTTGGAGAATCTGTTACAACATCTGCCAGACCAATATAAAACCCAGGCAAATGACCTTATCCAGGAGGGAAAACTTATTTCAAATGCGTCAATTAAATGTGCGCTTGACGCCGCAGACACCGCCTCTAGAGCAATAAACACAAATGTGCTCCTTAGACGACATGCCTGACTACGCATTTCAGGCTTTAAGCCAGAGGTACAAACTACCATACTTAGTCAGCCATTCAACCAAGAACAGCTATTTGGGCCAGCAGTAGACACTGCCCTTGAAAAGATGAAAAAAGACACAGAGACTGCTAAGTCCATGGGAGCATTACAGTCTCCAAAACCACGCGGCTCCTTTCGACGCTCCTTCTACAGAGGAGCCTCCAAGAATATGGGAGCGGACACCTTCTCTACGTTCAAACCCGCTACACAAACATCCCCCAGTAGAGGATATTTTAGAGGAGGATATAGAGGAAACAACAACAAGGGACGAGGTTGAGGCAATACCAACACTCGCACCTCCCCTGCCACAAAACAGTGACTTTCCTCCACTCCCCCCAGACCATTCCACTCCAGTCGGGGGAAGACTCAAACAGTTCCTACCTGTCTGGAACTCCATCACAACAGGCAAGTGGGTAAGACAAATAATCCAGTATGGTTACTGCCTGGAACTCACAACTAACCCCCCCCCCCCCCCCCCCCCCCACATATACCACCCAAACAGCGTTCCATGTCACCAGACCATCTTACGCTCCTCAAACAAGAGGTTCTCTCATTGCTTCAAAAACACGCAATAGAGCCAGTTCCCTTACAACATCAGGGTACAGGGCTATACTCACTATACTTCCTAATCCCCAAAAAGGACGGGACTCTTAAGACCAATACTCGACCTCAGACCCCTAAATCTGTATATAAACTCAGATCATTTCCATATGATCACTCTTCAACAAGTGCTCCCACTACTACAACAAAACGATTTCCTTGCCACACTAGATCTCAAGGACGCCTACTTCCACATTCCCATCCATCCTGCTCACAGAAAGTACCTAAGGTTTGTGGTGGACGGACAACACTACCAGTTTACAGTCCTTCCATTCGGAGTTTCAACCGTGCCCAGAGTATTCACCAAATGTCTAGCAGTAGCAGCAGCACATCTCAGAAGACAACAAATTAATGTCTTCCCGTATCTAGACGACTGGCTAATAAAAGCCAAGTCATTCAACAAATGTGTTCTACACACTCACCAAACTATCCAAATCTTACACAACTTGGGATTCACAATAAACTATCCCAAATGTCGTCTCCAACCCTCTCACATACATCAGTATCTAGGAGCCACCATAAACACCTCCAAAGCCCTAGCATATCCCAGCCCAGCTAGGATAGCCAATATACAAGCTCTTATCGCAAAATTTCAAACCCAACACTCTCTTCCAGCAAGAGTGTTCATGCAACTCATAGGCATGATGGCGTCCTGTATCTTCATTGTGCCTTAGGCAAGACTTCAAATGCGTCCCTTGCAAGAATGTCTAGCACGTCAGTGGAACCAGGCTCACGGACAACTTACAGATCTGGTGTTGGTGGACAGCCGCACACATCGCTCTCTCATATGGTGGAACATAGAAAACCTGTCCAAAGGGTGGCCGTTCCTAGAGCCTCTTCCACAGATAGTGCTGACAACGGACGCATCACTCACAGGATGGGGAGCTCATCTCCTCGGACACACCACTCGGGGCAAATGGACCAATCAACAGAAAGTGCTCCATATCAATTACCTGGAACTGCTAGCAGTGTTCCTAGCACTAAAATCATTCCAGCTACATCTCCAGAACAAAACTGTCCTCATCCGGACGGACAACATGACAGCCATGTATTACATACAAAAACAAGGAGGCACACATTCTCTCCAGCTGTCCCAGCTCGCACAGAACATTTGGAGATGGGCCATTTCCCAGAACATATACCTACTTGCAGATAACCTTCCAGGGGTTCACAATCAAATTGCCGATCTGTTAGGTCGACAAACTCAACAGATCCACAAATGGGAATTACATCCACAAGTCCTACTGCCCTTTTTCCAACAATGGGGCCAACCAGACATAGATCTGTTAGCCACACACGAAAACGCAAAATGCCCAACCTTCGCCGCCAGATTTCCCCACCTGGAGTCAAAGGGCAATGCGATATGGATGAACTGGTCAGGCAGATTTCCGTACGCTTTTCCGCCTCTCCCACTCATTCCATTAGTGGTACGCAAGCTCTGGCAACTAGTCTCTCAAACTGATCCTAGTAGCTCCCACATGGGCACGCCAGCCGTGGTTCCCAACACTACTGGAACTCTTGCTAGTTCCACACCAAAAACTGCAGCTCTCCCCGTCCTTATTAACTCAGAACCATGGAGAAATCAGACACCCAGATCCAGGTCAACTGAATCTAGCGATCTGGCTCCTGAAGTCCTAGAGTTCGGTTACCTAAACCTGCCACCAGACTGCATGAATATTATAAAGGAGGCCAGAAGACCTACCACTAGAGCCTGCTATGCTGCAAAATGGAAGAGATTTGCCATTTACTGCACTAACAATCCTATAAACCGTTGGATGCGTCCATCCAAGACATCATTTGCTACTTACTGCACTTGCAAAGATGTAATTTGACATACTCATCCATACGTCTCCACCTAGCAGCATTAGCAGCCTACTTACAAAATCGACAACATTTGTCACTATTTAGAGTACCTGTGATCAAAGCCTTCATGGAAGGACTTAAAAGCATTATTCCTCCCAGATTACCACCCTCTCCAGTGTGGAATCTAAACATTGTTCTTACAAGGCTCATGGGACCCCCATTTGAACCTCTGCATAAATGCGAACTACAGTTCCTCACATGGAAAGTGGCTTTCCTTATCGCTATCACATCCCTCAGAAGGGTAAGTGAAATCCAGGCTTTAACCATGCAAGAACCATTCTTACAATTACACCGCAACAAAGTGGTTCTTAGAACAAATCCGAAATTCCTTCCAAAAGTCACATCTCCGTTCCATCTTAACCAATCAGTAGAGTTACCAGTGTTCTTCCCAAATCCAGACTCGGTAGCTGAAAGAGCTCTTCATACCTTAGACGTCAAGAGCCCTTCTTTACTACATTGACAGAACCAAATCATTCCGCAAAACAAAACAATTGTTTGTTGCTTTCTCTCCACCACATAAAGGCAACCCCATTTCCAAATCTGGGATAGCTAGGTGGATAGTTAAATGTATCCAAATATGCTACCACAAGGCTAAATGCACACTAACAGTTCCCCCTAGAGCGCCTTCCACACGCAAAATAGGGGCTTCCATGGCATTCTTAGGAAGCATTCCCTTAGAAGATATTTGTAAGGCAGCCACATGGTCTACAACACACACCTTCACTAAACACTATTGTGTTGACGTGCAAGCAAAGCAACAAGCTTCTGTGGGTCAGGCTGTCCTTGAAACTTTATTTCAAACTGCTGCAACCGATACAGGTGACCACCGCTAGGGGAGACACTGCTATATAGTCTATCCTAAGTGTGTGATCTGCAGCTCATATGCCTCGAACTGAATATGCTACTTACCAGTATACATCTGTTTTTGGCATGTAGAGCTGCAGAGCCACACACGCCCACCCACCTCCCCGGGACCTGTATCTGTTCCAGCATTGTCTTACTTAGACATCACACATGGACATCTCTCTTTTCTACAAACTCAATCATTTCCCATCATGGCAAAAACAATCTAAGGATGCAGTTGATGCCCATGCACACTGTCGTCCAAGGGAGGAGTCACCTATTTCGTGACCAAAGACTTCTTCCGAAGACAACCTGCAAGCATCCGAGCCCAACACCAGATGGCGATCTACTATCCTAAGTGTGTGGCTCTGCAGCTCTACATGCCAGGAACAGATGCATACTGGTAAGTAGCATATTCCTTTTCTCTAGTTTTGTGTTGCTCCGGTCGTATTTCCGTTTTCTGATAGGCAGCCCCAACTTTTAAATGCAGTAAGACTATAAAAGAACCATTTGTTAGTTTTGTTTGGGTCAGGTTTACTGTGAACAGTTTTTAGGTCTCGCCTAGCTATCGCGTAAGCGATCGCTCAGCGAGACTCTAGTAAGGGGCTCCGAAAAGTGCTCCCAAAAGCGGATTGCATGGCGAGCACGCGCACAATCACATGCATCGTGCCGCCATGCAATCCACTTTTGGGGAAGCGCTTCAGGCCACTGGCGCGTGCACTGGCGACGGGCGTGCGGTTACGCGCACAATGACGAGCAGAGGCGCCATATGGCTCTCCTCTCTCGACATGGTGCGCGCACATCGCACACCACTCGCCAGCCAGCCTGCTTTGCGCCTGTCTTGTTTTTTTTTCGCTCCCCACCTCTCCTCTCTGACCATGCCTCCCTCCTCTCCTTCCGCCCCCACAGCCTCTCGTCCTTTTCTCCTCACTCCTCCACTCTGTTTTCCTAAACCCTCCCTGTTCAGCTTTCTTCTCTATTTTATTATAGAATATATTCTAGCTATTTTGCTGGACTCTTCCCTTTCAGCTCATTTGGAATTCCTTCTATGGAGTGCACGCTTGCCGTCCTGTAGAGACAAGTGTCAAGTTTTCCCGAGTCCCTGCCAAGCCGAAGAGCCGCAGTATAATATTCACATGGTTCAAGCTTAAGATTTTGCAGCTGTGTAGTTTTAATATAATCAGTTGCGGGTGTTAGGCGGCGATTTTCGCCAAAAAAACAACTACATGTATCGACTATTTGGATGTTATTGTGAGCTTCCCTTGTTCCAAGTTGGCTCGAGCCAACTCTTTTGTCAAAAGTGCTTGTGTCTCCCAAACAAATAGTGTTTCAAAAAGGTTACAGGCCATGTGTGGGATTTATTTTTGTAGGTTTGCACTTAGCACGGGGTTCCTGGGGTTTCCAGCATAATGTAAAAACAGTTTGGTGCATAACAAATTGTGCTTTATACACTTGCATTCATTATGAACAGCGCACCACAACACTCAATACACATTTGATGCTGCTCGTACCACAACCAGACAATGCAATGGTGAAGACTTAATTTGCTTCACAACTAACGTTATTCAGAAATCATTTGATGTCATATTTATGTAATACTCGACTGGTGCTTTGAACATATTGGTACTTAGGGTTCGCTCAAACTGCAGTAATTATTGCACTGTTTATGCTCTATGACTTAGAGTATCCCTGTTTGATTAATGCAGTGAGTAGATGAGGTAAGTAGGTGCATTTGTTTATTTCAAAAGTGTTGTCTGCATTTAAAAACAAGCACTGTCAAAGCCAGTAGGTCTGACCTTAAAAAATGTGCGGTTTATTTCTTTTTCGCAAACCTATGCAAAAAAATGACGAACACATGAAAATTATAAACAAGCATTGGCATAGCCAATAGGTCTCGCCTTTGGGACCTTGTAAGTGTTTAGCCATGCAACAGTTGTTGTTGCACCAAAGAAATTGTGCAGCATAAATAAATACTTATAAGGTCCCAAAAGCGAGACCTATTGGCTATGCCAATGCTTGTTAATGGAAATACTATAGTTCCATCCATGTCCAGTTGTGCAGTTGTTTTTTCTGCTACTTTAGGCAGGCCTTGTTACATCAATCACTACAAACTGTTCCTCTGTGAAGAAAATTTGCTCCCCGACTAGCAGTTGCCAAGATGTATTGTATACAGTGGTAAAGTTCCTTAAAACCTGAATAAACGAGCATTTGCAATGCAATCAGTCTCGCCTTTGAGACCTTATATGTATTTAGCTATGCAGCACATTAGCAAGGGTGCTGAAACATCTACTGTTCTTTAACATGGAGGTAAAGTAAGCACCAAACAGTGTGACACGCCAGGTATGGGAACGCATGGGGAGAAATACTGCCTTTCAGCGGGAAATGACATAGTCCAAAGCTCTGTTTATAATATAGAATCGGGGCCTTCGGTGGTCATATCACCGAAAATACAAGATTTGAAAAATATTATCTACGGGTGCTTGTGGAAGACAATTTCTATGGTCTGGAATCTAGAGAATGCTAAAGTGATTCTGGCATTTTACTGACCTCTACTGGTCGTTTTCTATCAAAGTTAAATAGAGGCTGTTGACAGAAAAATAAAAAAAGAAAGCCCCTCGGCAGAAAGCAATTCTGGTATTTTACTGATCTCTGTTGGTCGTTTTCTATCAAGACAGTTAAATAGAGGCAGCTGAACGTATAAAAAACTCCCTAAGCGAAAGCAGACAAGTCCTAGAGCTGATCTCCAGAGCCCACAAAGTACAAGAGGTCTTGCTTGCTCGACCTTAAAAAGTACATTTTGTGGGGCAAATTTGCAAACACCTGCCTAGACCGCTTAAAACGTATGCGCTCGCCTGCTTTTGCCTTAACTGTGTTTGCATTTCTGACTTTTCGGGAACTGAAAAAGTCCAGGAGTACTTCTTGCAATTTACGGCAAGAGTACTTCCAACATTTGCGTGAGTGGAAAAGCTTACGCATCCGTGTCAATAATGAAATCCATCATTTGCACTCTCTAACCTTTTTGTCTTTTTTTCTCACCGGAAAATCAGGTGCAGGGTAAAGGGTTTCTCTACTGAGGTTTGCTGAACAATTTTGGAGGTGTTCTCGCCACTTTAACTCTATGAGAACGGGTTTACTTCTGCACTTGACAGCAGCGCTTGAAATTAAAAAAACAAATGCAGGTACTTTGTGTGTGTGTGTGTACGTGTGTGTGTGCGTGTGTGTGTCTACGTGTGTGTGTGTGTGTACGTACATATATATATACAATGAAAAAACCAAAGGTTTCACACATGTTATAGTTAGCTGGACATTTCACTCGTAAAAAACCAATGAAATTCCCCCGTTGTAGTTAGTGCAGGCAACTATAACTCACGCGACCGCAATCTTCTGCTGATGCTAATTCTGTATTTAGACACTTATTTGCCCATGTCTTCTTCCATAAATTTTTAGCTATACATATATTACAAATATTTTTTTTTCATAAAGACACATATGTCATCAGCAGAGGATTGCGGTCGCGTGAGTTATAGTTGCCTGCACTAACTATAACGGGGGAATTTCATTGGTTTTTTACGAGTGAAATGTCCAGCTAACTATAACATGTGTGAAACCTTTGGTTTTTTCATTGAATTTCTAAGGTTTTTTAAATGCTAATTCCTAACTATAACGTGTGTGAAACCTATGGTTTTTTTCAGTGAATTTGTACGTTTTTTTAAATGCTAAGTTACTTTATGCCATTCGTGGCGTGTGTGCCCACTTAACGCAGTTCGTTCCGTGCGCGCACAGTGAGCACGCGGTGCGCTTCGCGCACCGCGCGCCCACTTTACGCAGTTAGTGCCGTGCACGCACGGTGGGCACGAGGTGCGCTACGCGCACCGCGTGCCCACGTTACGCTAGATGGGCCATGTACGCACGATGCGCTTCGCGCACCGTGCGCACATGGAGGACATATGATGCGCTTCGTTGTGAAAGGTAATATTTTAATTTTTGGGTCAAGTTATAGGCCATGCGCAAATGGTGCCCTCTGGGCACCATTTGCACATGGGGTGGGGAGAGTATGGATATTTTTTTATTTATTTATTAATTTTTACCGTACGGTAAGCGTAATCGGCGAAATTATCGAAAAAATTAAAATTCCGTTTTTGGCCTTGGGGGATCTTTGAGGACTCCCTCAACATGGCTAGGTGCTTAGGAGCTGTCTAAACATCCCCTTTACATGTTTTTGGCCTTTGTTTTTTAACCCCCTCTCAGACTGCGAGAGAGAAAATGGCGGCCGCCGCTTCCTGGTTTCGACCGATTCGAATGTTTACTAAGATCTAACAGCCAATCAGAATCGCGCTCGCGCACGGCGGCGTGCGCGTACGGTAAGCGCACCGTAAGCGCACTGTAAGCTGGCTCAGATATATATATTGATTTAAAGGCTATTTTCTCAGAATCTACTGAACAGATTTACACCAAACCTACAAAAGGCACTTCCTTGACCTGTAGACTACCTCTCTGCCAAATTTCAAGGAACTCTGTTCAGCCGTTCGGGCTGTAGCTGTGTCTAAAGGTCCTATGGAAAAATGCATAGGAAAAACGCGTTTTGGGACCCCCCTTTTATCTCAGCCCCCGCTTGACGAATCCCCCCGAGACTTTCAGGGTAGGAGCGGAGCGTAGCGCCCCATTAGTTTTGAAAATTTCGCGAGGATTCGTCGACCGGCGCCAAAGTTATTCCAAATAGAATGTTGCGGTTTTCCTATGGAAACAGGGTCCTAACTATAACTACCTACTGGCGACCGCCAGTAGGATATATATATATATATATATATATCGGTTCAGTGATAAAGGAACTTATTCTGTGAAGTGACTGGCGTGTTGGCAAACCCAGCCATATTTTCTTAACAAAATTGGGGCAGAAAACACCAGGGGTTTTTGATAGAGGTTGGATGTATGGGATAAGTGTAGGGCACTCACTTGTGCTGTGATTACTGTCAGCGTTCTGATATGTTTTGAAAGGGCGGTGGATGGCCCTACTTTAAGTAGTGTTCCAAATTGTTGGAGCTCATGACAGTAGCTATTTCTTGGATGCAAGCATGGTTTGAATGGGGATGTTGCGACAGTCCATACTCTGCAAGTGGTTTGACAAGCCATCGGGGATGTTTTGAGTTTGGCAAGACAGTCGGGGGAAGACTCCAGGTGTATTTTGAATTGTGGCAGGATGGCAGAGGGAGAGACCAGTTATATTATGAGTTGGGCAGAAATTGGTTAGGAATGCGAGCAGTACTCCAACTTAACTAGCATTCATATTGTTCGCACACTGGCTTTCTTAAAAAAGAGGGCAGGCACCATGTTGTGTTAGGGAGCACAATACAAGGAAGGATGTAGGTTGTGGGAGTTATTGTTGTGTAGGGAGGTTGTAGGAAAGGCCATTATGTATTGTTCTTGACCAGGATACATCAAGTCATTTTGTTGTTTCATGCCCAAACAAAAATAGGCTTCTTGAAGCCACCTGATTTCTAATTTCAGCTAACTCCTCAAACTTTGCAGTATCAATGTTACAAATGTTTACGAGTAAATCTGGTTATTGCTGTTATCTTAAAATATACAAACCCTGCCTACAATCACTGGTATGCAAAAACATACATCATCTCTGGCATAAACAAAATCTGTGGTTGCAAAACTGCAGACGTGCAACTGCCGCCATGGCCCCCCCCCCCCCCCCCCCCCCAAAAAAAAGCATTATCATCTTAAACTTCTTCGTAGATTGTAATAAAGGCTAAAGTTTATAGTCCATCCACTCCATCCTTCTGGGCAACTGCGCCTGCTGTGCCCGGACGATCTGAAGAATTATAACATATTGTGAATGTAGGTGTTCTATAAAACCTGAAGTGGAGTAGGACAAAAAGGAAGCTCAATCATTTTCAGAATCCTCCCTTTTCGGTTCTATTATCATTGTTAATAATTTTCATACCACGAAGTTCCCAAAGAGAAAAACACCAGTCTCCAGTCCGGTACAGCAGTTTTCCCCTACAATTCAGTTATCGCCATTCTACCTACAGAAAACACTAGGCATTTGTTCAACCCTTAAATAGGGTATCGGTAAGGTCTGTTAGTTTCAAAGGTCTAGTAGTGTATATACTAAAAACCTGGACATAATGGTGTGAAGCATTGTGTATGTTGCATCAAGAACATCTGACTAATATGGTCGAAGTTTTGTGTAATTCCATGAAACGTGTCGGCATAAACCTCCCTCCACGTCCTCTCCAGCATCTGTCCTTTAGTTGAGTATCCCCTCTCTACAGTGTGATCATTGTATGATACCAGCATTGATTACTTTGCCAGAACTTCTCTTGCTAGTGAGCAAGTGGCTTATTAGCCAGCGAGCATGTTCTCTCAAAGATGTCATCCCATTCAATCATTTTGAATTCGTGTCCTGTACTCTCTTCCAGTCCCTTCTGTTCTGACTCTAGTGGTCTGGATACTACATACAAGCATTTTATATATTTCAGAGATCAATTTCTTGTTCCCAGTGTTTGTGAGTAACCATTTTTAAAATTTCTGTACAAGTTTTATTGCATGAGACCCAATAGAGGAATCCAAAACCTAGTGTCAGATCTGATGGTACCTAGAAAGTTCTGTTTGTGGAACCTCATACTCCTCTCTCATCACGTCAAAGAATTTTGATCCCTTTTACATTGAATAAGTCCCTTATTCTGACGCATTCTTTTGTCCTTCACTAAGAGAAGACATTTTCATCTAATGCTGGGGTAAAGCATGGGTTGCCCAAAATTGGAATGACTGGTACTGGCAATGAAGTTAATCTCCGTATCTGAGAGAAAATGTCCTATATTGTAAGCATGGCTCTGGTAGTTGAAGTATACTAAGGGACCCAAATACAGTAACTCCGCTCTATAAAGGGTATCTTCCATATGTGTATCCCAGCTATTATTTGATCTATGATACACTGCTGTTTTGATATAGTCATGGCTTTTCCATTCTAACATGTATTTTAACTGTGTGCTTGATTGTAGTTTGCTGTACTCTTAAGCTTTAGTTAGGCACAAAAACCATAAGACATCTAGCTAGGGTTTACTTTTTTCAAGTCTAGATAAAGCCATAACTAACCCTTTAAAATTTCTTGAGGAGTTTATTTGGAACCAGTACTGCCTGGAAGAGGAATACAGTTTTGGCAGAATTGTTGTTAAAATGGTCGCCAATCTCCCACCCGACTCTTGTACCATGTATGTCAATTCTTCTGTATATTAATCCGTATTAATGCAAAATTCACCTGTAAGACTTGTATAGCAGAGGGAGTAATTTTTTATCCCCAAGTAGGTGGGCAAATTTGCTGCCTTATGAAATGGCTGACATTTCTAAGACTGGAATTTAGCCCTACTGGACTAAAAGGTTATGTAGCTGTGATTTTTAAAGTTGAATTTTAAACGGACTCTGCTATAGTTGTTATGCTCTTCCAGCAGGTGTGGCAGTGGACCAGCTGTGTTTCGTATCTATAGAAAAAGGTAATTGGCATAAAATGTCATCTTTCATATGTCCTATCCAGTCCCCCATGACATTCTTGTGTATTTTGTTTACTGACAGTGAACAATAACTGAAATAGAACCAGTCTGGTTTCCCTTTTAATCCCGAATGACTGGGAGAGTCCTCTGTTGACTCTGGTAAAAGCTGTTGGATTTCTATACCCCGCCTGAATCCACTTGATTGCTGAACCCACATTTCTCCAGTGTTTGAAACGGGAATTTCTTGTCCACCCAGTCAAATTACTTCTCAGCCTCTATTTAGAGTAATAATGCTTGCTTTATTGTTCAGTACCCATTATCAAGTATATGTAAAACGTCTTTGGTATTGATCGACTTTTCCTCCCGGGTATAAACTCAGAGTAGTATGGGTTTCTTAAACCAGATATTGAAGGGCTTCATCTGAATACTTGTACATATTTCTACATCAACTTTTAGTAGGTAAATGGATCTGAGATACATTTTTCACTATTTTATCCTGTTTCTGGGGGGACCGAACACCTATACTCCCTTATTAATGAAGTTATTGTTCCGGATTCGGCAAATGAGAGTGCAGTTGAGATGTGCTGCATGTTAAGTTCTACGTTTTTGAAAATGGATAGCCCTCAAGCTATTTTGCCACTCAATCCAGGGAAGGCCCAATATATTTAGCGTAGATCACCATAGAATGCACTAAAGACATTGTCTGTGTCCTTGCCCTCCTCTTGTTAAATGCTTGAGGAGTCCATCACCCCCTCTGTTCTATCGCGCATGACCTTTGCTCAGAGTTTGCAGGCTAGTGAGTTTCCTGCTTTATTGCCTCCTCTATATTTTAGTTTGAATCTTAGTAGCACTTACTCTTTATTGTCCACATCCAGAGCCCTTAACCGAGTCCTTAAATCTGCAATTTTCCTTCAAAGTTGTGTGAATTCTACATCATATGTATCTCCCCCCAATTCACAACATTTTGATTCCTGAACCCAACGGGGTTTCAACCTGATCTTAAGTCTTTGAGTCAGGAACTTTTAGTCACCTGACGACTGTATTTAAGGCTTCCCAAGTGGTGCAAATATATACTTCACCCATTTAATTTTCCAGTAGGTAGCTTTTAATGTTGTTCTCCTTATGCATCTGACTCATAGTAGCCCATCATTGGGTATCTTTTAACCCTAGGATTATTTGTCCTCTGTATGCTTATTGTTATTGGTGCATGATCTGTTAGAGCTATTTGACCTGTATGTGTGATTCTGGGGAAGCATTTGGATCCCACTAGAAAGTGGATAAGCCTAGCATAGATTTTATGAGCTACTGAAAAGAATAATTAATTGATCTATGTGAAGTGCTGGACATCTGATTGACCCAGGCCCATACTGTTCACCTAGTGCCCAGTGGTAATAAATAGGCCAGGATGAAATGTGTTTAATTTCTGCTTTAGAGAAGTGAAATTCCAGAAGATGTGTATGAAATGCTGATCCAACATTTTGCATGTGCTTTTTTTTTTTTTTTTTTACTTTGGTCTATTTGTCCTTTGATCCATTGAGGACGTCAGAACCCTAAATTATACAAAGTGGTTCAACTATTGACTCTCTGGGTCTCTAAGTAACGATTATTCACCAGTTATAGGGTTGGAAGACTTTTCTAAAGCTGGAGATACTACCTCCTCTATCATAAACTTCAAAATCGAGGCTAAGAGTGATGCCAGTGGTGGCTAGAAGGTCTATCTTTAGATCTGCAATACTTTTTAATAGATGTGCTCTTATATGCAGAAAGTGAGTGCTCGGACCCCGACATTGCTAAGTACAAGGTACCAAAATATACAGACGTATCCGGGAGTAGATGAGATTTGATATTTTGAATATAAAGATGCTCTCCCACTAATACAACTGTATACTCAAGGGAAAGTGACTTCATCAAAGCTCCATCCAAGGACAGACAATCTGATGCAATTGCCAAAGAATGTAGCTACGGGATCCCTTATTTTTGTAGAAGAACTCCCTCATCCCCCACACACACATTGTATTTTAAATAGCTGTGTTTAGGAGGAGAGGCTGGCACAGCATCTTCCTACCCAACACAGGATGCCTTGTAGACTTACCTTTTCCTTGCACATTTACCAGGACCATCACTCTGAGGCGGGAAATACAACATTAACTCCTGTTTCCGTTTGATGTTACTTTAGCTGTTAAAGATGAAGTGTGGAAAACAAGTTGCAAGGCATTTGCTCTTATAAAGGGATCTTTTGTGAGGGCTGGAACCCCTTAAGTTGTAATGACTGGGATGATAAGTAAGGCAAAGCAGTAATATGTATTTTGAGTCTCAAAGCAAATCTATAATTGGTATCCTGTTGGTGGGAGCATTTAGCCCATTTGCATTACAGCTATCATATTCAGCAGTTGGTATGTATGTTGAGTAACTATCACTGTCAGGAGAAACACACGATAACAGGTATATGGTTTAGTGGTCAGTCTTTCTTGCTTATGTTCCAAGGTTGGTCCTCGTAAACCAGAAATTGGGGAAAAAGCATTTATTTCCCATGGCCGATTAAGAACATTATTTAGGCATATTCATTTAAAAATATATATGTCATAATGAAAACCTCTGGGCACCTTCTCCCTCTGCTTACTTCCCTGCACCTCAATAGAGATTAGTTCACCATTTTATAGTAATAGTAGTTAAGGTCTCCCTTTTTTCATTTGGAGAAAGTGGAGGTGCAGCAGAGTCCTCCTCTTTACCTGGGTCCCTCCTTACATGTTGAAGCGCTCTGGATTGTAAGGCTGCGATTTCCTCCGGTAAAGGCTTCCTTTGTCTACCACAGTTTCTTTTTGTGCATTGGCTTGTTTCGCTGCCTCCTAAGTTTGTCACTTCTGCTTACAATCCCTGGACAGCTACCTCCTCATCATCCTCCTCCTCTCCATTCAGCCCTTATTTTTCATGCCTCTCTGAAATCCTGCAGTAACCCTGTCATGCCAATTGAAAAACATTGAAGAAAGTTATGTGGCCAAGACTAGATATATACATGGAAGCGGAATGTCGCCACACCTTAGTGCAGCAACATTGAAAAATTGTCACACAGCAGACTACCTTAAGGCACGGGTAGTGGGTTTTGTTAGCATCATCAGGGAATATATGCTGTTGAGACGTGGGGGTCCAGTTTTCTTGTTGAATTTGTCAAATTATAATACAGTTATGAATTAAATTCAGTTCTCATACCTGAGCCACCCTGGGATAAAGGTGTAAATGCTCACTCAGTATGCTGCATTGATCTATAGATGGAGTGGAATGAGAAAGAAGATTTAGTTCAGGAACCTATGACCAATCCATACATCCATTCACAATTTAACATGCAACTCTGCTCTGGACGTATGGGAAATCACTCAAAACGTTTCTCTCCACACTCTTTTCATAATTCAAAAGATTGTATGAACCACATTTGAAAGCTCTTCATATCCTTCCTTTCTACTGTAAGGCCTTTTGAAATAGATTTAACTTTTTTTTTTAAAACTGAATACATGTAAAATAAGTCTTGCTTACCCGCAAGAGTCTCAAAATCTAGGGGAACCGAACCTTCTCTTCCCCAAATTCTGCAGCCTGCCTTGTCTCAACGTATTCGAAAAAATTTTGTAAAAAGAAATCTGAGCATGTCCCATTTTTATAGGCGAACAGCGCCGAAGCCTTTCTGAGGTCTTGCAGTAAAATGCAAGATCCAAGATAGCTGCCGCCAGGACCAGCACCATCCAGATAACCACCATACATATGCGCACAGCTTAACCAGGCCTACAGTGCCGGCCGTGACATGTTTTAGGCCACAGATTAAATTCTGAACCTTCAACTACCACATGTGCATCCTGGACCTGTTTAGTGCCTTGGGTCTTTTAGGGGGCACCGGTCTTCAGAATTCCAGCCAATGGAGATCCTCACCGCCCCCATTGATTATTCGCAAATCTTTAGGTGCTCAGAAAGTCTGTGACTCTTCTAAACACTGTTCTACTGAACAGCATGGAGACAGCTAGGTCCTGGTGCAATTGGCCTTTAGGACCATGATCCATCTGATCCATTGCTATGAGTTCTTCCTTTTATTTGAAAAAGTGGACTCACTGGAATATTCCTGGAGGTATAGTCTCCCCAGTCCTCCTGCTCCCATTCAGTGTGCATTTACTTGGATACCATCAGCTGGTTTCTGCTAGAGTGCAATAGCTTCTTAGCAGATCTGTTTGTTTTGTCTTTAGCTCTTCATGTTATGCTTCATATAAGCATATTATTTCTGTGCAATCAGATTTCGAGAATTAAGAGAAAAAAACTTGTAGTAGCACATCACGCATGGGCCTGGGGAACTTGTCAGGTGGGCTAGCAGAGTAAAGGAAGGCTTTTTTATGTTTGTTACTGCTGGATTCATCAACGCATTCGCAAATTTTTTAATGTTTTAGGTTAAAATTTACTTTCAGTAAATGCCACCCTCTTCAGTGATATAATTGTATTTGTTTATTTTAAACATGTATAACAGTTAAAAAATTGTTTTTTAATTCTTTATCCTATTTTTAGGTCTCGCCTAGCGTTGCAGCGCGAATATGCTGCCATCGCTTTGCGAGACATGCAGTATACACTATAGTGTGGAAGCTTTGTGAAAGCTCCGTCCACTTTCCGGCCCATCATCTTCATTGGCTTAGGTTATAAATGCTGCCTTGCGATTGGTTTTAAGCTTGTTAGTCCCGCCCCATAACAGCCATGTCAGTCATTTGTATCCTTCCATGGCTACTGGCCCCTTCACAGCACAGACTACTTTCTTCCCGTGCCCCCCCCCCCCCCTCCCGCAGTCTGATGCCTTCTCGCCACCCCCATGCCTCGTCGCCCACACGCATTGCCATTTGCAATGCAATTGGTCTCGCGTAAATGTGAGTCCTATTGCATTGCCAATGCTTGTTTCAATACACTTGTTGCCTGATTTAAATCTTTTAATGGCTCGACTTGTGCTTTGGCTCTTGTCTGGTTCAATGCTGTCCTTGATCGCCCCAGCCTTCCGCTAGAAATGTAGTGTCTCATAGGCCCTTGAACAGAGGACACTGCAGGCTTCTCACCACTGGTTTCCTCCTCGGGTGCTCACAGGCCACCTAGGCAGCCATTTTCCGCTGATGGTCGACGTCTATTGCATTACACTGCTGGCCACGCCCAAACACACACACATACCCCCTCCAAAAAAACTTTATTTGTTTAAACGCTGGTTATTCTTTTTATTGGACTGGTAGGACATATAACCAAAGTTTTGGCAATGTGATTCTACTTCTAAACATGGGACACGTCGTGTACTTAGCACACCATACCGCCTTAGTGTCCGTATCGTATCAATGACGTCACTTTCGTACTAAAGAACAAAACATTATATTTTGGGAACTATTTAAAGCTTCAGAGTTCTATGCGTATGCTATTCTTTGTCACAGTTAACCCCTTCGCTGCTGCGGACATTCCGCTGCAGCGCTGGGGGGGCAGGGGGGCAGCGCGGCGGGCCTGTGCTCATGACGGAGCCGCTCCGTCATGAGCCACGGTTGACCTGTGCTCATGACGGAACGGTTCCGTCATGACTCCGCCCATTTGCGTTGTCCCCCCGCACAGGCGGGGAAACAGCGCCGCGTAGGCGGAGCGGCCGCCAACGGGCGTGTCATGACGGAACCGTTCCGTCATGAGCACACGGCAACCGTGGCTCATGACGGAACGTTTCCGTCATGAGCGGGGAAGGGGTTAAAGTAAGTAGTTCGCTAGTTCTGAAGTGATTTAAAAGAAAATATATATTATTAAAATCAAAAATGTTCCCAGATATCCCTAGGATTTTTGATTACTTGACCTCTGAAAAACTGATTTTACACCTGGCTGCAGTCCCCTTGTTTTTCACTGGAGTGAGTGGCTTCCCTCCTTTTGGATCTTGTTGGTTGTATCGTAGGGCTGCTGCACCAGGGGTTCAAGGAGCATTCTTTTTTTTTTTTTTTTTTTTTAAACCGTTTATTACAAAATTAAAAAAATATACAAAGATGGGCCTACAACCTTCAGGCCGGCCGCTAGCAAACAAGAGGAGCATGTGATACAAACAATAGCGCGCGTGCCGCGGCAAAGGGAAATGCACAGGAGTAAGAAGCGGTGGTAGCCACACCATCCGGGCCCACATAACTGTTTCATTTTAATATAAATAACAACAAAAGAACAAATCCACAAGGCAACCCACAATCGGAAACAGCAGCATGTGCTCCCCTAGCGGGGGGGACCCTACCAATCCATAGGAGTAGCAAGGGGGGGGAAAAAAAGGTCAAGACTGGGATTAGGTGGACTCAGTGCCCGGGACCGGGGAGATAAACTGGCTAAGGGGACGGGGCCGGTGACGGATCGGGCAATAACGGCGGGGTACAGATTCCCTCGCGGTAGGCGTTCCAGGGGCCCCATACGTTCACCCATGTCCCAGGCTTACCTCTCGCAACATACACCACCTTTTCCCGAAGCATGCACCAATCCATGTTATCCTTCCATGCCGAGACAGTCGGCGACCTCTGGGAACCCCACAGTTGAGCAATGTCGCGTTTGGCCACCATATATCCCAGAGTCACCCACCGCGTCTGCGGCACCGAGTAGTCGGTTGGCTCCCACACATTCAACAGGCATCTCCTCGCTTCGGGCAGCAGCGACTCACGCGTAACCACCCGTAGGACCTCATGCACACTACGCCAGAATCGCTCCACCTCCGGGCATTCCCACAAAATATGGAGAAAGGTCCCCAAAGAACCACACCCACGCTTACACAACCCGTCCACAGCATATCCCATACGCAGTAGCCTTGGCCCCGTAACATAGACCCTATGGAGTATCTTGAGCTGGACGAAGCGAAGGCGGGCCGGTATGGCCACCTCTTTCGGGGAGGCCACCGCCGATACCCAGTCCTCGTCATCCAGCTCCAATCCATCGGCCACCCATGCCTCACGAAGGTTAGTCAGCAGTCCCGAGCGGTCATTGATAAGTTTTTTATAGATTAATGAAATCGTGCTGTCCGGTACATGTCCATCTAGCACTCTATCCTCCAGAGGGGAATACTCCGGGATGGAGGCAACGTCCGGGAATACGGAGCATAGCGCATGACTGATCTGCATATACCGAAAGTACTCCCTGTCCTGCAACTGGAATTCTGTCCGTAGCATCTCGAACGTTTTGAATCCCCCCCTCGTCCAGAGATCACCCACCCTGCTGATGCCTATCATGTCCCACTTTTCAAAGCCCTTCGAGGTCCACAGGGAGCCCAACTGCTCAGATGCGTATAGTGGCGACGCCCGGGTCAAACGACCTTTCCACCCCATCGCCACATTAGCCGCGTGCCACACTCGTACCATGACACGCGTGGGGCCCGTCAGACGTGCGTCAAGCGAGCTGGAGTAAAGCGCTCGGTTATAATCACCACCCGGCAGTAACATCTTATCCATTTCAAAGGCCGGGTTTAGAGCGGGCCCGTACAGGCCGTGATTAATCGCAGCCAGCTGGGAGGCCCAATAATACCGTTTGACATCCGGGAGGGCGATCCCCCCGTCATACCACGGGAGCGTCAGCTTCGCCAGGGCGATACGCGATCTACCTTCCCAGAACAGTCGGCGCTGCAAACTCTCCACCTCGCGAAAGTAGCGCGCCGGGACGACGTCCATTGTGTTCTGCAGAGCGTACAGGAAACGCGGCAGCGACATCATCTTAAACAATGCTGCCCGGCCGAGCGGCGAGAGCGGCAAGCGCCTCCAACGCGCAACATCCTCCTTCAGGCGCTGGAGGGGGGGAAGCAAGTTCTGACTATATCGGGCCTCCGCGTCCAGGGTAATGAAGACACCCAGGTACCGGAATCCCCGCGGGGCGATCTGGATAGGACAGCCCCGCGGAAGGATAGGGTCCTCCCCAGAGAGAACATAGACGCACGATTTAGCCCAGTTGATGACAAGGCCGGAGTTAAGACCAAATGAATGCAATACATCAACCAGTACTGTCAGTGATTTACGTGGGGAAGCCAGGTACAGGAGAATATCGTCAGCGTATAGAGATACGCGGTCCTCATACTCGGGGGTCCTGCGGAGACCACGAATAGAAGGTTCCCACCACAGCCACTCCGCCAGGGGCTCCAAGGCGAGCGCGAAAAGGAGCGGCGATAACGGGCAGCCCTGCCGCGTGCCCCTGCCCAGCTCGAACGAAGCCAACACTCTACCGTTCACCACGACCTGCGCCAGCGGGCCAGAATACAACAATTTTACCCAACTGATGAATCCTGGGCCAAACCCAAACTTCGCGAGCGTCGCCCAAATATAAGGCCATTCAAGCGTGTCAAACGCCATAGTGGCGTCCAAGGCCGCCAAAATGGCCGGCTCTCGTATGGACGGGACACGTGCGAGCACCCCATGCAAACGCCGCAGGTTAAGCGCTGTATTGCGATGAGGGATGAAGCCGGACTGATCCTGGTGAATCAAGTCACACACTACGCCGACCAGCCGATTGGCCAACACCTTGGCGAGGATTTTGGGCTCTGCATTCAATAACGAAATAGGCCGATAGGATGTGACCCGGTCCCTTGGCCTCCCCTCCTTATGGATAACCACGATAGTGGCTAGACGCTGGTCTAGCGGGAGGGAACCCGCCGAGTGGGCCGCGAGGAACATAGCACGGAGATGCGGTGCCAGCGTATCCGGTCGCAGTTTGTACAACTCGATGGGAAGACCATTAGGACCCATGGCCTTGCCGGAAGCGACCGAACGTATGGCGAGGGCAATTTCCTCGGAAGTTGGAGCAGCGTCCAATGACACTCTGTCCTCCTCCGAAAGGGAAGGCAGCGCGATATCCCTGAGCAGGGCGTGGGAATCCTCTTCAGAGCGGGAGGACACCGGGGAATACACCCCACGGAAATAGTCTGCAAAGCAGGAGACAATTTCTTCTGGTTCAGTGACACACACACCATTCTGTTTCTCAATCAACGGGACAACTCGACTCGCTCTCTCCTTTTCGTCCAGCCATGCAATCAATTTACCAGCCTTATCACCCACATCATACAGTCTCCCCTGTTGCTCTCTACTGAGGCCCCTGGCCGCCTCCGTGACGAGGGCCTTATAAGCCGCTTGCTTGAATCGGAGAACATGTAATTTGTCATCCGTCACCCCACATTCTAGATCACCCTCCAACTCGGTTATCTCAGCTTCAACACGAGTCACCTCCTCCCGCTCGCGCCTCCGGGAATGGGAAATAAGGGACAAGGCCTCTCCCCTGAGTATCGTCTTGAACGCCTCCCACAATGAGATCGCCGATGACACAGACCCCACATTCTCGTCAAAGTAACCAGCTCTGCGCGAATGGTGGGGTCACGCAGGTACCAGGGATTAATCGGGACCACCCTACCCTCTCCCCTCGAAAGAATATCAAAGTGCAACAAGAGTGGGGATTGGTCCGAAATACCCCGTGCCAAATGGCGCACCTCCCCTATCCTCCCAACGTGCGCCGCCGGAACCAGGACATAATCTAGCCGTGAGAGACTACCATGAGCCCCTGAATGGAAGGTGTACTGTAGCTGCGTGGGATGTTTCAAACGCCAACAATCCACCAGCCCCAAGGTATCCAAGAGGCCAGACAACCATGCCTGGGCACGGGGGAGATCCCTAGGGGGGTGACGATCCACAGTTCCGGAAACCACAGCATTAAAATCCCCCCCCCCACCACTAGAATCCCCTCCGGAAGGCCAAGGAGGAGGCGCCCCATATCCGCAAAGGTGGTCGTCTGCAGCCCAGGCGGGACATAAACAGACACGAAAATAACCACTCTGCCCTCCATTCTACCCACCAAAACCGTGTAACGTCCCCTGTCGTCATGGTGCACCTCATCAATCTCCAACGGGAGCGAGTTCTTAACCATAATACCCACACCCCTTGAACCAGACGTGAAGCCCGAATGGGCCACAAGGCAGTAGCCCCGTCGATTCATGGCACAAAAGGAGTTGCCAATGAGGTGTGTCTCCTGCAGAAAAACTATATCGGGCGAAATTCGCTTCAAGAACTGCAGGACCACACCCCGTTTTATCCTGTCCCCCAATCCGTTAACATTCCAGGACAACAGACTCAGTCCCCTACCCCCCATCATAAACAGAAGCCATCACTCGTCCCCCAGAGAGCACTTCAGAAATGACACAACGATGCTTTTGCCTTGTGGTAGAAACGAACAACACCCCACCCCAACCCACCCACCCCAACAAAACTCCCCCCTCCCTGCACCCCTGCATGAGCCCAGACAGCCCCCCCAACTTGCAGTGTGCCTGTCGCCCCTATATAGTGAAACTAGCTAGACCCCCTAGAGGAGGAAAGAGTACCCCTTCTAGACCCCACACAACCTCCAAGAGAGGGGAAAGAACAAAGACAGAAGCTTGGTCGAAAGTGGCATCATAGTCGTCCAGAGTGAGGCCCAATATCAACCCCTCAGTCCCGATCCAGTGGGCCGTCTCCTCCTGCCGCCCCCCCCCCCCCACCATCTCGAGCACTACCCCCAGACAGAGTGTCCAGCCAGTCCCCGGCCGCTTCGGGACGATCAAAAAAGTGCGTGCGACCATCCACCTCTACCCGCAGCTTGGCCGGGAAGAGCATGGCGTACTTTAAGTTCATGTCCCGGAGCCGGCGCTTAACACCCAGGAAACTCAGTCTCTGTTTCTGGACCGCTTGAGTGAAATCGGGATAAAAGTTCACCTCCATATTTTCCAGCTTAATCGGCCCTTGCAGTCTGGAGGCTTGCAAGATCGCGTCCCTGTCCCGAAAGTTAAAAATCCGGGCAATGAGAGGCTGCGGAGGGGCTCCGACCTTCGGCCTTCCCCCGGGAACTCTGTGGGCCCTCTCCACGGCAAAGAATTTACTCAGTCCCCGAGGCTGAAGATGGGTAGCGATCAGGTCCTCTACAAAAAGATCCGCCGCCGCTTCCTCCCGTCCCTCGGGTACTCCGATGATGCGGATGTTATTCCTCCGGGCCCGACTCTCGGAATCTTCCAGGCGCCGATCCATAAGCGCACTCGCCTGACGAAGTCGGTGCACCTCCGTTTGGAGGGCCGCCACCTCAGTCGTGAGGCCCGAGGCGGTGTGGGCCAAAGAATCGACCCGGTCGTTGGTCTTGGAGAGATCAGCCCTCACCAGGTTGACATCAACTAGGACCGCGTCGATTTTATGGGCTAAGGTGTCAAACCGCTGGCCCACCGAGGCCTTCATCTCAGCAATGGCGCCCATGACGTCTTGCAGAGTCAACTCTGTGGGCAAATCCGGGGCATCCGGGGGGCACTCAGAGGACTTGTGCGGTCCACCGGGAGATTCTTTCGGGAGGGTGTAGCGGTCCATGATGTTGGCCTGATGTGCGGCGCCACGCCGGGTCGACTTGGCCTTCAACCGATCGCCATCTTGTTTCGTGGCCATCGTCGCGGGTCTCACACCCTCACCAGCCACGCAGTAAAAGGCAAGCAATCAAGGCCACGGGCTCCGGGGGGTCACCCCAGGACGGCGGAGCGGGCCACAGCAGGCAGGCAGGCTGGGTCACCCAGCGAGGCCACCCCAACACAAAGAGCGCCGCGATCCCACTTGCAAAGACGGCAAGGGGGCGCGAAAGTGAAAGTGAAAGTGCGGGGTACGCGACTCGCCAGGCCCAGCCCGTCGTTGTTGTTCACTTTGCCACCGGGTCGCCCCCAAACGCGAGTCCGGGGTCAGGAGCAAAGGAGGCCGCAAACTTCAATCGGTGCTCACTCCGGCACCCGAGGTCCGATTCGAAAACGGGAAACTGGTACCACCTCGGCTCAGGCTCACCGACACAGTCCCCTCAACCGATGCAGGATGAAGACAGGATAAACGTAGGAGGTCGCGGAGGTCCTCGGGAGCCTCGCACCTACGCGGCCATCTTGGTTGCGCGCTAGGCTCCTCTCCTCAAGGAGCATTCTTAGCATTTGCTGGACCTTATTGCTTCTGGGCTCTGTGGTGAAGTCCTTAATCATGTAATTTAAGGGTGAGCGGTATACTAAACACAACACAATTGCTTGAACAGTAAGGATGTACTATTTTGCTAGAGTCCGATTAATCCATTTGAGACCATTAGTGAAGCAAGTGTCTAGTTCACCTTATCCTTGCATCCATAGTTGCTTCATTCTGGTGTTCCTACTTGCTTGTCTAATTGGACAAACAATTTTTGGTTACACTTTTTGGCTCTGAAGGAACTTGCCAAACATGTTACACCGCAGACCCTAATTCTCTTGGTTTTTGGAACTTCTTTCTGCCGTTTCTGACTGTTTCACTGGTGCCTTGCCGCTATGTGTGATGATGGCTGTTAATGGGCATGCCTTTAGTTCCCTGTTGGTCCTGCATTCCAGATTTATAGTATGGACAAAGTCACTCAAGTAGGGATATCTGTCTCCGGCTTGTTACACGCACCTGGTGCATCACTAGCTGAAAGGAAACACTGTGGGAGTGGATTTGATTACTAGTTAATTTAGGAAAGTGGATGGCTTGAATTTGCAATATTTGTTAATCCGAAGAAAGAATCCGAGGTATGAGCCTTCTGTTTTTTAAATTTCAATCTGGGCAAATTGCAAATTAAATTGCCTGTTGCCCATTACCCCTTTCAATAACACATGCCTAAAGATGCAATGCCACTCCTAAGTGCTTATGATGAAGTAAACGCTAGCTGGATAGCAAAGACATAACCAGGGTATAAACTGTAGAGTTACAAGTGGAGGGAGGAAAGGAATTGTTTTTACTCCACCGATAAGAAGGTAATTAAAAAGAAAAATCAAAACATGTCACCTCTCATATTAGTTGTGTAGTACTGCAAAATAAGTCACGATAAACATTGTGCAGTCCACGTGCAGGCAGTCATCTGGTTAGGCCACTTGTCCAGCATGTGATGGGATGTAAACGGATGTCTGAGGTTATGCCTTGTGACTTCTAATTTGTTGGAAAATTAAGTTAACCATTCATGGCAGTTAAACATCCTCTTCAGTGTGCAATAAGGCACATCCAATGCATTTCTTAACTATTTAATGTAGTATTTTGGAATATTCAAAGAGTAGGCATACTAATCAAAATATGCACCAAAATATTGACTGTGTTTGTAAAATGTTTCACTCCACAGGCCAGTTGATAACACGCTTGCAATGCATGCTCAAAAAGAGCCTAAAGCTTTGTCCTTGGGGAAGCTTCAAGTGAACTCCATCAACTAAAGCCAATACCAATGCCCAAGCAGCCTTTACAGTTATAGATTAACCAGTTGCGCACATTTACATTTCTTTCAGGCTGTGGACATCCTGACAAGAAGGCTTGTTTCTTGTTTAACTGACTGTCCCTCCCTCGGCAACACAGCACAAGAGACTTCCTCCCTTCCACTTCATCTGAGGCATCTCAACTTTCAGAATTGACTGTCCCTGAATAGCTGTCTAAAAAAAAAAAAAGAAAAGTAGGGGAACCGTGTTTGTCAAATTAAAAAAGGCGCCACTCAGATCCTGCCCACTTCGACCTCTGGGGCTGTGCACCTAGATTTTTTTTTTTTTTAGAGGCTGGGATTACACTGCATCTGGTGCGCACACATTCAAACCTTTTCAAAGAGGTTGACACATGTACACTTAAAGAACATAGTTAGTTTAGCTGTGGCTAGGCTGCCCCAAATAATAATGATCTATTAGGTAACGGTTACTACTTATGTGGAAACATAGCACTTTCAGAATGCTGGTGTGACCTAAGCGAGAATGGTGTCTGAACTCGCATATTCACTTACTTATCCACCTACTCATTCACCTTCCTCCATGAGCTAAGCACCCACTCCAGATATCTGTCCGTACCTTATGCTTTAACTAGACATGTTCTGTGAGCGATGAAACCGTGTGTTAGTCTGCCCTGCTGGATCTGTTCTACAGGTAATGGAAGCTAGCACTTTGTGCCTTCTGAGAGATAGGGAAGCTTGCACTGCTGCTGCCAGGACGCACCTGTTCTTTTAAAAACCAGAGGTTGCATTGCTGCTGCCTAAATTGTATGTTATTTATTGGGGAAAGCTTGCAATTCTGCTGCTCTAGTTGTACTAGTCTTGTGAAGGAGGGAAATGTCCGCTGTCTCTGCCCAAGGCATACCTGGTTGATGAAGAGGTGTTCCCTATGTTTGTGAACATAAGAAAATAGAATGCACTTTCATAGCCTCAAAATCCCAAGATACAAGAAAATAAAACCTGGGTGGCACACCCTTCTCTGTCCAAGCAGCCAAAATATGGAACTCCTTACCCCCCCAACATAAGATTCACCGACAACCACCTTATCTTCAGAAAACTACTCAAGAATTGGCTCTTCCCCACAAAAGCACCATACGCAAACAGAAATATACAGCATATCCCTCTGTATATAAGCATTTATTTTTGCTATAGATATGTACCTATACATGTGTATTGCTTTGTATAAACCTGTCGAATAGTTATGTTTAAAAAAAAAAAACAATTTAAGTTCAACACTTGAAAACCAGAGTTTATTGAATGCATCTTTAATCTACTTCTACTTACTTCCTTTATGCATCTATATACCTTCCATGTACTTGGATCTATGTATTTATTACTTTCTTCAAAAAAGAGAAAAAACATGCACTACCCTATTTCTCACCTTATACCTCTATCAATATCGTTAATCTACATATACTTACTTCCTTTTTGCATCTATAAACTTTCCATATACTTATGGATCTACATATTTATTACTTTCTTCTAATTCAGCATATCCAATGCACTACCCTATTTCTCACCCTATACCTCTCTCAATATCTTTTACCTCAACTCTCACTCATCTCCAACTTCTTTCTTCTAGTCTTTCCAATGCACTACCCTATTCCTCACCCTATACCTCTATCAATATATCCTCTACATCCACTCTCTTTCATCTCAAACCCCATACCACTAATGACCCCCAAAATAGCCCTTTCTAGACTCTCCCCTACTCTACGCCTCCTTGCATCATCTGACACCTTTTTTACTATACTGATCCCCCAAAACAAGCCTTTCTAAACTCTTCCCTTTAACTCTTCCCCTCCACATCCCTTTTTACTCATCCCAAGCCTCCCGTTACTGCTATGACATCCCAAAAAAATAAAACAAAATCTCTAAATCCTTCACTCTTCTATCCCTGCACTATCCTTTTCAATCAAAATAACAGGCTAACATGTCCACTTATCACATTTTATATTTCACTATATTAATTCACCACTAATCCTTTATGGGTTACGAGTAGCTTGCTACTCGCCGAAAAAAGTGCTTCAACACCTCATTTGGGGTAGCAAGCACTATATATATGCAACCCTTTTTCCCCTCTTCTATCCCTCCGCTATCCTTCTCAATCCAAATAACTGACTAATATCCACCACTCTAATTACTTTCATATTTCACTATACTAATTCAACACTAATCCTTCTTGGGTTCCGGAGTAGCGTGCTACTCGCCGAAAAAGCGCTTTGACGCCTCATCAGGGGTAGTAAGTGCTATATAAATGCAATTACAATACAATTAGACTGTCTTAAGTCTTAGAGTAAAAAAATAATACTTGAAATAAGCTGGACTAGAGATAGTCAATAGTATTTTCCTAAGGTAAAGGATGTGTAGATTTTGTCATTGTGCGATTTAAATAAATTATTGGAAAGGTACAGAGATTTCAGACTTTCTAATAGGTCAAACGATACCCAAATGATTAGTCATGAGGAGGCAAGAGGACAAATAGTGACATAATGTTTAATCCGTTCTTGGGCCAACTGGCTAAGTTATGAAGACATTTCATGATTACAAGAAAAAAATGTTGTTCAAGCATAAAGACTGTTTCTTGACTCCAAGAGAGTAACTTCTTTCATCAATGGTTTAATTATATGGTTCCGGATTGAAATTTCAAACGGCTACTTCTGGCTGCAGATTCCTCACCTCATGAATGTCCAGGTGCCAAACTGGTTCCTCAAAACTTTGCAGTAGTCCTCCTGTACTAACACTGGTGGCCATTGTTCCAAGTCAACTCTGATTCCTCCTGAGTGTCATATCACAGATCTATATGTTGTGCCATGAGGTACTCGTATATTGGTTCTCTTTTTTCCATGCCATTCCTTGAGGATCCAGAGTGCTCTCTCTTTTGAAGTTGTTTTCCGTTCTAAAGGATTTTGTGGTGCTGTGGTTGCTGTGTCAAGCTATTCCATCTGCTTTTTGGTCTCTCACCATCCCGGCGTCTTCACCGTACGCGAGTCTGTGACTTCTAGATCCAATTTGGTTTGCTCCTTTATCTCAGCAGACTCCAGTGGATGGAAGGTGCCCCTCTAATGGGCTGCATAGTACAGAAAGGGTACTGGTGGTCCTGATCTTACTGTGGATGCAGGTCTTGAGGTAATTGGAAAGACTGGTTTTCTTTGCTGGTCTCTGGGCAGATTTTCTGTTCAGGGTCACCTATGGACTCGGGCCTGGACATAGTATTCAGATCAAGATTCTGCTCTGTTGGGAAGAGGCCTGGTACCAGTGTTCATCGTGCTGTCCGATCCGGTCCCAGCTTTTCTGGCAGCTGGTGCCGACTCCTCTCTAGTGGCAGCATTCACCCATGCTTTGCATTCGGACTCCCTCTGATGCTCATTTGAACTCTAAGGAGCCCTTTGTATGCCCCTATCCAAGCCTCTATCCCACTCCTCCCTGCTGGCAGTCTCTACTCAGACAATTGATTGGCTTCATGAACTAGTCTAAATGCTTTCCCTCTGATGCCAAGTGATGGCTGGCTTCCATGCAGCCTCGCGCCTGCAGGTGTCTTGGTTTTTGGCCGGTCGATGTAACACTGCATTGTTTTTGCTGATTTCTTTTGTTTTGTTGTGTTTTTGTTGTTCTTTTTGTCTTCCTCATATTTTTGGAGATCGTGTCAAAGTTCTGAAGAAAGTTTCTGTCTTAGTTCAAGCCAGCTTACACTGACATAATTTGCGATGGTTCGCCTTGCTGCTTTTGTATGTTCCTATCCTGGAGTGTCACCCCCTTGATGGTATTTTGTTATGTTATGCAGATTTGCAGAGCGCACTATCTCCCGGGACCTTATCCTGGCACTGAGCAGGTGTGAGTCTAACCATTCCTTGGGCATAGTGGGACGCCTGGATAAGCTATATCTTCAGCTTCTTGAGGAATTCAAGAAGTGAGGTGAAGGCTCTTACTGTAGCGATGTAGATTTATTAGTTTGGATGTTTTTAAGGGATGACCTCCTTTGTTTCCCTTTTTAGGTTGAGCCTGGGCAGGGCATGCGCTGCTCTGGGAAGCATGCTGTATTCGAGTATGGTGTTGAAGCCCGACCCACTCTCCGCCCATATTTTTAATTGGCTTGTGTCCTTCGTAAACGCTGGCATCTGATTCATTAATGGGCTTGTTAGTCCCTCGGTGCCGCCTGGTATTCATTTGTAACCTCCCATGAGGACTGGCCTTTTACATATGTTGTTACACGGTATGTCATATTTAGTCTGTAAGCACTATTTTCTTTAATGAGTTTCCCCTACTGCCGGCGTGACATGCTTTTATGCAACAGCTGCTCTCTAGCTCCTTGAATACATCTCCTCCCTTTCACCCTTCAAGCTAGCCTGGCTGATGAGGGGTGTTACCCTGAAACCCATCCCAGGATGTTTGTTTTCGGTCCAGGAAAGACCTGGCTTGGCAGTTTGGGATGGACTGTTCCCATGAGGAACAGGGTCAAGACTGATTTAAATATGGCTGGGTCTGAACTGGGGTGGCGAAGTCAGCTAAAGAGCGATGATGGATTCAACCAGGATCTGTGACTGAGGGTGAGTGTCTGAAAAGTTTCAGCGCTCCGTCCATCATCTCCTTGTGTTTTTCCTTGCTTCATAGTTGCTCTGATTCCCTTGCTTCTCATTGGTCAACGTCTGTCAGTTTAACTTTCTTTTTTGTTTGTCTGTTCTGTGAAGCATGGACAAAGTCCTGGTCTTCACCCTATGGACGCACACTTTCAGAGGTACTTTTCTTTTTTAGTTTACTTGTATATCTCCATAAGACTGCATGTTTTTGCAGGCCGTCTTCCACATTCCCTGCTCCGTATCATTGATTCCTCTCCCAATGGCTGTTGTCTTGCTGTCGCCTCCCGCTGTAACTGTTGTTTCTCGCCCTACCACCATGCGTTGTCTTGCGGCCCCCTAACGCCACTGTGCGTTGTCTTGCTGCTGGAGCTCATCCTCCTTTACTGCGGGTAAGTTCACAAGTGTCCTCACTTTTCTTACAATACCATTTAGCTAAGTTTGTTACTGAGGGTTTCAGGAAACTGTCTCAACCCGACCACCCAGCAAAGCAGCCTAACAAATAACTGCCTGTTTAAATAAAGTAATCACTGCTTGCACGCTGTGCATCTGTACTGCCGTTCTGCATCAGCATATAGCGACTTTAGTAGGTGGGTTCCTAAAACTAAGCATCAAACAGGTAACGCGGTCCGTTTTGTGTAATATCTGGTATCCCCTTGGAATCATGTATCACCCAGCTCTTCAGCTCGGTAAGCTCCCCTCTTCAGCAAATTGTGAGTTTCGGTAAGGATGTGTGTTCAGCAGCTCATGCAGCCATATGCAAGACACTAAACCCACTTTTTCTTGCGTCCACAAACTGCAGAAGTAATTTGTCAACGCTGGCCGCATCATAGTTATTTGTTTTTTGTACTTTCAAACTTGCTGCACAGCAGCCACGGTGTCATTTGCAGTGATGCCTACCATATTTAGTGTATATCAGTTCTTTAGTTCCTGCCCTCAAGGCTCTGTTACAGCTTCCTTCCTTACAGGGAACGTATGCAAAGTTACTGCTGGCATAAGTGGCTAAGAATGACATTTGAGATTTTTCTCATTGCCCAAAAACTTCCTCAATTTCTTTACATACAATCAATGATTAATGCCATTCGAAAGTGATGTTTTTCATCTTCAGCAAGCTGTGGAGAATTGTACTTCTTATTTAGCTAAAAGCCGAAAATTTTGATTTTTCACAGCCTGCTGGGCAGAAAATCTGGATTTTATTAAGGACACGGAGGCCAAGATTATGCAAATTCTCCTTTATTGCCACAGCTCAGCAGTATCAATGAAGAGAATATAGAACTTCAGTAACATTCCAATAAAGTATAAAGTCTGTGAACATGCAGTTATCTCCTTTCTTTGTCAGGAGCTGCGAACAAGAATAAATTCAGGAACAAACCTAACTTAAAGTTGATGTAGATGAGTTGTGGGCCCCCCCCCCCCCCGTCTGTGTGACCAGGTGACGGTGGGCGCTGCGGAGTGGCGGCTGACTGCGGTGCTTGAGAGGAGTGGAGCTGGCTGACCTGCAGTTCCAGGGAGCGGTGGCCTTGCGGCTGGCGGGGCCTCTGGAAGGAACTCGGCCGGCACGTCGGCCGGTGCCGCACCAGAGGAGGTATTGTGCGAGCGGAGGCCTAGTGCGGATGGGGAGTCGGCTGGCAGACTTGTACGGTGAGTGGGGGGGACCGGCTGTCGGTCCGGGCAGCGGCGCGAGTTTTGGTGCGTGTCCCCCCCACCCCATATCTACTCCCTGTGTCTGGCAAGGACTGCTATCTTCACCCCCCCATATCTCACGGTGGAGGGGAGGGATCGGCTGCCTTATCGGGCAGCGACTGGCCGCAGCACAGAGCCCCCTTCTGTACTGGCACTGTAGGTTCCGTGCTGGCACACGGAGCTGTGGTGGCGGCTAGATCCGTCCTGAACTGGGCATAATCGGCCATCTTACCGGGTGGCAACGGACGCTCCCTTGCAGGCGGGCCTTGATGGGGTTGCCCCCTCCTACCCACCTGATCTTAAGGCATCATTGGGCCCCCGCTTGCCGGTGCTCCCAGGCGGAGGTTGGCGGACCCCGGGTTTAGTGGGGGTCAGTCCGGGCTTGCCTGTCCAGCGGTGGGTCAGGCCCTAGGAGGGGGGACTTTTCGGCCATCATACCGGGTGGCACTGGGGGTCTCGGCGTCCTCCGGCTGTCAGAGTGGGTAACGTCCGGATCGACTGGTCGCTCGAGGGACCCTAGAGATGGCAGCGGAGGTACCTGGGTACGGAAGTGGGTCTGGGGTCACACCCCCAGGCTCCGCCGAGCCACAGTACCCCTAGGAATCCGGGATCCACATTGTTGTTGCAGCGCCCCTACAGTTGACGGTATCCACGGACTACTTTCTTCTGGCGAGGTCCTCGTGTGGCCCGTGGACACTCCACACGCCTGCAGGTCCCTGGATCCCCTCCCCCTCACTGATCTTTCATTCTATCAGGGACTCTTGCGGCCACAGTGACATTGGGACTGGCCCCCGGCAATGGGGAGGGACAAGGGCCCCAAGCCAACGCCGTCTGCCACACAGACCAAAATGGACCGGTTTACTACTTCCGAGTTGGAACCTCCTGGGGGGGTGGCAGGGGGATCCCCCCCTCCCCCCAAGACAAGGATCTGGCCACCATCCTTCAGGCTAACAGTGCATCTCAGACGTCCGTAGAGGGAAAGATAGGGGAAATCAAGGTGGACGTGTCCCTCCTCAGACAGGACCTTCGCAACACCACCGCCCGACTGACAGAGGCTGAATCCCGCATCTCCACAACTGAGAACATCTCCGAACTTGAGGATCAGGTGGCCCAACTTCGTGCTCGTACCGGGGAGCTCCACAGGCGTGCCGAGGATGCTGAGAACCGCGCACGTCGCAACAACCTTCGCCTGGTGGGGTTTCCCGAGGGGGTGGAAGCGGGGCAAGCGGCCACTTAAGCTGAACAATGGTTTCGGTCCTGGATGCCGGGAGAGGCTCTGTCGACTTGGTTTGTTGTAGAGAGGGCCCATAGGTCCTTGGCGCCTAGGCCTCGTCCCGGTGCCCCGCCCCATCATCCTTAAAATCCTCAACTTCAAAGACCGTGATGCAATCCTATGGGCGGCCAGGGCGAGAGGTCCCCTCAGGTTCCAAAATCATGTTATTATGGTATTCCTAGACTACACCCGGGAAGTTCAGGACCTCCGGCGCTCCTACACGGAGGTTAAGAAGAAGCTGCGCACTCTGGGCATGCAATATCCGCTCCAATTCCCGGCACGCCTTCGAGTCATTTTTCAGGGCAAAACACAATTTTTCGAATCTGCCCTGGTGGCGTGGGCATGGCTGACGGAGGAACGTCCCCTCCGCCCTCGGCACGAGGACTCCTCAGAACACACGGGGCCAAAAACGCTGGGACGCCAATGGCAGCGTCGCACAAGGTCCCGTAAGGGGCACCAACTACGCGCTTCAAGCCCCCGATTCCCTCAGTGGGGTGGCCCCTGACCACCGTGACTCCTCCAGTCAATCAGGCTCTCCGCCGCGAAGCAGGCGCCGCTCCACAGAAGACTTAACCGGCTCATCCCCACCGCGGGTCCAGGTGGACCGTGACTTTCCTCGCACTCCAGGTGATCCACGACCCTCATGGCACATATGTGATGGTATGCGGCTCTTTGGCCGGCTCCCTGCTCAACCTTATGTCCCTATACTCGCCTCCCTCGTTGCTTAGCTCTACACTGGCACAGACTTCCACCCTCCTAACCTCTCTCCCCCTGGGAGTCACGGTTGTGGGGGGAGATTTCAATGCAGTCTCCAATCCGGCCGTAGACTCAACGGGCCCTCCTTCCGCTGTCCGCATTGCACAAGCCAAACAATTGAGGTCTTGTCTGAATCACTGTGCCTCTGTGATGCGTGGCGCACGTGGCACCCACGTGCCACCCATTTCACTCACACCTCCGCAGACCACCACACGCAGGCACGCATAGACATGATCTTTCTCACTGCCACTGACTGTTTGACAGTTGTAGATACTAGTATCCTACCCAGGGGAATTTCAGACCACTCGCCGGTACTCCTCAGTACGGGGACTCCCCCTCCCTCGGCCCATCAAACGTGGAGGAGGAATACATGGTTCCTCCAAGATAAAGAATTTCGGAAGGCAGTAGGGAAGGAGCTCGAGCATTACTTTCTCACCAACGAGGGCTCCGTATCCTCCCCCGGGACCCTATGGGAGGCCGGGAAAGTAACCATTCGGGGTTTCGCGAAAGGGCAACTTAAAAAGCAGAGGCAGGAGCAGCACCGGGAAATCACCGCAAAAGAAGCGCAGGCGCTTCGTTTGGAGCAGTCCCTTTCCCGGCTTGACGACGCGGTCCAAAGCCGACAACTAGCCCTTCTCCGGTCCAAGATTAGACAACTATCTATAGACGCGGCCAAGCTACTATGGAGGTCCTCAGAGGCAAGAATCTATGGATGGGGAGACAAAAACGGCACGATTTTACACAAGCTGGCTACCTTCCCCAGGGCGAACCGAATAATTCCGGAAGTAGTAAACTATCAGGGTTTGGTATGCAACGCCCCCTCAGTGATGGCAAGCACGTTCGCCAGCTACTATCGGCACAAACACCCGAATCATCGCTCCGTGTTTTCCTTGGAAGGAGCCACGTCAGTCTCCCCCAGTTAAAGACGGCAGCCCAGGAAGATCTAGACCGCCCCCTCTCTAAGAAAGAAATTGAGGAAGCCATTTCTCTCACGTCCCCGGGCAAGACTCGGGGACCAGATGATCTCCCCCAAGAATACTACGCGGCTTATTGCGACACACTGGTGCCCCACTTGGCTAGCCTTTTTCAAGAAGCCCATGATCGGGGCTCCTTCCCGCCGGAGACGGACATTGCCACTATTGTGGTCCTTCCTAAATCCCAGCCTCCCTCCCGTCACTGTGCGGACTATCGTCCCATATCCCTCCTCAATACTGAAATCAAACTCTACGCCAACGTCTGGGCCCAACGGCTAAAGCCATATCTGCCCAAGCTGGAACATCAGGACCAATGTGGCTTCATGCCCACCCGACCCGGCACGGCCTTCGGATGGTGCAGCTGGCTTTGGCCCACCGACACCTACTTACTCCTATTTGGCCCTCCTCCTTATATATTTCGAAAAAGCTTTTGATTCGGTGGATTGGGTATATCTCCAAGATGTGTTGGCTGGGATGGGATTTCAGCCCCGGTTCTGGGCACTGGTCCGAGTACTGTACGCGCAGCCGAGGGCACGGGTGCTGGTGAATGGCGTCCTGTCCGAGGCCTTTCCCATAGCATTTGGCCCCTGTTGTTCGCCTTGGCAATGGAACCCTTGGGGGTCCTGGTGCGGGTGGATACCCATGTTAGGGGATGGGAGTGGCCAGGCACCGAAACGGACAAGATCGCGCTCTACACGGACGACTTCCTGCTCTTTCTGGCGGAGCCCCCCTCCTCGTGGCCGCATTGTCTCCAGTTGTTGCGAGCGTTTGGGCAAGCGTCAGGTCTTCGGCTGAACCCCGGGAAATCTGTATTGGTCCCACTTCACCTGTCAAGGGACTGTTATGACTGGCAGTCTAATATTCCAATCCGGCATAACTCTTTTAAATACCTGGGAATATGGATTACCATGCTCCCGGAGCTGGGCTAGTCCCTCAACGTAACCCCTCTGGTCAGAAATGGAGGACGTTGCCCCTGAACCCTCTGGGCCTTGTTTAAAATATTGATTCTCCCCAGATTCCTTTATGTCCTCCAGAACACGCCGTTCTGTTTTCCCAGACCCTGGTTTAAGGAGTTGGATGGGCTATTTACCAAATTTGTATGGGGCGGTGGGAGGTCGCGTCTGTCGCTCTCCACATGTCGGATCCCATCCTTCGATGGGGGCATGGCCATGACGCACCTGTACTTTTTAGCCACACGTTTGCTGGTGGTCCACGATTGGTTTAACGGGGGATGGTCCGACCCGGCCTATCGGCTGGAGCTGTGCGAACTGGGATTTTCTAAAGTACAGGCCATGTTGTACAGGGGACCCGTCCCGCTTCAGCTGCCAGAAGTGACGTGTTCGGTATTCCTGGCTTGGTGGGCTTCGCTGCGCCACACCGGCTGGACCGGCAAATTGACCCAATGCACCCCCCCTCTGGCAAGGGGCTTGGATATGGGAAGTAAGTGGTCTGTTAAATGGTAGCGGCAGTTTCAGTCGATATCTTCCAAGTATTTTGCCCGGCGATAATCGCCTCTCATACCACTCGATAATTTACCAATAAAAGAGGCAGGCGCCGGAGACTGGAAGGCAGGAAACAAGGTTTTATTCCGTCGGAGCAGAACACATCAGATCAGACAGCAAGGTATCGTCACGAGGTGCTCTAACTGCATCTCTGAGACCTGGTCTCTTATACACTGGTTTATTGCTTTATTACACATAGTACATTCTTGTGATTCCCTTGATGTGCGGGGAAATATCCCCTGAAGCCCCGGTTCAGATCCGATCCCACACATAGATACAGTAGAAGTTCCCACCCTACCCGCAGTGGGAGATGGCTATCGCGCAGCAGGGAATTCCGCTAATTCCCGGGGGTGTGTGCAACTGGCCGGGTCTCAGGGGGTAGGGGCTTTGATTCTACTGTAATCCCTTTGATGTGGGGTGTTTCCTTTACAGTAGGGGCAATAAACTGCATCCGCAGGGCTAGGTGATGGCCTGGGACCAGTTCGGTCAATGGGGCGCAGAGGAAGGGGGTTATCAAAGGAGAGGCATGACCATGTATGGGTTTGTCGGTCGGAAGTGGTTCCGTAGCAGGATCGCGCAGAAGGAGAGGGTTTATGGCCTGTATGAGAGAGCGGGGGTGGCCAGCGCGCGGGGGATGCTCGCAGCGCCAAGGGGACCGCGCTGGCGATTGACAATGAGTGGGGTGTCTAAAATGGCGGCCGTGCATTCGTTGTGCGTGACGCTGGGGAGAGGCAAGATGGCGCAGATGATGTTCAGTTTGCACGCTAAATTTCCACAGTCCTCCCTTTTAACATATCTCGCCAGCTTGCCTAGTTTGGATCTATCCCCATAATACCCCGTACCTCCACCTCGTTCAGAGCTTTCATCCGCTCGGTTTCAAAGTCCAAAGTCTTAGGGCAGATGCAGTTCATAAAAAGCGAACATAAAGGTGGCAGACACTGAATCCCCAAGCAACATCCACATAGTATCACAATGGGTATCAGGATAAATGAAAACAGCCTCCATCCCCAACCTTTAATAGTGTCCCAAAACCAACTCCCCAGCGACCATTCTTCTTGTTCTTGATGGACCTCTGCGGACAGTCTGTGGAGGTGTTCAATTGCTTTGTAGACTGAGGGTGAGTTATCCGGTACGTAGGTACAACAGCTGGACCCAATGATGCGGCATGCTCCTCCACGATCTGCTAGAACCACGTCTAGAACAAGGCGGTTCTGGAGAGCCACCAGGCGGACGGCCTGAAGCTCAGCGGTGTTGTTGGCGAGGGCGCCAGCTGTAATGTTCATTGCCGTTTCGACTGCCTGGGTTAAGTGGCGGATGGCACGGCTGTTTGCCATTGGACCCCAGAGAGGAACAAGGCCTTTGACTGCGTCCATGAACTGTGCTCTGGTGGAGTCGGCCTGAACAATGTCTTTGGCCCGTTTCTGTCGGTGATGGTTTGTTGGAGCCACATACGTCGGAGGAAGGACAAAGGCGATGTAGCAGGTGCCTCCCCAACCTTTCGGAAGCCAGGTATAGGCCTTAGTACCGCAGATGAAGTACATATTCGGGGAGGCAACAAAGGAGGGTGGGTCAACTGAGTCCAATGTTCGGGTGATGAGGCAGGAGCTGTGGCCCACCAGCTGTGCCCCCAGGCCTTCGAGGCATACAGACCCAGTGACGTTGATGACGGACAGGGCCACTGTTAGGGTGGCGGCCGTTCGTTTCCGGAGGTAAGAGAAGGTGGGTCTGGCTGGATTGTTGAACACTTGCATTTCAACTCGTTCTTTGGCAGGGATGTCCATGTGAAAGGAAGTGTTCGATCTCAGAGGGCAGAAGAGGGCAGAAGTTCTTCCAGTTTTGTTCAGCCAGAACCCATGGTAGAAGTGTGATATGGTTCTGCCGGAAGTGGCATTGTCCTTGTAGCTTTCTTGCAGGAGGATTAGCCAGGCGAGGCAGGAGCCATGGACAGAAAAAGGTGAAGGGATGAAAGGGATAGAGTGTCCAGTGGCATGTGGTAGCAGTCCACAGATCCAGCAATTAGTGGCGTTGGTAGCAAGATTGTGTTGGTGGAGCAACTGCACAAAGGAGTTATTCCAGAACTCCTTACGCCTTTCTCGGAGTTGGGGTGAAAGCGAGATCAGATGATGTTCTTTCGTGGTGGTAGGTTGAACGGTGGCCAGTAATGTCTTATGAGCGGGTGTGCTCTCCTCCATGATCCAGAAGGCGACCATGAGGAGAAGGCAAAAGAGAAGGGTAATGAAAAGTGCAATAGTCTTTAAGCTGTGCATTCGGTCAGTTTTTGGGTTTCTGTAGTGGATCTTCGGACGTCCGGTTGCTTCCATCATCTTCATGTTGGGCGCTTCCATCACCTTCAAGAGACTCGGTAGCGGGCAGAACCACAGACTTTGTTTGGTTTCTCTCCTGGTGGCTTTTGGGGTGACTAGGCTACCGCTTTGAGATTCTCACTTAGCTTGTGGTCTGCTTAGCCGAAGTTCTCTCCTTTCGTCGTAAGTTATACCCTTCTTTGGATGGCACAGTGGGATCAGGATATCTTACTAACTCGAGTGTCTCTGTATCTGGGCAGCGGCTCAGGGATGGTCGATCTTTGTCCAGGAGTTCTTCTTGGGCGGTGATGCTGTTCAGGGTCGGTGATACCTTCTTGCAGTGGTGTGCATGCAGCCAATTGCGTTTCCCCTCCACTCGAAGAGCTGTTCGGGTGGTGATCAGGACTTGCAGGGGACCCGTCCACCGGGGCTCCAGACTCTTGGTGCGTTGGAAGTTACGCACTAAGACGAAATCGCCGGGTTGGATGTCGTGTCCCGGGCCCCTGGAAACATCGGGAATGGCGTGCAGCACCTGCTGATGGATAACAGACAATGTCTTAGTTAGGTTATACAAATAGTCAGACATGAGGACGTCCGGGACGTCGTGGATGGATGATGGTTTTGGTGCAGTCCAAAGGTTCATGGGCCGCCCGAAGACGACCTCGTAGGGGGTTAAGTGGTGTTTGGTGGGGGTGGAACGCATTGATAGCAATGCTAGCGGGAGAGCGTCTGGCCATCTTAGCCCTGTGGTGGCGACTATTTTTGCTATCTTAAGCTTCAACGTGGCATTGTGTCGCTCAACCAAGCCTGCAGATTGGGGATGGAAGACCGCGTGGAACTTCTGTTTTACCCCCAACCCTTTTAAGATGAGTTGGATAACTTCGGCTACGAAGTGGGGGCCATTGTCGCTCCACAAAATTCGACAAAGGCCGTATCGGGGGAAGAATTCCTTCAGTAGTACTTTTGCAGTAGTCATAGCGGTGTTGTCGTGGGTTGGGTAGGCTTCCACCCACTTGCTGAAGGCACACACAACGACAAGCACATACTTTAAACCTCGGCACCTTTCTAGCTGGACGTAGTCCATTTGTAGGACTTCAAAGGGGTGATTGGGGACCCCAAACCCTCCCCGGGGTACAGCAGTTCCTTTCCCAGGGTTGTGTTGGAGGCATACTAGGCATTGTTGGACCAGTCGTTTGGCTGAGTCTGGTATTCTGTCGTTGTGCCAGACTTTGGAGATGAGTTCGATCATGGGGGCAGACCCTATGTGTGCGGGGGAGTGTGCCATGGTCAGCATGGGGATCAAGTATGAGTCGGGTAGCAACCATTTGTTCGAGTCTTTAGTTCGCCAACAACCGTCATCGTCCTTCAATCCTATCCGGGCCCATTCAGTTAATTCGTGTGGTGTGCTGGCTAATTGGATATCCCTAATCGTTTCCCTAGCATCCTTCCAATTCTCAGTTTGTGACCTGGTCACGTACATGCGGGTCGTGGACCTATTCTCGGCTGTGGTTCGGGCAGTAACGTCAGCTAGTGCATTTCCCTGTCCTACAATGTCTGTCACCTTCTTGTGTGCCTGGCATTTGATCACAGCCAGCCGTGTGGGGAGGAGGACTGCTTCGGTCAGGGCAGAGACTAGATCTCCATGCAGGATGGGTGTGCCATGCGAGGTCAAGAATCCCCTCTCTTTCCATAAGAGCCCAAAGTGGTGAACTACCCCGAAGGCATACTGACTGTCTGTGTAAATGTTTGCGGTTGTCCCTGCTGCCAGGATGCAGGCTCGTGTGAGGGCAATAAGTTCAGCCGCCTGTGCGGATCGCTGGGTGATGCGGGCTGTCTCAACAACGGTTCGGGCCGTGGTGACTGCATAGGCAGCTGAGGTGGTGCCATCGGGGAGCTTGATACACGAGCCATCCACCCACAGTTCTCCGTCAGGGTTCGGGAAGGCAGTATCCCGGAGGTCAACCCTACTCTTGGTCTGTTCGTCGGTGAGGGTCACACAGTCATGTATAGGGGACGCATTAGGGTCAGTGTCAGGGAGAGGTAGTAGAGTGGCTGGATTCAGAGTGGTGCATCGTTTCAATGTGATGTGGGGTGCAAGCAGAGTCAGTTCGTACCCAGTCAGTCGTGCGCTAGTCAGGTGTTGAGTTTTGGTTTGGTTCAGGAGGGTATCAACAGCATGGGGCACCAATACAGTGAGGGGGTTCGAGAGCACGATCCCCTCACTTTGTCGGATAGAGACAGCAGCGGCGGCTACTGCTCGAAGGCAGGCGGGCAAGGCTCTGGCTACGGGGTCGAGAGTGGCAGAGAAGTAGGCACAAGGGCGTTGTTTAGGGCCTATGGACTGGGTTAGGACAGACAATGCGCATCCCTCCCTTTCGTGGGTGTACAGGGAGAAAGGTTTAGTGTAGTCTGGGGTTCCTAGGACTGGGGCTGAGCAGAGGGCGTCTCGTAATTCCTTGAAGGAGGATTGGCATTCGGGTGTCCATGGGAGGGGGAAGGGGGTATCTTTGGCCAGCAGGGAAAGCAGAGGTTTTACGATAAGACTGAAATTTGGCAACCACTGACGACAAAAGGAGGTGAGGCCCACTAGGGACCGCACTTGCTTCTGAGTTTTGGGAACAGGGGTTTCTAGGATGGTTTGAATTCGGTCAGGGGTAAGTTTCCTCCCATCTTTGGATAGTAGGTGGCCTAGATACGTTACTTGGGGCTGGCAGAATTGCAATTTCTTTCTGGAGACCTTGTGACCGTTCTCCGCAAGGAAGCGAAGGAGGTGAATGGTGGCCGTGACGGCAAGAGGGGTGGTGTCGGCCGCCAAAAGAATGTCATCGACGTACTGTATCAATGCCACTCCATCGGGTAGTTGGACTGCATCTAGCTGCCTCTTGAGGGCTTGGCTGTAAATACTGGGACTCTCAGTGTAGCCTTGGGGTGCCCTACAGAATCTGTACGAACGGGCTTTTAAGGTGAAGCCGAACAGGTAGCGGCTGTCTGGGTGGATGGGGATGGAAAAGAATGCGTTCTTGAGGTCAATAACAGTAAAGATGGTGGCGGTGGATGGAATCAGGGTGAGGATGGTGGTGATGTCTGAGACTACGGGGTACTGGGGTATGACTACTTTGTTAACCTCCCGCAAGTCAACAATGAAACGGTAGGCTTTCTCATCCCCCTCGCCTTGCTTCTTTACAATGGGTAGGATAGGGCTGTTGCAAACATTACTCACTACTTCTTCTACCACTCCTGCCTCGACCAGGGACTCGATGATTTCCACCAATGCCTTCTCGCCTTCGGGGGATATCCGATACTGAGGAAGTTTTGGGAGCACTGCGTCCGGTCGGACGGTTATGTGTACCGGGTCGATCACCATGCGCCCTACATCTGAGTCGGTTTTAGCCCATAGATGTGAAGGTAATGTGTCGAGTAGGGACATATCAGCATCGGTTATAGAGAGCATGTGCCGAGTGTGACAGGGTCTGAACAGATCTGGGTTATCGTGTAGGATGACTCGAACTCCGTCTGGGGAGCATCTGATAGTGGCTCGAAAATGTTTTAGCAAATCGAGTCCCATAATAGCATCGGGGGTGTTGGAGGAGAGCAGAAAGGTCGTGTCAGTGGTGTTATCTTCCAAGTCAAAGGGGATTGGTGCCGATAAGGGGTTAGTGGAGGGCGTTCCGTCAAAGCCTATTGAGGTTACGTGTGAGCCAGACAAGGGTGCCCTAGGAATCAGTCGTTTAGATAACGCACTACGTGTCGCCCCAGTATCTACCAGGAATGGAGATTTTGTGCCCAAGACCTTAGCGGTGACGTAAGGACCTTGCTGGTCAACACGGAGTTCGACTGGATCCCTCCCTTGCCCCTGGCGGTCCTATGCGAAGTCATGAGTGCTTTCATAGTCGGACTGCTGACACTGGTTTTGCCGGGGGCGATCAAAGGTGTTTGGTCTGCCTGGCCTGTCGTTGATGGTGTTGTTCGTGTGCCCTCGTCCCTGTTCTCTATTTCTGGGGTCATATGCTGCGTCTCTGGGGCCCCTATTCTTGTTCAATTCCAGAAGGACCGGGCACTGGGATTTCCAGTGTCCGAACCCTCTACAGAACGCACATTGATTTCCATCTAAGTCTCTCCGTCTGTTGTAGGGTGTAGGTGTATGGTCTCTAGGGGGTAGCTTTCTAGGGGCGGTTGGTTGGTAGTTCTCTTTCGGGGGTTCCCTTCCTATGGTCACCCCTTGCAACTGAGCTATCATCACCCTCTCCTTTAATTCCTTTTTCTTTTTCTCCGACGCCCTATCGTTCTCGTTTTTCTGGTTTTCGTAGTATTGGGCCATCTGGAGAATTGCTGCGGGTTTGGAGGCTGCCCAACTACTCTCGCTGGTCTGTAGTTTCTGGGAAACTTCTGGCGACAGACCCTTTACATAATTCTGGACAAAGAGGTGGTGTCCGGTTGCGGTGGTCATGTCTTGGCCACTGTAGTCGGAAAACACAGTCTCGAATCGGGAGAAGTATTCAGACACGTCTTCCTGGGGTTTCTGGCGGCAAGCCGTCACTATCGACCAGTCTACCTTTCTTTCAGGGATTAGAGTCTTCAGCTTTTGTACAATCTTATCTGGGAGCTCTAGGATGGCTTTCGGGGGTTTCTGTCCTGGTTCTCGCTGTTTATCTATGGTATCGAGTTGTACCCAGGTATATCCGAACGGCTCAGCGTGGTCAACTTTCCGGATTTGTTTCCACACATCAGCCGGCAGACATAGCCCAAAGAACAAGTCGATATCTGCTAACGTCATTATCGTTGAGCCTAAGGCTGTACCTAATTCAGTGTAGAAGGCAGTCGGGTTCTTTCTCAAGTCGGGTAGGGTCTTTCTAAAGGTCAAAATATCTTGCCGGTCCCACGGCTGGTAGACCCAGTTATATACAACCCTTCCCTTCGCATCTTGGTGGTTGATGTCGTCGTGTGTTCCCTGACCCCGTGGGGGGACCCAGTAGGGGGCAGCTTCTTTAATGGGCATCATGGCCTCGGCCCTTCCTCCCTGGGGCTTAGTTGCCATGGGGGTTTCCGTTGTGGTTGTCTGTCCATGTTCTTTAAGGTGTCGGTAGACCTCGAGTGTACGAGTGAAGAGGTTCGTTACATCGCCCTCTCTTTCTTCCCCAATGTCTACCTTCCTATATAGGGCCGCTAGGCCTTCGGGACCTTTATCGTGGTACCTATTCTCATATGTATTCAGGGTGCGATAACAGAGCCGTACGACGAAGTGTCGTCTGCGGCTGTCGGCATACGATTTATACACGTCCGTTATATACTCCTCACTTTCTTTTCGCTCCACCAGCGTCCCTACTATCTTGTCAATTCCTGCTCGTTCATCTTTAGTTAACCGATTCATTCTGGTGGACTCTTTCTTTCCTATCTCATGGTCGTCTAGCGTGGTAGTCGACGTTAGGTTTAGTACAAGAGGTTCAGCCGGCGCGGAGGCCGTGAGGGCCGAGGCCCCTGTACTGCTTTCGTTCGTGTTCGGGGGTTGTGGGTGTTGCACTACTGATTGGGAGGGTGCATACGGAGGGGGCATGTAAATGGTCGGGGGACCTAACAGTAATTCGTCATTCGTTTGCTGCCTGGAGGACAACACAGGGTAGAGCAAAGAAGGGGACCTAACAGCGTACTGGCCTGAGGTTTCGGGCTCCTGGCTTAGCTTAGTTTCCCTTCTCTCTTTTATGTCTTCTTCTAACTTTTTAGCGGCAAGGTGAGCTGCCTTTCGTAATTCCTTTTCTGCTTTTACTTCTTCCCTCTTTTTCCGTTGCGTCGCTTCTTTACGCCACATGCCAATACTGTCAAGCATAGTAGGCGTCGTCTTATTGCTACGCAGAGCTACTTCTAGCGCTTCTATCTTGCGATCGTCGAAGGATCCCATCAGTGGCCACTGACTTTCGGGCTCCTTCTTGGTATATTTATGCCACAGCTTGCTATAAGCCACGGCGACTAGTCCATATTTAGTGAACATGTCCTTATTAGGGGTGCCTTCCAGTGGAGCCGGGTGGTTCACCTCTAATAAGCGGTCCGGGCAGAACCAACTACCAATCAGTGGGGAGAAGATAGGCATGACGGGTTTCAACGGGGACAAAAGTCAGCACTACCTATCTTTTCACTGCTTGCAAAGACTAGACAGAATATCTCTATTCCTCGTTATTTGTAAGCAGAGAATACCTCCAAAGAACCAATATCGAACAACTAGTGTTCGGACAATCAATCAATCAATCAATGGGGAGATAAAGATAGGCACGACGGGTTTCAACGGGGACAAAAGTCTGCGTTACCTACCCTTCACTATCTGCAAAGGGAGAGAGAGAGAGAGTATTTCTACTCCTCCCCGTTTGTAGACAGCGAATATCTCAAAAGAGAACAATCAATGAGCACAATCAATGAGCAATACTAGTATTCAATCAATCAATCAATCAATTATTTCGCACTTTTGTCGTGTTTCACGACCTTACCCGGACCGCATGGACAGTTTCTCGTCTTCCGCCTCCAGCGCCCGATCGTCCTCTATTCTCCGTATTTGCCGCGGCACTCCTGATGGTTCCCAGTCAGGACCGTAGATCACTCGAGAGAGGTCTGCTCGGAACCAGTGAAGTTCGGATGATCGGCTGCCAGACGAGGGTCTATTGGGCAGGAGCTCTCCCGATCGTTGCAGTCGTTCACTCTGTCGTCGGGACCTCTCCCACTGGATCCACGTGTCGCTGATGGGCCCCACGTTTGGGACGCCAATTGTTAAATGGTAGCGGCAGTTTCAGTCGATATCTTCCAAGTATTTTGCCCGGCGATAATCGCCTCTCATACCACTCGATAATTTACCAATAAAAGAGGCAGGCGCCGGAGACTGGAAGGCAGGAAACAAGGTTTTATTCCGTCGGAGCAGAACACATCAGATCAGACAGCAAGGTATCGTCACGAGGTGCTCTAACTGCATCTCTGAGACCTGGTCTCTTATACACTGGTTTATTGCTTTATTACACATAGTACATTCTTGTGATTCCCTTGATGTGCGGGGAAATATCCCCTGAAGCCCCGGTTCAGATCCGATCCCACACATAGATACAGTAGAAGTTCCCACCCTACCCGCAGTGGGAGATGGCTATCGCGCAGCAGGGAATTCCGCTAATTCCCGGGGGTGTGTGCAACTGGCCGGGTCTCAGGGGGTAGGGGCTTTGATTCTACTGTAATCCCTTTGATGTGGGGTGTTTCCTTTACAGTAGGGGCAATAAACTGCATCCGCAGGGCTAGGTGATGGCCTGGGACCAGTTCGGTCAATGGGGCGCAGAGGAAGGGGGTTATCAAAGGAGAGGCATGACCATGTATGGGTTTGTCGGTCGGAAGTGGTTCCGTAGCAGGATCGCGCAGAAGGAGAGGGTTTATGGCCTGTATGAGAGAGCGGGGGTGGCCAGCGCGCGGGGGATGCTCGCAGCGCCAAGGGGACCGCGCTGGCGATTGACAATGAGTGGGGTGTCTAAAATGGCGGCCGTGCATTCGTTGTGCGTGACGCTGGGGAGAGGCAAGATGGCGCAGATGATGTTCAGTTTGCACGCTAAATTTCCACAGGTCTGCAGGGGTTCAAAGCCTGGAACCTCATAGGCATATCACAGCTTGGGGATGTCTGAGTTGGGGACCACATGCTTTCCTTCCAAGATATGCGCAATCGTTATTTCCTGCACCCCTCCCAGTTTTATAAGTATTTGCAATTAAAACACGCCCTTCACGTACACATCGCAGACAACACTATGCTCCCGGAATACAGCCCCACGGAGGCCCAGACGCTGCTGGGGGACTTGGGAAGGGGGGGTATCTCCTGGATATACCGTACTTTAATCAACAACAATCCCACCTCGTTGGACAGACTGAAGGAACAATGGGCAGACTGGGTGGGGCCACTGGATGAGGTGGATTGGGGCGACGCCCTCATGGCGCCCAAAACCATTACCGCCTCCGCCAAACTTAGACTCATCCAATTATACTACTTGCACATCGCTTACCTCACTCCGGTCCGCCTTTATCGAGTGGGCCTTCGCTCTGATACGTCCTGCGCTAGGTGCGGCCAGGCCCCAGCACATTTTTTTCATGTGGTCTGGACCTGTCCCCGGCTGGCAACTTTCTGGAGAGCCATTGTGGGGGAACTTACAGAGGTTTTGGGGTGGACAGTGTCTCGCGACCCACGACACTCAATATTGGGGATAACAGACAGGCTAGACGGGGCCGGGAACGACAAGACCTTTTTTAACACAGCAATGATAGTTGCCATGTGCGATATAGCGGCAGCATGGATTTGTCCTGATCCACCAGCTCTGGGAAAGTGGCGCAATGGAGTGGACTGGTGCGCGACACAGGAGAAGGCTTTATACATGGCGCGCGGATTCCCCAACAAATAACGAAGGGTGTGGGGTAAATGGCTGGGTGCTGTTGAAGGGAATTAATGACTCTTCCAGTTTTCCTGTGGTTGTATTCCCCGAGGGGTGCTGAATTGGGGTCACAGGGTTTTTGAAGATGTAAATGAATATCTGCTATCCGTGATTTTGCTGAACTGTTTGTGTTTAAAATCAATAAAAATTTGATTATCAAAAAAAAGTTGATGTAGAAAGAATAACTCCATTCTTAAACAATCCGTAGGCGAATCACTCCATTTTTAAAGAATCCAAAGACTTTTATTCTGCAAGAAAAAAGACACACCATGTTAAAGTATAAAATCCCTAGGGAGGGATACAAAGTGGAGGGATAATCTTGGCCTCCGTGTCCTTTATAAAATCCAGATTTTCTGCCCAGCAGGCTGTGAAAAATCTAAATTTTATGGCACGACACGGAGGCCAACATTATGCAAGTTCAAAGTGAAGCAAGTACATTATCAATCACATTATTGATTGGTCTGAAATAACAACTCTTAAACATGTTTTCATTTGACCAGTCAGCTGCTCTAAGGATATCCTGTAGTTCTCCACCTAGCATAAAAGCTTTAGAAGCAGAAGCGCCTCTTACGGAGTGCGCACCAAAAATAGAAACATCAACACCACTTTCATATATCACTTCTTTACCCATCTAGCAAGCGTGGGAGAAGAAACTCCCTTATGAGGAGATCTGTAAGAAATCAACAGGTGAGATTCAATGCCTCTAAGACTTACCGTCCTTTTTTCATACTCTTGAACGACACATAGACTTTCATTAAGAGGAAAGAAAGGGTAGAAAATAGAGGAAGATATAGTTTTGGTTCTCTTCTTAAGATAAAAACAAACGCCTTCAGGTTGGTAAGACCTGTTAGAAATATCTAAAGCCTTAACATCTGATGTTCGTCTGAAAGAAACCAAGCAAAGTAATACAGTAAGTTTATAAGAAATGCGTTTAAGAGAGAGGTTAGCGTTCTCTCCCCAAGAAGAAATAAGTTGTAATACCAATTTAACGTCCCATAATGCTGAATATTTTGCTGTTGGAGGATTAAGAATTTGCATGCTTTTCATAATCTTTTTTGTTAACAGGTTTTGCCCAACTGAAACACCATCAACTAAGGAATGACCTGCAGCTATTGCTGATCTATAGACATTAACAGTTCTATAACTTAGGCCAGAAGCGAAGAGTTCAGATAGCTAATTAACCAGGTGTATTAAATCAGTTGAAACTGGATTGTAGTGTCGTTGAAGACACCAGCGAACCCATTTATTCCAAGCTAATCTATATGCTTTCCTTGTTCCAGATGCCTGAGACTCAGATATGAGTTGGAAAGCATGTTCCGAAATGCCAGGGATTTGCCATTGTCGCCTGAAATCTTCCAGGCCGTCAGAATCAGTAGACCTTGGTCTATGAGAGCGTGAGATTCGCCGTGAGGACCCAAGAGTAATTCCCCGAAGGGGGGTATTAGAATAGGGAAGTCCACAGCCATCTCCAATATGAGAGGGAACCATGCCTGAGACCTCCAAAGGGGGGTTATCACCACCATGTTCTGCATGCATCGACGAGCGTGTAAACGAAGACGCATGACAAATGGCGGGAAGGCATATGGCTTTAAGCCCTCCCAGTCCTGGAGGAAGGCGTCCACCCCTAATGCTTGAGGGTCCGGTTTCCAGCTGAAGAAATTCATCAACTGAGTATTCATTCGGTCTGCAAAAAGATCTGTGTCGAAGGGACCCCAATGGTCTTGAATTGTCATGAATATCTCTGTTCAATTTCCAGTTGCTGGAATCCCTGAAAAATCTGGAGAACCGGTCTGCTACTCCATTGTTCAAACCGGGGATGTGTTCCGCTGTGACGGACAGTCCCCTGTTCAGACAATAATCCCAGAAGGCTTTCGCTACTTCGTAAGACTCTTTGGATGTGGTCCCCCCCATCTTGTTGACATATCTCACTGCAGAGACATTGTCCATGCGTAACATTATTGAGCACTTGAGTGAGTTCTGGGTAAAGCTCTGAACCGCAAATGAGCCTGTTAGGCGTTCCAGGCAGTTGATATGAAGTTCCCTCTCTTCGGGTGTCCAAAGACCTCCCGTTGAAATGTTGCCACAAGTGGCACCCCAGTCATCTAGACTCACATCTGATTCTATTATCAAATCTGGGGACTCCCCAAAGATGGCTTTGCCATTCCAGGCTTCTGCATTTTTCAGCCACCAAGATAGTTCCATCTTCGAGTCTTCGTCCAAGGAGGTCATCTGAGTGTAAGAAAGAGACGATTTCAGAGCTTTCGCTTTGAGTTTCTGAAGGGCCCTGTAGTGTAAAGGGCCTGGGAAGATCGCTTCAATGGTTGAGGATAGGAGACCCAGGATTCTGGCTGAGAGTCTCAAAGGAAAGTTTTCCAAAGAAAGTATCTTCCTGAGTTCCTTTCGGAGTTTCTTGATCTTTTCCTTTGGTAATTTCAGTTCTGCGGAGACTGTATTTACCATGAAGCCCAGGAATTGAGTTTCCTGGCTTGGTATAATGCAAGATTTCTTTGCATTTATCACGAAACCTAGATGTTGTAGGAGGCGAATAGTAAGATTTGTATGGTGAAAGACTGTCGCTTTGGATTGAGCCATGATAAGAAGATCGTCCAGATAAATTATTAGTCTTGCGCCCCTCTCTCTTAGCCACGCTACTACTGGACGAAGAACCTTGGTGAAACACCAGGGGGCTGATGATAGTCCGAACAGGAGAGAACAAAATTCCCTTAGTTTTCCGTCCCATGTAAATTGGAGGAATCTTCTGTGTGGGGACCAAATTGGGATTGTTAGATTGCCGTCCTTTAGGTCTAGACGTGTTAGCCAGTCCCCTTTTCTCAGGACATCTCTTAGACGGTGTATTTCCTCCATCTTGAAATGGTGGTAGGATACCCATCCATTCAGAGATTTTAAGTTTATGACCGGTCTCTGTCCCTTGTCTTTTTTCTCTACCAAGAAAATATTGCTGATAAAACCTTTTCTTGAATTCTAGCCCAATTGGTCAGTAGATCCTTCACTTCTTGAGAAACTAGGTCTTTCGGTTCTTGAGAGAAAAATATTTCGCGAGGTTCCTTTGATTGGAAGGGAGTGTCTATAAATTCTATTTTGTAACCCTTCACGGTTTCGAGAACCCATGGGTCTTGTGTTACCAAGGGCCAATTCCCAGAGAAAAGGGCTAGTCTCCCTCCCACCTTTATGGGGAAATCTGAAAGGTCTTTCAGTATTCTTACTTGTTGAGAATATTCTACTCTGTCTTCTTTCACCTCAAAATGGTCTACCTCTGTTTCTTTGTCTTTGTGGGGAAAAAAGGTTGATTCTGGTAAAAGGACGATTGTTGATATCTTGATCCACGTCCCATAAAGGGTCTAGAGGTGGTTTGTCCTCGGTCGGGGAATCAACCCCGCATTCTCCCGGCCCTTCCAAAAATTCTGTCTTGGAAAACGTTTTTGATATCACTTTGTGATTTCTGAATCAAGCTGAATGCGCCAACATATTTAGCCATATCTCTAATAAAATCTTCCCCAAAGAGGAGTCCTTGAGAGGATTCTCCTCCTTCCTTGTTTGCCAGTTAGATAACTTTAGGGTCGATCTTAAGGAGAACGCCTTTTCTGTGTTCATTCGAAATGGCGGTTTTGGCATTTCCGAGGAGGCAGATGGCGCGCTGGACCCATTTGCGCAGTTCCTTCGGGTCGATGGGGGTTCCATCGATATATGCAATTTCTGCTAGGTAATTTAGTTAGGGGTCCAACAGTGTCGAGGAGTAGGTCTTGGGAAGATTTAAGACTCTTATCTATACCCTTTCTTGGGTCTTTGGCACCTTTGGCGATGAAGGCAACGACCTTAGGGTCAAGTTTAGGTGTCATTGCAATTTTGTCCGGGAGAGATGGGCGGGGGCATTCAGACCTCAGCCTGGATCTCACCTCTTTGGGAATCTCCCTTCTAAGCCAAAAACGAATGTAGTTTGCCACGTATTGGGAGGGTTGCCATTTTGGCGAAAGGGGATGTTTAATTAAGAGAGGGTCGAACATATAGTCCCCGAAGGGATCGGTAATACCCATTTTTGGGTCTGAGGCCTTATCTGCCTCTTCAATATTATCCACAGGTTCATCTCCCATCTCTTCTGAGTCTGTATCGAAGGTTGAGGAGCATGAAAGATCTATTTCTGCCACCTCATCGCTATCAATATGTATAGGTGCTTCTGGGCCTGATATATGCCCTATTGTGATGCCCGAGGCATCCGTCTGGTCACCGCCTGAAAAGCGTGAGTGAGCTGCTTTAGTCGTTTTTTTGCTTTTTTACCACCTTTTTCTGCAAGTCGTGATGCAGTTCTATTCTTTGGGGCCTTAACTGCCCCTTCTTTTGTGCCCATAGGGTGTGTTGCAGTAGTAGTGGGCCATGCTTTTGATAGCATTTCGAATTTGTTATTGTTTAATTGAAACAATTCATTGCCTTATCCATGGCCTTAGAGACCATAGACTCAAGTTTACTTTCAATATTAGACTCTGGATTGAGAGACCTTGTTGTGAAAAATAAAAATGTAAATGATCTTGTAAAATAGGTAGGTATTTTAATGTGTTTCTTCTCTTTGTTTGTTGTTGTTAAAGAAAGGAATTAAGGTTGAGAGAAAACCCTTAAAAAAAAAAAATAGGGTTGAGGAAAGGGTCAAACTTGCAATTGTAGCCTATGTCGGTGAGGAAAAATCCTAACGACAGTTGCACTCGATCGATGCGTGTAGAAGCAACTATCAAGTGTTGCTTCTTGTGAAACTATGACAACCACGCACGTTTCTTACGTGCGTGGTTGTTTCTAACGAGCATTTCTCTAATTTTTCTTTCCTTACGATGCGTCAGTGAAAGGCGGCATCGCGGTGGAGGAAAGGCACTACCGGCGTGTTATAGGAGCCGGGAAAGCACCCACATTGGCACCGGGAAGAGAAGGTAAGACCGGAAAGGTCTTCGGGGTATGTGGCAGGGCTGGGGATGAAAGAGGCGGGTGTACGCAGGAAAAAGCGGGCCCGATTCTCAATCAAAGCGTTGCTAGGCAACGCTTAGCGCTCGCGTCGGCATTTCAAAACGCGCATAAGGGGAAGCAAGAGAAAGGCTCATAATGTGAAATTTGTGCGGCAAGAAAATTAAAAGGGAATCCTAATGATAACAATTAATAAGGTTTTGAAACATTCATTGACCCAAAGGTCACAAACATGGAGAGCCCATAAGAGAGATCCGATGAGAGAGAATAAACGCATTATAGGGTCAATAGGACCCAGTCATGCGAGGCATGAAACGGTACAGGCATCAATTACATTAATAATCATAAAATTTCTGTAAATACATGAAAGTATTAGCGAATGAAATTAGGGTACTTATCTCTGTGAGCAGCAGCAACAAAGAAGGGAGATGACTGCATGTTCAGACTTTATACTTTATTGGAATGTTACTCAAGTTCTATATTCTCTTCATTGTTACTGCAGAGCTGTGGCAATAAAGGAGAATTTGCATAATGTTGGCCTCCGTGTCGTGCCATAAAATCTATTTTATTTTTCAACTGGTACTAACCATGGTAACAGCTCAACACCTCCTCTATTTCTGCCCACTGCAATATCTCTTAGGCAAAGTGCTTGGTAGTTCAGTGGCTGGAACAGAGCAGTATTGTCACATCTAGATAAATATACTATTATGTTATGCATGTTTGTAGAGTGCACGATCACCTTGGAGGGTAAACTGGCGCTGAACAGATGGGAGCCTAGCCAAACCTATGGCCTAGTGGGACTACTCGAAAAGCCAGGTCTTCAGCTTCTTGTGGAATTCAAGAAGTGAGGAGGATGCTCTTATGTGAAGAGGCAGTTCATACCACGCTTTAGAAGCGATGTAGGCGTAGGCTTGACCGACGGATCTGGTTTTCCATATCCGTAGCATATGTGCTAGTAGGGGTCCGGACGAGCTGAGTTGTCTGCAAGGTTTGTTAAAGCAGATGAGATTGTTAAAAGTATATTGGGACAGTGTTAGGTAGTGCCTTGAAAGTGTGGGTGACGAGTTTGAATTGTGCTTGTTTGTGTATGGGGAGCCTGTTTACCATAGAAAATGCCATCTAAGGAATCCTGCTGAGATGCTAAAAATCTACACCCAGCATAATCTTCCTGGCCAAAGCGGTAATTCTCAAGATTGATCAGATAGCTTTATTTAGATTTGTACTATTCCAGGTTATTACATCTATCCAGGATTTGAGATGAGAATGACCAAGGCAGCCTTAAGGTAATGCAGCGCTGCAAAAATATGCCATCCCCGTTTGCTACTACTGAATTCCTTGAGGTTGTTTGGGCTATTATTTAAAGTTGTAAGCTTGCCTAATGCAGACATATTGCTTCTGAGTTGCACTGTAAATTGTGCTTCCTATTAAGTTTGTTTTGTATGTGGTTTTATGTCTGGGTATGTATTTTATGGAAGACCACTTAACATAACAATTGTTTTGTAATTTTTTATTTTTTGCAAAGTGCTAATAAAGTTATTTTTGACTATATTCCTCACTTACTATATTCCTCACTCACTGCTTTGCAATTATGTTTTGAAGATGTCTCCTTGTGTATCTGGTATATTTATTTTGAAATTTGGATTTTGAGAAATATAATAAATACAGTTCCTCTTCTTGGTGGTATCCAGTGCATGCTATAATGCTACTCCAATAAATGTTGTAGATTGCAAATCCTAGGTTTGTGGAAAAACCATGCTGTAACTTCATCATGATTTCTCCCATCAGAACATGACATTAGGTATATTTGTATTTCTTAGATGTGTGCAACAATGTTGTAAAGTTAGCACTGGAATTCTTTGGAAACTACAACATTTGTAAATTTTAAAGAACTAGTAATAGGTATAATATGATTAATTCCCTGTACTGAAACAAATAGGTATTTCCGTGTTGAAGGTAAATGCCTTTATACCTGATTTTATACTTCTTTTTTTAGATTAATGCAGTTCATCAATTGACGATGAAGTGGTCAAATAGGTTACTTGAGCTAAAGAATCCTTCCACCTCTATCAGATCAGCATTGGTGAGTTCTAGTATTCAGTATGTTTTTAAGTGATGTTGACCTTTCAGTTTTGAGAAACATATTTTGATATGATGTGCAAAGAACATAAATGAAATCTGAATAATAGTTTTTTTTTATAAAGTAGGTCATTGTGCGTTTCAAGGACTTAATACCGTTACTGGTGATGCAAACCATAATCTGTGATTTTAAAGAGTACTTATCCTTTTTCTGTCTTTTATTTGTTTGTTTTTTTGGCATTGTTTGTTCAGTGCAGAATTCAGACCATTGCACTTTCTCACTGCGGGCTACAGTGTGGGTTTCCCATGAGCACTGAAGGACGAGTGGGAAAGGATGGCCAACAAAAATCAACAGTAGCTTAAGGAATGGCTGTGCTGTGGAATTAGAGGGCAGTCTGTGAGCAGAAGATCCACTGTTCCTCCTGATATTCACTTCCCATCCCAGTAATCCACTACTGTAAACATGTGACCACCTGAAATGCTACTTGTATCTGAACTAGAGACCTCCATTTTCAAAATATTTATCAAGGAAATTGTGGAATTTTTCACTACTTTGTGGCCTGTAGCTAGGTATATGCTACACACATAGAGAATGCTATCTATGACTTGGTGTTTTACAGCATGCATGGCTGTTGAGTTAGAAGGGTGAGTGAGGTAAAGAATCGAGGATATGCATTTATTATAGAAAGGGACTTTTTGATGGGTTAGGCGCCCAACAAGGGGAAGTGGCAGAGCTGCAGATGGTAATAGGAATTCTTTGGGGTGCTTTGTATCCTGTACTGTGATAAGGTTTTGCATGAAGACATCAATGTTAACCTTGCATAGTTTGTGGCCGGGAGAGGATGGAAGCATGTTGGATTTGCACTGGGATAGTCCATTTGGGATCTCGTCTATCCCTCCTTCAATCTTGGAAATCATGATTCTGTGTGTCGTGTCGGCTGATCTGAACGTACTAAACTTTTTCATCATGTCTGGTGAAGTGATTGTTCAGGTCTGGATGCTTACCTGCAATCCGGTCCGGGTCTCCTACTGTCCAATGTACGGGTTACTGTTCCTGGAAGCCACAATATTAACACACACTGGAATCCGATAGTGGAATTCCTCAAACGATGAGTCCGGATCATCAAATGGAGGGAGCAAAGAAACAAGGGAAGCTGCACAGTTTTGTAGCGATACACACTCCAATCAGGCTGAAGCCTTTGTATAGTAAAAACAGGAAAAGGAAACAACCTGACATGACAGTAAATACAAAGGATTGGAAAAACCAGAAAGGAATCAAAGCAGAAACAAAAGTAATGGGAATTGACATGACTGAAAATCTGAACTGGACTAACTGTGGAGCAACTTTAAATGGTAGTCCAGGAGCATGAGGCAGGTGAGTGAATCTCACTGCACATAGGTGTGGGCTTCAAGCTTGGTTTCCTGAGACCCCGGAACCACAAAACCACGCAAGGTACTGCATTTCCTAGCTGTATACTCGCGCACAACAGAGTTTGGTATGCATTATCTGAAAAAGTACTGTGAACTTGTACTAATGTACTATTGTGGCTCATATTTGACTCTGTAAGAGAAAAATCGATTGAAAAAGCCTACTAAACCGTTTTTAAAACCAAGGATCTGCAGTTCTTGGACTCCCACCTGGCCAAAATGCCATGGTTTCAACTCTAATGAAGGTGGGTGACTAATAGGTAATTTAGCAGGTCTTGAACAGGATGTGGATGGTTAGTGGGAATCAGTAGAGGCTAGTGGAAACCGTTAGGGTTCTCAGAGTGTTGATGGGTTCTTGTCCTAGGGAAGACATTTTGTAAGGCATGCTGCTGCATGCAGTTCACTCTTTCGGGGAGTCAAGTGGATCTTTGAGATGCCAGACAGCAGAGTGTTGCCTCAGTTAAGACCGCAATGAAACAAACTAGAATACATTTCTTGAATCTGCTTGTGGTACAACTCCTCTCCATCAACTGCCCCATCAGTCGTTCTCACAGACATCAACCTAATAAAAGGTCTCCCTAATTAGACTGAAAGATGCATTCTTTGACCTTCATGGGTGTTCGACCTGTCAGCCCTTTGGGTGGTCCCTCCTCATCATTATTTATTTTGTCCCACTCTTGCCTCAAACCCTGTTAGTATTTTTTCCTTTTTGGGAACCACCAGACTTTTTAGTATTGATGCAGATTCAGGGAGCCATTTTATCTACCCCTGGAACTTCTGTCTGAGGGCCTGAAACCCAAAATGGTGGCCACCCATTGTCACCTGTGACATCACTGGAACCTACCAGCACCTTCCAGAACATTCCAGAACCCTGTGACAGTGTGAGGCAGGTTTAGAATGTTGGGAAGGCATCTCCAAGTTGGCAGTTGGAGTTGGCAGTTGGCACCTGACTGGTGAAGAGAGAGGAGCACAGAACTGAAGGAGGAAGAAGTGAGGCAACAGGGGTGGAAACTTGTGCCTGGAGTGGGGTCCAGAAACCCACCCTTGATACTAGTCCCTGCTGACTGAGCCCAGCCTGGAGCCCTGTGTGGGAGAAAGCCAGAAAAACCATCTTAAGGACCTGGACAGCCGGAACAGGCCTTAAAAGTAAAGAACAGCAAGTTCCTGACCTGGTTACTGGTAACTTCCTGAAGTCTGACGTCGAGAAGCCTGGAGACCCGGAGCCCGAGGTGGAGAAGCGGCGCTGACTGGAAAGCAGACGTCGTACCCGGAGCTGCCAGAGGTCGAGAGAGGGCGCCGACGGAGGAAGACACCAGAGGTCGAGGAGGAAGTCACCTGAGGTAGAGTGTGCGGCGTCGACGGGGGAGTGAAGGCCGCCCTCCGGAGTCGCCGGAGACCGAGGTGAATCGTGCCGGAGGTCGGGAGTGGAGATCGCACTCCGGAGTCGCCGGAACCTGAGGAAAGGAGCACCGGAGGTCGGGAGTGGAGATCGCACTCCGGAGTCGCCGGAACCTGAGGAAAGGAGCACCGGAGGTCGGGAGTGGAGATCGCACTCCGGAGCCGCCGGAAGTCGACATCGAGCCAAGGCCGCCGACATCGAACCGGAACCGCCTCACGGCGTCGACACGACCCCAGCGGCATCGGAACTTCACAAAAAGGGCAGTAAGTGAAATAGAGGGCGCCTAAGGCCCTGTGGAGCCCTAAGAGACCATCCTAGGGGCTAGAGAGGTGCTAGAACCAGCTTGATAGTGCCAGGGGTGAGCTGAGACTAATACAGAGGGGTTGTGTAGTGTGGGAGAGCCAGATCTCTAGGTTCCCCCTTGATCTACCTCAGTTTAGGCCTCAGCCTTGTCCAAGCCAGGTAGTACACCCCTCGGGTCATCCAAAACTCTACAAGCTGGGATTGGGCCAAATCATCCCATAGTACCTCAGGAATGTGAACTGATTTTCAAGTGTCACTGTTGGCTTTTATTATTTATTGAGAGCACTGTATTTATTGTATTCATCCTATTTATTGTTTCACAGTATTTATTGTCGCACAGTATTCATTGTCTCGCAGTATTTATGGCCTCATAATATTTAATTGCCCTATACGTAATGCACTTATATTTATGCCTTGATTATTTATGATCTACCTTATTTATTGAATCGTTGAAGTATTATTTATTTGACTTACCCTTCCACAGGAAAAGCCTTGTGTACTGTGATTGTATTATTATTTATTTAATCAGCAACTAAGAGAAAAGAAGATAAAGAGATATATTTTCAGTATAACTTTTAAGGTGTAGTGTCGTTTTTGGAACGGATGCACGCATGGTTATTGTGTGGGTATGACGTATGCTTAGCACGGTGCCTGATCCCTGACCCCTCGAGCCAAGCTACCACAGTGTATGTCTGGGAGAACACCACCACCCTTCCAGTGTGGGAGTGTTTTTCTAACAATGGGCATTGAACAGGATGTCCGTGAACCAACCAGCACCAAAGATCAGTCTGATCTTCGCCACAAGGCAGTCTCTCAGATGCCACCCATAGCTGCAATTGGATTAGTCCTACCATGCCCCATCTTGATCATCCACTGTTACCAATCTAAGGTATGGAAGATGCGCAGCAGAGGGTCTTTTGAATAGCAGGGAAATTCCCTTGCCTTTTCCTGTCTCATCGTTCCCTAAACGTGTTACACCCAGCAGGTTGATTGTTAGTTATGTGGAGGAGTGATAGTTAACCGCAGAAATATCTCCCTCTGCTAAGCTTTGGGTTTGATTCTCCCTTGACAGAAGTCTCCCAATTCGATCCCAACATCCTGCTGACATTGTGACAAAGAATGCAGGTGGACTAGTCTGCCTGACACCAATCCTAGAGTGAACTTTTGAAATAAATAAACTCTTGTCTACAGATTCAGTGTATGTGTAAGAATGTATATCATTAGTATTTGAGGTGGGCCACTACCCACCTCCAAGAATAGCCAGAACCTGTGTCAGGGTGAATGCTCAAATCACTAAATTAAACTTAGCTCAACTCCATGCTAGCTATTGGCATGGAGAAGACAGGCTTATCTTTGGGTAATGTACAATGTATTTATGCAGTACCAAAACAGTAATAAAGTTGAAATGCAAAACAATATAGTTTCCAAACTGAATTATAAAAGTAGAGTAAAATATAATAAACAACATAACACCAAAATTGCAAAAATCCAATAGTAGGAACAGGCGGTTTGAATTTTCAGAGTTTTAAGTTGGAATAGCGGCAAGCAGCTTGAAGGGCACAATGATGGCCAATGATTGTGGTAGACCAGGACCCAAGCGCAATTCGACACTGACCTCAATGTAGGGTTGATCGGATACACCAACCAGGTTTGTACTGGTCAAAAATGTTACCTTCTGACTTAAATCCTTCAAGTTCCGTTCCACCACAGGAGTACAGTTTTAAACCTTAGAGGAGGCTCATAGAGACTCACAGGGTGTCAGGCAGGGGCCAACCAGTGGCCATTGGTCATCTGAGTGGTTGCAGGAAAAGGCCTATTGTAGTTTGTTGCGTTCCTGTATCTTTATTAGGAAGTCAGTTTATGACCCTTGGAATCCACATCTTTGTGCTGGGTACAAGAGAGAGCAGGGTTTTTGTAAGCTTTTCTCAGGTGCAGACAGGCCGGTTCAGCCTCTTTGATTTTTTTTTATTTTTATTTTTGTGGGTCCTGGAGTGTTCTGAAGTTTGTTCCTGGAGATGCCACATTAATGCCTGGCATGAGCTAATGCATACGAATGAGTCATGGACATGCCCTAACCAATGGGGTAAAAGATCCCTGGTCCAACACTACCCACTTTGAGCATTTTCAAGATGGTGAAAGTATTCAGCCACATTAAACGTGGGCTCTATGAGCAGGGGAGTATGTTTGAGTACTGTCTGATAATAATCCTAGTATCCTCCATCATCTAACACTAAAAGCCAGTTTGAAGCATCCATGGTTCCTCCAATAAACCTAGAGACAGATGTATTTTAGGAACAAGAGTAGTCCAGCAACCAGACAGTGGATATGCAAAAAAATGTTTTGGCATCCTGTTTTCACCCTTTTCAGTGCACCCCAAATATTTGTAATACCCTAGCAGACCTATCAATCAGTATTTGACACTCAAGCATGCTTTGACACTAATATCAAAAAGGATGCTCACAGTCCCACCCTGCCTATTCTCTCCAGTTCACAGAGGTCATATCTGCCAGTGGTTGCTCCTAGGATGCATTTCACAACTATTCACACTTGTTCAAATGCCAATTCGTGGCTGGCAGAAGTGGGAGAACACATGCAAATGAACCTTCAGATGCTTTAGTTGGGGAAAAGGTTACTTTCTAAAAGTATATGTTCGAGGCATATGAGCTGCAGATTGTACACTTTTGCATAGATCGCCATCTGGTGTTGGGCCCGGATGTTTGCAGTTTGTTTTTCTTTTTGGACAGTCTTTGGAAGTCACGAGTTCGGTGACTCCTCCTTCGGTCCGTACTGCGCATGGGCTTCGGCTCCATCGTCAGATTGTTTTTTTCCGCCATCGGGCTCGGATGTGATACTTCGTGCTCCGGCTTCGAACTTTTCCAGTTCCAGCCTCGACGGAAAATCCTCGTCCATCGAGATTCTTCATCAATCATCTTCTCATCTCTCTTAGAGGCACTTTTCTCGATTCCACAGATCGGCACCGGCCTTCGGGCCCTCCTCGACTCCGGTCTCGGCCGATGGAAAGGACTCCATTCAAAAAGTGCCCAAAATGTGGGTCTAAATTTCCCCACACCGACCTCCATCAGGTGTGTAACCTTTGCCTCTCTCCCGAACACGAGGCCCGAGATTGCCCCGCCTGCAAGTCTTTTCGATCGAAAAAGACTATCCGGGATCGAAGAGCTCGACGCACCATGGCGCACTCATCGACCTCGGCTCCACCGGATATCTTCGGAGACGACACCGGAGCTTCGGGGCAACAACACACCGAGCAGGAGGAAGATGTCGTCAGCGCTTCCGAGGCCGACGACTCCAACCTGGAGGACATCACACCGGCGCAGAGGGTCGTGAGTACTATGCCCCCTCCCACCCCCGCGCCTGTCGAAAGAGACTCCGGTTACACCTTCGCCTCCGGGCCTAGGGAAAACCAAACATTCAGCTTCTATCACCCCACCTTCGGGCCCGGTGTCGAAGCATCACAAGTCTCACGGCGGCTCGGGCTCGAGCTCGAGCCAGCCGACTCCTGGTGCCGAAAAACACCGTTCGGCACCGAAGAAAGCGACACCCAGTTCGGCTCCAAAGCCACCGGTGCCGAAGCCTGGACTCTCGGTGCCGACAAAACACAAGCATAAATCCCTTGGCACCGACGCTTCCGTGCCGAAGCCTGCCTCGGCACTGAAAAAAACGGAGATTCCAAAAAAGCATGGCGCAGAGAAACCACCCAAGTCCTCGGCTCCGAAAACATCGGCGCCAGCAGACGATTCGGTGCCAGCAGAACTATTTACACCTGATCCTTCTCAGAAAACCTTAACAAAGGATCCAAAGACTGGGCTTTTGATTTTGTCCATCAAGAAAAGATATCTTGACAAACCAACTCCTCCTCCACCGCCAAAACGGAAGGACTCTGCCACATCTCCTTTCAGAGTGCCCTCCCCACCACCTCCTCCATCTCCTCCACCTCCTCTACCTCCCAGGTCTCCACCACCCTTACCTCATCACTCCCCAACCCTGTCTCCAGAACCTGATTACGGGGATCCAGATTATGATCCAGCAGACGCCCCGCTGGACCCCACACCCCCAGGGACCCCAGACCCATGGGAGGATTACCAAAACCCTGACATACCAGATGTGCCTCAGGATGACATCTATCCATCCAGGCCATCTCCTCCGGAGGACTCACTAGGTTTTCACCACTTAGTGCAGCGGGCAGCACACTATCATGGGGTGGAACTACATAGCGAACCAGTTGAGGACGATTTCTTACTGGATACGTTTGATATTCAGGATAAATCCACAGCCATCTTGCCCATGCTTAAGGGTGTTACCAAACATGCAGCAGAGGTGTTCAAGGACCCAGTCAGAGCCAGGGTCTTAAACCCCAGAATAGAAAAAAAGTACAAGGCAGCCCCCACAGATCCTGCATACATTAAAGGACCTGCTCCTTTAGATTCACTAGTTGTGTCCACAGCTAGGAAGCGATCCAACTCCCAGTCATCAGGTGAGGCTCCACCACCAGATAAGGAGTCAAAACTCTTAGATGCGTCTGGTAAACGCACTGCCTCGCAAGCCGCAAATATGTGGCGTATTGCAAATACGCAGGCGCTGCTTGCGCGTTATGACAGGGCGCACTACGATGAGCTAGAGGCTCTCCTGCAACACCTCCCAGAGAAACACAAACGTAGAGCTCATAAACTAATACAAGAGGGTAAGCTCATTACTAACACCTCCATTAAATGTGCCCTCGACGCAGCGGACACTGCTTCTAGAGCTATAAATACTAGTGTTCTGCTTCGCCGTCATGCCTGGCTCAGGATCTCAGGGTTTAAGCCAGAAGTCCAGGCATCCATACTAAATCACCCCTTTGACCAACAACACCTATTTGGGCCAAAGGTGGACGAAGCATTAGAAAAAATGAAAAAGGACACGGACACAGCAAAGTCTATGGGGGCATTACAATCCCAAACCCCTAGACGCTCATTTTGACGTTCGTCCTTTCGTGGCACAGGCAGAGGTTACTCCACCGATAGCGCCTCTACCTCCTACAAGTCCCCTCCTCAAACTACCTTTTCAAAGGGCTACCAAAGAGGTGGATACAGGGGCAACAACAATAAGGGCAGGGGCAAAACCAGCACCACCCGTTCTGCCACTCCTCCCACACAATCACTTCCCCTCGCTCCCCCCAGACCATCCCACTCCAGTCGGGGGCAGACTACAAAACTTTATTCACACCTGGGAGACCATAACATCTGACAAATGGGTGACCCAAATTATTCGGTCAGAGTACTGTCTCGAACTAACATCTACCCCACCCAATATTCCACCAAGGCACCGTACAATGTCACAGGAACATGCCACACTGCTCAAACAGGAGGTGATCTCCCTCCTCCAAAAACAAGCTATAGAGCAGGTCCCCGTCAATCAGCAAAATTTAGGGGTCTACTCTCTGTATTTTCTAATACCAAAGAAAGACGGGACCCTGCGGCCCATTCTGGACCTCCGGCCTCTAAATGCATACATACATTCGGACCATTTCCACATGGTCACCCTCCAACAAGTTCTCCCACTCCTCTGTCAGGGAGACTTTCTCACTACATTAGACTTGAAAGACGCATACTTCCATATTCCAATACACCCTTCTCACAGGAAGTACCTCAGGTTTGTGGTGGACGGTCAGCATTACCAATTCATGGTTCTCCCCTTCGGGGTCACGACCGCACCACGGGTGTTTACCAAATGCCTAGCGGTAGTAGCAGCAGACCTCAGACGACAACACATTCACGTCTTCCCTTACTTAGACGACTGGCTGATAAAAGCCGCGTCCTACAACCAATGTGTGCAACATACAAACAGCACCATCCAACTGCTCCACCAGCTAGGCTTCACGGTGAACTATCAAAAGTCCCACCTCATACCATCTCACACAAAGCAATATCTCGGGGCCACTATAGACACCTCCAAGGCTATAGCCTATCCCAATTCAGCCAGAATCGCAAGCATACAAGCCTTGCGCCAAACATTCATTCTTCAGCACTCTCTCCCAGCAAGAGTATTCATGAAGCTAATAGGGGTGATGGCATCTTGCATCTTCATAGTGCCCCATGCAAGACTCCACATGCGTCCACTCCAAGAGTGCCTAGCACAGCAGTGGAACCAGGCCCAGGGACAGCTGACGGATCTGGTGTTGGTGGACGGCCGCACCCATCACTCTCTGCAGTGGTGGAACACCACAAACCTTTCCAAAGGGCGGCCGTTCCTGGACCCGGTTCCTCAGGTGATTCTAACAACGGACGCATCGCTCTCCGGCTGGGGAGCGCACCGTCTACACCTCACAGTGCAAGGTCTATGGACACCACAACAAAAGTCGCTCCACATCAACCATCTGGAGCTATTGGCGATCTTTCTAGCCCTGAAATCCTTTCAGAAACAAATTTCAGCCAAAGCAGTCCTCATTCGCACAGACAATATGACTGCAATGTATTATATTCAAAAACAGGGGGGGGGACACTCTCCCCAGCTCTCCCGCTTAGCACAGAGCATATGGAGATGGGCAATTCCACAAAAAATCTTTCTCCTGGCACAACACGTCCCAGGCATACAAAACACCATGGCAGATCTGCTCAGCAGACAAACGCAGCAAATGCACGAATGGGAACTGCATCCACAAGTTCTTCGCCCATTCTTCCACAAGTGGGGGCATCCTCAGATAGACCTCTTCGCCACCCACGAAAACAAAAAATGCCCAAGCTTCGCCGCCAGATACCCACACCCATTGTCCAAAAGCATTGCGATATGGATGAACTGGTCAGGCAAATTTGCATACGCCTTTCCACCTCTCCCGCTAATTCCATTAGTGGTAAGGAAGCTACAACAACACTCCCTCACACTCATTCTGGTAGCTCCAACATGGGCCAGGCAGCCGTGGTACACCACACTATTACAGCTATCGGTGGTACCACATCAAAAACTGCACCTGTCCCCATGACTCCTAACCCAGAACCATGGAGAAATCAGGCACCCGGACCCAGCTCAGCTCAACCTTGCGATCTGGCTCCTGAAATCTTAGAATTTGGATACCTTAATCTTCCCCCTGATTGCATGAACATTATCAAGGAAGCCAGACGTCCTACCACTCGAGCATGCTATGCTGCAAAGTGGAAGAGATTTGTTGTTTACTGCCGTAACAATACAATCAACCCTTTAGATGCATCCATACAGCACATCATATGCTATCTGCTCCATCTTCAAAGGTGTAACCTGGCATATTCATCCATACATCTACACCTAGCAGCAATTGCTGCTTACCTACAAAACAGACAGCATTTATCACTGTTCAGAGTGCCTGCTATTAAAGCCTTTATGGAGGGCCTTAAACGAGTAATTCCACCCAGGGCACCACCTTCCCCTGTATGGAATCTAAACGTAGTTCTTACAAGGCTAATGGGTCCGCCTTTCGAACCAATGCATAAATGTGAGCTACAGTTCCTCACTTGGAAAACAGCTTTCCTCATAGCTATCACTTCCCTTAGAAGGGTTAGTGAGATACAAGCGTTCACTATACAAGAACCCTTTTTACAGATACATCACAGCAAGGTGATACTTCGCACAAATCCAAAATTTCTGCCCAAGGTCATTTCCCCCTTCCATCTTAATCAATCGGTGGAATTACCGGTTTTTTTCTCGCAACCTCAATCTGTTGCGGAAAGGGCTCTACATACACTTGATGTTAAAAGGGCTTTACTGTACCACATACAAAGAACGCAACCTTTCAGAAAGACTAAACAATTGTTTGTCTCCTTCTCTCCACCGCGTAAAGGCAACCCCATCTCTAAATCAGGGATAGCTAGGTGGATTGTAAAGTGCATACAAATTTGCTACCACAAAGCAAAAAGAACATTATCTGTTCCACCTAAAGCCCACTCTACAAGAAAGATAGGGGCTTCTATGGCTTTTCTAGGGAACATACCCTTAGATGACATCTGCAAAGCAGCCATATGGTCAACACCGCACACCTTCACAAAACATTACTGTGTAGACGTGCACTCCAAACAACAAGCTAGTGTGGGTCAGGCTGTACTAAAGACACTATTTCAAACCACTGCAACGGATACCGGTGGTCGCCGCTAGGGCTGGGTACTGCTATATAATCTATGCAAAAGTGTACAATCTGCAGCTCATATGCCTCGAATGGAATATGCTACTTACCAGTATGCATCTGTTCTTGGCATGTAGAGCTGCAGATCTGTACACGCCCACCCGCCTCCCCGGCTACCTGTATCCGTTCCAGTATATCTTATTTAGATACAACACACATGGGTTTCTTACTGTTATCACTACGCTCCATCTTTTCCCTGCTGGCGAAAAACAATCTGACGATGGAGCCGAAGCCCATGCGCAGTACGGACCGAAGGAGGAGTCACCGAACTCGTGACTTCCAAAGACTGTCCAAAAAGAAAAACAAACTGCAAACATCCGGGCCCAACACCAGATGGCGATCTATGCAAAAGTGTACAGATCTGCAGCTCTACATGCCAAGAACAGATGCATACTGGTAAGTAGCATATTCCTTTCCAATATATTTATCAAAACTCCAACTCCACCATAAAGTTATTAACTATGAAAATTTGTTTCGTTTTCAAGCTATTTCCCAACCGAAATTAGCATTATTAAATGTAGTATTCTAACCTAGTCTTTTCATATAGAATAGCCATCCTTGTAACAGTGAAAATAGCGTTTAGGGCTTTTACTGTAAGGAACCTGCTTAACTTTAAATTCCTACATGGCCTACTTTTAAATAGCATAAAACCATTCACCCAGTGTTATGGGCAATAAGGCCTACATAAGGATGGCTTATAAATATTTAAAAGGATGGTTTTGACCTTTCAAAAAGGGGTTATTGACATTTTGAATTTGCAGTTTTAAAATATAGCCAGTTTACACAGTGTAGGCCTGCAATGTTTACACTGTCACTGTAGTGGTTGGTACAGTGAGCGTTGCAGTCCATTTGTGACATTTAACTTACAGCCCCTGAGTGCACTTGTGTAACATATACTAGGGTCCTATATCCAAGTTAAGTATGACGATTATGGGTAGGCCAATTTCATCATGTTGAAAGGGAGATCATAGGCACTGTGCCACTTGTTTGTTCTACAGTCAATATAAATAGGGTTCAGCAAAAAGTTCTACAAAAATTCAGGGTGACCCTGCAAAAATAATATAATTCCTACAATATGGAACAGAAGCTATTGGCTAGTGTGCTAGTCATCAGCGCTCTTTCCTGCACATAAGATGTGAGGCCAGCAACAGTCAGCTCAAGAGTGGGAGTGTCTAAGTACCTGCACCTAATGTGTCAAGGAGAGCTGTACACCACTGGGAGCCACACATCCTTCTTACTGCATCTGAAAGGAGCTGGTCAACCTACCCAGGTCTAAAAGTTATGGTACATTGCTTGGTAGCAGCTGTGAGAGAAAAGACTGACTCTTTGGACTATAACGCACTGCCACAAACCAGAACAGCTAGCAACCATGTGCTAGGAGGGTAGTGGGCCGTAGCTTCCACTAAAGAAACCTTAGACATTTTTTTGTAAACGCCATTTCTTGTGCAAGGCAGTATATTTCACTCATGCAGTAGTTGTTCAATTAATAATTGTGTACACGTTTCTGATAGACTTCTTGCTGTAGATTCCTCAACTTTTGAATATTCTCAAAGCGTCAGACGGTATATAGAAACTTTTCATACGTACCGGTCTGCTCTAGAAATGACGTGCAGGGTTCGAGGAGGGGAGGGGGGGCAACTCTGCACGCTGATGTCCTTTACTTTCATTTTCCCCTCCACCAGATACAGATCTGGAGCTCACTTTGTGTCTCAGAGTAATTTCCTCGAACATTTTTCCAGTAAGCAAGGGATGTCACCCCCACACCACCACCACCAAAAACACAATTCAAGCCCTGTAGGGACTGTCACAAACAAATGTCTGTCACAGATACCCACCAGGCATCCCTGTGATGTTTGGGGTCTGGCTGCGACTCCAAGGTCAGCAGCAACTGCGCATCGATGAATCCAAAGGTCACTAGGGTTTACGAAGCGAAGCTCCATGTCACCGAAAAACATGAAGGAAGAGAAGCCTTCAATCTAGGGTACCGCTGGCAGGTTCCTCCATGACATCAGTTGGACTCTCCAAGCCCATCTTGCCTCCGGCACCACTTCCCAGCCCCGCTTCTGGCACAGCTGAAGACAGCTGAAATGCCAGAAACTGGTCCTAGGAAGCTTGTTTCCGGTCCAGGGAAGGCATGGCTTGGCAGCTCGGCGCTGAACTGTTCCCATGAGGCACAGGGTCAGACTGATTTGCATATGGCCATGTCTGAACTGGGGTGGCAGAGTGGGCTAAAGAACAGTGATGGATCAACCCAGATCTGTTGACTGGGTGTGAGTGTTTGATTGGTTCTGATGCTCCGTCCATCACCACCCCCTTTTGTACAACTTAAACCAGTCCTGGGCTTTTCAACACCAATGCTGAGTCCATCGACGCTGGAGAAGGAGGTCATGGTTGTTCTCTCTGACGCCAAATCGACGCTGATACAACCTTAATCGAATTTGCATCTGATTCCACCCTAGGCACATCTTCACCCACATGATTTGTCACCCACAAGGTAGAAACAACACACTTTATATTCACTTTTTGGGGTAGGCTTGAACAATGACTGTGAACTGAGTGATGTGTTCACTGAACGCAACCAGGATAATTGGTATAAGGACCTGCAGGAGGCTAGTTAATTTGATACATCCCCTTAAATGGGTCTCCTCTCACCCCCTGGAACTACCACAGAGCAATCGACTTCCCACACCAGGGTGATGCTTAGGGTGGCTGAAATCCTTGACGTTCCACTCCCCACCATTGAGGTTAAGACCAGCATCTTGACGGAAGCCTTCCAACTGGGAAAAACGTAGCCCCTCTTCCCATTTAACGAAGCACTAATACCATTTTGGGGGTGTGGTGCAAACCTTGCTCCCACCTCAAAGTCAATCGACAAATTGCTAGGCACCATTGCCCTGCTCCAAGCAGCCCTGCATTTATTTCACTGCACCCTTCACCGACAGCCTGGTGGTGGACGCTTCCGTGAGTTGTTCATGCCCTATCACCTTTCTGCCCACTCCCCCTTACAGGAAATCTAAATGCATAAAACTGTTTGACAAGTGTGTGTTTTCTTCTGCAAGTCTGGCCCTCAGATCAGTAAATGCCAGCTGCTTGTTGGGCCTTTACTCCCATCCCCCTTTGGGATTCGGTGGCATAAGCCCAGAAGACCTTTGACCTGCTCTCACTCAGGCAATTTGTTATAACTTATGTACCTGTTCACAAAACTTTACTGCTCTGTTAATGTTATGCTCTGTTCTTACAATGTCCTTAGAATGTTTCATGACTCCTAGCAACTATGCTTGCATTCAGTTGAGCTGGAGCTGCTGTGGGAGTTGGTGCTCACCTTCTCTCTCCTCCATGTAGCCTTAATAAATATTTCTACTTCAACTTTGGCCAGCGTAATCACTACAAAATTACTGGCGACGATCTAATGCTACATGGTACTACCTACGCGTGTGACGCCATTCAAGATCAATAATCTTGCTACAGATCTTCAATCAAGTCACAAGCAAGTTGCTGTTCGCTTTCAAACAGTCTAAGAAGGAACCTGCATCTACCGCACTATGAGCGTTATTACTTCATATGTGTACTCTTACACCAACAAAACAGTAGGACGTTTATTTTGTCTTTTGCCTACCCTGCCAACGCTTCTTCCCGCGCAACGATGCAATTGTCTTTGTGTTTCACACTTCTGAACACACTCAAAGAAATTGACTTCTACCCATTATTTTATTTTTTTCACCGCAACTTTGAGTTTTCTCGCCCGCGCTTCTAGAGCTCTACCACGCGCAAACAGCATTTTTCAAACTCGTCTCTCGCGAGCGAGCCTTGGACACTGCCTAGCAACACTATCCTGGCAACTTCCTTACCTGCGCTGGCATTCTCCTTTGAGCGTTCGCCGTTCTTCTTCACAACTTTCCTGCTTGTGACTCTTCTTCCCTGACGACGTCTACTTCCTATATGCCGTCTTCACGCATTTGCACGCTGCAGCCGCCATATTAGATTGGGTCAATTTCGATTGACTTTATTTAGGCGAACATTGTATCACACGGTGATACACACATCGCGTATGTCATTTTGGATACAACTTTGCGACAACATTTCCCTCCAAGCTCAAACTACTACGTAGAACGCGTTGACACACACACCAATTTTTGCTTTGTGTACTGCCATGTTTTCGGTGACACACACACCATCATGACATTTTCTGTCATTTACAGATTCTACGGTGATACACACACCATTTCTGTTTTGTTTTTTTTCAACGCCAATTTACTCAAAGTTTCGATAATACATGTTGCATTTATTATATTCTTATCAACTGTTGTGATATACTCTTGTTTTTTTTTTCTTCACTCTTATTAACAATTCAATTTTTTTTTAATTTTTTTATCACAAATGTGCACCTTGCAATCAGTAAATCCTCCTCCCGCATTTTTGGATTCTTCAGGAGATCCCCACCCATTCGTTGGGAAAATTGGCATGACTCATTCAAAACCTATTTGGGTGCCATTGGTGCTTCTTGTTTTGCTGCAGAGAGGAAGAAATGTTTACTACTACATTCATTAGGGTTTGAAGCAAGGTCCATTTTTAAACATTTACCACCATTAACACAAGAAGAGGCCCAAGACTTAGATGAATATCAGCAGACAGTGTTAAAACTCAAACACAGATTCGATAAACAACCCAGCCTCATGGTTTTGAGACACAATTTAAAAAACAAAAAACAAACCGAGTTTAAAGATGTAGACTCCTACATTTCAACGTTACGCAAACCTGCAGCTGGTTGTAAGTTCGACAGTTTCACCAATCAATTGATCAGAGATCAGTTTGTCTGCCATTGTAAAGACAAGAACATCAGACGGAAACTTTTGAGTATGGCAGATCCCTCTTTAGAAGAGACTATAAAAATCGCCAAAAGCATTGAAATTTCAATGGTGTCTCTCAAAGAACTTGATAAGAAACTTAATGATGTTGTTAACGTTGTCAATGTTTATAATTCTGCGAAGTAACATGTCAAGCCTAATGCTAGCTCTTCCAACGTGTCCACATAGCCCAAACCTCAAAACTCCAATATTAAGACAAATAGCAACATGTGTTTGAGGTGTGGGAACCCTTTCCATCAAAGAGGGGCCAAATGTCCTGCTATGGATGTAATGTTTAATTATTGTAAAAAGAAAATGGGGCACTTCGCGAAAGTATGTCTAAAGAAAAGAAACTTCAAAAAACCTACTGTTTGTTCTATTGAGTCGGACAGTGATTCTGAAATTATATCTGTAGTCACTTGTGATGAAAACAAGGTCAATGGTTGTTCTCGAAGTGGTTGAGGGTGATTCATCCTCGTGCATTGATCCTGTTGTTGACATTGGTGTGGTTCCCCACACTGTTAAGCTACTAGTTGACTCAGGAGCTAAGATAACAATAACACAAAAACTTTTTGATGACATTTGGCATGGGTCTCAAACTCTCTCTCCTCCCAACAGGTGACCAGTGTCCTATGAAGGACGTAAAATTGAGCTTTTGGGATTTTTCGAAGAGGAGTTGGTATTCAAAGACAGAAGGATCAAGGGAAAGATATATTTTGCTGTCAAAGGGCTCAACATTTTGGGATGGTTTCACCACGGACTTTTTGGCATGATACTTAAGCCAGGTGCCAAAGAACAGGTCATAGTTGGGAAATCGACCGACTCAGCCACTTGCCATTTGTCGCCGCTGAGGGAGCCGCTGAGGGAGCCGTCCGGATCACCGTCACGCCAGCGCTGCTGGCGTTGCTGCCCTGGTCACTCTCCGCTGTTTGTCTCCCCCGCCGCCGCCATCACCACACTTGCGGCCGAGAGCGGGGGGAGACTACAGCTACCAAGCACCCCTGCGGCCGCTGACGCCGCCAACGCGCCCGGAGGCGCTTTAAAAACACGCGCCTCCACTGTGGAGTGGGGAAATCGACCGACTCAGCCACTTGCCATTTGTCGCCGCTGAGGGAGCCGCTGAGGGAGCCGTCCGGATCACCGTCACGCCAGCGCTGCTGGCGTTGCTGCCCTGGTCACTCTCCGCTGTTTGTCTCCCCCGCCGCCGCCATCACCACACTTGCGGCCGAGAGCGGGGGGAGACTACAGCTACCAAGCACCCCTGCGGCCGCTGACGCCGCCAACGCGCCCGGAGGCGCTTTAAAAACACGCGCCTCCACTGTGGAGTGGGGAAATCGACCGACTCAGCCACTTGCCATTTGTCGCCGCTGAGGGAGCCGCTGAGGGAGCCGTCCGGATCACCGTCACGCCAGCGCTGCTGGCGTTGCTGCCCTGGTCACTCTCCGCTGTTTGTCTCCCCCGCCGCCGCCATCACCACACTTGCGGGCGAGAGCGGGGAAGACTACAGCTACCAAGCACCCCTGCGGCCGCTGACGCCGCCAACGCGCCCGGAGGCGCTTTAAAAACACGCGCCTCCACTGTGGAGTGGGGAAATCGACCGACTCAGCCACTTGCCATTTGTCGACGCTGAGGGAGCCGCTGAGGGAGCCGTCCGGATCACCGTCACGCCAGCGCTGCTGGCGTTGCTGCCCTGGTCACTCTCCGCTGTTTGTCTCCCCCGCCGCCGCCATCACCACACTTGCGGCCGAGAGCGGGGGGAGACTACAGCTACCAAGCACCCCTGCGGCCGCTGACGCCGCCAACGCGCCCGGAGGCGCTTTAAAAACACGCGCCTCCACTGTGGAGTGGGGAAATCGACCGACTCAGCCACTTGCCATTTGTCGCCGCTGAGGGAGCCGTCCGGATCACCGTCACGCCAGCGCTGCTGGCGTTGCTGCCCTGGTCACTCTCCGCTGTTTGTCTCCCCCGCCGCCGCCATCACCACACTTGCGGCCGAGAGCGGGGGAAGACTACAGCTACCAAGCACCCCTGCGGCCGCTGACGCCGCCAACGCGCCCGGAGGCGCTTTAAAAACACGCGCCTTCCTCCGCGTCGCGGGACGCGCGCGGGCGGCGCCGGGCTGAGCCCGGGCAGAGGGCGGGCCGTCTGTGGCCGTCTGTGGCCGTCCGGGGCAGGAGGAGGCAGGGCTGGGCCACCCCTCTATCATTTACATCACGCCTCGGTGAGTCTTAAAAACTATTCAAACATGGAGTCTGTCAATGTTGGTATTACACAGGACGATTTTCCGTTCCCCCCTGCCACATTTGAGTCCCTACTCGAAAATGCCCTGAACCTGGTATCTAGTGAAATAGCCGACACTGAGAGAAGAATGTCCATGAGCCGTTCCCACAATATTATCGATTCGTCACCACGGCCAAATAGCCCTGGAATTCCTCTATCACCAGTTGTTGTAATCACAAAGCCGGCACTAGTACCACCACCACTTGTATCCCTCTTGCCTGAAATTGTTCCTACTATTACAATTGCCTCCCAGGATGATGTCATTACTGTGGGACCTAATGACACCAGTAATAGACAGGGAGGGGAAAAACGCAAAAGGGGTACTTCCAAACTCAGCGCTAACAAAAGAAAAAGACCCCCAATGAGCAAGAATCAGCCGACGCCTCAGTGCTTGTGGAATAAACAAAAGCCCACAGAGGCTCAAATTGCTCATGCGAAGGATAAAGATATCACGGTTGCGGATGAGGATATCCCCACTGCAACCACTGTGGACTCGAGTGGGCCTTTTAATACTATATGGACCCAAACTACATTAATGGGAGACAATTACCATCTCTCGAAACAGAATGGGAACCTTATAGAAACCATAGTGGATACTATTTTTAACCGACTAGAAAAGTCAATGATCAATCAGTTTAATAATGTTTTTAAAAGACTGGACAGGTTAGATAACCTAGTTAAGAATGAGGAAGCAAAAAGAAAGGGACATGTCATCCTGGATCAAATCAGAGCTGACCGTCTCGTAAAACAACTCGAATCTGTAAGCCATACTATGTCACTACAGAAACAGGTTGTGTCTAACATACCGGGTGGGGGTACGAATAATCCTGGTACATCAGCCCTTTCTCCTGTACTACCCATAACCAAGCCAAGAAATATTAATGGAGGGAAAAATCTGACAAAACCTAATTTATCTCCCAAATCCACCCCAACTCCTGCTCCTAGACTAACTGGCCCTTTTGCTAGTACTAATAAAACGCCAATAATAATAATAGCGGTCCCATCTACCCTATAACAGCCACAAGACTAACTGCTGACAATAATAAAGGCACTGGGCATGTAGGGACAAATAAGCCTCTTAAACATCAGGGGCCCGTCTTACACCTACCACCTGACGCTTGTCCCTACGTTCTAGTTCTTGCAGGAGTACCAATGTTGAGAGAGGAACAGGGGGAATCATGGGCGCAATTACAAAATAAATGCATAGACTGGCTAATTAAGCATAAAGGTGTTGGATTTGATATCTCTAGAGAGATTTTATCAGCTCGTAGGGTGTCTTGGGTTGGTCCCTTAATTAAAGACAAAGAAGGTGACTGCATTGTTCTTAATTTTAAAAACCCTGGTACCGTAAGATTTTTGCTTAACAGAAATGGTAACGGTTTCGCCATTTCCACAGCTATATCTATGCTACCTTTGGGTTACTTTTACAGACAACCCATAATGCAACTACGGCCACCATTAATGCAACACCAATTTCCACCAATGCATTTCCAGCCACCCTTCACACAACTCCAGTCAACCCTACCTCCACTCAATATGTATAATAGATTTGCACCTTTGTCAGATTTGGACACGTTAGATTGACCTCCATTGACTAATTGGGCTGATCGTTCACTACTGGAATCAATTGCTGAAATTATGGAAGTCCCACAACCTCCTGCTTGGATTGTAGAGAAAGAAAAACCCCCTAACTATAGATTATTGTCCCATGATTCCGAACTATCCGTTGTAAGCTGGAATATAGCGGGACTCAATACCAAAATGAAAATTAAAGAATGGTTAGAATGGGTTAAAAATAACTGTGACATATTGATGCTACAAGAAACCTGGAGTACAATTACACCTACAATGGATGGATTCTGTTGTTATAATCAAAAGGCTTCTGTTTCAACTATGGGACGCCCTAGTGGTGGATTATCTATCTGGACTAAAATAATATCCGGGGTACAAACAAAATTAATTCCGACCCCAAGTAAATGTTTTATGGCTATGAAGTACATTAACAGGATGAAATTATGTTTAATTAATTTTTATAATAATGATTTTACTACTCACCCCAACAATAATTTTTTGTCATTGTTTAATTTTATTGATGAAGTAATGGAGGGGCAGAAGTATGGGTTTTTTGATGGCATTTGCATTGGAGGGGATTTTAATGCTCATATGTATCGTAATAGTCCCCCATGCAGAAACGGTGAAGAGCTGAAAAATCACCTAGCCTCCCGTGATTTGGTAAATGTAATGGACACTGCTGGATCTAGCGTAAATAATACATTAACACCTACATATATAGGTCAGGGTTGTGCGTCCACGATAGACTATATACTTATCTGTCCCTCATTGTGTGATATAATTTCTAAAGCTGAAGTCATCTGTTCCGCCTATAGTGATCACTATCCTCTTAGAATATGCCTAGATAATCCACAGACCTTGAAGGCTACATCGAGAACAGTGTTGGGGGATCAGCACCATTTGGATCTATCCACTGACAGACTAAGACTAATATGGAAAGGGGTGGATAACAAAGATATCCTAGCTAGAGTCATCAAAAAGCACCCTATGATAGTAGAGACTTGTCTGTCGTATACCAGCCCAGGCGAGGATGTGGTCATTGCCTTTGGTAATCTCTGCGGGGCTATTAAAATAGAATGCTCTAAACCAGCCAGGCCTAATATAGATCATGGCCCTCGCTGGTTCGACTCCTCCTGCTCTAGGGCCAATAGGGACCTGAGGGCAGCCTTAAAAACCAATCCGAGGGATGATCAATTAGTGAGAGAACTTAGATCAAATTACAAATCTGCATTACGCCTTAGATCTGAGGCCCTAGTGATTAATCACTGGGAATCCCTCACACGCTTTGCCTCACTAAAGGACACGACTGGTTTTTGGAGAGAAGTCAAGTCCCTAAGATCTTTTGGTTCTAACATCAAACCAATTAACTGTAATATAACTAGCGAAGCGTGGGTAGAACATTTTTCTAAAATCTACGCTATATTACCCTCCTCCCTAGATATTGATCACTCATTTAATACTGTTGATCGACTTAACTTTTTATTATCTGAGGTGGAGGATGCCATACTCGAGAGCACCAGCAATAAAGCCCCAGGCCCGGACGGTCTTTCTATCGACCAGATTAAATCTGAAATTAATTTCTGGGCCCCCTTATTATGCAATCTATTTAATAACTTGGCTGACAGCTCAATTCCCGATTCCTGGTCGAACAGTATTATCGTACCAATATTTAAAAAAGGCGACAGGTCGGATCCTGCCTGTTATCGTCCGATTTCACTGATCGACAATACGTTAAAAGTTCTCGGAAGGGTTATTTTTAAAAGAATACGTAACTGGGCTGAGGATAATAATATTCTACATTGCAGCCAACTGGGATTTAGAAGCCATGTGGGTACAGTTGAACAATGCCTCAACTTGAATTTAATTATGGCCAAATACACTATTGTTAAAAAGTCCCCGCTTTATTTAGGTTTTATGGATCTGAGCTCAGCGTTTGATTTCGTTAATCGTTCTAGGTTGTGGTCACTTCTGCTGGATTATGGTCTAGATAGCTCATTGGTTTATTTTCTTTCCTATCTACACAGGGATCTAAAGGCGAGAGTACGCATCAATAATGATGGCGAACTATCAGATGATATTTTTATTAGCAGAGGAGTAAGACAGGGCTGTGTACTCGCCCCACTGCTTTTTATTTTGTACATTAACGGGTTGAGCCGCTCTTTGAGCACGAACACTAAGGATGTACCAACCATAAATGGTTCCCCCATTTCTACTCTTCTCTATGCGGACGACGCAGTACTAATGGGGCGTACTCCGAATGCTTTACGCATTTTAATAACTGGGTTTGTTGCTTTTATGTCCGATTTGGGCCTAAGTACCAATTTTAAAAAATCTTTCATCATGAACTGTGGGCCAAAAAAGTATAATATCACTTCGATAAAATCGGGGGACAACGTATTAAAATGCACCAGCACCTTCCCTTATCTAGGGTTATTATTTTCTAATACAGGCTCATGGCAGCCACATGCTGCCTATGCGAGAAATAAAATTGGTAAATCGATTAATTCTATTTTATCTCTCCAACAACCCAAACTGGCCGATGTCATTTCCCCCCTGCTTAACATTTACCGTACCCAATGTCACCCAACTGGGACATATGGAGCAGAAGTGTGGGGCTATTGCAACAGCACCCCCCTCCAGCTGGAGGAAAATAGATTTTGTAGAAAGGTACTGGGGGGTGTTCCCTGTGCGCCCACATTCATCTGTCATAATGAACTAAGGATGCCATACATTTCCGATTTTATTAGGTCAAGGCCTGCACTTTTTTGGATAAAAATTTGGTCCAACCCAGCTGCACTTCTAACACGCAGCATAATATCTGATTGTCTATTACTTGAAAGCTCCCACCTTGTCCCCTGGTTAAATGCGGTTAACAACAGCCTGTTGAGTGTGGGCCAAGGTCTCCTGTTTAGCTCCCCTAATATCATTGCCCCTTCCCATAAGAACGGTGTAAAACGGGCACTATTTGATCTTTATAAAGAGGAACGCAGGAGATCTGAATTTGTAAAGCCTGTTGTTATTAAATATCTGCCACTAACTGACCCAGACAATGTCAACCTAGCTAAACCCCGCAGATACCTGTCGATCCCAATTGGAAGATGGAACCGGAGTCTTTTATTTAGGTTCCGGGAAGGAAGTATCGTTAATCTACTAAGTTTTCCCCTTGGCTTTAATAAAAACCTAGAAGAGCTGGATTGCCCTTGCCCAGAAGGTGGAAAACAAAGTTTGTTGCACTTCCTTTTTTTCTGCGGCTATTATAAGTTGTATACCCGTCAATATTTAATGCCGATTCTTCGTAAATATAATATAAGAGATTTCATCCTGGCATTAAAATTTTTTCAAATGTTGTCGACAGACGAGGTTATACACATGGTAAACTGCTTTATAAAAACCTGCATAAGATCCAGGGCTAGCATGGAACATACATAATTGGCTACTGAATGTATACTGCACTTTAGCATTATTTCATTATAAATAGTAATTGAATTAATTATTTTATGCGTATTTGGACATGTGTGATTTTTATAGAAATGGATAAGGTGGCATTTACAATCTCATATATTAATAGATCATGTTTGTCCCTACTGTGCACCTCGTATTTTATGACTATTTGCTGCTAAACCCAATTGGAAATCTTGTTAGATAATGTATATCCTGTCTGTGTATTAAGCACTTTATGTTATATATATGCTGCTCTAACCCTATTGAAAAATTATTGTTTTTAAAATATTTTTATACATGTTTTTATGTGTGTTTTTAACCTGGATGTACTTTTATGGAAATACAAATTCCGAATAAAGATCATTTGACTTGACTTGAGGTCATAGTTGTTGGGAACGAAGAAGAGAGTCAGGCTTGGAAGGATAAGTTTCCAGAAGTTTTTGGGAACAAGTTAGGCAAAATAAAGGGTTTTAAACGTAAAATAGTTGTAAAAGGTGGAGCCATACCAGCAAGCTATGGGGGGTTCCGTTTAGTGTAAGGGATGACTTCGATAAAGAACTCAAAAGCCTTTGTTCTAAAGGAATCATTGAGCCCACAGAATCCTCCTTGTGGTTGTCACCTTTGGTCGTGGCCAGAAAGAGAGGGGGAGATCTCCGCGTTTGTGTAGATTTGAGATATTGAACAAGGAGATCTGGATAGATTCCCATCATTTACCTAGAATAAGTGATCTTCTTGCTTCCACCAAGGGTGCTCGTTACTTCACCAAGTTAGACTTGGCCAGTGCTTACCACCAGGTAGAATTAGACCCCGGATCTCGTCACTTGACAGCTTTCGTCTCCCCTTTAGGCACTTTCCAGTATTGTCGCAAGCCTTTTGGGCTGGCGTCAGCAGCCTCAGTTTTTCAGAGGATCATGGTCAACATCCTTAAAGGGATTGAGGGCATCTTAGTCTTTCAAAATGATGTGCGGTTTTTGGGAGAGATCTGGCCTCTCATCACTCTACACTTGACAATGTTCTCACTCTCTTCAAGAAGAATGGTGTGGTAATTAAGGAAGAGAAGTGTGAGTTTCTGTGTTCTAAAGTGGAATATTTGGGTCATGTCATTTCAGATGAGGGTGTCAGCCCTAAGTCTGGGTTGTTAACTGCAATCATTGATGCCCCGGCTCCTGTAGACAAGACGGGTGTCAAATCTCTGTTGGGTCTGTGCGAGAATTACTCTATTTGTCCCTAACTTTGCTTCGATTGACAGGCCCATCAGCCGTCTGCTCAAAAAAGGGGTGAAGTTTGAATGGTGCAGTGACTGTGAGGCTATTCTTAATACCATTAAATCTTTCTTAAGAGGTGATTCTGTACTCAAGCCGTTTTGACCCCAATTTTCCCTGCTGTGTCACTGTAGATGCCAGCCATGTGGGTATGGGTGCCTTGTTGACTCGGACTGACAGAGGTGTTGAGAACACTATATGTTTTGCTTCAAGAGTCTTGAGATCTGCTGCTCTTCAACACTCGGTCATAGAGAGAGAGTTGTTAGCCTACACGTGGGCTATTGAGGTTTTGTTCCTATATTTGGGGCAAAAGGTTTTTGTTGCAGACTGATCACAAACCTTTAGTTAATGTCCTCGGAGGGGGAATGAGCAAATGTTCCCCTCCCAGGATTTTACGGATTGTCTCAAAACTCCTCCAGTATCAGTTTGATGTCCAACATATATCTGGGGGAAGAAATGGGCGAGATGAATTTTTTTGTCTAGATTCCCAGTCAAGTCTGAAAACTTGAAAATGTCAATTTGCATGATTTTTCCAATGAGGTCTGTGAAGATTGTTTAGTAGCAGCGTTGGAGGTACCCCGTATGAATCTATGTTCAGAGAATGAATGGATGTGAGCCATGGAGTCTGACTGCGTACTTCAAGAAGTGTGCTCTCATGTGATTGAAGGATGGCCTAGGGAGAAGACGGTTACCTCCCTTGTTCAGCCTTTCTGTAAGGTACAAGATGACCTTTCTTTGGAGGATGGTTTACTCCTTAAAGGTGATAAATTTGTTCCTCCCCATGTTTTTCGCATTGAAATAATACAGAGAGCTCATGAAGGTCATCTTGGCTGCACTCTCACAAAGCGTTGTATAATGGACACTTACTGGTGGCCAAGGATGGACGCTGAGATTGTGGATGCTGTTTTGAATTATGTCTGTGGTGCGGCTGGCAAAAGTTTCAAAGTGTCAGTCCCTCCTTTGATGCCGATCGAGTGCCCACAGGGACCATGGTTGAAGCTTGGAATAGACATCATGGGACCTTATGACAATCTTCAAGGGGGTTTTCGATTTGTATTGGTTCTCATGGACTACACATCCAAATGGCCTGAGGTTAAGTTGGTCAAGGAGGCTAACACCAAGGCCATTATCTCATTTCTGAAAGAAGTGTGGTTGAGGGAGGGGTGTCCAGAAATCCTTGTCTCCGACAATGGCACACAGTTTGTGAGTCTTGAGTTCCAAACTTTTTTGTTTGAATCGGAAGTTAAACACTAAAACTTCTTTATCATCCCCAGTCAAACTGACTTGTAGAGAGAATGAATCAAGTGATTGGGGAGTGCATTAGGTGGGCAAGAGTGGGGAATCATGATGTTCAGAGAGCTCTTGACAGTTTGATTTGGTGCTATAGGACGAGGCCTCGCTCTTCCACCAACCAAAGTTTGTCCCTTTGAGTTGATAAGGGGGTAAAAGGCAAATACCAGCTTCAGACCTGGTTGGATGACTAAGTGGGTAAAGTCTGAATCAGATGTTTCCAAACTGATGTCTACAGTTACTGAAAACATGACTGATTCTCAGGTCAAACAAAAGGAATGGTTTGACGTCAAGAAAGCAGCGAAGTCTGTTCCTCTTGTGATAGGGGACATAGTCAAAATAAAATCTCCTGTGCATACAAGGAAAGGTGATTGTAAATTTAGTGAATCCATTAAAGTTAAGATTGTTGGCAATGCTGTTAAGGTCTCGGGAGGACATTGGTGGAACCTCAACAGGGTTGTGAAGGTCCGCGCCAAAGTTTCAACCTCCCCATGTCTAGCCTCTGAATCCTCCTGCTCAGACCAAACCATCGTCAGACGGAGTTTCAGACCAGTAGTTAGACCAGCTAGATATAGATCCTAATTCTTTCTTTTAATTTTGTTTTTGTTTTGGAACGAAGGAAGTTATGTTATAACTTATGTACTTATTCACATAACTTTACTGCTCTGTTAATGTTATGCTCTGTTCTTACAATGTTCTTAGAATGTTTCATGGCTTCTAGCAACTGTGCTTGCATTCAGTTGAGCTGGAGCTGCTGTGGGAGTTGGTGCTCACCTTCTCTCTCCTCCATGTAGCCTTAATAAATGTTTCTACTCCAACTTTGGCCAGCGTAATCACTACACAGTTCAAGATGAGGTGGCCGAGATGATGCCAAGTTCATGATTTGTTGTGGCTTGGACACCACCTATTTTCCAGTATTGTATATTTATAGATTCACATTCTTGAATCTTCCCTGTCGTCATGGTGGAGGTCTCACTGTAACAGGAGAAATAGCAGTAATAAAACATCACCATATACCTCCATAGGACAGAAAACTCAAGCAAACTTTCAGCCTCTATTTTTTTTAACATCCACATTTCAGCCAATGACAGTAGAAATATCAGAGTTTCCTTCCCCTACAGAGCCACCATACCTCAGATTTCTTACTGCACGTCGTGTGATAGGGAGTCTCCCTGAAAACTGCTCAGTTACAGTATTTCATCTTCAGCTTTTGACCCCCAGTCTCTGCTTCTGCTACTCTTAAGGTATTTTGGAGTATGTACTTTGCCCCTCCTTATTGTTGAGATGCCAGAGCCTACAAAAGGGCTGTTTAGGCCATATAAGACCTGTGGGAAGTGTAGAATATTCTCTGATGACCCCTACAAACAGTGCCTATATTGCCTCTACCCTGACAACAAACCCAGGGAATGCAAATATTGCCGCACTTTTTCAGCAAACACCCTCCAGGACGGGGAGGGTAGGCTGCTACTCTGGCTTCAAAAAAGGAAGGCTGCGTCTGACTTTGAGTCTCAACCTGAGGAAGAGGCCCATTCTTCCTCAAGGAGAAGAATACAAGGCAGTTCCTCCTCCCACCATGGGAACTCTAAGAGATCCAAGTCCCAGGACAAATCTGTTGGAAAAAAACCCACAAGAAACCTCAGACAGAGGCTTCAAAGGCTTCGTCAGCTCCACCGTCTGCTTCTCTGATGCCTCTGAGACCAGTCTTCTCGACCAACGATGGCCTCGTTGTTGAAGATTCCACTCTCTCCAAGAAAATCTGAGGTTCCGGCACCGTTGACGGCATCGTTGGTGACGACCGTCAAGACGTTGACTGGACAATGGCGGCGGCGGGAGCATCGACTACGGTAACGTCGTAGTCTTCGAGGCTTTCACCGTCTATGCAAATTCCACCGTCGACCATTCCAACGACTACTGCCACGCAGACGAAAGCCATCCACGCACCGTCGGCTGTGTCGCAGACTATCGCATTTGCAATTTCACCGTCGTCAAGCCCGTCGCTGGGACTGTCTTCAGCCCAGACAGATTCAGGATTTCTCTAAGACATCCCCTTTACCTCCTACCCGCATTTGGACTTCCAAGAGTTAGAGGATGAAAGTATGTTTGGCCCTGCATACAGTCCATCCCAGTTAATGGTCAAGTGCCAAGATTTTGATGATGAGGACAAGGATCCATCCTCTTACCTAGCAGGGGAATTTTCTTTTGCGGAGATAGGCACATCTGCTATGCAGTGGCCAGATTCCTTCCTGGAACGTTACCCTTATGATGATAGGGAGTATGAGCGTCATCTGTCAATGAAAGTTCTAGTGTCTCTGGTATCTGATCTCCGCCATATGATTTTTTTTTTTTTTTTTTTTTAAACCGTTTATTACAGGTCTTAAAAGTATACAAGTATGGGCCCACAACCTTCCGGCCGGCCGCTAGCAATGGTAGGAACATTCGACATACATTTATGGAAACTTGGTATGACAGGAGGAGCATTTCTCAGTAGCATCCAGGCCCCATTATGCGGTTTCATTTTAAATTAAGAACAACAAAAATTAAAACCACACCCACAAGGCAACCCACAATCAAAAATAGCAGCACGTGCTCCCCAAGAGGGGGGATCCCAACTATACACAGAAGTGTGAAGAGGGGGAAGAGAACAAAGCGAGGACTGGGGGAACCCAATGCCCGGAATCGGGGGAACGAGTCGGCTAAGGGGATGGGGCTGGCGAGGGATCAGGCAGCAGCGGTGGCGCGCAGATACCCCCTCGGTAGGCGTTCCAGGGGCCCCATACTTTCACCCATGTCCCAGGCTTACCCCTCGCCACATACACCACCTTTTCGCGAAACATGCACCAGTCCATGTGTTCTTTCCAGGCCGAGACCGTCGGGGGCCTCTGGGATCCCCACAGTTGAGCAATATCACGCTTGGCTATCATATATCCCAGAGTCACCCACCACGTCTGCGGCGCTGAGTAATCAGTCGGTTCCCACACATTCAGAAGGCATCTCCTCGCTTCAGGCAACAGCGCCACATACGTAACCAGTCGCAGCACCTCATGTACACCACGCCAGAACCCCTCTACCTCCGGGCACTCCCACAAAATATGCATAAAGGTCCCCAAAGCACCACACCCACACTTACACAACCCATCTCCAGCATAGCCCATACGCAGAAGCTTTGGCCCCGTCATGTAGACCCGGTGGAGTATCTTGAGCTGGACGAAGCGGAGGCGAGCCGGTATGGCCACCTCCTTAGGGGAGGCCACCGCGGAGGTCCAGTCCTCGTCATCCAACTCCAGCCCGTCGGCAACCCAAGTCGCACGAAGGGCAGTCAACAGGCCCGAGCGGTCGTTTATCAGCTTTTTGTATATAAGTGAGATCGTGCTGTCCGGGACGTGCCCATCCAGCATTCTATCTTCCAGGGGGGAATATTCCGGGATGGAGGCAACGTCCGAGAAGACGGAGCCCAGCGCATGTCGGACCTGCAAATACCGGAAGTATTCACTGCCTTGCAACTGAAATTCCGTCTGCAGCATATCGAACGTTTTAAATCCTCCCCTCGTCCAGAGATCCCCCACTTTACTGATACCTATTATGTCCCACTTCTCGAAGCCCTTAGAGGTCCACAGGGAACCTAACCGCTCAGACGCGTATAGTGGTGATGCCCGGGTCAAACGATCCTTCCACCCCATAGCTGCATTGGCCGCGTGCCAGACTTGCACCATGACACACGTGGGGCCCGTCAGACGAGCGTCGGGCGCGCTAGAGTAGAGCGCTCGATTGTAATCGCCACCTGGCAGGAGCATCTTGTCCATTTCAAATGCCGGGTTTAAGGCGGGCCCATAGAGGCCGTGGTTAATGGCAGCGAGCTGGGAGGCCCAATAGTACCGTTTAATATCCGGGAGGGCAATCCCCCCGTCAAACCATGGGAGCGTCAGCTTAGCCAGAGCAATACGCGGCCTCCCGTCCCAGAACAGGCGGCGTTGCAGACTCTCCACCTCACGGAAGTAGCGCGCCGGGACCAAGTCCATAGTGTTCTGCAGAGCGTACAGAAAACGCGGCAGAGACATCATCTTGAACAGTGCCGCCCGGCCGCCCGGCGAAAGCGGCAGGCGCCGCCAACGTGCGACATCTACCCGCAAACGCTGGAGGGGGGGGAGCAGATTCCGTTCATACCGGGCCTCCGGGTCCAGAGTAATGAAGACACCCAGGTACCGAAATCCCTGCGGGGCGATCTGGATCGGACAGCCCCGCGGGAGAATAGGAGCCTCCCCAGAGAGAACATACACACACGATTTAGCCCAGTTGATGACGAGACCGGAGTTACGACCAAACGAGTGTAAAACATCAACTAGGACTATAAGCGATTTACGTGGGGAGGCTAGGTACAGAAGGATGTCATCCGCGTATAGGGATACGCGGTCCTCATACTCGGGGGTCCAACGGAGACCACGGATGGAAGGCTCCCACCGCAGCCACTCCGCCAGGGGCTCCAAGGCAAGCGCAAAAAGAAGCGGCGACGGGGGACAGCCCTGTCGCGTGCCCCGGCCCAGCTCAAACGGGGCCGATACTCTTCCGTTCACGACCACCTGCGCCAATGGGCCCGCATACAACAATTTGACCCAACTGATAAATCCTGGGCCAAACCCGAACTTCGCAAGCATCGCCCAGATGTATGGCCACTCAAGCGTGTCAAACGCCATGGTGGCGTCTAAGGACGCCAAAATGGCCGGCTCCCGTATAAACGGGACACGCGCAAGCACCCCATGCAAACGCCGCAGATTAAGGGCTGTATTGCGATGGGGAATAAAGCCAGATTGGTCCTGATGAACCAGATCTCCCACCACACCGACCAGCCGATTGGCGAGTACCTTAGCGAGAATTTTGGGCTCCGCATTCAGTAGTGAGATAGGCCGATAGGAAGTAACCCGATCCCGAGGTCTCCCTTCCTTGTGGATCACCACAATTGTAGCCAGACGTTGGTCAAGCGGGAGGGAGCCCAGCGAGTGGGCCGCGAGGAACATTGCGCGGAGGTGAGGCGCCAATGTATCCGGTCGCAGCTTATACAGCTCGATAGGGATACCGTTCGGGCCCATGGCCTTGCCAGAAGCGACCGAGCGTATGGCGAGGGCGATTTCGTCGGAGGTGGGAGCGGCGTCCAGCGACACCCTGTCCTCCCCGGACAGGGAAGGCAGCGCGATATCCCTGAGCAGAGCACGGGAATCCTCTTCCGAGCAAGAAGAGACCGGGGAATACACCTCGCGGAAATACTCCGCGAAACAGGAGACAATTTCTTCTGGCTCAGTTACACTTACACCATTCGTTTTCTCAATCAGCGGGACCACATGATTCGCTCTCTCCTTTTTATCCAACCACGCTATCAGTTTACCAGCCTTATCACCCACATCATACAGTCGCCCCTGTTGCTCCCTACTGAGGCCCCTGGCCGCCTCCGTAACGAGGGCCCTATAAGCCGCCTGCTTGAGCTGGAGGACATGTAATGTAGCATCCGTCACCCCATCTTCTAGATTACCCTCCAGCTCAGCTATTTCAGCCTCCACCCGGGTCACCTCCTCCCGCTCGCGCCTCCGGGCGTGGGAAATAAGGGACAGGGCCTCCCCTCTAAGTACTGTTTTGAAGGCCTCCCACAGGGAGATAGCTGAAGGCACTGACCCCACATTCTCCTCAAAATAGCGCTGGAGGGATTTAATCAAGTCAGCGCGAATGGTGGGGTCGCGCAGGTACCAGGAATTGATTGGGACCACCCTACTCTCAGCCCTCGGAAAGACATCAAAATGCAACAATAGCGGGGAGTGGTCCGAGATACCCCGTGCCAAATGGCGCACCTCCCCCACCCTCCCGACATGGGCCGCCGGGAAAAGGACATAATCAAGCCGTGAGAGACTACCATGGGCCCCCGAGTGGAAAGTGTATTGCAGCTGCGTGGGATGTTTTAAGCGCCAGCAGTCCACCAATCCCAGTGTATCCAAGAGGCCGGATAGCCACGCCTGTGCCCGGGGGAGGTCCCTAGGGGGGTGACGATCCACAGTCCCAGAAACCACCGCGTTGAAATCCCCCCCCCACCACCAGAAGCCCCCCCGGAAGGCCAAGTAGGAGGCGCCCCAGATCTGCAAAGGTGGTCGACTGCAGCCCCGGTGGGACGTACACTGACACAAAGACAACCACTTTGCCCTCCATTCTCCCCACCAAGACAGTGTAACGTCCCCTGTCGTCGTGGAGCACCTCATCAATTTCTAACGGGAGCAAGTTCTTTACCATGATACCCACACCCCTCGAGCCTGACGTGAAGCCCGAATGGGCCACGAGGCGGTAGCCACGCCGATTCATGGCGCAGAAGGAATTGCCAATCAGGTGTGTCTCCTGCAGGAAGACCACATCAGGCGAGAGTCGCTTCAGATACTGTAGGACCACACCTCGTTTAATCCTGTCCCCCAGTCCATTGACGTTCCAAGACAACAAAGTTAATTCCCTACCCCCCATCATACACAAAAACCATCATTCGTCCCCCCGAGAGCACAGTAGAACCAACACAAAAAAAGGGTTGCCTTGTGATAATAACGAACAACACCCCATCCCTGCCCACCCACCCCAACAAAACTCCCCCCTCCCTGCACCCCTGCATGAGCCCAAACAGCCCCCCCAACGTGCAGTGTGCCTGTCGCCCCATAGATAGTTAAACTAACTAGACCCCCAGAGGAGGAGGGAGAACCCCCGAGAGACCCCACACAACCTCCATAGGAGGGGAACTTAAACAATCCGACGTATAGTCAAAAGTGGCATCATTCTTGTCCCGAGCGAGGCCTAATATTAGTCCCTCAGTCTTGATCCGGTGAGCCCTCTCCCCCGGCCGCTCCCCCCCCCCCCCCCCCCGCCACCCCGATCCCGATCTCCAGACAGAGTATCCAGCCAGTCCCCGGCCGCTTCGGGACGATCAAAAAAGTGTGTGCGGCCTTCCACCTCCACTCGCAGCTTAGCTGGGAAGAGCATGGCGTATTTGAGATTTAGGTCCCGAAGACGGCGCTTGACACCAAGGAAGCTCAGTCTCTGCTTCTGGATCGCAGGGGTGAAATCAGGATAGAAATTAATGTCCATATTATCAAGTCTAATCGGTCCCTGTAGTCTGGAGGATTGCAGGATAGCGTCTCTGTCCCGAAAATTAAAAATCCGGGCGATGAGAGGTCTCGGAGCGGCTCCGACCTTAGGCCTTCCCCCGGGAACCCTGTGGGCCCTCTCCACAGCAAAGAATTTACTCAGCCCCCGTGGCTGGAGATGGGTAACGATCAGGTCTTCCACGAAAAGGTCCGCCGCCGCTTCCTCACGTCCCTCAGGCACCCCGATGATACGGATGTTGATCCGCCGGGCCCGACTCTCGGAGTCCTCCAGGCGACGATCCATCAGCGCACTCACCCGAGCCAGTCGGCGCACCTCCGTTTGCAGGGCCGCCACATCTGTCGTAAGGCCCGATGCGGTGTGGGCCAAAGAATCGACCTGGTCGTTGGTCTTGGAGAGATCGGCCCTTATCAGGCCAACATCTACGAGGACCGAGTCGATCTTCTGCGCCAGTGTGTCAATACGCTGGCCCACAGAGGCCTTCATCTCGGCGATGGCGCCCATGACATCCCGCAGAGTCAGATCCGTGGGCAGATCGGGGGCATCAGTAGGGCCCTCAGGGGACCTGCGTGGCACCTCAGGAGATCCCTTCTGGAGGGTATAGCGATCCATGCTGTTGGACTGATGGGCTGCGCCACGCCGGGTCGATTTTACCTTTGCCCGATCGCCATCTTGTTTCGTGGCCATGGTCCCAGTCTCCCGATCGCACCAGCCACGTCGTGAAGGGCGGGCAAGCCGGTCCACGGGCTCCGGGGGGGTGCCACCCCAGATCTGCGGGGCGGATCACAGCCGGCGGGCAGGCAGGGTCCCCCAGCGAGGCCACACCAAGCCCCGTGACCCAACCTCGCATAGACAGCAAGGAGGGTACGAAAGTGAAAGTGCGGGTTACGCGAGCCACCAAGCCCTGCCCGCCGCTGTTATTCACTTCGTCACTGGATCGCCCCACAACGCAAATCCGGGGTTCGGCTAGGAGAAGGCCGCAAACCTCAATCGGTGTTAAAGTCGGTGTCCGAGGTCCGATTTGGAAGCGGTAAACGGGCGCCACCTCAGCTCGGGCTCACCGACACAGTCCCCTCATCTGGGACAGGATATGTTCAGGATAGTGATAGGAGGTCGCGGAGGTCCTCGGGAGCCTCGCACCTACGCGGCCATCTTGGTTGCGCGCTAGGCTCCTCCCCCCTCCGCCATATGATTGACGACTATTACAGGCGGTTTCTTGACGCAAATGCTCCTTACCATGATGTTCCCACTATTCTTCCTGGCCAAAGCACTCCCAAATCCATCAGGGAAAAGACCATCCCTCTTCCTATAGTCATCACAGAGGATACTCAGGATGTTCAGACAGAGGTAGAAGAGATACAAACGGACATAGATGCCCATGATGAATCCGACGACCACATATCCCCAATGCCACCATCTCCCATCCCTCCTGCTGTGGATTCCTCTCCTGCAGATATTGGGGGATTCCATGATCTTCTAGAGCAGAGGTCTACAATCTGTGGGGCGTGACCCTCGGGGAGGGCGGGGAGGCGTGGAGTCCTGGAAAGGGGGTCGCGCATTCCCCAGCTTCACTTGTGCTTTTGTTTTGGAAAAAGACAGCCGGCTAATGTCCATCGCTATCAGCTGAAGTTTCATCAATTAAGTCTCCTGTGCTGTGAAAAGCTTTTGTGCCAGGATACCTGCTTGCCCGAAAGAAATTCAAATGTGCGCAATTAGTTAATTTTCAAGTGTAAAGGGTGGTTGGGAGCCAGGTCTGGCTTTAATTGATCAAATCACTCCAAGCTTTGAGATGACAAAGATTTCGTTTTTTGAGTGGTAGTGCAAAGAGTTAACTACTGGGCTGTGCAGCACATGCTTTTAATTGTAACTGTATTACACTGCCCTTAGTACCCCTAAGGACGTCTTGAAGGGAAAGTTATGTAAAAACAAAGTTGCATTACATACGCTCTGGTATTGCTAAAATCTACATTTTGGAAGCACCATTTTAACGCACAACTATTTTCACATTTTGTATCAGTCAATCTTATGCTGTGTGTAATGCGGGTATGCAGTAATGCCTTACATATTCAGAGCTTTCTGTCACAGGCTGTGACCTCATAGCAATAAATATATACAAGTCACTATTCTCCCCTGCACCAATCAAGATTTAATTCTGTGGCTCTCTGGTTACAACAAAGACCTCTGCAGTGCATTAAATAATAGAGGTTTCATAATGTACCACAGTGCATTTCGCACTGAGTAACAACTTTTTCAGTTATTTTTCATTTACCCTGCCCATTATTTTATATGTAGATACCTGATGGTGAAAGACCTAACAACGTACAGAATATTTTGGGGCTTATTTATGGGAGGCTTCCTCTGCCAGAGCATCACTTCTTTTGATGCTCGGCGGCGCAAACATCTCAACCATACCTATGAGGCGGTGCAAAGTCGCCCTGCATGGCCTCATAGATAATAGAGTAAGACAAAGCAGTGCAAGACACTACGTTACCTTACTCTGCGTTCCATGGGTGGTGTGTGGGGTTCAAGAGTGGTTGGTGCAGGTAAGCGCGGTGGGGTGGGCAGTCGACAGACCATGATGAGGAAAAATAACCTAAAAGAAAACCACTTACCCTGTGCAAGGTAAGTGGGTTTCTCTTCTTAATGTTATTTTCCTTCATTGTTTGTCAACTCACCCCCACCACGCTTAACTGCACCAGCCTCTCCGGGAGGGGCTCCCACGCAACACCCATGGATTTTTATGCTGCCCCATATTTATAAAGTCCCGTAAACCAGGGTCAGCACCAAAAACTTACGCCGCCTCAAGGGAGGCATAACAAGGAGAAATGTGTTAATTTCTACTCATTCTTTTCTCTTTCCATGTGTGCTACATTCTGCAGCTCCCATAGAAAGAGGAAAAAGCCTTTCAGGATCATTTTTGGGAAGGAAGGTGCCCCTTCCTGCCCAAACCCAATCCTGCCCATGTTGGTGCTAGGCAACAATTTGTGCGCCAACGCAAGGGGAAAGGACAGGAATGCACCGTATTTTATAAATAAGGTGCATTCCTGTCCTTTCACATTGGCATAGGGCAGCTCAGCAAGAAGACATGCAGCGCTGCCCTACGCCAATGCCTCATAAATGAGGCCCTGTGGGTTTTAAATACACCTTTGACTACACCCTCCCACTCGCTGAGCTTTGGTTTGTTAAACACTGTTTAATTTTATTTCTCCACAATAAAAATGATTTGCTGTAGGAATTGGAGGAGTTTATGGTTGTCGATAGTTGTCGATGAGGAGTACCAGGTTCTAAAAACTTTTGACAGAAGGTGGTCCTTGCAGCTAAAAAGAATTTGACAAGTGGGTCTTGGCATCAAAAAGTTTGAAGACCTCTGTTTGTGCCTCCAAGCTTTTTGACTTGCCAATGCCAGCTAATCAAACTGAATGTTTTTTGTATGATTTTTAATCAGGCACTCAACGTTCAGTATGGTCAATCTCTATAGTTGGCTTTCTATGGCAAGAAGGACTGAAGCTAATGAAAAGACCTGCCTCTGTTCCAGCTGTCATTCCAAAGTTGTATTAAAGAAATACAAGGCTCTGAACGACTCGCCTGCATGCCTCTTTGGTCACCCGAGGCCGGACTCTGTCATTATGCAGGCAGCGCAGAGAATCGCCAAGAATCCAGCGTCTCCTTGTACAGCCCCACCCGACAAGGACGGGCGCCGCCTCAACAATATTGGTAAGAGGTTCTCGGCATTGGCAGTCACATCCATTTAAGCTTCTAATGCCATGGCCATTCTTGGGAGATATGACCGGCAGATGTGGTCAGACATCTCTGCTTTCTTGGAGTACCTCCCAGAAGATAAAAAGAAAGAGGCTAAGGACATTCTATTTGAGGGAAAAAGAGCATCTTCGGAGCTCATTGAAATAGCCATGGACGTTTCATCCACTGCGTTTCACCAGATGGCAGGAGCGGCGTTTCTCCGTCGCCAGGGATGGCTAAAGGCAACCACCTTTGGTCCAGAGGTCCAAGCCAAAGTTTTAGACATGCCTTTTCTATGGAGAGTGCTTGTTTGGCAAGCACATAGACCAGGCCCTTCAATCCATAAAGACAGACACTGAGACGATCAAAGCCTTAGGCAGTCTCCAGCAGCACTGCTTTCAGTCCTTTCGGGGTAGAGTGCGGGGGCAATTCTTATCCCGTTCGCAATTTCAACAGCGGTACCAGAAATATCCGCAGAGTACCTATAAACCATACAACCGGTTGTTTCAATCCAGCACTGCTCAGCCTTACTCGAGGCCCGCAGGACGCAAGAGGCAACAATCGGCTGGAAAGTCCCAAAATTCTAATTGGAGGCAATGAAGTTCATCAGGCCCCTGTCAACATAGTCCCACGCCACCATCCCATCTTCTCCGCATCCTTTCTGAAATTGAACTGCATTTCTTCAGACAAATGGGTTCTAGACGTCTTCCAGCACGGCCACACTCTGGAATTAATTCTGTAGCCTCCAAATGTTCCACTGCGGAATGTTCTAATGTATCACCTTCCGGATCTCAATATCCAGATACAGTTGCTTCTTCTCGAGCAGGCCATAGAGGAAGTACCCCTCAGCCAACAAAATCGGGGGTTTTTCTCAGTTTTTCCTCATCAAAAAGAAGATTGGAAAATGGAGGCAGGTCATGGACCTCCGAATGCTGAACAAGCTCATCAAAAAACAATCTTTCAGGATGCTCTCTCGTCAGGATATTTTTCTCATTGAAAAAGGGGATTGTCTGGCTTCTCTTGATCTCCTCGATGCCTATTATCATATTCCTATTCACCCTCAGCATCGAAAATTTCTAAGTGGCAGGGTGCCATTACTAATTCAAAGTGCTTCAATTCGATTTCAAATCCGCTCCCAGGGTGTTCACCAAGTGCATGGCACCGATAGCGGCCTTTATAAGACGTCCAGGTCACCAGGTGTTCCCATACCTGGACGATTAACTTATAAAGACTCAGTCTTTTCAAGCGGCAGAGATATCAACAAGAGCCTGTCGATTTCTCTTCCAGTCTCTAGGTCTTCGCATCAACCTGGAAAAATCGTCACTTACTCCAGCCAAACCGTTGATCTTTCTGGGTGCACATCTCAACACGGCAAGGCCTTTCCCACTCAAGAAAGAATACAGCTTATTCTTAGTGCAACAAAGCTTCTTTTAACAAAAAAGTTAGTTTCTGTGAGGCAGTACAAGTCCACTCTGGGGATGATGTTCTCTTGCATCCCGCTCATTCTCAATTGCCGTCTCCGCACGCGACTGCTGCAGGAGCAGCTCGATGCGCAGTGCATTTAGTCTCAGGGCTCATTCAACAACAAGGTTCACATTTCAACTGCAATGAGAGCCGCAATGGCCTGGAGGTTGGTCAAGGAGAACCTTTCACAAGGTCTCTTTCATTCACACTGTGCCACAGCTGGTGATGACCTCAGATGCGTCAATGGACGGATGGGAGGGGGGGAGGGGGGAGAAGCTCACCTTCAAGAATTACAGGTTCAGGGCTAGTGGACTAAAGTGCCAGAGTGCCTGAGTGCCACATAAACATTCTGGAACTCAAGGCAGTTTTCCTGGGTCTGAAAGCCTTCCTGACTCCGATCAAGGACGCGTTGGTGCTTGTCAGAAAGGACAATACTGCAACAATGTTTTACCTCCGAAAGCAAGTTGGCACGAGATCTCCAGCGATTTCCCTTCTTGCTCAACAGATATGGGAATGGCTCCTTGTCAACCACATCTCCTTGCGAGTGGAGCACGTGCTGGGTGTTCACAACGAGAGGGCAGACTCTGTCAGCAGGGTATCCAAACAATGTCACAAATGGGAGCTCAATGATCAACAGTTCAAGGTGGTTTTTCAATCCTAGGGTTACCCACCATTCGATCTGTTTGTTACGTTCCTCAACAAAAAGTGCCCTCCTTTCGCAAGCCGGATTCCTCATCTAAAATCGAGGGGAGACACCTTCCATTTGCTTTGGACGGGGATGTTCGCCTACGCAAGTACTTCAGAAAATGATGCAAGAGCCGTGTTGGCTATTTCTCATTACTCCAGGTTGGGCAAAACAATTCTAGTACACGGAGCTGCATCACCTATCCGTGTGCTCCAATTCTCTTCCCTCCAAGGGAGGATCTTCTTTACATGAATCAGGGCCAAGTGGTTCCTCCACAAATTCCCTTTCCTCATTTGTCGGCTTGGCTCCTCACCACGCTGAATTTAGGGATTTGAGGCTGTCCAAGTAGTGTTCTACAATACTACAGAAGTCTCAAGCTCTTTCCACGCTGAAATGCTACACCGCTAAATGGAAGAGATTCTGTGGTTGGTGTATCTCGCACGCATTGGCGTCCGTTCTTATCTCCGGAGCAGGTGCTGCCTTATCTTTTGCACTTAGCTAAATCAGTATTTTCCCACTCTTCTTTAAGAGTTCACCTGGTTTTAGTTTCTAGGTATAGAAGACGCTCAGATCAAACTTCCCTGTGGTCTAATCGTCTCATCAAGGAATTTATGAGGGACTTTTTTAGAGCTTTTCTGCCTGTTAAACCTCCTCCAGTTCTGTGGCAATTAAATACTGTCCTGTCACAGCTAATGCGTCCTCTCTTTGAGCCAGTACACAAATGCAAATTGAAGTTCCTTTCTTGGAAAGTGGCTTTTCTCCTGGCCATTACGTCAGCCAGACATATCAGTGAAATCCAAGCTTTCACTATAAAAGAACTGTATATTCAATTTTTGCTGGACAGTGTCATCCTACGCACTAACCCTTCTTTTATTCCTAAGGTGCCTTCAACTTACCACCTCAATGAGCCGATTGTCTTACCAACGTTCTTTCCTAATCCATCCTTAGTAGCGGAAAGAGCTTTGCATTCACTGGACATTAAACGTTGTTTCAAATTTTATCTGCAAAGAACAAAGATCTTCCGTAAATCCTCTCAGCTATTGCTCTTAGCTCCTAGGAAAAAAGGCCAAGCCTTGACACGGGCCACCATTGCTCGTTAGGTCACCTCAATGATTACCTTTTGTCATGAAGGCTGCTTGCTCGCTTCCTTCAAAAACGCAAGCTCATTCAACTGAAAAAGTGTTGACTTACTCTGCCCTGTGTACAGGAGCATCCCTTTCTGACATATGCAGGGCGCAACGTGGGCGAACGCTCACACATTCAAAAGCATAACTGCCTTGATGGTTGGTAGAAGGCAGATATTGCTGTTAGACAAGCTGCACTTCGACTTCGCTCTGCCTAAGGTAGGCGCCTTTTAGCCTTCTTTGTTCTTTTCATACTGGTTGTAAATTTGTATGCATATTCTTTCTCTTCTTCTTGGTACAGATGCTACAAGTTTACGTCATGGAGGATGGTTCACCTACCGACCACCTCTATTTTTTCTCTTATTGTGCTTATACTTCTTACTAGTCAGATTTAAGCATGTGAATCTATAAAAGATACAATACTGGAGAAAAAACAAGTTACTTACCTGTACACTGTGGTTCTCCAGTACTGATATATTTTATAGATTCACATGCAACGCTCCTTCCTCCCCGATTCGGCTCATTGGTTACCTCCAGAGGTTTTTTTTTCCTATACACTTGTGCTCGAAATCTGAGGTATGGTGGCTGTGTAGGGGGAGGGAACTCTGAGCCCTACTGTGATTGGCTGAAATTTGGATGTTAAAAAAAATGCGGCTGAAAGGTTACTTAAGTGAGTTTTCTGTTCTATGGAGGGCTATGGTGATGTTTTATTACTGCTATTTCTTTTGTCACTGTGGGACTCCCACCATAACGACAGGGAAGATTTAAGCATGTGAATCTATAAAAGATATCAATACTGGAGAACCACAGTGTACAGGTAAGTAACTTGTTTTTTCATCGGGTGAGCTATTGGCACCACCTTGCGTGATAGCGATCAGCTGGTTCTCAAGCGATGTCTAGTCCTCCCTGATGGACATGCCCTTCGGTAGCAATCTCCTATTCCAGGACAAGCCTGATTCTGATTTGGAGCGTTTTAAATATATCCGGGCTACTGCATGTTTTTTGGGCCTTTCTGACTCGCCTCCTGACCTGCAACAGTACCACTGCTCTTGCGTGAATTTGGCCACACTACCTCCTACCGCTTTCCTGTCCAGGCTACCCAGCCGTTTTGCAGTCCAGGGCATGATGTCCACCGCCTCCTTGACCAAGGACAATGAGCTGCTCAGTCTGCCACCCTACCTGCCAATCATGTTTAGCGTGCCCTTACAGAAGCACAGCCACCCACTGGGAGGCAGAATCCATCAATTCTACCCAGGCTGGCAGGCAATTTTGGACAGGTGGGTTTCTCAGATGGTTTGATGGGGCTATGCCTTACACTTCCTTCTTTTTCTCTGCTACACTTTCCAATGCCCCCAGCGACTGACTGAGGACCAATTCTCCGTTTTACGTCAAGAAGTGAAATCCCTTTCGGACAAAGGGGCTATTGAGAGGGTGCACCTGACAGAAGTAGGTTGTGGTTGCTATTCCCGCTACTTTCTGGTGCCCAGGAAAGATAGAGGCCTATTGTAAAACTGCACCCTTACAATGCTGCCTTCTGGAAGGAGAAACTAAAAAGGCTCACGTTGGCCCAGGTCTCGTCTGCCACTCTCCCTGGACACTGGATGCTAGTGTTGGAACTACAGGATGCTTATTTAATGTACTCTCCCTCCGACCCACCAGTGTTACCTGCGGTTTGTGGTGGAACAGGAGCATTTTCAATTTGCTGTGCTTCGTTTTTGTCTCACTGGTGCCCCTCAGATCTTCATGAAATTGATGGTGGTGGCGGTGGTAGCTCCTCTTCGGAGGTCATTGAGCCAGTCTTCCCCTACTTTGACGACTGGCTGTTAAAGATGGGCTCACCCCGGTCATCAACCACCTCCAGACTACAGCGAACCTCAGATGCTTCTCTTCATCCATGCTTCTACTCGCAGACAACGCCCCCATGTGGTACTGCAATAAGCAGTGCGGGGAAACAGATCTCAGTGCCAGGAGGCTTTGCGCCTTTGGAAGTGGCTAGACAGCCAAGGATTTTTTCTGGTGATGAACCACCTGGCAGGATCTTTGAATCCCTTTTTGCTGTCCACTCCTGCCCGAAGTTCTCAAGAAGATCAGAAACGACCAGGCCTAGTCATCATAGTGACTCCAGATTGAGCACAGAGAATTTGATACCCAGAGCTCCTGGACTTGAGCAGCTGTCCTCCGAGCTGGCTGCCCCTCCACTATGGCCTGGTGTCACAACAACCTGGCAGGGTGCTACACCTAAGCCGTTACAATCTCCATGCTTGGAGACTGAGCGGTAACTGTTTGATACCTTGGTTGATGTCATCTTGGCAGCCAGGCATCCCTCGATGAAAACTGTATGTGCCTGGTGATGGGACACATTTGTAGTTTGGTGTGGCACACTTCAGTTTGACCCTTTCCAAGCCAAATAATTGGCGTTCTCTTGTTTGTTTTATCTCTTGCTTGGTACGGTTTTGCTTTGGGCATGGTTAATGGTTATCTTTCTTACTAGGTTATTGGTTGTGATTCTATTTTTTTCATTTTTTATAGAGCTTCAAAACATTTCTCCCTTTTCCTTGTGTGATGCCCAAATGGGACCGTAGTCTGGTCCTTACTTGATGTGCGCACAGTTGGAAGTGCTTTACAGCTGACCTTTATGGCTTCTTACTATCAGGACCATGTTCCTCATCGCCATCCCCTCTGCACGGAGTGTCAGTGAGCTTCAAGCTCTTTGTGTTAAGCCACCATGTACCACCTTCTTCCCAGACAAACTGGTTCTACAGATTCTGGCATCCTTTTTGCCTAAAGTTGTGACGCCATTCCACGTCAGTCAGTCACCTACCCAGTGTTCTATACTCAGCCTCACCCCTGTATGGGTTTAGACCACAAGAGGGCACTCAGCTTCTACATACATCATACCAAAGCACACTGGGTGGACAATCTACTCTTTGTGGGAGCCGTTGGTGCGAAAAAAGGCTAAAAAGCAGCCTTCATTAGGACAGCATGCTAATTCTACCAAGGCCAAAGCTGCTACTGTTGCACTACTATACTGAGTCCCTGTCCTAGACGTGTGCCAGGTAGTTGCATGAGCGTCCCTTCATATGTTCACAAAGCGCTATTGTATGGACAGTCCGGTCCACCGAGAAGGGCATTTTGCCCGCTTGGTCCTGTAGGACTTTAGAGTTTGAGTCCACTCACAGACCCACTTTCAATATATACTGCTTTGGTATCCATTCAAAAGGTGAGTAATCTGTATGTAGAAGTCTGTCAGAAGAACAAGTTACTTACCTTTGATAACACTCTTTCTGGTAAAGACTATCTAGCCGCAGATTCCTTACCCAACCTTCCCATCCTCCCCATTTTGTGATTGGACTATATCCATTAATAAGATCCAAAGCCTAGGAATCTGCACATTGATCATGTCCAATTTGCTATTGGGGATCTGCACCTCGTCGCGGACAGCCTCAGAAGCAACTGACGGCATGGAGAGGTGGTGCCTATATGGGTCTGCACGCAATTTGTAAACTGGAACTGCGTCAGTGTGGAGCCGCACAGCGCTACCGGACAGCCTGCTGAGGCACTACGGAAAAATTTCAGGATCCAGTCTGACACCTGAGGAATATTCAGAACTATAGGCTGATTCCACTGCTTGATGTGGTGGCCAAGACTTTGCAGACTTACTACTCCAATACTTTGATGTGTGGGTCCAACAGTGGGGCCTGGTTCCACTGAATCCACAAGCTTCCGTCCTGGATTTGGTACAACTTCTAATATTTTAGCATTATCGAAATTGATGGAAGGTTCTCACAGATCCAAGTTATCATTTAGGATTGAGAGAATTTCTTTTTTTCCAAAAAAGTTTGGTTTCCAGCATAACCATATTGTTTACTACAAATATGCTATATGAATTTGCACATGGTTCTTTAAAAAAAGGTGCTGACATTTACCTATACTGTTACAGCAAAGTAGGCATAGCAATGTTCAGGTACATCCCATGGTGCTGCAATCCAAAAATAAACTGTGGAATAAATCTAAAACTTGGGGTTGCGGGCGGGAGTTATATTGGAGCATCCTAACTTGATTATGGTTCGGGCCAGGACAGATGACAAACTCAGGTATTGCAACTCTCTCCATCAGTGTTGCATAACTATCCCTTTTGGGGGACAGCTGGGGGAGAGGGACAGTGTGTATCCACTAATGCAAGAGGGAAAAGGAGGGGCAGGTTCAATACTCTACATCAGACTATAGTAGGGTATACACTCAAGGTGAGGGGACCATTGTTAGAAATCGGTTTTATGTGAAAGTACTAGGGCATAGCGATACCAAAGGGGATGATGGACGAAGCGTTTGAGCTAATCAAGCACCCCCAGTCAACTGATCTGGGTTTAATCCATCATCATTCTTTAGCTCACTCCATCACCCCAGTTCAGTTATGGCCATATGCCAATCAGTCTGACCCTGTGCCTCATGGGAACTGTCCAGCCTGAACTGCCAAGCCATGTCTTCCCTGGACTGGAAACAAGCATCCTGGGACCGGTTTTGGGTTCATAACCCTCATCAGCCAGGTGGATGGATGTAGGCCCAGATCTCTGTACTGGGGTGAATGTATGACATAGATCTGAAAGAAACACGTTAGTTAGATTCCTCACCTTAGAATATCCCCAAGCGTCAGGCTGGATCCGGAAATTTTTGTAGCAATACCCCTTGCGCGTCGCTAGGCGTCGTCTGCGGCTCCGCGTCCGTCGTTGGCGTCGTGCGCCGGAATGACGTCGTCGGAGTACTTGGACGCCGCCCTCGCGCGCTGACGTCAGTTCTTCTTTTTTCTGCGCCAGACAGCGCCGATCCGGGAAGAGCTTACCCCTTAGTCAATTTTTGACTAAACTTTTTTGACTCTTTTTGGTCTTCTGGTGCCGGTAGGATGCCCGGGTTTAAAGCCTGTGACTCCTGTCATCGACTGATGTCGGTGACGGACCACCATCGCCGGTGCCTTTACTGCCTGGGGGCCGACCACGACGCGGAGTCGTGCCCCGATTGTCAGGCCTTGACCTCGAAGGCTAGGCGGGAGTGGTCCCGTAAGCTTCTCGAGCTTCGGCACTCGGCTCCGCGCCGCTCATGGTCCCGGTCCAGAAGGAGGTCCAAGGACGGGTCGCGGAGCCGCAGTCACCATCATCGCTCGTCAGGTTCGAAGTCTTCGGGTAAGTCGAAACGATCTAAGAAGTTCAAGAGGCGACACCGCTCTTCGGACTCCCCTCGCCGGTCGTGCGACTCGGCCGAGGGTCAGGGTGGTCCCACCCCCGCGGCTCCATCGGAGCCGCAGGAGCCGCGTCCGTCCCCATACCTGCCGGTCCCTGGGACTGACGCGACTCCGGCGGAGGTCAGTGCCTTCCTCTCGGCCATGAGGGGCCTGGCTCTGCCGGCGACGCCTGCCAGCGCGCCATCAGGCCCCGCGTGCTCGACTGGGTGACCTCGCGTGCCGGCGGCTCTGGCCTCGGTGCCATCGACAACTTCGGTCCCGATGCCGCAGGTCCCCGAGGGATCCAGGCCTGGATCTCTGCCGGTCGACCTCACGACTCCTTCTCCGCTGACCCCGGTTCCGCCCCCGGTGCCGTCTCCGGACGACGCCGTTCCCCTGTTTAGCCCCTGTCCGGGCCTGGCGCCGGTGCGGCGTCACTTGACGCCGCACCCGACGCCGATGGATGAGCGTTTCATCTACCGCCCGTCTCCGATCATTCTTCCTGTTTATCAGGAATCGGATGACGGGGGCGACTGGGAGGGGTCTGAGGACCCTATGGCCCTACAGGGCCAACTTTCACAGGACTTGGCAGACGAACTGGGGGATGCCAGTGGTCTGGACACTTCCCCGGGCTCGCTGCTTTCATCTCTCCTCCGACTGTGGCCTCGGAGGAAGGTGCAGCTTTTTCAGTGGTGCTGCGCAAGGCGGCCGCAGCCCTGGAGCTCGAGCTGCCTGCTGTGAGGACTAACGTCCTCACAGAGGTGCTTCAACCGTCAGCAAGCTCCACTGAGCCTCTGCTGCAGTTCAATGAGGCCCTCGTAGATGTTCTGCAGGGCACTTGGTCCAAGCCCTCCACAGTTCCTCCTGTGGATTGGAACGTGGCCTGGCGCCACTGCCCTGCTCCGGGCGACCCCAGTTTCCTGTCCCAACACCCCACCCCCGAGAGTCTGGTTATCCAGGCCTCCACTTCCCAATCCTCCTTCCCGTCCGCTCCTCCGGATCGGGGATCCAAGAGGCTAGAACAGTTCGGAAAGAAGCTGTTCTCTTCCCTGAGTTTGGGCCTGCGGTCTTTGAACACCGCTTGCCTCTTGGACCATTTCTCCCACTCTCTGTGGGATACGGTGGAGGACGTGCTGCCCCTGTGTCCGGAGGAGGCCCGGACACGTCTCTCCCAGGCGCTTGCTGACGGGCGAGATGCAGCACGACATGCCATACGGTGTGGACTAGACACCACGGACTCGCTGGGTAGGGCGATTTCCACCATGGTGGCGCTCCGGCGCCACGCCTGGCTGCGGTCCCCGTCTTTTTCGGGGGATGTCCAGAGTTCCCTCATGGATATGTCCTTTGATGGCACTCGCCTTTTTGGTGAGAAGGCGGATAGTGCGCTGGCTCGTTTTAGGGACTCCCGGGCTACGGCCAGGTCCTTGGGTCTCTCGGCCCCACGGCCGCAAACTTCCGCCTTTCGCCCCTTTCGTGGCCAAGGAAGGGGCGCCTCCTCACGTCCGCCTAGCCACCGGCCGCAGACCCAACTTGGTCGCGGACGTGGATTCCGCCGTGGCGGGACTGGAGGACAACATGCTGGTCAGTCCACATCCACCCCGGCAGCATCCGCCTCAAAGCCCTCCTAGTCCGAGCTTTCAGGCCCATTCTACGCCAGTGGGCGGCAGAGTTCGCCATCACCTGCTCCACTGGCGATCCATCACTTCGGACAGGTGGGTGCTGCAAATTGTCCGAAGGGGCTACTCCCTCCCCTTCGAGACGACCCCTCCAGCCATGCCACCACAGTGCCACCGTATATCGGAGGATCACTTGCATCTTCTGCGGAAGTTACGGCCCTCTTGGCCAAAGAGGCCGTCGAGTGCGTTCCTGGTCCAGAAGTAGGCCGTGGTTGCTATTCCCACTACTTTCTGGTTCCCAAGAAGGACTAAGGGGGCCTATGCCCTATTTTGGACCTCAGGAGCGTCCACGCCTTCCTCCGGAAGGAACGGTTCAAGATGCTAACTTTAGCTCAGGTTCTGGCTGCTCTCGACCCTGGAGACTGGATGGTAGCGTTGGACTTGCACGACGCTTATTTCCACATCCCCGTCCTGCTGGCCCACCGGCGTTATCTGCGGTTCATGGTGGGTCAGGAGCACTTTCAGTTCACCATGCTCCCCTTCGGCCTCACCAGTGCCCCTCGGGTGTTCACGAAAGTGATGGCGGTGGTCGCAGCTCATCTGCGCAGATCGGGGGTTCCAGTCTTCTCCTATCTTGACGACTGGCTGTTGAAGGCGGGCTCGCCCCAGCAAGTCGTCTCCCACCTCCAGACTACGGCCGACCTCCTGCATTTGCTGAGGTTCTCCATCAACGTGCCCAAGTCGCACCTGATACCCTCCCAGAAGCTCCTCTTCATCGGAGCAGTTCTCGATTTGGCGCAGTTCCGGGCTTATCCTCCGGAACAGCGGGTCCGGGATATTCAGGCTCTGATTCCCATCTTTCGGCCTCTATCCCGGGTTTCGGTCAGGTTGGTGTTGCGGCTTCTGGGGCTGATGGCCTCCAGCATCCTGTTGGTGCATTACACCAGGTGGCGAATGCGGGCTCTGCAGTGGGACCTGAAGTTTCAGTGGGCTCAGCATCAAGGCAACCTGTCCGACCATGTCTTGATCTCGGAGGGCACTGCACAGCAGCTGCAGTGGTGGCTCACGGACCGCGATTGGGTCACGGGCAAGAGCCTCTCCCTACCCCAACCGGAGCACGTAGTAGTGACGGACGCGTCCCTCCTGGGATGGGGGAGCCATATGGGAGAGGCGGAGATCAGAGGCCTCTGGTCTCCGGCGGAGTCTCAACTCCATATCAACCTGTTGGAGCTGAGAGCGATCCGGCTTGCACTGAAAGCCTTCCTTCCCTCGGTCCGGGGAAGCGTCGTGCAGGTGTTCACGGATAACACCACCGCCATGTGGTATTGCAACAAACGGGGCGGGGTGGGGTCGTGGACCCTTTGTCAGGAGGCTCTGCGCCTCTGGACATGGCTGGAACACCAGGGCATCATCCTGGTGGTTCAACATCTGGCGGGCTCTCTGAACGCCAGATCAGACAAACTCAGCCGCCGGCGCATGATGGATCACGAATGGCGTCTGAACTCTGAAGTGGCGCAAGGTCTCTTTCTGCAGTGGGGAGAGCCTTGGTTAGATCTATTCGCCACCGAAAAGAACGCACAATGTCAGCAGTTCTGCGCGTTGGAATTTCCAAGGCGGCACTCGCTCGGAGACGCTTTTCGTCACGAGTGGAGTTGCGGTCTGTTGTACGCCTTTCCGCCTATACCACTTCTGCCCAGAGTGCTGAAGAAGATCAGGCGCGACCGGGCCAAAGTCATCTTAGTGGCTCCAGATTGGGCACGAAGGTACTGGTATCCTGAGCTACTCAGTATGTCAATCGATCCTCCGATACGACTGCCTTTTCAGGAGGACCTTCTGTCGCAGCAGCAGGGGACGGTCCTCCACCCGAACCTGTCCAGTCTCCACCTCCAGGCGTGGAGATTGAGCGGCGACAGTTGATGCCATTTGACTTGCCTCCTGAAGTCTGCGATGTGATTCTGGCAGCCAGGCGTCCCTCCACAAAATCGGTATACGCCTGCAGGTGGAGCAAATTTGTGGCATGGTGCACAGCAAAGGCTGTGGATCCCCTTTCCGCCCCTCTTTCTGAGGTTCTCCTCTTTCTTCTTTCTTTGGCTCAGCAGGGCTCTGCTCTGGGCACCTTGAAAGGTTATCTTTCTGCAATCTCTGCTTTCTTACGGCTTCCTGATCAGCCTTCTCTTTTCAAGTCCCCTGTTGTTTCGCGTTTTCTTAAAGGCATTACTCACATGTTTCCTCCTGTCCCCTTCGTAATGCCTCAGTGGGATTTGAATCTTGTCTTGACCTTTCTGATGTGCGCTCCCTTTGAGCCCCTTCACAATTGTCCACTTCGTCTTCTGACTCTGAAGACTGCTTTCCTGGTTGCTATCACCTCGGCTAGACGGGTGAGTGAGCTCCAGGCTCTGTCATCTAAGCCTCCCTTTCTTTCTGTTCATCCGGACAAGGTTGTCCTCCTGACTCGTCCTTTTCTTCCGAAAGTGGTGACCCCCTTTCACATCGGGCAAACGGTCACTTTGCCCACCTTCTTTCCGCCTCCGCATCCTTCGAAAGAGGAAGAGAGGCTCCACCGTCTGGACCCAAAACGTGCGCTGTCCTTTTATTTGGACCGCACCAGACAGTTCCGGGTGGACGACCAACTTTTTGTTGGATACGTAGGTGCTAAGAAGGGGAGAGCCGTACACAAACGGACCATCTCACGGTGGGTCGTCCTATGTATAAAAGTTTGTTACTCCTTGGCGAAAAAGGACGCTCCTGTTGGGCTGCGTGCCCATTCCACCCGGGCCACGGCGGCGACTACTGCCCTGGGACGGGGAGTTCCCATGCAGGACATCTGTCAGGCGGCGACGTGGGCCTCTGCACACGTTCGCCAAGCACTATTGCCTGGACAGCCAAGTCCGGAGAGATGGCTTCTTTGGCCGTTCTGTTCTCCAGGACTTTCTGGTGTGATCTTGGTTCGCAGACCCTCCACCGGGGTTGGTATTGCTGGGGTATCCATTCTAAGGTGAGGAATCTAACTAACGTGTTTCTTTCAGATGAACAAGTTACTTACCTTCGGTAACGATGTATCTGTAAGAAACATTAGTTGATTAGATTCCTCACCGACCCACCCATCCTCCCCGCTCTGCGAACCGACATCTAGGGTTAAGGTCATCCTGTTCACGGCCCTAGACTTTTTGGCACCAGTGTCGGTCACTTGCATGGCTCTGCGTTCCTGGTGCGGAAAGCTATGTACAAGAACTGACGTCAGCGCGCGAGGGCGGCGTCGAAGTACTCAGACGTCATTCCGGCGCACGACGCCAATGACGGACGCGGAGCCGCAGACGACGCCTAGCGACGCGCAAAGGGTATTGCTACAAAAATCTTTCCGGATCCAGCCTGACGCCTGGGGATATTCTAAGGTGAGGAATCTAACTAACGTTTCTTACAGATACATCGTTACCGAAGGTAAGTAACTTGTTCTTCTGCATTCTGTCCATCAACTGTTGTTTTTGCAAGTACTAGGGCATCCCAAAAGTCAGTGGGATGGATACAATGAAACCCACGTTTCTCCTCCCTGCGCAAAAAGTGCCTTAACCCTGCTCCCAGCGTTGGAGGTCCTTGTGCCAGGACAGCAAAGAGGGGGGCACAGAAGTCTTCCAATGCCTGGTAATACCTCAATACACATGCAAAATGATTGAGACCCAGAAACCTGGTTGTGAGTTTGTCAATATCAGGTCGAGTGTACTGTCCCAAAATGAAGACTCCAGGGGAGTCTTAGACAGGCTGTTCCGTAAGTTCAGTTAGTGTTGAAAGCACCCTGGTCCAGAAAGGGCACAGCTTCTTGTAGTCCCAGAGCAGATGAGTCCAATTTGCTGGTGTGGAATAGCATAGAGTGCATTCTGTGGAAGTCAATGAGAAAAGCTTGTGTTTTCAGAGGAGGAAAGTGTGCCCTATGTAGAGTACAGGTTTAAATGTAAATTTGGTGGTGCGTGTAATCTGATATTGCAGTAAGGCCTGACATTCCTTATCATTACAAATAACTATAAGGGCCTGTAAAGGTACCTAACCCTGCATGTTCCCGGAGCCCCTTGGTGTCAAGACAAATCTTATGATCCAGACTAAACTAGTGGGAAATCCCACCAAGTCTGTTACATGCAGTAGAATTATTATATTCTAATAGATGGTTGAGAGTGAAATTCGAAGAAGGAAATGCAGTATTTCCAAAGATCTACACAAAGGACCGCCTAAAACATGGGGGTGTTTTGGTGCCTCTGTTATTCAGTGTACACATAGCCGTATTAAACAACACATTAACAAAAATTTGCACCAGCCCAGACATGGTCTTCAACCAATGCTGATGACATTGTACCATTAAGATACTCTCCAATAGGCCTTCAGAGGCTGATTTCCTCTTTGTCAATTTATATTAATACAAACAAAATGGAAATTAACATAAAGAAAACTAAAGTTGTCATATATGGCAAACAAATCAAAAAGCATGGCACTTAGACAAAAATCTGAGGTTTGTTTCTGCTTACACCTACTTGGTGTCCTTTTTGACAGCCATGGCAATTTTAATGACCATCTCATCTCCATAAGAGCAAGGGCAAGAACCTCAGCACTTGCCTTTAAATCACTAATAAATTGACCAAACACTACAGGCCATAAACACCAAACTACTTTCAACATTAACCTATGGATCTGAAATTATTCAAGGAAAAGATGCTGGGCATCCTACAACCCAACCTACACCGACATTTATTTTCCCTTGACAAAAACATCTCGCAAGCTCAAGTCTGTTAGAATTTGGGTTGGTGAAACAGTAATTTACTTGATCGGCCAAAACCTTTGTAGGAAATTAAAATGTCAGGACGCTCCAAAAGATACTTTAAGCATATGGGCTGACCTACTTAAACCAAGTTGTAAATGCCTTCAGGAAAAATGAAAAAAAAAATAGTAAATAAAATTGTAAAAGCAATTTCGGGCATGCAGGACCAAGATGAATTAACAAAATATTACATGCATGGTTGGTAATCATATCCTAAGATGACATCCTACAACAATAACACTTAAAGAACCACTTTTCAGTCCAAATCAAAATAAAGTTTATCAACTTTCGAATGGGTAGATTTTCAGCTAATGATTTGACTCCAACATTGTAAAAGGTTTTTGACAGGCCAAATTGAAAGCTTTGTGGCTATGAAAATAAAACCGTTCTTCAAATATTATGTATATGCTCAGCCTTAACTGAGGCCCTTAAGTCTTCTTCAACCTGATTATAATAAACTGAAAATAAGAACTTTTTGGCAAGCTATGGTTCAGAGCCTCACTGATCTGCTCCTGTAGTTAAGTTGTAGATTTGTTAAATTTATGGGATATGCTGCTATGCTGCTTGCGGAAGACGATTGCCAAAACCACTATTCTTTAGTCGCACTTTAACACTGCTTTCAATTTGCAGTTCAGAACACAATTTATAATATCTGTTGTGATTGTGGTAGAAATGTGCATTCTGTTATCTTAGAAATTAATTAAACTAGAACAATTGCTGTTTATTTGTAATGCACTTTATTGTAGAAGCTCTATCCTTAAAACAATTTTTTTAAATTGTGCATGCACATTGAAAAATAGTTTATAGATCATATTAACATTGTTTTTAGGGTTTTAGTTTCTATTTTTTAGATTGTGATGTTTATTAACTAAGCAATAAAATCATAATAAAGGTTTTTTTTTATTTTATATACATTAAACCACCGAAAAGGTCTATTAGGAGTACAGCTCTAGTTTAAAGGCAAGTTTGGTGTAATTCTTTTAGGCAGTTTTTGCTGCAGTTATGAGAAAAAATTCCTTGGGCAGACAAAATGGGAAACATTTCCTTTTGTAACACACCTGCTGTCCCCCTTTTAACTTAGTTATCACAACTCCATCTGCATGAAGCTATATACACCAAACTTTAGCTGAATTTAGTAATTGAGTTCCTAGTTTTGTGCCGGTTTGTCAATTTGCAGCAAAGTTATTAGCACACCAAAGACTTCCTTTCCCTGGAAAGTGAAACTCGACCATACTTACGGGTTCTGTAAACCTATATAGTAGTTGTATGATAAAAATCAATGTAATCCTGCACAAAACCACTACTAGGGGGTATATGGCACACAAACTATTTGGTATACTGTATTTTGATAGTTCTATGTACACGTCGCGGTACTCTGTCAATAATAGTTCACCCAACTTAACAGAAAGCTGTAAGGATCTGTTTAGTTGAAGAGAGCTATGTACTACATTTGTTGTGTCTTTACTCAGAAGTAGAACCCAAGTCTACAGGTAAAGCATTCAGTGGGTTCTGCATGGAGTGGCTGTTTAAATTCCAAAGGCCATTGATTCCTTGGTTCTGAGGCAGATTACAGAGGAGCTGGTTCCTGTGCATTGACCCCAGTAGTCTATCAGAGCCTGCTGACAAAAGCTTGTTCATGTAGAGAACTACCGTCACGTGACAGGCACATTCTTTAGCAAAGCAAGTCAACTGGGTGGAGCTAGATGGTAAAAATAAAGTATCATGTTCACAGCCATAGAAAATTGTAAATAATTGTTCCTGTATTCAAATTCACTCTTGATTGCTTTTCGTACACATCCATAGACAGTAGTCAAGGTATGTTTAACTATTAAGCAAAACAAGCATGTGCTTAGGGCATCAAGAGAAGGGGGGCACCACAGAACTTTTCCAGTGCCGGATTTACCACGGACCATATGCAAAACTAATAGTGCAGCTGAATCTATAAATAAAGTGGAAGTATACAGAAATAAAGATTTTCCATCTTACTGTAAGTTTTGTTTCATTTCGAAAAATACAATTTTATTTTACGGTTTATTATTGTTTATTTTTGTATTAGATGTATATGGGGGAGTCACCAACATCTCTTGTGCTGAAGTCCTCTAAAGGTCTTAATCTGGCCCTAAATTACAATTGTCATTCAAAGAGGATTGGTTCCAAGACTCCAGGAAGTTAATTGCCTCTAAGGATCGTCTTTGCTTGGGCTCAAGTCCTAAAATCAAATACATTATCACTATTTTTAATATTGAACACTACTGCAACAACAGTTAGTAGGTCACATTTCAAGCCACTATTTCAGTAGATTTTGTTCAAAATAACTGATACCTTTCTAATTGAGTCACATACATGAGCCTGGAAGACAAAGCCAAATCTGGTCAGACTGGATAGCAGGGATGCTGTGTACCACTTTTAACTAGACATTCAAGAGTCCTCATGTTTTGAATATCCCCAGGTGCCAGACTGGATCCCTTAAACTTGAAATGGCTCTCTCGCTGGCAGGTGATGCGGGCTTCATCTCAGCACTGGATGCTAAGTAGGAGCCATATAATGCCACCACTACAAGGACAGATAGTGCGCCCTTTAATGCGGATCAGGAGCTGTGCATTTTTGTTTTCAAATGTTGTCCAACATTTATTTTTTTAATGCGTTACGATTGTCATTCCCTAAGAAGTAAAGGTGTGATTGCTGCTGCTCCTGTCATACACAGATGTCCATTTCAGGCCCTCAGGAGGTCTCACGAGGTCTGCCTCTAGTATCTAGACCTGAAGCTCAACTCTAACTTGGGTGACAAGTGCAAGCTAATGATGGCGCACTCGAGGACCATTCGACTCTGTGCCGTTAGCGTTCTGGTTCAGGACCAAGGTCACATCCCTCCCCTTCATCAGAATCATAAAAGGAAAAGACGAGAAAGCAGAAGACGACACACAAAGGCTCTCCTCCTAAGTGGCACCCACTCAAGAGGTATGTCCCTTCAGCATTCTTTTCCTCAGCCTTCTGTCCACCCCCTCCCTCCAGCCATCACAACACCAATGGAATCATCCTTGAAGCCTGAGCTTGCAGGCCTCAAATCAAATTCATAGACTCTGTCCCTGGCCCCAGATTCTGCTTCCGAGTTGCTGGTGCCGGACCCAGCGCCGTTCCTAGCACTGATGTTAGCAGGATTATTTTGTTCAGGCTGACCTGATCCAGATGCCTCGGATCATCTCTCATGGTTATGACAGGAGTGGGGCAGCCAATTTGCTTCCTTATACTGATTCAGGCACCACTTGCTATTGGGCATTTCAGCAGCTAAAAATCCTCAACTACTGTGGGCATGGATTCCCCCTCGATACCAGCCCCCATGGTGGTTGCTTCCTTTGTTGCAGTCTTTAGGAAGGCAGCAGAAGTACTAGAATATCTTCTTCCAGTGGTCAAGGCCACTTCGAACAGTCAAGGCTGAATAGCATTATTGAGATTCTCCAAACTGCTTCAGTTCTTCTCTCTTACAGCTCATAAAAATAGCATGGGACAAACCTTAATTTGCCCTGGCAGTTAGTTGAATGATTGCAAGACGGTTGTAGACCTGCACCAGGTGATCCATACTGTCACCCCACCCAACTTTTGGCATCTGGTCCCAGACCTTGGGTTCTTTAACTTTAACCTTCGTAAGGAAAAGCTTAAGGTGCTGTCCCTAGCTCAGGTTCTTTCAGAGCTGGGAGCAGAAGGCTCGATGGTGTCCTTCAACTGGCAGGACACTTATTTTCTAATAATGACCATGTAGTTGCACTGGAGTACTTGTAATTCATTGTACGTTCCAACCACTACGACTTCAAAGTCCTCCTGTTATGACACGAGAACCTCGGGTGATGGTGGTAGTTGCTGCACATCTGTAGATGTCAGATCTGTGTGTTAGAGTACATTGAGGATTTTCTGCTCAAGGCAAGCTTGCCACCGCTAGTATTGGACCACTTGCAGGCAACAACATCCCTGCTGTTGGCCTTGGGCTTTTCCATCAACATGTCCAACTCTCACCTAGAGCGCTCTCTGCACCTCCTACCTATTATATTGTGTTATGTTCCCGGGTTAGGACCATGTTGTGCCATGAACTTTTGCACATATTTGCATACACAAAAATGTCGGATTAGTTTCTCAAACTACTTTTACACATCTAGCTTCCTACAACATTATCACGAGGCTTCAAACATCACGTACAAGGCCTTTTTGTGCACTATTTACAAATGTTGTTCTGTCTTCATTCAGGGGGCGACAGAGCTATGTACATATCCATAACATCGCTAATCTACAATGTACATCTCATGGCTGCTTTCTATTATAAATAATTAGCATCCGATAGTTTAGCAGAGGAGGCACTTCAGCTGACACAGAGGGTCCCTGCATGCTGAGACTTCACCACGCAGCGCTCTGACATCTGTGTGGCGTGTCCAGTTCGTGACCAAGACTGGGTCCTTCATTCTCTCTCACCAGGTAATGGCGTTGGATCATACCTTGGAAGATTCTTAGCTTCACACCTACACACACTCTAGATACACTCAGAGTAGGGTTTGCATAGTAGGAGAATGCCTGATTACTGCCTTGTTTATATGCCTGCATATATACACTGTTTTGGCACCATGGTAGAGCTGTACCTACTATTTACTCTTTTAGTGCTCGTAATCACTTTGATCTGCTTCTGTCTACTGATATCGCAGCACATGTATTCTATACTAGAATAACATTGGTTCAATAAATAGCCTACTGTGTATTCTGTATATTTCTCTGAGCATAAGTAAGCACAAGTGACTGAGCGAAAGGTTTGTATCTGTTTCCACAATCCCTAAGTGGTCAGGGTTGTCATGTTCAGTGGTTGCCAGAAACCATAAGTTCCCTAGTAAGGTTAGTGGGGCTCATGGTGCCGCTGTGAGCTAGCTGGTCTCTAGGCCAACATATCCTGCGGGGTGCCCTGAATCCGTCTAGGCACCTCACCCAAAGTTTATGTTGTCCAAACAAAAGCCCACATCCTACGGATCAGTAGGAACTACACTGTATATCGCCACCAACGTTGGTTGGGCTCTTATTTAGCACCATACTCCCCTCCAAACCGGAGACGTCTGATGGGAAGGGAAAATCTGCCTCAGCTAAGTAGGTATACCCTATGTATTGGCTGCAGGTAATTCAAGCTTGTAGGGGAAAGTTTTCCCACATTGTGCTAACCCTATCTCTATAAATTCATATACTAAAATTCTACAATCTTCAAACAATGTCCGTAAACTGAGAAGCTGGTGGAGAGGATGAAGTACAAGAAGTTAGATTGACTATTACAGAAAATTGCAGAACTGCAGATACTCTGAAATTGTTACATTACGGCCTCAATGTAACGGGTGGCGTAGTTACCCTTGTGGTTGAGACACATAAAGCATTCAGTACAGAGGTATTCTACTCCTCCCTGCGGATGCTCGCACACATTTTTTTACACTTACTTTGAAGATGAAACACCTGAAGAATACTTTTTATATGTGGATATAGAAATTGTTAACTTACCAAGAACACATAAATTGGTTTAAAGGCGCCCTCCCCTATACTGTAGAAAATGTGAGATTCGGTCCGCTCAGTAAAGGAGCGACTTGGCCGGTCCTAGCTGCTTATACACCACATCCTAATCTTAATGATTTAGATGCAGCAGAAATAACACTATACAAAGATCTGGTAAAAATGTACAGAAATTTCACGCAGTACATTATGCGAACACACAGCTAACCCTTAGCGGACAGCTCAGGCTGCACAACCTCAATTGGCTACTATGGGTGTCAGCCCTCAAATGCTGAATGCCATTATGGGAAAAGTTCCCCCCAGTCGGAAGCAAATGTCGTTCCAGTTTGAAGTGGGTTTTCCCCATACGGGACTGCAAGACAAACACAGAATATAAAAAATGTGCTTTCTAATGGGGATGGCTCCGTCGGGGGAAGATTGTGCCACTTGGGGTACAGTCTTTGCTGCAGTCTACACCAGAACTCATGGTACCCCTTCATCAGCAGTTTTACCGGATGTACTGAAACAAGTACAGAATGAGTACGGGGCAAGACCTGCCCTTTACTTGGGGATGAAACTGATGGGCAATTTTGCCGTGGTATCAACCTTTATGTTAAGTAACATAAAAGTGGAAGCAGCATTGGCTATACACCAACGCCTGAGGGGAGTTCACTCCTGCACAGCAAGAGCAGGAATTACCTAGATTTATTGGGGAAACCTATGCTACGCTAGGCAGAGATAATTTAGGGACTAGACCTTGAAAACAACAGGTTAAGAGTAATTCTCTAAGCAAGCACCTGATTCTTCCTTTTGGTTGTAAAGGATTAGCCGCCTGAGTTCGTAATGGAATGTCCACTGGGAGAAACTGTAATTTTACTGGCTTTCTCTGACCTCGTTCCAGAATCAGTTAAACTTTCAGACACGCAGCAGTGGGCTCCAGCACTTTACCGCAATCATGTTGGGTGGGATGATAAGTCACCTCATCACGAAATCCCATTAAAATCAACTTCTCAACCTCTGAGACAGTACCCAATAAAACCTGAAGCTAAAAAACAAGTTAGGGAAAGCCTCGAACAACTTGAATACCAGGGTCTAATATAGAATTGCACCTCGTCCATGAATAATCTCTTGTTTCCTGCAGTTCATACCGTCTAGACTTAGACCACAGACATTTGAACACTTCCACATGCACATTTACAGTACAAAATGCACATAGTGCCACACTGATGAATAACATTGTGCGGAAGAAATACATAACACTACATCTCTCAATTTGATTTTTCTGGCACAATATAGCGCCTGAAAGCAGATATTTGTTCACAGCGTCAATTTAGCTGTTTGCCTTAAGGGTATAACAATTGCCCTTGGCTGTTCTCAGCCAAGGTAACTGAGTTACTTCAAAATGTTGATGAGGAGGCATTGTCCTATGTAGATAATATTTATCTGACGGACGATGAATTGATAGAACACCTGGCTAGGGTAAATCACATAATTCTTGGGTTTGCTCACCTGGGTAACAAATTTAATTTCAAAAAATCAAAAATTGCCCATCCCAATGTCCTGTTTTTAGGATACGGGTTGTCCAGTAAAGGCAAAAGCCTGGCAGCACATTTTGTTTTAGAAAAATGCACACTGCTCCAACCTCCAGCTACTCTGAAAAGACTGCAATCCATTTTAGGATTTTAAAATTTTGGCAGAACATACATTTTGGATTACACTTAATGAGTGAAACCGTATAACGATTTAATTAGACCTGATTTTTCAATCGACCATTGGACACGGGAACACCAAAACATTTGACGTTCCGTACAAGCTGATGTGATAGCTTTGAAACATTTGCACAACTAACTTGGTGGTCTGCGTAGTCGCTGGATCCACCAGGTACACCTATATCACTTTCAGTTAAGGTGGTAGAGTACCCATTACATACATATCACATTTGTACACCAATGCTCAAATGAGATTTGCACCTACTGAGAAAATTCACACTGCGATTCAGACTGCTGTAGTGAGTGAGAGAGCACTGGCTCAGGGTAAGCAAATAATTGTTGTTACCCCAGTACCGACCTTGGTTTCAGTATGAACAAGATTATCCTCTGTCGAATGAAATAATGCCTCTAGATCGATATGAATACATCCTTTATACCTATAGATCTGCTCAGCCTGCGGTAGAGAGACAACACCAATATTCCGTTACAGAATCTTTAGTCCTGAAAAAACACATGCTCAGTCCTTAGGGGATTGTACAGCGCAGCTGGCAGAACTCAAAGCTCTAATTATCGCACTACAAAGTACGGATCCTGAATTCTCCACTTCTAGTGTGACTCATATTACTGTGTCCAGTCCTGTAATGAATATCTGCACTATTGCGTCCAAAATGGATTTTGAGAATCCAAGGGTTACACAATCAAGCACAAGCTACTTTGGGAACAAATGGCAAAGCTGAAAGAATGCTTGCCACAGGCTCATGTTATCCACACATTGAGTCATCAATGTGTTGATGTTCATGTTGAAGGGATTTTAATGTCCAATGAGGCCACTAAGGCAACAGTCCACACTGCTGCCATTTCTGCAATCACTTGTTCAAGTATGAGAATAGACAGAGACATCATGGTGGCTGTCAGTGCTGCTCGCAACGCCACCCACCTGCCGAAAGGCTTTCCACTCGAGTACTCCTACAAGTTAGGTGCACAAAACATTCCATATGCTCAGATTCCAGAAATAGGGGATAGAGTAATACCAAACACTGATCGCAGATTGGGTTTCACACTAGCTGCATATGAGGGTCTGGAGTCAGCGCACACAGGGGTCACTGCTACTGTGTTATTGGTAAAGCATCGCTATTGGTGGCCTGGTCTTACTAAACAAACCAAGGACTTTGTCCTCAAATGTGACATCTGGCAGCAGATGCGGGGTTCCACCATACCACGTCCTCCACAGACACCTCTATTGATTTCCGACAAACCTCTAGCGGTTGTTTATTTGGATCACTGCGGCCCCTTGTAAGCCCCATCTAAGTAAAAGTACATCTTGGTGGCAGTGGATTCATGTTCCAGATTCCTGTGGGTTTGGCCGCAGCGCTCTGCTGATGCTCGAACTGTTATAAACGATTTGCGAGTCTTCATCGGGTCATACGCAATTGGCACACTACATTCCAACTAGGGTCTGGAGTTTAGCTCTCGGGCTTACAAAGAAGCCATTGGAAGTTTGGGTGTGGGCTTGTGGCACTCATCCCCCTACCAACCTGTGGTAAATTCGGTAGTTGAGAGGAAAAACAGTGACTTAAAGCAGTCTTTAACAGCAAGAGTATTAGGCTAGGGTGGCAGTTGGGTCAGTCACCTATATTGGGTCCAGAGGGTACTCTATTACATGCCAAGAAAATCCCTGTGGGGTGGGGGGGTCGTACTCCTCACAAACTCCCGTTCGATGTGAAAATGTGGGTACCAGACCTCGATAATGTCAGCACGGTGGCGGCGGAAACACAGTTTGACATCAATGAACATTTGGCTGTTTAACAGAAACTCGGTGAATTCCAGGGTGCACAAAGCAACGTCCAAGTAAAACGCTCTGCCACTGGAGAAGTGAAGGTTGTACCGGAAAGACCAAGCTGGGTCCCGAAGATTGGGGACCTAGTCAAGGACAAAAATTGAGGACAAAAAAGAATTTGGGCTTGGGCCTGTCCTGGTTGTCGAAGGTACTAGAAATGTACTTTCGCCGGTCGCAGAGACAAAAGGGTTGTCTCTATTGATCTGATCAAACCACACTATGTGGCTGATTCTCAACAGCAGGCTGCTTGGGCTCCTGGGTAACCACCACACTGATCTCGCTACCTTTCAGATGGAAGTTTTAATAACTGCAGAAGATTGATTGATTTATTGATTGATTGAGTCAACAAGTACAGAAATCTCAATTTGAAAAATTGAAGACATTATGTGGATATGCCATAGATAGTCATCTCCTAGTTCTGCAAAAGCTGCTGAGCTGCCAAAAATAGACTGGACAGCTTCTGGCTACTTTGTGCATTATGACGACTTCTCATCGGATTCAGGTGAACCTGAGCTGCCACCACGCCCCTCCATTTCAGGCTATGAATGTACACTCTCTAACTTTGGCTGAAAAAGGCATTCTTTGTTGTTCCTTGGATACATTTTTGGATTAGAATCTGATTACTATTCTCGGTCCTGGATTTGTTTGGTGACTGTCTATTTGCTACTCCTGAACCGACACTATCTACCAGGACACTCTGCAGTACAACTTGTGAACCTGGTTCTGAAACCACATGCATCATTGCACTGTGAACTAAGGGACCTGTCCCTGGTGACCATTACAGCAGTTTCAGAAGGAATAGTGTGGGACATCGTATGATGTATATGGTCCTAATAAACTTTAACAAATGCCATTGTTTAAAACATCTTTAAAAGATATCGCATCCAGTACTTTCTCTGACAATTGGGACATTGAAACTGTGCATAATTTGCTTGCAGATCTAGAGCAATCAGTGACCATTTTCTAATGATGAATTGTATGCTGGTGTATCTAATTTTGGCAACCTGTTTTGCTACCAACATTATGGTAACCAGTTTTTACACAAAGCTAGTATCCCACGTGCAGTTGACAGTTACACACAATGCTAACATTGCCCAACACCGCCAAAAGGTATTTCAAAAACATTTGCACAATTTGTGTTTGCTTATTTTTCTGGTTTTGACACATCAGACCCAGCCTCTTATTATTATAGGCTTGCACCTACACCAGCAAAGAAAAATATGCTAACCAACACCAAGCTGATAAACTCTGCTTCCTTTATTTCCCAACTGTCTGTACAGGGTTTCGACTTTTGGAAAGACACCATAGACACAAAATCTGTCTGGGGGACAAAAGATTTGCAGGTTCAGCGAACGGAGGCCTTGTTTAGAAAATGCCTCATTCCACATCAAATGATTTTCCTGAATAAAACAGTGCAACAAACTTCCTGTCTTGGAACAGCAAAAATGAAGGATTTGAACACGCCTCGTATTCCTGTGTTCCCATGCTTAGAGAATTGGCACCACTTAACACACTTCAGTGAGGATTCCTTAGTCACCATGATACGCAATGGATCTTTTAATTCATCTAATCCCAATTGGAAGGGGTGGTTGGTTTGGCATGTGGACACAAATGGGTGTCAATCTAGATTCCTGGTTAACACCGAAGGGTTTGGGATCAATAGGCCTGATCAGCGATAAGTACAAACAGAACTCTGGGGTGGTGACCTCATATAGTGTTGGGAAGTTGTGCCTTGATTGGCTAAAGACCTCAACACTCTCTCAGGTGAAACACTTGTCCCTTCTTTCTGATAGCACGGATTACAGGGATTTCTTGTTAGGTCCCCAGAACCCACGTCAAAAGTGCTTCTTGTACGGAATATACAACGAGCTGTGTAAAATGTCAACAGAAAGCTGCAGAGAGATTGCATGAGATCAACCGGGTTAATTTAGAAAAGGATTTGGCTTTGGTTGACAATGGTATGACCACTTTATCATTCAGAATGTATTCACTGGGCAACATAGTGTCTTCTGCAATTGACATTATACAGCAAGACATGTCTATTTTTATACCATGGCCAGTCACAATTACAGTCCATTGTAATATTGAGCTGGACGTTGTAAACACTACGTTCTGGCCATGTGCTATGGCATTACATCAATAGTACAAGTCTGTTTTCTGCATATGATCTAACGCAGAGACCGATTGTAATGGCACGCAGAGATGCAAAGAATATCTTGTTGCAAATTGAAAAATTAGACCAATTACCTTTCACCATGGCTGAGAGACAGACTGGATAATCCATGGTTTCATCACGCTACCGTTTACGACTTTCCAATTCCAGTATTGTCTCCAATACCAGCAGGTAGGCAGATACAAAGCGCTGGGGGAAGGTTATGTGCATGAGTACTGAGAGTTACCATTCAGGTTTAGATGCAGAAATGGGAACACAGAAGATTTCCTTGGTGGTTACGACTGTGAGGATGCTTTAAGCGGGTCCCTAGTTTGCAAGGACATTTCTCTTCATGGGGCATGCAATGCTTCAGTTGCGAACTTGTCCTGTTCTCCGAAGGGTTCCCCGGCTGTCGTGATTCATCCGATTTTCAAGCTGTTGTCGATTGGGAGCTATTTGATGCTGAATGATCAAGGTTACTGTGGAATGGAACCGGGCATCACTTATGAAATTAAATGAAATACCAGCATTTGCAAATCTACCTCCGGAGAGGTGTCGCGGTGCTGGTGGCCCTCGGGAAGATTAAGCAAGCGATTTCCCAGAGTCACATAGTGCTGGGCTTACCTGCCGCTGGAGATCGAACCGTGAACCCCGTGGCCTGGAATCAGGCACCCTGGCCACTATGTCACACCTCTTCCACTCTTCCTCTATCTGGTGACTGTTTATTCAATAGTCACTTGTTGAACACAAGTATTGTTGCCACCTGCCCGCACAGTTAGGGAGGCAACGCTGTGGCCTTTGAGAAATGTTTCCAACATACGCTTTGATTCGCTGAGCAAACTGAAAGCCATACTTTTTCATAAGGATGTGGCCTTAACTTCAGCCAGAAAGACGTTTGATTTCCAGGTTGCAAGGTCCTAATCTGAGATACAGACACTATTCCACACTAACTTCCTGCTGCATTTTAGGGAGCTGGTTCACTGTATCTTTAATGTGTCTGATACGAAGGGAATACTGCACTTTTTAAAAATGTATCCGCTCAAGACTGGTTAGCACCTTTCAGATGATTTTTGAAGTTATACCTTCTTACGTACACTACGTGTTGGGAAGAATTTTTGGAGGGCTCGCACTTGACCTGCTGTTAGTGGCTGGAATCCTAATTTCAATTTTTCTGCTCTGTAATGGGCGTCCCAGTTCAACCCAGAATGGAGACAGCACTGCTTGTGCTGCAATGCCATGAGCGCATGGTACGCTGCTTTGACACATTTCTACTTCGAGAACTAAATGAGCACTGGTTCTTATCATTCAGGCTGTTTGGCTTCATTGCATACAAGCTGCAATTCACTGGCTGCCACAAATGCGTTTTGAATCTATGCTTAGGATCACAATTTGTTGCGCCACTGGACATTGAAGTACTAATGGACCCCTTAAAGGCCCATGGGTATTGTTGTCCCCAGCGTATTCCATTGCTGATGAATGCATTCTTGGAACCACCCTGGGATGCTTGACTCCTAGTGAAATGGACACCGGCTCTACAAAACGCTTACAGGATGCAGTCCCTCCCTCAGTGGCTGCTGTGGGAACTGGATGTTATCACCTTTGCTCTATACACCTGCTTCGAGGTGCACCTCTGGGAACGTTGTCTGCGGACGCTAGCACCATCATTGTTCCGTCACCACTCGGAGCACATAAACAATTGACTTTTCCATGTGGTGAGAACCATTTGGCCTTTTTGTTTTTAAACAAAACGAAAATGGATCAACCGCTTTTGCTTTATTTTTCTAGGCACCGTGGCTTTCTGAGTGCTTGGGTTTTCAAATAAGTATAATGATTTTTAAAGGCTTTTATGAATATTTTAAAGGGAAGCTTGCTTTTAGATGTAATAGGGGTTTTAGACCTTTTTTAGTTTGTTATGGCCTATTGACTTTTATATGGGTTTTAGATATTGACCCTTAGTATGAGGAGTGGGTGTTATGCTCCCGGGTTAGGCCCATGTAGCAAAGTTGCTCATTTCTTACATTGGTCTCTTTTCACAATAACATTTCTGCCATGAACATTTGCACATATTTACATGCATGACCATGTCAGATTAGTTTCTCTGAAACTACTTTGTTTACACAGCTAGCTTCGCACAACGTTATCACGAGACTTTGAACATTATGTTCAAGACCTCTTTACGCACTATGTACAAATGCAGTTCTGGCTTTACCCACGGGCGACAGAGGTATCTACATATCCATAACATCGCTAATCTACAACTCGCATTGCAAGGCTGCTATCTATTATAAATAAGGAGCATTCCGATAGATTAGCAGAAGAGGCACTTCAGATGACACAGAGGGTGCCTGCATGCTGAGAGTTCACCACGCAGAGGTCTGACAACTCCCTGGGGGGTGTCTAGTTCATGACCAAGACATGGTCCTTCATTCTCTCCCGCCATGTTATGGAATTGAATCGGCCCTTGGGGAGATTCTTGGCTTCACACCTACACAAACTCAGAGTAGGGTTCGCATAGTAGGAGTATGCCTGATTGCTGCCTTGTTTATATGCCTGCATATATACACCGCTTTAGCAACATGGTAGAGCTGGACGTACTATTTACTCTTTTGGTGCACATAATCACTGTCATCTGCTTCTATCTACTGGTTATCGTAACACGTGTATTCTATACAAGAATAATGTTGGTTCAATAAATATATTGAAAACGTCCCGCCCTGTATTCTGTATATTATTTCTCTGAGCATACGTAAGCACGAGTGACTGAGCGAAATGTTCGGATCTGTTTCCACGATCCCTGAGGGGTCAAGATTGTCATGTTCAGTAGTGGTTGCCAGAAACCATTCGCTCCCTGGTAAGGTTAGGGGGGCTTACGGTGGCACTGTGAGCTAGCTGGTCTCCTGCGGGGGTGCCTGGAATCAGTCTAGGCACATCACCCAAAGTTTATGTTGTCCAAACAAATGCGCAGGTCCTACAGATCAGTAGGAACAACACAACCATTGACTATATTTGACACCACATCTCTGCCAAATGTCTCACCTCCCCAGAGGATACGACCCATTGAGTAAATTATTCAGATGCTTCAGGAAAGAACTTGTCTTCTAGTCCTGAAGGTTCTTTGCTTACTGGCTCTGCTAGCTCCCACCATCTACTGCATGCTGATATCTTCCTCTGCAAGATCACTGACCTTAAAAAATAAAATAAAAATAAATAAATAATAGTTCTCCAATGGTAATACAGGGTGCTAGGTGTGGGAACCAACCAGCAATGCTTCCATCACTCACACAGACCAGAACACAACTCTGCTGCACGGTATTTATACTGAGTTTTGATCCGTTCTACAGGTCAGCCCAAGAGATGGATCAGCATGAATCGCCTATCAGTTTACTTTGAAAAGTAAGTTGTTTGTGAGGAAGACAGCACCAATAACTAACCTGAGGTTGAGTTGATTCTGAAAAGGAGGAAGTGTTATACGCTTTAAATCAGCATGTAGCAGAACGCCATGTCCAATTAGATATAGAGGTCCCACACATGTGGAGCCGCTCTACCACTTCCTTGCTTGCGTTGCCTGTGAATTTTCCACAGGTACGAGCTATCGCGGGCAGCATCATTTTCAAATTCTGCACAGTTTGCTGAGTGCCAGTCTTTTTGGCATGGAATGAATGCAAGGAATTTTCATGATTCCCGAAATAGTAGTCGGTCTATTGTAATTTAGTGTATTACCCCAATCCAAGGTATTGCAGAGCATTTTCTGTTATGTTGGTTCCTGTTTCAAGTATATTTAAAGCCAGGCTTTTAAGGGTATGATGATGCATTTTGACACATTTCTTTCCCTAATTTTTTGCCATACTCCATGCCCATTTGCTATGCATTTTAGTCCCGGATTATTTCATCCTTTGGCAAGTTGGATGATTTTCTTCTTTGATCATTTCTTGGCTGTGTTTGTTCTGTTTGGCTCTTCTCTTTTCTGATGCCTTGCTGTTTTCACCAGTACTGTCTTCATTTAAGATTTACTAAGATCACAAAAGGAGTTTTGTTTCCTTTTTTGGGATTTTCCTCTGAACTGTGACCCTCTCAAGGAGACAGTGTTACTTCTTGAGGATATTATTCGGTGCCGGGTGTCACCATGACTTCTTGGAGAGTTGTCCGTTACCTGGGCAATGTAGGCCAGCTTGATCTACTTTCTTAGCGTCCTAATTGTGCACATACACTCTTAAAGTACACTCAATAAAAGTTAAAGTAAAAAATAGTGTTCGAGGCACACACTTAGGATAGTAGATCGCCATCTGGTGTTTGGCTCGGATGCTTGCAGGTTGTTGTCTTCGGAAGAAGTCTTTGGTCACGCAATAGGTTACTCCTCCCTTGGACGACAGTGTGCATGGGCATCAACTCCATCGTTAGATTGTTTTTTTCCGCCATTGGTTTCGGATGCAACTTTTCCGCTCCGGTTGGAAATACCAATTCCAAGCTTTTCGAAGCGAAAAACTTCACAACAAAACATCGAAACACCTTCATCCTCGACATCGATTACATCGGCTCGATTCCGTACGTCGACGCGGGCCGCTGGACCTATCCACGCCGTGAGGTCTACGGCTCATGGAAAGGACGCCGTTCAAAAAATGCCCCCAGTGTGGAGCAAAATTTCCGCACAGTGACCACCACAAAGTCTGCAACCTGTGCCTATCAGCGGAACACGACGAGTTCAGCTGTCCAGCCTGCGCATCCTTTCGATCCAAAAAGACCATTCGGGATCGAAGGGCTCGACGCCACATCATGGCACAAAGACCCGCTCCGGAACCAGAGGACATCTTTGATGAAGGCCCGATGTCCCGGAAGACCCCATCACTCCTGGGCAACGTGTGGGTACTACTGCCCCTGCCCCAACCCCACCAAAACCAAAGGCATTGGTCAAGACTTCGCCTGCTGGCCCCAGTCGAGACCGAAAACATCCTTCAGAAGCCCCGCCTCCGGGCTCGGCTCCAAAGAAACATAAGCCTTCAGGTAGCTCGGGACCGAGCAAACGGCATGTCATTGTCCAATCGGCACCGAAGACAAAAGACCACTCGGCACCGAAATCGGCTCCGAAGCCCTCGGCCCCGAAAACACCAAGGCAAATAGACACACCGGCACCGAAGGTTCCCAAGCCCACAGATCCACCTTCGGCTCCGAACACCACATCGGCACCGAAACCATCATCGGTACCGAAACCACCGGCTAAGGACTCTCATACGCCTCCTAAAGCCAAACAAGGTACCGATCAACCTCGATCGGAACCGAAAAAATCGGTACCAAAGACTGTTCCTGAAGAACAAGAACTTTTTCATCCAGACCCAAGGTAGTAAAAGATCTATATCAACCCCAAGATTGGACATGTCACCGCGGTGCCATGTAAAAAACGGAAGCTGGACACACCACCTGCCCCAGTTCCTGTAAATAGGAAGGACATACCCTATCCCTCCTTCCTCTCCTATACTGCCTCCTATCCCACCCCCTCTGCCTACACCACCTATACCCTCTCCATCTCATACACCACCACCACAGGATGAATATGATGACCTAGGGGGTGGGGGTGATCCTAATGATCCGTTCACGGATCCAGACACCTCACCACTGGATGATTGGGCATTCCCCTTACCAGACATGCCTGACCCTCAGCCATATCCCTCAAAACCATCGGGGGTATGGACAGTTATTAAATAAAGCAGCAATATACCACGGCGTCACAATGCACTCAGACGCACCAGAGGAAGACTTCCTATTAGACACTTTTGAACAGTCTCAAAAGTCTGTACAAATTCTGCCCATGATTAAAGGAGTCATAAAACACGCCCCCGAAGTCTTTAAAGACCCCGTTCGTGCCAGGGTTCTCAACCCACGGATCGAAAAGAAATATAGGGCTGCTCCTGAAGAACCTAACTACATCAAGGGCCAACTCCCTTTGGATTCTTTAATCGCCTCCAATGCTCGGAAACGCGCCAACTCCCAAACCACAGGAGATACACCACCCCCAGACAAAGAATCAAAACAATTAGAAGCCTCTGGCAAAAGAGTAGCACCACAAGCCGCTAATCACTGGCGTATTGCCAACACCCAAGCCCTACTAGCACGCTATGACAGGGCCCACTATGATCAATTAGAGACTCTCTTACAACATCTGCCAGATCAATACAAAACCCAGGCAAATTACCTCATTCAGGAGGTAAAGCTCATTTCAAATACAGCAATTAAATGTGCACTTGATGCCGCAGACACCGCCTCTAGAGCAATTAACACAAGGGTGCTTCTTCGACGACATGCATGGCTACGCATCTCAGGCTTTAAGCCAGAGGTACAAACTACCATACTTAGTCAGCCATTCAATCAGGAACAGCTCTTTGGGCCAGCAGTAGACGCTGCCCTTGAAAAAATGAAAAAGGACACTGAGACGGCCAAGTCCATGGGAGCATTACAATCTCCTCAACCACGTGGCTCCTTTCGGCGCTCCTTCTATAGAGGAGCCTCCAAAAATATTGGAACGGACACCTCCTCTACATTCAAAACCGCCACACACACATCCCCCTCAGTAGAGGATATTTTAGAGGCGGATACAGAGGAAACAACAACAAGAGGGCGAGGTCAAGGTAATAATAACACTCGCACCTCCCCGCCACAAAACAGTGACTTTCCTCCACTCCCCCCCAGACCATTCCACTCCGGTCGAGGGAAGACTAACACAGGTCCTACCTGTCTGGAACTCCATCACAACAGACAAGTGGGTCAAACAAATTATCCATTATGGTCACTGCCTGGAACTCACAACTACCCCCCCCCACATACCACCCAAACAGCGTTCCATGTCACAAGACCATCTTACACTCCTCAAACAAGAGGTTCTCTCATTGCTTCGAAAGCACGCAATAGAACCAGTTCCCTTAGAACATCAGGGTACAGGGGTATATTCACTCTACTTCCTAATCCCCAAAAAGGACGGGGACTCTAAGACCAATACTCTACCTCAGACCCCTAAATCTGTATATCAACTCAGATCATTTCCATATGATCACTCTTCAACAAGTGCTCCCACTACTGCAACAAGGTGATTTCCTTACCACACTAGATCTCAAGGACGCCTACTTCCACATTCCCATACATCCTGCCCACAGGAGGTATTTAAGGTTTGTGGTGAACGGACAATACTACCAGTTTACGGTCCTCCCATTCGGGGTAACAACCGCACCCAGAGTATTCACAAAATGTCTAGCAGTAGTAGCAGCACATCTCAGACGGCAACAAATTAATGTCTTCCTGTATCTAGACGACTGGCTAATAAAAGCCAAGTCATTCAACAAGTGTGTCCTACACACTCACCAAACTATCCAAATTTTACACAACTTGGGATTCACAATAAACTATTCCAAATCTCACCTCCAACCTGCTCACATACTTCAGTATCTAGGAGCCGCAATAAACACCTCAACAGCCCTAGCATATCCCAATCCAGCCAGGATAGCCAATATGCAAGCTCTTATCGCAAAATTCCAAATCCAACACTCTCTTCCAGCAAGAGTGTTCATGCAACTCATAGGCATGATGGCGTCATGCATCTTCATTGTGCCTTATGCCAGACTTCAAATGCGCCCTTTGCAAGAATGTCTAGCACCTCAGTGGAACCAGGCTCACAGACAATTTACGGATCTGGTGTTGGTGGACTGCCGCACACATCGCTCTCTCAAATGGTGGAACATAACAAACCTCTCCAAAGGGCGGCCGTTCCTAGAGTCTCTTCCACAGATAGTGCTGACAACTGACGCATCGCTCACAGGAAGGGGAGCCCACCTCCTCGGCCACACCACTCAGGGCAAATTGACCACTCAACAAAAAATGCTCCATATCCATTACCTGGAACTGCTAGCAGTGTTCCTAGCACTAAAATCATTTCAACTACATCTCCAAAACAAAACTGTCCTCATTCGGACAGACAACATGACAGCCATGTATTACATACAGAAACAAGGAGGCACACATTCTCTTCAGCTGTCCCAGCTCGCACAGAACATTTGGAGATGGGCCATTCCCCAGAAAATATACCTACTTGCAGAACACCTTCCAGGGGTTCACAATCAGATTGCCGATCTGTTAAGTCGACAGACTCAACAGATCCACGAATGGGAACTACATCCCCAAGTTCTAATACCCTTTTTCCAACAATGGGGCCAACCAGACATAGATATGTTCGCCACACACGAAAACGCAAAATGCCCCACCTTCGCCACCAGGTTTCCCCACCCGCAGTCAAAGGGCAATGCAATATGGATGAACTGGTCAGGCAGATTTGCGTACGCTTTTCCGCCTCTCCCACTCATTCCATTAGTAGTACGCAAGCTCAGGCAACAGTCTCTCAAACTGATCTTAGTAGCTCCCACATGGGCACGCCAACCGTGGTTCCCAACACTACTGGAACTCTTGCTAGTGCCCCACCAAAAACTGCATCTCTCCCCGTCCTTATTAACCCAGAACCATGGAGAAATCAGACACCCAGATCCAGGTCAACCGAACCTGGCAGTCTGGCTCCTGAAGTCCTAGAGTTCGGTTATCTCAACCTACCACCAGACTGCATGAATATTATAAGAGAGGCCAGACGACCTACCACTAGAGCCTGCTATGCTGCAAAATTGAAAAGATTTGCCATTTACTGCACTAACAATCATATAAACCCACTGCATCCATCCAGGACATCATTTGCTACTTACTGCACTTGCAAAGATGTAATTTGGCATACTCATCCATACGTCTCCACCTAGCAGCATTAGCAGCCTACTTACAAAATAGACAACACTTGTCACTCTTTAGAGTACCTGCAATCAAAGCCTTCATGGAAGGACTAAATATAATTATTCCTCCCTGATTACCACCCTCTCCAGTGTGGAATCTAAACATTGTTCTTACAAGGCTCATGGGACCCCCATTTGAACCTCTGCATAAATGCGAACTACAGTTCCTCACATGGAAGTGGCTTTCCTTATCGCTATCACATCCCTCAGAAGGGTAAGTGAAGTCCAGGCTTTAACCATACAAGAACCATTCTTACAATTGCACCGTAACAAAGTGGTTCTTAGAACAAATCCGAAATTCCTTCCAAAAGTCATATCTCCGTTCCATCTTAACCAATCAGTAGAGTTACCAGTGCTTTTCCCAAATCCCGACTCGGTAGCTGAAAGAGCTCTTCGTACCTTAGACGTCAAGAGCCCTTCTTTACTACATTGACAGAACCAAATTATTCCGCAAAATAAAACAATTGTACGTTGCTTTCTCTCCACCACATAAAGGCAACCCCATTTCCAAATCTGGGATAGCTAGGTGGATAGTTAAATGTATCCAAATATGCTACCACAAGGCTAAACGCACACTAACGGTTCCCCCTAGAGCGCATTCCACACGCAAAATATGGGCTTCCATGGCATTCTTAGGAAACATTCCCCTAGAAGATATTTGTAAGGCAGCCACATGGTCTACAACACACACCTTCACTAAACACTAATGTGTTGACGTGCAAGCAAAGCAGCAAGCTTCTGTGGGTCAGGCTGTCCTTAAAACTTTATTTCAAACTGCTGCAACCGATACAGGTGACCACCGCTAGGGGAGATACTGCTATATAGTCTATCCTAAATGTGTGATCTGCAGCTCATATGGAACTGAATATGCTACTTACCAGTATGCATCTGTTCTTTGCATGTAGAGCTGCAGAGTCACACACGCCCACCCACCTCCCCGGGACCTGCATCTGTTCCAGCATTGCCTTACTTAGACAACACACATGGACATCTCTTTCTTTTCTACAAACTTCATCACTTCCCATCATGGCGAAAAACAATCAAACGATGGAGTTGATGCCCATGAGCACTGTCGTCCAAGGGAGGAGTCACCTATCTCGTGACCAAAGACTTCTTCCGAAGACAACAACAACCTGCAAGCATCCGAGCTCAACACCAGATGGCAATCTACTATCCTAAGTGTGTGACTCTGCAGCTCTACATGCCAAGAACAGATGCATACTGGTAAGTAGCATATTCCTTCCACTATATGAAATCATTTTTAATGATAAACAAGAGAGCTATAAACGTTGTTAGGTTGCTTTTGCTCTGTCACAAGAAGATCGTTGGCTATTTTTTACTGACCATCATAAAGCTGAGAAAGCAAAGATACACCAAGTATCCAATGTTAATCTAGGCAGACATAATGCATGACTGGAACTAACAATCTAGTAAAAGAAGTGAATGCCAAAATCAACAAATGCTTAAGTTTCATGTTCTTGGATAATATGTTTATTAGCCAGGACATAATTTAAAGGTTTCTTCTAATTGATCAAATTTCTTTAGTGCAAATGGTAGATCTCTGGATGTCCGGTACAATCATTTGGTTGCACCGAAATGACCGTGTACAGTTTATATTTCTTTCTTTAAATTTTTATTTTTAGATCTTGGAGTTAAATAAACCAGTTGCTGACTCAAAGTCCCCCTCTGGATTTGGTGGGCTACCAGCACCAAGCTTTGGATCAACAAGTAAGTTGACGGTATTGTGGCGAGTCTTGTTACCCTATCGTACACATCCTCATCTGTGCAGGCGTGCATTTGATATACAAGGTGAAGATTTAGGGTTCTTTAGTTCTTTCACCATAGGGCTCAGAAATCCTGTTTACTTATGTGCACCTAATTGTCTTGAAGCGGGTCCTGTTTTTGTGGTTTGACCAGCAATTAATTGCTGCCCCCATCTAGCTATAGGCAAAATTTCATAAACACTGCTTTTGAGCTTTCTGTATCCAGATTATGTGCTAATTAGATGACTAAAAGTGGCACCTTACTGAAATTTCACTTTCTTGGTTGCCATTTGTCTCTTGGAACTTTGATCCAAACAGCAGAAAAATTAAAACCTGATATCTGCTCCTAGTTCTTTGTGATCTATTTTGTTTTTTCAAGCTGTCTTGTTGGATACTTTTGCATACCGTTGAAGATTTTGTGTTTCATGGGTTCTCTGAAAGTATGTTTTCTGGTACTACACTACTCGAGGATGGAATTTGATACATAACTATTTAACTTGACAGTTGATATACTATTGAAGACACTAAGAAGGAATCCATCATATGCTAATGCCTCCGTTTTTAGAAAATGAATGAGGCTCCAATAATTACCTGATGTGGTACTGCTGATGGCCTCTGCGAGATGACTTTTCTGGTGAAATCACTTACAATACCTCAATTTAGTTTGTTCTTTGGCCATATAATTAATTGGAAAAACTTCTCTAGTTACCTGCAACATCTTGCCTGTACAAACAAACATGTCTATGAGAATTATGTTGCTGCATGGGCACAGGCTGTTAGGCTTAATGGTCTGCTTTTAAGCTGGGTCTTAGGTTTATTGTCTGATAAATAAAATAGTGCCCAAAGTCCTGTATATGCTGAGCAATCTGTGTGTAGAAATTCTAGAAAATGCATGTGCAAGGTTTGATCAATTCTGCACCAACTTTTTGGGGGTAGGATAATAAGGCGTACATTTCACTGAAATGGTTGCAAAGAGATGTTTGGAAAGATGGCTTTGTTCTTTTTTGTCTTATGAGCTACTATATGAGCTTCAGTCTTATGCAGACAAGCTAGTATCTTCAGTTTTACAAATCCATAAATGGTAAAACTGCAAGCTTGGTAAAACTAGAATCTGCTAGTTAAATGCACCAAAATACAGGGATAAAGCTCAATTTAGACAGCATCCATGTTCTGAGAAATCCACCTATGACAAAGAACTAAAGCATTGTTGATGGAGCACAAAGATTGGGATATGATGGTCTCTGTTTCTGCATTGTCTCTGTATTGAATTCAGTATGTGCTGTAACCACACAGGGAAAAGATGTGCGTGGTTGCCTCAGTTGTATATGATTTCCCTTAACACTGCCCTGATAAAATTTCACTTGATACCAGGTGTGTGTAGAGTGATGTCCAAGGGTGTCTGAAAGGTAGACGTGACCTCAAATTAAGTTAGTCTCATAGTATGTCTTTATGAACTATTCAGTGGCTCAGCAGTTGATTTAATTCATTAAATGAAATGAACAGTGTTCTAAACTATTTACTCCTGAGCTAAATGGCTCTGTAAAAAATCAAATAGAAATCTTCTGTAATTATACTGTGCTGAACATCTGCACACATTGATACATGATAAGAAGTGACTCTGATGGCTACCTCTAACTCCAGATTCTTCTCCTTGTGAATTTATCCAGGCCCCAATCTGGATACAGAAAGCTCAAAAGCAGTGTTCTTCCTCACCAGTAGGTGGCACCGCACAACTCTACATTGACGCAGTTCTGCTCTAAAAGTGGAGAATGGAGCCACCTATGTGTCCCCTAAGCATGCTGACGTAGATTCCTTTCCAAGGTGCCTTCATGTGCAAATTCAGAGCTCCACTCCTTCCTTTCTTCACTGTGAAGAGATTTTCTTCCAAAATTTCCAGTGTGCAAGGGATGGCAACCTCTAAGACAACAGGGTTACAGCCTTGTAGTAACTGTTGCAAGCAGATGTCTATGACAGATACCGATGTGGTGTGCCTCTGGTGATTGGGTTTATCACACGACTCATAGGCATGCAGTGACTGCACCCTAATAAACCCTAAAGCCATCCGTGAATGTGAGGTGAAGCTTTATGTGGAGGAACACCAGTAGACTCCGTGCCGGTCCAACTACAGTTTGAAGGCGAGGATCCACTTCCAAAGACTTTCCCAAGGCAGTTCTTCCTTGCAGTCAAAATCTTTGGGTAAGTCGAAGGAGAAACATAAGAAGTTCAAGTGGGACTCAGCCCCCTTCCCACCACTCGACTTCAGAGAATGCACTAGGGCGTCTCCGTGCCTCCAGGTCTCAATCCCATTACATCAAGGAGCAGGTTCCGCGTTCTGATGCACCCCGAATTTCTGGGTCCATCAGCGACATCACAGCAAGCCATGACTTTTCAAGAAGCCTTTTTACAAGTCTTTGGCACACTTTCCTGTTAAGTTACTGCCAGTGGGTTCGCCCTCGGTGCCGTCTGGGCTGCTTTGAAACTGCTTTGGATTCCGTACCGGCATAGGGACCAGCACTGAAATCTGTGCCGGTCCCGCGAACGTTGGTGGAGGCACAGACACCGTCGCCACCGGAGGAAGACCTGCAACCCATCATGGTGTTTGACTCCGAGCTGGTGTTGTCTCGACTTAGGCCACAATATCTTGATGTGCTCAGCCGCCAGTAAATCCATCTCACTCGTACACAATTTCACTAACGTGCAGCTGCACACAGACATTCCATCAACATCTTGCCTCAGACTCTGACCAAAGCCAGCCTTTTTGAGACATCAGTGGTGGGAACGGGGAAGAGTCTACCTAACTCTATGATGATAATTGGTACATAGACCTTCAGGATGCCAGTCGCATGGACATCTCACCCAATACTAGGTTGGCTTTCTAGTGGCCCACCTGCCCCCACCCCTCCACCTATCAACCCAAGCCCAGCAACAGAGGAAAGCACTTCTTTGGCTACAGTGATCAGGAGGACTGTTGAGGTCCTTGACCTCCATCTTACCATTCGGTGAAGACAAATATATTAATAGAGATCCTATAGCCTTGCCAGGCACCAACCAATCCTCTTTTGCTCTTCAATGAAGCCCTCACTGGTAAACTGATGGGTATTTAGGATAATCTATGCACTTAGTCAACTGACAGGTCACCTGACGCCATAGACCTGATTCCAGAGACCCAGACTTCTTGGAACAGCATCCAAACCCTGAAAATCTGCTGGTACAGGCATTCACTAGTAGAGTGAACCATAACGCCTTCCCAACCACTCCTCCTGACAGGGAGTCAAAACAGGTGGAAACAATTGGCAAACGTATGTTCTCTTCAGTCAGCCTTGCCTACAGGTTGGTTAATGCACGCTGTTTGCTAGATCGCTACACCCATTCACAATGGTACATGGTATAATTAGACCTTACCTGCTGTCTCTGAAGACTTATGGGATTCCTTAGTCCAAACCATTCGGCGTGGTTAGGTTGTGACCAAATTTGTCATCCACTCTGGTTTGGACCTCACAGAATTTCTGGGTAGGGCTATGGGAACAAGCTTGGTGCTTGGACACCACTCCTGGATGAGGCCCCCTGGCTTCTCCAGAGACATTAAGGCATCCTTGAAGACTTGTATACATTTTGTAGGTCCCCACGTGTTTTGCAAGAAGGCAGGTTTGGCTCTAGGGTGTTTAAAGGCAAGCCACGATGCTCTCTTTGGACCTTTCAACGCCAGTCAGGCAATTCAACAATTTTGCCCTTTTTGGGGGAATGCCAGGGGCTTGGTGTATTAATGACGTCAGGCTCAACTACCCGCACGGAAACCCTCCCAGCCTTTTAAGGTCGGGCCATGGGCCCAACAGACAATTTCCTGGCCTCCAGGGGCTGTGCTCATCTCAAACTTCACCCCTTCGGCCATAACCTCCAAGTCCTTTAATGCTCCCTTAGTGGCACACAGCCATCCTGTAGGAGGCAGAATTAACCACTTCCTGCAGTGGTGACAACACAATACAGCCAACTAATGGGCCCTGCAGATTTTCCAAATGGGTTACGCCCCTACAATTCCTTTTCGACCCACCACATCTGCCACCTATATCAGACCATTTTTCAGAGGACCTAAGGAGCCATAGAGAGGGTACTAGGCTATGAAGTAGGCATTGGATGCCTTTCTCACTAGTTCCTTGTTCCACAGAAGGCCTCGATCCTATCCTAGTTCTTAGCCCTCTCAACACCTTCCTACACAATACAAGTTCGAAATGCTCACCCCAGTTTGGGTTCTCACTGCCATGGATCCTGGAGACTGGATTGTGGTGTTGGACCTGCAGGATGCCTCCCACTTCCATGTTCTGTAGCCAAGTTCTTAGGATGGATGTTGGCTATAAGTCAGGGAATGAACACTAAGCGCACTTTACAAAATCCTATTAGCACTTAAACAGTTTTCGGCCATGTTGTATTGGACTTATTTTATTTCATGTGCATTAACATATAATGTCATTGGCTTTTATATTTCGTCCAAATGAACTTGAACTTGCTGTGTCTATTATTAAATGTCATAGATAGTTAAGTCGCCTATATATATAGTAGGCGTGGAGGGAACAGGGAAGCAAAGCTTCGCAGATTAGAGACTAAGTATATACTCAGCCTAGACTCTAAATCCCCAGGGGGGGCTCAATGTCACAGAGGATTTGCATACTATCTTAGGTCAGGATTGAATACTTGTGTGTCTGCGTATTATAATATTGAGTTCAATTTTAGATGGTCACTGCAATTACCAGTACATATATGATTTTGATCTATCCAATGATGTTACAAAGGATTTTATCACTTTGAGGTCGATATTTTAATCATCTTATGTATTATTTATTATTTTATAGTGAGTAATTAGCATTAATATCTAACTTTATTGTTGTGGATTCCTATGATGTGTACATGAATCTATATATCGAGATGTAACTCAGGAAAGCGTGATACAAATAGAACCTAGGCACTGATGCACTTTAACATGATTTGCACTTCATCCAGTTGGACCTCAATATCTATACCTCATTTATGTACTCCATGAGCCATTAGGGATTATAAGAAAGTACAGGTTACAAATATGGTAATACCCACCACGATCATCAATAAATTAAGGTGGGCTTATAAGATCAACCTTCGGGCATGACTGGGCTCAGTCTGCCCATTACATGCGTTTGTTAATTAAGAACTGCTGATATCCTGTTTTTAAAGTTTTAGTATCATATTTAGTGGTATTACACTATTCACGCACATTGCACTTTATTACACTCCCCTTTGTTTGCACAGCTGCAGGGACCTGCAGCAGAAGTATGGTACTGTTTAAATGGGACGGAACGTCCAGGGATTTATCCAGTTACATCTAAATTGATCAAATCTGTAGTATATAATGTGCTTAGATGCAAAACGCTAATGCCGTACCCAATAGTGATCACAATATACAGACAAAAGGCAAAGCCTGTAATATGTGAAATGGCCATGTCTGCACTTGTATGTTATAGATTCAGCTATACACATGCTCCTACATATGGAATATTTAGATATATATTTAGCATGACATTGGATAAACATGAAATTCAAATATTTGACATTTTATTTACGGGTTAGTGCAAGCATTGCACAAGAAGGCTGTGAACACGATGCATTAATAGTGTTCGTAGGATCAATGTGCCCATCAATGCATGGATGTATTGATAAATGTCAATCTACATTAATTTAAGCCTCTCTGGGTACATTGCACAATGATGACAGTGCATGCTAAGGCGACTTGATCAATTATGGTACATGGTTTTAACACTAAGACCTGCTATATACATCGAGTGAATGTTAAGGCATTGTATATGGAGATTTTTAGGCATGTACAGTCTTTTTACTATGTCTATGCTAACTTGCCAGTATCACGTGCTGAGTGTATTTCTCTTACAAAAGGGTGTGTTCACAGTATTCACGTTGTCATGTGAACAAGGCTCAGGCGGAGCCGAAACGTTATGGCGACGAGCACGCAAGATATTTGAATAAACATTTGCACTGAAATTGAGGTCCGTGTCTGTACTGTTTGGGGCAGGCGCCAGAAGTGGGCAGCCTCGACGGAAAAACGGAAGCTGTGGATATATATATATATATATATATATATGTATATGTATATATATGTATATGTGTGTGTATATTTTTATTACTATTGAAGTTTTTATACGTTCCATACTGCTTTCCAAATTTATTGGATTTTATTCTACTCTTTACATATGCTGTATTATGAATGCTTTTATGACATTCTTTTCTCGAAATAAAGCGAATTGATTGATTGGCTTATATTTACATTGCATCTTGCAGGCCCACAGATGCTACCGGCGGCTCAAGGTGAGCCACAAGGGCTTCCAGTTTGTCTTGCTCCCTTTTGTTCCTCACCAGTGCCCCCTCATGTGTTCACAAAAATCTGATGGCTGTGGTCACTGCACATCTTCAGAGGTTGGGGGTACCAGTCTTCCCCTTACCTCTACGGCTGGCTGCTGAAGGTGGCTCACCTCCTGACAACGTCAAACGTCTTGCCATCATTGGGGTTTTCATACAACCTGCCAAATTCACACCTGACTCCTTCACATAGGCTCTCCTTCATTGGAGCTATCCTGGATACAGTGCACTTCCAAGCCTTTCCTCCTGAGCACCGAGTTCAGGACATTTGTTATCCAGTATTGGGGTACCTTTCATAGATTCACATGCCTGAATCATTCCCCGTCGCCGAGGCGGAAGTCCCCGGTAAATAAAAAGTAGTGCCAAAAGTGTTAGTAGTAGGCCTCCAAGAAAAGGCCTAAAGCCTAGATCTTAGCAGCCTATCTACCTCATTTTGCAAAAGAACCCAAGAATTGGTAACAACCAATCAGACATCAGCACCCTTCTAGAACCCTCTCAGCAGAGCCGGTTCTCCTCAGATTTTCACTGCACGTCGTGTGGAAGGGAGTCTCCCTGAGTGCCACTCAGTTTTCAACTTTTTCAGCATGTCTGACAAGAAGGCCTTGTTTAAGTCCTGCAGAACCTGCGCCAGGAAGAGAGTCCATGTGGATGACCAACATGTTGACTGCATCTACTGCCTCTACCCCAAACATGAGGCAAAAGATTGCAAGATTTGCCGCACCTTCCCTACCAAAACTCTTAGGGATAGGGAGGCGAGAGTGCTGTTGTGGCTTAAATCCTCTTCGGCTGAGGAGGATGACAGAGCCTCTACTTCTAGCAAAAGGGCTAGATTGCATGACCGCTCTTCCAGTGAGGGGAAGAAACGCCATAAAACTTCCCACTCTACTTCTGATTCTTCTCTGAGAGATCCCATCATTTCCACTGAATCAGCGCACTCTCCTCTGGATTCTGCGGTAAAGGACTCTAAGACGCAAACAGTGAGTAAAAGCCTTTCAAAATCTCTGGCTTCCCTCCTTCGTCGATGATTTCCGTCACTTCTTCTGCTCCTTCGTTGACGGAAACTATCTCGACGACGTCTATTACCTCTCCTATTCTGTCGACGAGGATTACTATCCTGTCAAAGAAGCCCGTCGTCGAGGGATCGTCGACGAAGTCCTCGCCGACGAAGCCAGTGTCGAAGACCATATCGACGACGATGCCGTCGACGAAGCTTTCATCGTCGAAGAGAGAAGTATCGACGACGAAGGCCCCGTCGACGTCGGGCCCCGTCGACGTCGGGCCCCGTCGACGTCGGGACCCGTCTACGTCGAGCCCGTCGACGATGGACACTAAAAGCCTGCTGACATCAAAAGTATCTACTGAGAGCCCGTCTGCGACGATGCCAGGAGATTTGCCTGTTCAGTCTACGAAACCTGTATGGGCGCCCTCTCATTCCACTCCCATTGCTTCCAGGAGTTTTCAACTCAAAACTTTTCAACGCCACAACTGTAGCGATATATCACCGCTTACTCCCTCACATCTCCTGGAGACATATGTGCAGGGTGAGGATGATGAATAGGACGAGGACGAAGGACCCTTTGGAATTGCTTGCCATCCTTCTGAGTTGCCCCCAAATGTCAAGATGACGATGATGAGGAGGAGGACAATTATCAAGAGCATTGTTATCAGGAGGACATTGTAGTCCCGCATCATAAACCTTACTATAAACAACATCGCCAGAGCGAGATGTCACATCTGCCTCCAACTTTGATTCAAGACCTGCAAGCCATGCTTACAGATTATAAACAGCGTTTTCCACCGCAGCCAGCCATTCCGCAGGTTCCACTAACTGTGCCGCTGCCGGATCCTTTGCCCTCACCTGAGGCTCCTATTCCAATGCCTCAACTTCCTGATCCTCCACAGGACACGTGTCAGGTTCAAGATTCAACCTCTGAGGAAGAAGTTGAAGAGGGTGATCTGCCAGATCCAGCAGATCCTTGGGATTCATATATAATCCCTATGCCTTCGCCACCCACCCCTCTTCCATCTGACTCGCCCCCAGAGGATATAGGGGGATTTCATAATCTTATGCAGCGGGCTGCGACCAGGTTCCAAGTGCTGGTTACCATTGAACAGTCTGACTGTTTTCTCCATGATTTTAAGGAGGAGTCAAGGAAGGTTACCAGAGCTATCCCAATCATTGACTACATCTGGAAAGAAGGGATCAAAATTATGAAAAATCCTGCATCTGTGCCAGCGGTACTTCCGCGGATAGACAAAAAATACCGTGCACCGGCCAATAGTCCCTCCTGTCTCATTGGCCATCCTCGGCCAGATTCGGTCATCTCACAGGCAGCCCAACAAAAATCTAAAAATCCGGCAACACCTGTTACTACACCACCGGATAGAGAGGGGCGTCGTTTGGATTTAATTGGCAAAAAAATGTCCACGATGGCAGCTGCCTTCATCAGAGCAGCCAACTCGCTAGCGATAATAGGGCGTTCTGACCGCCAGATGTCGTCAGAAATGGCCAGCTTTATCGAGCTCATTCCTGAGGACAACAGACAAGACGCTCGGAAAGTTTTGTTGGAGGGTGAGCGCGCATCATCCAAGACTATCGACTGCGCATTGGATATCGCTAATACTAATTTTCGCCAGCTGGCTGGTGCAGCTGTACTCAGACGCCAGGGCTGGCTTAAGGCCACCACTTTCAGACCAGAAGTCCAGACAAAGATATTGGATATGGCCTATGATGGCGAATCGTTGTTTGGAAAACATATAGATGACGCACTCCAAGCAATAAAGACTGATACCGATACCGCAAGATCCTTGGGCTCCTTGCAGTACAAACGCGGTACCTTCAGAGGAGCAAGAGGCCGTGGTTTTTCTTCCAGAGGAGGGTATCAAACCCAGCAGAATAGGTACCAGCCTCAATATAGACAATCTGATCAGTCTTCATTCAGACAAACCAACACGTCTGGTTTCTCTCGTCAAGGCGGACGAAAAAGGTCGCAGAATCAAGGACGAGACACCACAAGGAAGCAATGATTTCTGCAGGGCGCCTTCCACTCCCTTTCCCCTCCCTGTGGGTGCGAAAATTTCAACTTTTACGAACAGATGGCAGGAAATTACGTCGGACCAATGGGTTCTGGACCTGGTCCACAACGGTCATACCTTAGAGTTTGTCACCAAACCACCCACCACACCACCCAAGGGACCCCCTCCCCCTCGTCTTCACTTATTATTCAAAGAAGCTTTAACGATGCTCCTCAATAATGCAATCGAGAAGGTTCCCGTACTTCAAAAGGGGATGGGTTTCTATTCCCGCTTTTTTCTCATCAAGAAGAAATCGGGCGAGTGGCGTCCGATCTTAGAACTTGAACAAATTCCTCAAGAAGCAGGGATTTCGCTGGCAGAAATTCTAGGTTGTCTCAACGAGGGAGATTTTCTGGTTTCTTTGGATATGGATGACGCTTACGATCACATCCCAATACATCCGAAGCATCGCAAGTATCTTCGATTCACCGTGGCTGGCGCCCATTATCAGTTCAAAGTGCTCCCGTTTGGGCTAAAATCTGCCCCAAGGATCTTTACGAAGTGTCTAGCTCCTGTGGCAGCAGCGTTACGATCCCAGGGAATCCAAGTCTTTCCGTATTTGGACGATTGGTTACTAAAAGGCCCTTCGGAAAGCGCAGTCAAGACTGCTGTGAAAACATCTCTTCGTCTGTTCCACTCTCTGGGGCTTACTGTGAACTTACTGTGAACTTACTGTGAACAGTAGCAAGTCTCAGTTACACCCGATGCAAGTCCTTCCTTTTCTGGGAGCTCTGCTAGATACCGTCCGCTGCAAGCCATTCTTATCTCACGAACGGCAGGTTTGTCTTCAAAAGCTGGCAATCCTGATTTTCAGAAGAAAGTCAGTTTCTGTCCGCTTTTTCGCGTCGCTCCTAGGGATGTGCTCTTCTGCAATACACCTCGTCCCCTTGGCACGACTTCGGATGAGACCCCTGCAGGAGGAGTTACATCTTCAGTGGCAGCAAGCTGTGGGTTCCTTCGACGACATCCTCAAAGTCACGCCAGGCATGAAGAGTGCTCTATGTTGGTGGTCCCACATACCCAAACTAGCAGAAGGACTCACTTTCATACAAAAGGTTCCAGACTTTTTCCTCACCACGGATGCTTCTATGGAAGAATGGGGAGGTCATCTCCAAGATTTACAGATACAGGGGAAGTGGTCTCCAGAGTACAGGAACAAGCACATCAACAGTCTGGAATTGTGAGCAATTTTCCTGTCTCTGCAAGCTTTCCTTCCAAGAATTGCAGGTTCCTCGGTATTGGTTCGGACTGACAATACCACCAGTATGTTTTACGTGAACAAGCAAGGAGGGACAAGATCAGCAACTCTCTCCGCAGAGGCTCAGGAGTTATGGGGATGGGTCACGCTCCACAACATAGCCCTCAGAGCAGAACATGTCAGTGGTCTCTGCAATACATTAACGGACACGCTCAGCAGGTCCCAATCGGACTGCCACGAATGGGAACTAGAGCAGGCTCAAGTGCTCAGAGTATTCCGAGCTTGGGGCACGCCGACACTGGATTTGTTTGCAACAAAAGAAAACAAGAAATGCTGTTATTACACCAGCAGATACCATCAACAGGGGTCAAGGGGAAATGCCCTGTCCATGCGATGGTCAGGGATTTGTGCCTACGCTTTTCCCCCCCGATACCTCTAATACCAAGAGTCATACACAAGATGAAGTTGGAGGGCTGCCGTCTCATCCTGATTGCTCCCAGATGGCCACGCCAGTACTGGTATCAGGAGCTTTTGCTATTATCCCAGGACCAGCCTATCCGTCTTGTTCCGACGCCCACAATGCTGTCGAGGAACAGAGGTCAGGTACTCCACCCGGACCCTCAGTCCCTACATTTACACGTATGGCTCCTGATTTCTTAGAATTCAAAGACCTGGACATCCCTCAAGACTGTATGGACATATTAACAAAATCACGAGCTCACAGCACGATAAAAACTTACCGTCTAAAATGGAGAAGTTTTTGCTGTTGGTGCGAGGCTAACCATGTTCACCCGGTGGAAGCTCCTGCGGAGCAGCTCCTACCTTATTTGTTACATTTGGCAAGATCTGGACTCTTTTACTTCAGTCAAGGTCCATTTAGCCGCACTTTCCAGATTCAGAAAGGGTGCTCATGGTCCTTCTCTGTGTTCATCCCCTTTGATTAAACAGTTCATGAAAGGACTATTCCGGGAGTTTCCTCCGGTCAGGCTTCCTCCACCGGAGTGGGAACTCAACACGGTCTTAATGCAATTAATGAAGCATCCATTCGAGCCTATCCATGAGGCTGATCTCAAATTCCTTACCTGGAAGGTTGCCTTACTTCTGGCCATTACGTCCGCTAGAAGAGTGAGTGAAATTCAGGCTTTCACTGTAAAGGAACCATTTCTACACTTCACTCAAGACTACGTACACCTCCGAACTAATCCGACATTCATCCCTAAAGTACCGTCGCAGTTTCATCTTAATGAACCTGTGAGGTTAAAGACTTTCTTTCCTAACCCATCTACTCCAGTGGAGCGAGCCTTACATTCACTGGATATCAAGAGATGTCTCAAATTTTATCTTCAGAAGACAAAGGACCTTAGGAAGTCTGACCAGTTGTTTGTGGCTTATGGCTAAGCTACCCTGGGGAATGCAGTCACAAAATCCACTATTGCCAGAAGGATAGCATCAACGATCCATTTCTGCCATGACAAAGCTCACAGGCCTTTATTACGGAAAGCCAAGGCCCATTCCACAAGAACGGTAGCAGCGTCTACAGCATTGTTTGCTGGGGTGACTCTGGAGAATATCTGCCATGCTGCGACATGGAAGAAAATCCACACTTTTACAAGACATTACTGCCTCCAATCTACGCATCAAGACGATGCAGCGGTCGGACAAGCTGTCCTGCGACATCTTTTCCTCTGAGATGGTTTTCAGGGACCTTTTTCTACTTTTCGCATTTTATATAAGTCTACTTGTATACATGTTACTATCTTTTATCATGACGATAGCATGTTCTATAAAATGTCATGTTTCACTTCGAATGTTATTGCGCTACATGCTGCTTTCTCTTTGTAGCTTGCATATTTCGAATTTTAAGTTTGTTTTTCTTATACCTCTTATTAACGAGATGTGGATGCAACTGGGAGAGTATCAGCACTAGTCTCCCACCATCCGCAAACGACTGTATACTTGGTATACTGCTCGCTATTCTGATTCAGGCATGTGAATCTATGAAAGATACCCCAATACTGGATAAGAAAACAAGTTACTTACCTGTAACTACAGTTATCCAGTATTGATATCTTTCATAGATTCACATGCACCCACCCTCCTCCCCGTAGAGTCAGTTCTCGATGTTTTGGGGACATTTACTTCCCACTTGTGCTAGGAAAATCTGAGGAGAACTGGCTCTGCTGAGAGGGTTCTAGAAGGGTGCTGATGTCTGATTGGTTGTTACCAATTCTTGGGTTCTTTTGCAAAATGAGGTAGATAGGCTGCTAAGATCTAGGCTTTAGGCCTTTTCTTTGGGCCTACTACTACTACTAACACTTTTGGCACTACTTTTTATTTACCCGGGGACTCCCGCCTCGGCGACGTGGAATGATTCAGGCATGTGAATCTATAAAAGATACCAATACTGGATAACTGTAGTTACAGGTAAGTAACTTGTTTTCTTCTGTGATCCTGAATTTTCAGCCTCTGTCCTGGGACTCAGCGAGGATGGCTCTAAGGCTTCTTGGACTACTTACCTCATGCATCCTATTACATTTCATCCATGTGTCAGAGGAGACTGCAAAAGACCTGCAGTGGTGGCTGCTCGACTGCAGTTGCAGCAGTGACAGACTCCTGCATGTCCCAACTAGAGTCGGCAGTGGTGACTGATGCATCTCTACATGGTTGGGGAGGTCATCTGAGATGTTGCAATCAGAGGACTCTGGTTTCTGGCGTAGATCAGACTCCACATCAGTTTAATGGAGCTGTGGGTAATTCGCTTGGCCTTCCTGTCCCCCACCAAGGGACTGATGGTGCAGTTTCTCGGCGACTACACCATCATGTGGTGCTGGATCAAAAAGGAAAGGGTGGGGTCCTGTGCCTAGAGTCTCTGCACCCCTGGAGCTGGTTGAATTATCTGTGGATTTAGCTGGTGAACTCGGCCAGCGGTGCCTAGCAGAACATGAATACTAGAAACACCCGAAGGTGGCACAAGGCATCTTCCAATAATGGAGAGAACCCTGGCTTAATTTCTTCGCCATCACCAAGAATGAGCAATATTTGCAGTTTTACGCACTGGAGTTCCCAAGAAGGGTCTCGGAGACCCATTCCATCTAGCGTGAAGCATAGGATTTCTGTCCCACCGCTACCTCTCCTGCCCCAAATACTAATGAAGATCAGGACCAAGGCATTATAGTGCCTTGTCGAACTTCTTCGCTCCGCCTCATCCCTCGAAAAAGAAAGACTCCATTGTTTGGACCCCAAGAGAGAATTTGATATTTACATTGTTCGTAGAGTAGATCGGGTCGACTATCAGCTCTTGATGGGGCTCTCTGGGGCAAAGTAAGGCACGGTAGTGTAGAAACAGATAATTTCTCGATAGATAGCGAATGCATAGCAGACCTTAATGCAGAGGACTAAGAAGCAGCCTCCAGAAGGCCTAGGAGCACCGGGGCCAAGGCTGCTACTGCTGCGTGTTATGCGGAGTTCCTGTCCTCAATATCTGGCAGGCAGTTATGGAGTAATTAAACCACACAGTGGAGGAGGAGCGTCGTTCATTGCATTTAAGCAGTGGCAATTAGAAACATAAAATGAAAATAACTTGGAGTTATTATAATTTCATGCTGCTTCCTGCTGCTTTGCTGGTGGGCGGGGCTGCTCTGCTCACGGGGCAGGAAAAGGGAGGAGTGGTTTGCCCACTCCTAAGTACGCTGTCACTGTTTGATCAGCCCTATCGGGCAGCCCAAACCAGTCCTGCACATTTTCTCCAATCTTCATGCAGGCTGCATTACGGCCTGCATGTAGAAAATGCCCACCCCTCCAGCCCCTGGCTGAGCGCTGTGTCCGTGCCCCTTAGCCATCAGCGTTGTGAATGGCTTAGGGGAGGGAGCCTGGCTGCCTGCTTCTTGTTCCTGCAGTCAGAGGCAGGAGCAGAGACGCCAAACTTCTCCCCCCCCCCCCCCACAACCACCCTGATTCACCCATGCACCCACACAACCCCTGAACCCCCACCCCCTCCCTGCGCCCGTCCCCCGCCCTCGTAGCCATGCCAGCCACCCCTGACCACACGCCCCCAAAGCCCTACTTTCTTAAGTCCATGGAGATGAGCATTTTGTCTGCTTGTTTCTGCAGGACTGTTTTTTAGTCTGAGCCATTCAACAGACCCACAACCAAGGGAGAAACTTCATTGGTATCTATTCACAAGGTGAGTAATCTGTGGTTCTAAGAATCCATCAGAAGAACACTCTTTCTGGTGGATACTCTATCTAACCGCAGGTTACTCACCGCCCTCCCACCTCCCCGTTCTGTGGTATCGTCTCTTACATCAAAAAAGATCCCAATCAATGAATCTGAAATCTGTTTTTGTTCAATTCACCAATAGGCTCTGCGTCTGAGGGTGCGGAAGAGTTTATGAAAGAAACTGATGTCAGCGTGCATAGGTGCTGCTTATATGTGACTCCATTTGCCAATTCTGGAGCAGAATGATGTTGACGCAGAGCCACACAGCACCACCTACAGGCACACAGGAGCACTGCTTTTGAGTTTTCTGCATCCAGTCTATAGACAGAGTATCCACCAGAAAGAGCATTGGCACTTGTTATTTAAGTGCCAAATTCTCTGGTCCTTGCTGGTATCGTTCCTTTTTTGCTTCATGTGATATAGTCCATCAAAGAGGATGTCATTTAATACTCTTCAGTAGGTGTGTGTGTGATATGGATCGTGTTTATTGATGTATTGGTCAGTGTATGGTCCTAAAGTTCTCCTCCATTGTGAGAGAGAATGACTTTATGGGATAAGCACCCACGTTTTCAACTTGTAAGCCCAAGTTACTTTTTAAAACCATGTAGAATGTAGTTGGTTGTTGAAGCTTTGGGTTTTTTGGTAGGTAAAAAGCTGTCATGGAAGCCTGATACAGCATTCAGTCGAGTTTTAAAGGAATATCTATCACGTGTACTACCACAAGTTAATTCTGTTCTTTCTTGCTTTATTACACAATTAGACGTATTTTGGGTTCTAAAAACCTTCCAAATTATTGCAACCAGTGTAAATTAATTTAAATAGAAGTTCATTTGCCTTGAGTGGGTAGATGAGGGTTTCTGTGTGGATTCTGGCTCAACTTTTGTTTCTCGCATGACCTAATATCCCTCTATCGTTTTATTTGTGTCTTTTTTTTCAGTTGAGAATTATTAATAAGCCTGTTGGTAAAGTCGCAAAGTAATGTGGATACATTTTGCAGTTAATTCATAACACACTTGATTCTTCTTTGAATTGCTGATGCCCTTGTTCATTTGAATTCTTTGTGTTCTATCAATCCCGTAGGTTTTCCCACAGATATTGCCGCCAGTCCCACCACTTTCAGCTTCAAGCCTCAGTCAGACTTTGCCAGTCCAGCTGTTGGAAGCATCTCTACGTTTGGAAATGCCGCCACTGTTCAGGGTCATCTGGCGTTTCCTTCTGCACCGAGTGCTCCTGGCTCTGGGAACTTATTAACTTCCTCAACATCAGTGCCCTTTGGATTTGGAAGTGCTGCTCCTTTGGGCTTTGGAGCCCCTGCTAATTCAGTTTTTGGGGCGTGTTCAACTACTATACCAGGGCCAGGCTTTGTCAGTTCAGCATCTTCCGCCTCTGGGACCTCTGGATCAACTGGTATCACATCAGGGTCTTCTTTATTCGGGCGGCAAGAAGGACAACCTCCCAGCAGTGCTGGAAGTAACACTCAAGTGGCAACATCAAGCAGCCTGGTAGGCAAGCTCCTCACTCCCCTGAATGAACTCTCTGCTGACGAGCTAAAGCAGTTTCAAGCAAAGAGGTTTACCCTTGGAAGGATTCCACTAAAGCCACCTCCAGCAGAACTTTTAGTTATCTGAAGAATTATATAGGCTTGATTTTACAGGTTTGCATTTGTTGCGTTCAGACACATATCAGCTAAACAGAAAAGATTTACAACTGTGAAAATAAATTGGCACATTTTAGATGTTTTAATCTAGATATTTTTGGAATCCAGATGGACTCTTAACCCATTTTTCCAGGATCGCGTTAATTTATTTAAGAAAGGTCATAGACTTTTTATAATAACATATCTGCAGCCACGTTTACAAAATTAAAGTATGCTTTATATATTCTGTGCATCAGGTATTGTGTAAGTCATGAATGCCTTATCACAGTGGTCCAGCTACATTAAACATGCAAGCAAGTCCTCAAAAATCAATGGATATGTCTGCTGTAAGTTTCGCAAGCTTTGAAATTGTGGGGAAAAGACGATCTAGTCGTCTTTTCTTTAAACGTGCATTTTTAAAACATTGTTTTAGGTAAAATGGAGTATATATGGTAGAGGGAAATACGCAGCAGAATGTTACCCATTTTTTCTAGTTCAAAGCATCCTACCGAAATGCATAAATGCTTTACACAGTTCTGATACCAAAAAACCCCATGATGCTGGTGAACAAACAATTAAAATCATTTAGGTTATTTATCTTGGTGTTCACAATATACATCGTATTACCCAAAAGCTAGCAATGCTACCTAATACGGGTAAAAAGAGTTTCGGCCCACACCAGGTTACTGTCAAACATATTGAATAGGTGATAGCAATTAATCAAGTACATTCACTAGAGGCAAGAGCCCCCCCCCCCCCAGTGGTCCATGGGACTGGATTTGACATGTTACTTTGTTTGAGGCACAGTTTCTTTTTGGTGATGTTGAAGGTTCATTTTGAGTGATAAATCCTCAGTTCAGAGTGTTTGTTGGCCTAGGCCTTCTCAGCTATCCCAGGCTACAGTAAAAAATGTGGAGGTCCCAGAAAACCTATGCTAAGATGTCATGCTTATGCCAGCATATCATGCTTTTATGTTTATCTAACTTCTCTCCCTCTGTAAGTATTTGTTGTTCTTTTGTAGCAATCATGCAATCTGTTGCATAGTATCTCATGAACACACCTCCCCAACCCGCCTGCTTTTTCTAATAATGTGGACTCTCGTTGGTTTACAGCTCGGATAGCTAGCTAAAACACCTCTCAGCAAAACTGGCACATACCCATTAATCGCCTTCTGAAGGTACACTGATTTGGTTTGTGTTGAGGTCTCATGCAGGAACATGTTTAAACGTTCTGAAATTAAGCGTACACTGTATACAGTGGGTGGTCTAGCCTAAAGGAACGTTTCTCCATACAATAGATGAATGTATTGGGTATGTGATGTGGTCAGGAGTAAGTGGTGAAGAACGAGGCCAGTAACTCGAGCCCAGGATCTCCTCTCTGCTGCACTCCACCCACCCCCAAAGCTAGAAGCAAAAAGTACTCTTAAACTTTTCCATGTAGCCCTGTGCACCTATGAAATATCAAGGTCACAGAAAGAATTTGTGTGTCTGTCAAGCAAATGCATGCACCAAAGTTTCAGTGACTACTTTCTTTTAGGCCTGTAGTGATTTTGCAGAACCACAGATAATGACATTTTAAAACCTAATACACAGTTTGACTCTGGACTCAATAGTGTCTCTTTTAGACCTTATTTTCTAACCTAGATCGACTGCTAACCTAGCAAGTCAGTAGATGATGCATTGTCATGTAATTGTGTAAGCAGCTGCACCTGTTGGTCATAGGTACATTGTCTTCATTGTAACAGAAATAATATCCCTTTCCCTAACGTGGCTTCTCTCCAGTCAGATAGTACAATCAACTAATGATTGACGCTGCGCACTGTGCTACATGTAACTAAGTTACAAACAATTAATCACATTGACAAAATTTCAAGAAACACCAAACAATGATATTCGTTTGAACATATATTTTCAGCATATATGTAACAACAGCTTCAAATTATAACATCATGAATGTATCAACACCTTTACAAAAAACGGTAGACATCTACCATAAGCGGTGCAATATATAGATATACCACATAATATTCACGAAATCACAACAAAATGCTTATGATGAGCCCAATGCATTTCGGGACTTTGCTGTCCCTTCGTCAGGGGCGTTCTGTAAAGAAAATACATATATTATATGATCAATCAAACAAATCGTTTTTGTATTTACACAAGAAGGACACATGGTGGCAAATTGTATAGTTAACATGGTACATGGGACTAAACCGTAAAACACTCATGCGATAAATGAACTCTCCGTTTAATTAAAGGTAACAAATATATGAAGAAGAGATGCTGTCACCCAACAGTGTGGAGATAAAAATAATAAATGTGACTCTGAAGCGAAACATAAATGAAATGGAAATGCATACCAAGTGAAAGAAAGAAAAACCATGCATGGAATAAATCTAATGAAGATGTGGTGGTGAGGTCTCACCTCAAATATTATGTATATGCTTCCATGATTGGAACAAAACGATGAAGACAGGCTAACTGTAGCTAGAAACCAAGAAAAACAACTCGATAAGAGCAGGTGCTTGTATTACAGTGACACATGTAAACCGTGTCGAAGAGAGCACAACTTACCCACTAAGAAAGAAGGCGTAAACAGTGGGAGTTGAGATAAACAGACAAACAAATAAACGTAGAACTATAAAATCAAATTTGATATAAAAATAATTAAAAATTTATAGTGGTCAAAATAAAATAACTTAGTGTAGATATAACAAATAGTGAAGGGTGTTGAGATAATCCATAAGCCTCAAAGAAATTAGAACAGAGAAATGGGATATAGTTATACAAACAAACTTATTGTGGTAAGATGTCAACATAAAATAGAGTAATCACTGTGGTGCATGAGGTTCTGCGCATGGCCATGACAGTACTATGTTCATAAAAAACATGATTATAAAAAACATGAAAGATCTAAACGGTCATTAAGCCCACTCGGGGCCAAGGTCTGTAGTTTCTGAATCCAAAAGAGCTCTCTACGTAAAAGTAAATTGGTGGTGTCTACTCCTGGTTTAACATCAATAGACTCTATGATCTGGAAACGAAGTTGAGAAATTGAATGTTTTGCTTCTAGCCAATGCATGGCTAGGCTTGAGGTACTGTGCTTGTTCCTGATTCTAGATTTGTGCTCAGTAATCCGTGTTTTTATTTTCCGTTCAGTCTTGCCTACATAGGCCTTGCCACAGGGGCATTTTATACAGTAAATAACATGGGTAGTATTACAGTCACTGTTGTGTTGCAAACTTATATTTGAGCCAGACGTGGGATGAGTGAGGGTGTTCCCAGTGATAACATTGCTACAATGGATGCATGAATGACATTTGCGAGTGCCATGATAGACAATAGGTTTGTCAGAGGTTTTGGAGAATTTCAATAGATTCCGTAAGTTTTTGCCTCTTTTGTATGCAAACAAAGGTTTTTCTAGAAAAAGTTGTTGAAAATCCTGTTCTTGTTGTAATAATTCCCACCGCGTCAAAATAATTTTCTTGATTTTGGGTGAAGATGTGGAGAAGTTGCTGACAAATACCAGTCTAGTGGAGGAAGTCTTTGGTTTCTGTTGCAATAAGTCTGTTCTTGGAATGGACATCGCTCGTGTGAGACATGTTTGTAGTACCACTTTTGGATAACCTCTTGACGAAAATTTATCAACAGTGGTTTGAAGTTGAAGGGTACTATTACCAGAGTGAGAACAAATTCGGCGAATTCTGGTAAATTGTGACAATGGCAAATTATTGATTAAATGACGTGGGTGAAAACTTGTGTAGGTCAGCAGACTGTTCCGATCAGTAGGTTTATGGAAAACTGTGGTATGGAATTGATTCGTGGATGTTTTGGTGACTTGTACATCCAGGTAATGGATAGAATCCTGATGAATAGTGTAGGTCAACTGAATATGAGTGTGTTGCCTGTTGAGTGTCTCTATCATGGAAGTGAAAGACTGTATCGAATCACCCCAAATTAGGAAGATGTCATCTATGAAACGGCAATAGAGACGTATTTTAGACCACCATTCTGAGTTGGAAATGATATGCTCCAGTTCGTATTGGGCCATATAGATGTTTGCATAGGCAGGTGCTCCGGAAAAGCCCATCGAAGTGCCATTCAATTGGGCATAGAATTTGTCTTGATATTGGAAATAACTGTTATGTAAACAGAACTTTAAAAGCTGCAAGATCAAAACCTTCTCAATATTGACGTCTTCCATTTGAAATAATGCCCATTCAACCGCTTCAAGGCCGGCTGCGTGGGGAATGGAGGTGTAGAGAGCTGTAACATCTATAGTACATAGATAGATGGAATCCTGAGGTCCAATGATGGTTTGTTGAAGCAGTTGTAAAAAGTGAGTGGTGTCTTTTATATAAGATTGCCAAGATTGTACAAACTTCTGTAGGTAGTAATCCAGGAATTTGCCAATAGGGTCAAAAATAGATTTGCATCCAGAGACTATTGGGCGAAATGGAGGGTCTTGAGGATCCTTATGTATTTTAGGGATCATGTACAAATGAGGACGTTGTGGGTTGGTTGATGATAGAAAAAGACGTGTGTTATTATCAATCCATGTTTGTTCAAGGGCCTCATTGAGAATGGAATTAAGTAGCTCCAAAAGCAATGTTGTGGGATCGCTTGCCAATTGCAAATAGGTGTTAGTGTCCAAGATGTGTGCCAATACTTTGGAATGGTAATATTCTGTGTCCATCAACACTATGGCTCCTCCTTTGTCTGCCGGTTGAATTGTGATCAAAGGATTTTGTGATAGTTTGGACAAAATTAAACGTTCATGTTTTGACATGTTGTTGTGATGTTTGGGTTTATAGTTAAGTTTTTCCAGATCTTTATTGACCAATGTCTCAAAACTATCCAAAGTTTTATGAGATGCTGGTGGCATAAAGGTGCTCTTAGGTTTGAATGGATGATAGGTAGAAATCTCATCTTGTGTAGTATCAGGTTCAACTTCATTGAAGAAATGTCTCAGGCGAATAATACGCATAAATCTGTAAAATTCCCCTTGAGTTTGCAAATGATTGGTATGTGTCGTGGGAACAAACGAAAGACCGCGTCCCAGAAGAGATTTTTCTTGGTGAGAAAGATTATATGATGATATGTTAATCACTAGATCACCGTTTTGCCACTTCGTAACGCTTTGCCGCTGCTTTCCTTTCCCTCTCCTGGTTTTTCTTGGGGGGTTGATTTGGACATGTCTTTTGTTGGAGGTGGACGTCCCTGATCCGCTACCTGTGATAAAAAAGACGATGTAGATGCTGTTGAGGCGGTAGGAATCATAACAGTTGGTGTATGATCCCCTGGAGTAATAGAACCAGACGGTCGGACTGGATGTGTTGAAGGCGCCGGTGTGCGGCTGGTGGTAGTGTCTTTTTCTGACGCTAAACTCTCATCTGAGGTTGTGGGTGTCTTCTTAGTATCAAATCTCTTACGGGTGTATATCTCCGCCCACGTATAAACCTCATTAAGTTTATAATCGATGGTGTCGCGTCTATACTTGCGTAGTTTGCCTTCTTGTAATTCCCTCTCATATCCATCTAATTTCTGGTTGAGGATCTCCAAATGTAACCTCCAAGAATCCGCTTCCATGCGAAACTCAAGTTCTGTTTTCAATGAAGTAATTTCTTCTTCTAAATCTTTAATGGTTTTTGACAATTCTTCAATGATTAAAAGAATGAGATCTAGTGAGCACTTATTAAGGATTGAATACCACTTGTCCATGAAGACAGTATTCAAATGGAAACGAAATAGCATCGGTTTGATGGCCAAGCGTAGTCCACGCGGAATTCTCTTTGCTTTGTGATATTGAACAAGCGTAGAAGCATGAAGTCTCTGGTTAAGCTGTCTCCTGGTAATGAATTCCAGTTGGCGAAGTTGTCGTGTTATTGAACCACCATGTGAGTCCGTGATTTTCACTTCTTGTATAAGCGAATAAATTTGTGAAGCCTCATCTGAGGTTTAGGCTTTAGTATTGGCTCTATTGTCCGTGATATTTGTAATCGCATCAAAAGACATAATTAACGAATGGGTGCTGCTGCTGAGACAGAAGAATTATGATGCAAAAAGAGATGAGCAGAGCACTCCCAGTTTTCTAATTCAAGCCAAAGGTATATTCTGGATGATATAGGTGCTGCAGCGTAATGCCCGCTGTCAATCGGGCATGAAGAAACAAGATCAGATAGTACAATCAACTAATGATTGACGCTGCGCACTGTGCTACATGTAACTAAGTTACAAACAATTAATCACATTGACAAAATTTCAAGAAACACCAAACAATGATATTCGTTTGAACATATATTTTCAGCATATATGTAACAACAGCTTCAAATTATAACATCATGAATGTATCAACACCTTTACAAAAAACGGTAGACATCTACCATAAGCGGTGCAATATATAGATATACCACATAATATTCACGAAATCACAACAAAATGCTTATGATGAGCCCAATGCATTTCGGGACTTTGCTGTCCCTTCGTCAGGGGCGTTCTGTAAAGAAAATACATATATTATATGATCAATCAAACAAATCGTTTTTGTATTTACACAAGAAGGACACATGGTGGCAAATTGTATAGTTAACATGGTACATGGGACTAAACCGTAAAACACTCATGCGATAAATGAACTCTCCGTTTAATTAAAGGTAACAAATATATGAAGAAGAGATGCTGTCACCCAACAGTGTGGAGATAAAAATAATAAATGTGACTCTGAAGCGAAACATAAATGAAATGGAAATGCATACCAAGTGAAAGAAAGAAAAACCATGCATGGAATAAATCTAATGAAGATGTGGTGGTGAGGTCTCACCTCAAATATTATGTATATGCTTCCATGATTGGAACAAAACGATGAAGACAGGCTAACTGTAGCTAGAAACCAAGAAAAACAACTCGATAAGAGCAGGTGCTTGTATTACAGTGACACATGTAAACAGTGTCGAAGAGAGCACAACTTACCCACTAAGAAAGAAGGCGTAAACAGTGGGAGATGAGATAAACAGACAAACAAATAAACGTAGAACTATAAAATCAAATTTGATATAAAAATAATTAAAAATTTATAGTGGTCAAAATAAAATAACTTAGTGTAGATATAACAAATAGTGAAGGGTGTTGAGATAATCCATAAGCCTCAAAGAAATTAGAACAGAGAAATGGGATATAGTTATACAAACAAACTTATTGTGGTAAGATGTCAACATAAAATAGAGTAATCACTGTGGTGCATGAGGTTCTGCGCATGGCCATGACAGTACTATGTTCATAAAAAACATGATTATAAAAAACATGAAAGATCTAAACGGTCATTAAGCTCACTCGGGGCCAAGGTCTGTAGTTTCTGAATCCAAAAGAGCTCTCTACGTAAAAGTAAATTGGTGGTGTCTACTCCTGGTTTAACATCAATAGACTCTATGATCTGGAAACGAAGTTGAGAAATTGAATGTTTTGCTTCTAGCCAATGCATGGCTAGGCTTGAGGTACTGTGCTTGTTCCTGATTCTAGATTTGAGCTCAGTAATCCGTGTTTTTATTTTCCGTTCAGTCTTGCCTACATAGGCCTTGCCAGTCAGCCACAGTTCACTCGCCAACCATACCTGTAGCATAGTCTAGATACCAAAGATTGCTGGAAGATAGTTGTGTATAGCCCTCAGAGCGGTGCCTGGGCTGAACCGTCTCACCATGAAGGAGAACCCGTTGGGTTGCTTCATGTGCTTGGAGACCCCATCTTTTCTATTGTCGATCGGTCAGTTGGTCCAGTGTTTGCTGGACAGTCCACTTATGTAATAAACCTTGCCCATTGATTAAAGATATTAAGACCATGCCGCAGGCATGTTGCAAGATAAAGTTCAAAGGCTATGATTTGCCTCTGGCAATAGATGGCTCAATTCTTTTGGGACCGGCCAAAGGTGTGTTCACACTTGGGATGCAGGATGAAGGAGACTTGCAGATCTATCAGGAGGTACTACCAAAGAGATGTAGTATATACATACATACTACAACAGCTCATTGGCAGAGGTCCTCTGCCGAATGAAAGTCAAAACAAATCTGGTGCTAATCACGGCTAAGAAAGCATACAGTTTTCCGTAAAGCTAAATTAGTGTGCATCTCTAAGTGCATATGTGGACTGCATACAATCGATTCAGCTAAAAAAAATATATATATTGAAATATTAACTAAAAGAAATGACAGCTAGCATACCTTATATGCTATATAGGGCATATCAGGCATGTGCAAAGTCAGGTTCATGCAAGAACATGCTAACATACTCTTTTACCAAAATTCACATATAGAGATTTGCAGGTGCATTTCCACAGGGGCATCTCCTAATGGCCAACCATTTTGAATGGGAAGGGGTGAACATGACCCCATGGGAATTACACTTTCATGTGAATACATTATTACATTAAAATTGGATCTTGATTTAGAATTAACCCAGAGGTATACAAATGAAGGAGGGTGAGTCTTGGAGCTGGGAGTTTATAGTTTCTGTATATCCAGATTGTACTATCGCCATAAATAGAATTGTGGGTGTTGCTCAACCAAGTAGAAAGCTTGACTTATGGGCGTAACTCATGTAATTACCCCGTAGGCTTCCATTCTATAGTGCACTGTGACCTCTCACCTCATCCAGGTCGTGGGTAGGACAGTCTTGGGTCTCCCAGCATGACGGTAGATTTGACTGGAGATGATTTGGTGCAGAGGGTTTTATTTTGGGAGGTGAATGGGCCTCTCTGCATGCACAGAAGAGAAGGCGCGTAGGTAGGCAGGGTGGCAAGTTACTGCACTGAGGACAGAACATGTTTGGGTGATGGAGTGAATGTGGGGTGGGGTGCAGGGTGAATGTATGGGGTGGACTGGAAGAGGCATTAGTGATTCCAAAGTGTAGGAGCAAGTGCAGGGAGTAGCAGACATGGATCAAATTTAGTATCTGGAGAGGAGACAAGAAGGTAGGAAGTGACAGGGTCACAGAAGATTCATAAGCATGGTGCCACCGCCTTCTGAGTATGCTAATAATGTCCAAGCCCTACTGGTCATTCTGCCTCTGACATTTTCTCAGTGACCTACAGGCTAGGTGGGTGCTTTTGGAGCTGGGTGGGCTCCTATGATCCAACCATAGCCCCATTCTAATCCAGCCTCTTGCAGAGAGACTAGTTTAAACATTTGTGCCAGGGCCGATTTTGTTAACCAGCCCGGACCGAACAGTAATGTTTCTAGTTATCCTTTACAGTCCTTATGGTTCCTCGCCTTTGACCTCTGGCCTGAACTGTGCTGGAGGTCAGTAGCAAGGCTTATGGCATGCTCAGAAGCTTAATAACCACTTTGTGTTTAGATCCAGGAAGCGTTAATTGTGAAAACTCTGGATTATTTTGTCACTCATACGTTCTCTTTTTACCTTCCTGAAATGCATTAGTGTTGAAATGATAGCCACTGGCGTGAAATAATATACCTGTTTGAAGTATTAGTCAAGTGTTAAACCTCTGAAGAGCGTGAAGCTTGTGTGTCAAATTAAAGCTTGCAGGAATGTGTTGTACAACTTGTAGATGTCTGTAAAAGTGCAGACTGCCATTCCTCTTACGGTCTCAGACCACTGTATTGGTGTCATCGTACCCCATCAGTATTACTCCCTCGCTCACATCATTAGCTTAGGTGGACTGAATCAATGCTACAAAAAGTCTGTAATTGCTCACCTTCATCTGGACCCCTTGGTATAAATGTTCTCATAACCCTGGCTATCAATGCCATCACAGATTCTCAGAGTCAATATAAATACTTAGGGTCCTATACACAAAAACATACTTATGGTAAGAGATTCACATCTCCACTACAATGTACTTGTATATGTTTGTTCTAATTACAAACAATCCAAGAAATATGCCAGGAAAACTGTGCCAGGCTGCAGTTTCCAACTCTTCTGACAATGTTTTGCAGCACATTCAGCAGGCAGCTCTTCCCGGTATGAAATCTTCTTAGGGTAGATTTCAACCCAGATAAAGTCTCCTTCCGACATCCCGCTAGCCGGGCCTTTCATCAATACTGCTGGCCTTTGAGAATGGTCAAAGAGGGATGGGGAAAAAAAACCTTCTGATACTGTCCACAGTGCCATTCATGTACTCGTGGACAGACCAACACACAGTCTGTAACCTGTCTCTGTCCCCGTAACACAGCAAGGCTTTCTGCTCGGCCTGCCCCGCCTTCAGGTCCAAGAAGACCATCCAAACTATTGACTTGCAAGATGCGTAATGGAGCAGCAAAGAGACAAGGAGATCCCCAATTTACTTCCTGAGGGAAGGAAAACCTTCAAAAAGCCCTCCTCTGTTCCTTCTGAGGGAAAACAAGCTAAAAATGTCCCACCGCCGACGAAGCTGTCGACACAATCGACGAAGAAACCGTCATCGTCGACGTATGGTGCAAAGGTACAGTCTTCTCAGATGACGGGATCGTCAACGAGTTTCCCTGCATTCATCGACAACGGTGCAGCATCCATCATCGACGGTGATGGTGAAGGAAACTGGGTCAACGGTGCCGGCGAAGATGTTGGCAAACGACGAGAATGACGACGGCCGTTGTGACGACAGCGACTACATCGACGACAGCGACTACATCGACGGCAACGACTTCGACAGTACGGACGATGGTATCGGTGACGGCACTGTCGACGGAAACATCTACATCGACGACTACCTTGTCGACCAGAGAAACAATTTCTGGGGAGATTATCAGGAAGCGTCACATAACTCCTGAGCTCACTTCCCCTAGTAAAGTGACACCTCTGCTACCTACTCACCGTCTAGAGGAGAAAGATTTGGAGGAAGAAAGTCAGTTTGGGTATGCACATAGTCCTTCAGAATTGCACGTTAAGTGCCAAGATCTGGATTCTGAAGACGGATATGGTGAAGAACAGGAATATGATCCTCCCTAGGACTATCATAGAGGTTATCAGGAGAAGATGGTCTGCATGCCATCCTCCTTGATTTCAGACTTGCAATTCATGCTCTCTGACTATAAAAGGAGATTTCCGACACCATCTTTGGCTCAGGAACATGCATCAGTTCCCGCTTGTCCACCTGCAAGGCCTTCCACCCCTCGTCTGCCACCTCCGCCACTGCAATTGATAGTGGATCCACCACCGGCTGCTCCCCTTATCCAGGATGATACCTCTGACGACCAGGGAGACCCAGATCTCCCGGACCCACATAGGGAATGGGATGATTATATTATTCCTACTCCGGCTTCCCCTTCACCGTTTCCAGTAGATTCTCCACCTGGGGACATAGGTGGTTTCCACAATCTGCTAGAAAGGGCAGCCAAAAGGTTCAATCTGCCTTTGTCTTCTGTGCAGTCTGATTGCTTCTTGTACAACTTTAAGGAGCCCTTTAAGAAGTCGATGAGAACAATTCCCATTGTCAATAATGTTTGGGAAGAGGGGCTGAATGTCATGAAAACCCCGGCCACGGTGGTCCCGGTACTTCCTCGTTTGGAGAATAAATATAAAGCCTCCGAGGATAGCCCGGCTTGCCTTATGAGTCAGCAAAAACCGTACTCCGTTGTATCACAGGCGGCACAGAGGAAATAAAAAAAAATCCAGCAGCTCCTCTAACAACGCCTCCGGATAAGGAAGGCAGAAGCTTGGACAATGCTGGCAAAATATTTTCATCAAAGTCAAGCCTGCTCGTCAAAGCGGCTAACGCTTTAGCCTTTTTGGGTCGCTACGACTGCCAGATGTGGTGTGATCTCTCTCCCTACCTAGACCAACTGCCTGAAGACAGCAAGGTGGAAGTGAAAAAGATCCTCCACGAAGGAGAGCGGGCCTCCTATGAGGTGATTGATTGTGCAATGGATATTGCGACAACTGCGTTCCATTCCCTGGCTGGAGGAGCGGTCTTTCGTCGCCAGGGATGGATTTGAGCAACCTTGTTTAGACCTGAGGTTCAGAACTAAATTTTGGACCTACCATTTGATGGAGAGGCGCTCTTTGGTAAGCACATAGATGATGCACTCCATGACATCAAGAAAGACACGGACACAGTGAGGTCTTTAGGGACGCTTCAATACCGCAAGGTCCCTTTTCGGGGACCAAGGGGCAGAGGTCTTCCCTCATACAGAGGAGGTTACCAGCAATATTGGTACTCCTCGAACCATTATCCAAATTTGCAGATGCCTTTTTACGTCCTATTGTACAAAAAACGAGTACGTATCTAAAGGATACCAAATCAGCCCTGGTATTACTGAATGAATTAGATTTTGATCCAACCACAAACCTTCTTGTTTCCCTTGATGTGGAAAGCTTGTATACGAGTCTTCCACACAATGAAACCATGATTATACTTGAAGATACTCTATACCAGAGTACTTGGCCATATAAGACACCACAACATTTTGTACTAGATTGTTGCAAACTGGCTCTACAAGAGAATTTCTTTAAGTTTGAGCAACTTTTGTTCAAACAACAACACGGTACCAGCATGGGAAGCACCTTTGCTCCAAGTGTGGCTGGCCTCTACGTTCACCATCTGGAAACCAACAAGATCCTAAACATCGTCAACCCCCATCGAAGTAAAATACAAGGATGGTGGAGGTACATCGACGATGTACTCATGATCTGGAAAGGAAATGAAAATGAAGTACTGGACTTCCTCACCTGGCTTAATGAACAAGATTGTTTTTTAAAATTTACACACACCATGAGTAGATCAGAACTAATATTCCTTGACCTTAACATTCACGTTTCCGATGAAGGTTTGCGGACAACTACTCATTTTAAATCTACTGCAAAGAACTGCCTCCTCAGATATGACCGCTTTCATCCCAGACATTTGAAATCCAATCTACCTTATGGACAATTCCTAAGGCTAAGACGGAACTGTTCAGAAAAATCCGACTATGTTGAACAAGCAAAAGATTTGTCAATGAAACTGAAACAAAGAAGATATCCAAGATCTATCATAAGACAAGCACAAAAGAGGGCAGGCAACAACAACAGAGAAGCATTGTTGGAGACATATGAAAAAGAAATATCAGAACAACCTAAATGTCCCATTTGCATAACAACGTACAACACCATGTCGGACCAAGTAACGAAATTGGTGAAGAAACACTGGTCTACCCTCAACAGCAGTGGTCTTAACATACCGTTACCAATGTTTTCACATAAAAGGAGTAAAAACCTAAAGGATATTCTGGTACATACACGCCCATTGACCCAACAAGTCAGCCAGCAGAGAAGCAATCTCCCTGAAGGCCATCATCCATGTGGTAATTGTAGTGTCTGCCATTTAACCAAGAAAACGACGAGGTTCACTTTCAATACAGGGGCAACCTGGGACCTGAGAAGTTTCACAAACTGTCAAACCACCGGAACAGTATATCTAATTACCTGTCCATGTAACCTCCACTACGTGGGAATGACCACCAGGAAAACCACTACTAGAATTAGTGAACATCGCAGTACCATCCGGTGTCAGAGGTCTAGTACAAAAATGACTAACCACTTCTTAGAGAAAAAACACTCTCCTAATGATATGCAATGGATCATCATTGAGAAAATAAGATCTGGTGACAACCTTGAACAACGTCTACATGTAAAGGAACAAAGATGGGTGTATAAATTACATATAGATACCCAAGGCCTCAATGACAATATTCCGTGGAATGTATTAAACCATTAAGTAAGATCACCTGTTGGAAAAACATGTACATCTCTGTATAGTCCATGAAAAGGAACCCAATCATCAACGCTAACAACAAAACCCATGTATGAATGAGTTAAATACAAATAAAATAAATAGAAACCATACATGTCTCACATTCCACCTATACAATATAGGGTTAATGGAATTATTAGAAATATTTAGAGTAAGAACTCGTACTGAGATTAAGCTCACATTGACGAATATTGGCGTGTGCTGTTTGGTATATGCCACTAAAAAGAATTACTGATTCACCACTCTAAGATGGCGCCTAAAAATCACTGGGCTGACAAGTACAACCTCTGTCTCATATCTTACCTAGTCATCACAAGAGTACAAGAATTATGTTTGTAACTTTTTTATCAGTAACATTTAAGGTTAAAACTCGTTCTAGAATGGAATTCATGTTTACGAATATCATCGTATGTTAAGTGCCACTAGCCATTAAATAGAATGATCCGTTCACCACTCCAAGATGGCGCCTAAAAAATTACTCGGCTGACAAGTACAACCTCTGTCGCATATTCTACTTAGTTAGTACCAGAATTATGTTTGTAACATTTTTATCAGTAATAATCAGGGTATAAAAACTCATTCTAAAAAGAAATTCACATTTATGAATATCTTCGTGCGTTAGTAGCCACTAGCCACTAAAAAGAATGACCCATTTACCACTCCAAGATGGCGCCCTAAAAAACCACTCGGACAAATGAATAATCATTTTTTCACTCTTTTCCGGCTGACAAGTACAAACATGGTTTTGGGTTGAGTACAACCATGATGATCTTGAAATACACTACAACAAGTCTTTAAGAACTACATTTTATGTTCTTAGGTGGTTGGTAATATACAAACTTCATTGTGTCACAATCAAGAAGTGCATGTCGATTCACCATTGTAAGATGGCGCCCAATACCACTCGGGCGGCCACACCTGAGAATTGTTTTTTAATTTTCCCGCCACTAGAAACATTTAAAAGCGAGCACCGGCAGGGACACAACAATATGCGGTGTTCCTGGGAGCTCATAGATTTAAAGGCTGACGGTGCAATCTAGACAAGTAAGTTGAAGAAGAAGCAAAATACTTTGACGTATCTTTATGATTGATTCTCTGGCATCTATTAGTAAGATCCACTTGCGCTTAACTTACATTCTTATATCATGTCCTAGATGTCTAGAGCCTCTCTGCCCCAGCAACACTATGGAGTAGAATTACACCTCCATTAAAGTAGGTTTTATTGATGCAACCTACCGTAACCATGTGTTTTGTATATATGTGTGTATATGTCTGTGTTTTTCACCTTATTCACCAAAAGCACTTATTAAATATGCACTTTTACTTTTCAAGAAATACAAGGTTTTTCTGACATGTAAAAGAGATGTAAAGTTATTAAGATCCCTGGTCCACATCAATCTGTGGACTTGGGTGTGTAACTAATCCTTATATGTCATTGTATTTTCATACAGAAACTACGACCCAGTACATCTAAGAAATCCTGATAAACATGGGAATCGTATGTATTTTTAAAAAACCAATGGTATAAAAACAGTACAAATTAGTTGTTTGTCTGTAAAAACACGGAGTGGTACACGCAAGGCTGGCCCTTGTATGGTCCTGAGGAAGTGGTTGGGGTAACCACGAAACATGTCGACCAAGTAATTAGGGACAGGCACACATAACGTTACTGTACTCTATTACTAGCCCCATTTTTAAGTACATTTACCGGATAGGAGCAGAATAAAATTAGGGCTCACTATCCAGGTAATTTTTATTGAATTAAGTTCTCTTTTCACTCCACACAGCACTGCACAACACATCACTATACATAGTTGAAAAAATATAAAAAGTGCTCCTGCGTATTTCGTTAAGTTGTAGCACGCCCCAGACAGTAGTTGTCTGGGAGGACCCCTATGATGAAGCATGTCACCCTGGGGCAACCCTAAGTGAGTGAGGGGATTCTAGAAAAATAAGTGTTTTTTCTAGTGTAGTACTCTATTAATTCATAGAGCACTCATACATATATTTTTCTAGGTAGGCTTTATCAGGATCCTTTTTGGTTCCCTTTTTTTGACAGACTCCTCGTATACACCTTCATCGCAGTCTTACTGTCCACAATACAACCAGCGGCAGGGTCAATCCTCAACATATTCAAAATCGGCACCCAGAGGAAGACCAGGACGTCAGGGTAAGGATTCCTCTAGGCGTCAATAGCGGCTTGCTGGCTCTGACTAATGTTCCTCCCCCACATCAAACACCTGTAGGGGGCAGGATCTCCTTATACTTCCCAAAATTGGCAGCAAATAAGATCGGATCGTTGGATTCTTAACATAGTCCAATTCGGCCACACGGAGTTTGTTCATCCTCCTCCAACCAAATCCCCTCGCTCCAGCTTAACAAAACATCTTTGTCTCCTGCGCCTAGAAATCCAACAAATGCTGCAGAAAGGGGCGATAGAACCGGTCCCTTTCTCCCAAAGAGAAGCGGGTTTCTACTCCTGGTTCTTTCTAGTTCGAAAGACTGTCTAAAAGTGGCGTCCTATTCTGGATCTGAGGGAGCTCAATACCGATCTCATCAAACAGTTGGTCCGAATGATCTTTCAGGACATACTTCGACTTTTAAATTCAGGAGATTTTATGGCCACTTTGGACCTGGAGGACACATATTTTCATGTGCCCATTCATCCATCGCACAGGAAGTTCCTTTGCTTCACAGTAGCTAAGAGCCACTTTCAATTCAAGGTCCTCCCCTTCGGCCTCAGGTTGGCACCAAGGATCTTTACGAAGATGCTAGCTCCGGTAGCGGCGTTCCTAAGAAAACAGCAGCACCAGGTTTTCCCCTACCTGGACGACTGGTTGCTAAAGGCTCCTACCAGGTCGGCAACCGAGAAGTCGGTGGCAGCTTGTACAACACTGATCCAGAGTCTGGGTCTTACCCTCAACAGAGAAAAGTCAAATTTGTGCCTGCTCAAAAACTCAAAATTCCTGGGAGCCATACTGGACACGTCCCTAAACAAGGCATTTCCTTCACTAGAAAGACAAACCAAACTGATGTCGATGGCCCATCTACCTCTAAAAAGAAGGTAACTTTCTGTTCGCCTCTACAAGTCCCTTCTGGGATCCATTTCGTCCTGCATTCCTCTAATCCCTCACTGCAGGCTACGTATGTGTCATCTTCAGGAGCAACTGGACTTACAGAGCTGTCAAGTGGAAGGATCTTTCGAGGACATGATCAAGATCACTGTGCCCATGAAAGACGCCGCTTCATGGTGGATTCACAAGGAGACCATTTTCCAGGGTCTCTCCTTCATGGTCACCCCAGCTCCTCAGATAATTACAACAGATGCATCTCTGGAGGGCTGGGGAGCTGTCTTGCAGGACCTCCAAATAAGTGGTCGATGGCTGCACCATCATAGTCTTTTGCACATCAATCTGCTGGAACTCAGAGCGATTCGCCTGGCCTTACAAGCTTTTCTCCCAAGAATAAAGGATTTGTCTGTTCTAATAAGAACAAACAATACTACGGCCATGCATTATATCAACAAGCAAGGCGGCACAAGATCTCGTCTGCTGTCGGCTGAAGCTCAAGCTGTCTGGGAATGGGCGAACTTACATGGGGACTCGCTGAAGGCGGAGCATCTCCCAGGGAATCTCAATGAGAACAGCGGACACACTAAGCAGATTAATGTCAGTCAGCCACGAGTGGGAGCTGGACCAGAAGACACTGGAGGACATTTTCTGTCTATGGGGCAGACTGTCCACTGATCTCTTCGCTACACCGGAGAACAACAAATTCCGGTTCTTCTCAAGCTGGCATCACCATCTGGGATCCTCGGGTAATGCGTTTTCGCTTTTACCCCGATTCCTCTGATCCTGAGGCTTCTCAGGAAGCTGAAAACAGAACCCTGCAAAATGATGCTAATAGCACCGTCCTGGCCTCGCCAGTACTGGTACACGGAGCTTCTTCTCCTATCCTTAGACAACCGGTTCCCTTGAATCCTATTCCATCCTTACTGACGATGTCCCAGAGCCCAGTACTGCATCAGGATCCCTGATACCTGCAATTATCAGCGTGGCTCCTGAACACAGAGAATTTCTCAACTTAAAGCTCTCCACGGAATGTAGAGAAATCCTTTCTCAGGCTCGTGCTCAAAGTACTAACAAAACCTACAGGATGAAGTGGAAGAGGTTTTGTCTCTGGTGCCGAGAATCCGGAGTTCACCCTTTCTCTTCTTCGGCACATGAAATCCTTCCTTACATCCTTTCCTTGGCTAAGGCTGGCCTGGCTCACTCATCTATTAAAGTTCATCTCGCGGCCATTTCTCGCTTCAGAAGGACATCTGCAAGCCCTTCGCTCCGGTCAGCAATAATTAATAAGCAATTTATGAAAGGACTTTTTCGGCCTTCCCACCGGTGAAGCCTCCTCCACCGCTGTGGCACCTTAATGTGGTCTTGACTCAGCTCATGAAACATCCCTTCGAGCCGATACATAAAGCGGACCTAAAATTCCTGTCTTGGAAGGTGGCCCTTCTTCTTACTTTGATATCAGCGAGAAGGGTTAGCGAATTGCAGGCTCTCACTATCCAGGAGCCTTTTTTTCAGTTTAAGAATGAAATGGTTGTACTGCGTACCAACCCCAAGTTCATCCCGAAGGTACCTTCGGATTTTCACTTAAATGAACCTGTGGTCCTGAAGACTTTTTTCCCTCAACCTAAGACTCCGGCTGAGAGATCACTTTACTCACTTGACATTCAGCGTTGCCTGAAATTCTGTCTCCAAAGAACTAAAGAATTCAGGAAGTCACCTCAGCTCTTTGCGGCTTACAGCACTCACCGAAAAGGTTTTCCCCTTTCCAAACAGGGGATTGCACGTTGGAGTTCCAGCTCTATCCAATATTGTCATCAGTTAGCTGGAAAGCCTCTCCAGGGGAAGGTCCGTGCTCACTCCACAAGGGCAATCTCTTCTTCTACAGCCTTATGTGCTGGGCTACCTATCCGGGACATCTGCAGGGCAGCGACCTGGAAAAGTATCCATACCTTCACCAGACATTACTGCTTGGATTCTTTGACACACAGCAATGCTGCAGTGGGCCAAGCAGTCCTGAGGAACCTGTTTCAGGAAGAGGTGACCTTTCCCTCTCATCCCTCCTTCCTTTTCCTTCATAAGTTCCTCGCACATTCTTTGATACAGTTTATTGCTTTTGACTATTTAGTATGCATACTTGAGTATGTTACTTGCATATCGTTTTGATGATAATTTTGTTTCCCTACTACTTCTTTAAATTGTGGTGTGTTAGATTTTATATTCATCAAGTTTAAAAAAAAAAAAATGGGGGGGGAGAAGGCTGAATTGCTGAGAGGTGTATTCTTTCCTTTTCTCTAATCTGGTTTGGGTATTGTTAATAATTGTTCAAGATAATGAAAACAAAAAATGTGCTCTTTACTGCTAGCTACTCTGATTTAAGCATGTGAATCTATGAAAGTTCAAATACAGGAGTAAGAAAACAAGTTACACACCTGTAACTTTAGTTCTCCAGTATTGGAAACTTTCATAGATTCACATGCGTCCCACCCTCCTCCCCTGGGAAAGCTCGACCTTCGGCATCTTTATGGTTATCCTGTGGCACTACAGCTACGAAAATCTGAAGGTCTAAGGTTCTCTCTGGAGGGTTCTAGAGGGTGAGGCTAATCTGATTGGTTGTTGATTTTATTTGGTCTCTTTTACAAAAAGAGGTGGATATGTTACAAAACTGGAATGGGCCAAGGCCTGGTTTCTAGTTTGTAATGGCTTTGCATTGCTATTTTATATATACTGGGGACTCCCATCTCGACGACGAGGAATGATTCAAGCTTGGGAATCTATGAAAGTTTCCAATACTGGAGAACTAAAGTTACAAGTAAGTAACTTGTTTTCATCTTTGTGGAAGAAGTTGAGATGGAGGAAGTCGAGGAGGAAATAGGCGCCTGGCAGACAGCAGTGCACAGCCCGAAGCCAGATTTGCATTCTGAGTCATAAGAAGCAAATCCACAGCGGCCTTCGACATAAGGATGTAGCACCCATGCAGTGATTACCAACTGAACATAGCACTCACCGCCCCGCTGGGCCCAGGCCTTTGAACCCTCATTCGCAATCGACTGTGCTCCTGTAATCGCTGGTACTGACCAAAAACTTAGCAACCTGGCCTGACTTCGAGTCAGCACCCAGAAGCAAAATCCTCATCAGCGGTGACAGCATCTTCGTCATCAGCAGCCAAAACATCCATCGCCACCGAAAGCCGTATCTGAACCCAAAACTAGCTTGGCGCGGGAGCAGGCATCGAAGCCTAAGAAACAGCTGACTGGCAACCTCACTTCAGAACCCAAACAAGATTCGGGCTCTAAAACTACTTTGAAGCAGAGACACCCAGCAGTGGCACAGTCTGCCCTCGATAGCGGACTCTGAGGTGCAGCAACCAATCCTGGAAGGGCTGCAGGAGGAGTTAGAGATTAGATTCTCGACACCGACGCCTTGGAATTCACCCTCATACGGGTAAAATCATTACCAAGCCTCCACTTCAGGTCTAGCAGACTCTTCCTAGAAAAAGACAACTCACTTTGAGGAACAACGAACAATGGAAACACAACTACTGAAGCAGAAGAGGAGACAGGGCAGGAGTACAAGCCCCTTACCAAAACTATCTGCTCTGCCTACTCCTCCTTTTCCACAATCACAACTACAACCACCATCACAACCCCAATCACCACAGGGGTTGTAACATTCACATTACGGGGAGGGTAGACCAACCACCTTTAGATTTTGAGGATGTCCCCTATCCACAAGATACGCAGGACTACCCATGGGAGGATAATGACGTAGTACCCCTGGAACCCAATGACCTGGATTTATACCCTGTGAAGTCGCCTCCCCCTGATGATACCACCTCCCATCACAAGGTTATTCAAAGGGCAGTACACTTCCATAAAGTAGAACTGCACTTGACCCAAGAGGAGGAGGCTTTCTTACTAGAAAGCCTATTGTGCGCACACAGCAAGCCACACAGTTCTTGCCCATCTATGCTTAAAGGCATGCTAAAACCAACATAAGAACTGTTTAAAGAGCTTGTAAAGGCTTAGATTATTACACCAAGGGTTGATGGCAAATACCAGTTTGCACAGTCATTGATAAGAAATACAAAACCTCGCCTACTGACCCACCATACATTACTGGCTAGCTACAGCGTCTTGCTAATGGTACATGATGCACGTAAAAGGGCAAACGCTCAGACTGGAGATGCTCCGCCCCAAACAAAGAGTATTCAACAGAAAAAAGGATTGCAGCACAATCGTCCACCCATTGACGTATTGCCTGTACAATGGGACTCCTTGCACGATACGATTGTGCTCAGTGGGATTAGATGGGATAGCTCAAACAGCATTTATTGTCGCAATATAAGCAGAGGGCACAAAAATTGGTTTCAGAGAGCCACACAATCGCAAGTACATCTATTAGGTGTGTCGTTGACACTGTGGACACTGCTACAAGAGGAATTAATTTTAAAATCTTCATTAGAAGGCATCTTGGCTTAGAATCCCTGGATTTAAGCCAGAGGTTCAAAAGCATCTAATCAATCTGCTGTTTGATGGAGGGAATCTCTTCGGGCTGCAGGTTGATAAGATGCTGGTAAAGATCTAAAAAGACACCAGCAGCCAAGGTGATGGGATTCTTACAATCTCCATCCCCTTAACCAATTTTCATCACCAATAGTTTTGTAGGGGCTCCAGCACCACATTCCCAGACACCTCTAACTCTTATCAGAGGGAGCAGCAACACGCCCAGCCTAGCAGAGGGTACTTTAGAGGGACATTTTAGAGGGAGTAACAACAGACAGAGGTATGGGAGGAGCAGCTAAGTCAGCCACCCCTGCCAAACAGTGACTCCCTTTCCCTCCCCCTAGACCATTCAACCCAAGGTGGGGGAAGACTGGAGGTATTCTGACCAGATTGGTGCAACATCACCAGTGGACCTTAGATATTTTAGAACATGGATATTGCCTATAGCTCACTGCAACACCACCAAATCTACCCCCACAACCACACTCCCTTTTCCCACATCTGCACTTTCTGAAAGAGGAGGTAAAAGCTCTACTTCAAAAAGAAGCCATAGAGCTGGTGCCAGTTCATCACAAAAACACAGGGGTGTACTCGCTGTATCTTCTAATTCCCAAAAAGGATGGTTCCCTCGGGCCCATACTAGACCTGCGGCCTCTCAACAAATACATCAGATCAGAGCATTTCCATTTTGTCACGCGCCAAGATGTTATACCGCTCGTAAAACAAGACTACTTTATGGATTTAAAGGACGCCTACCTACACATACCAATACACCCAGCATATCAGCGCAACCTCAGGTTCGTAGTATGTGTCAAATATTTTGAATTTCACGTTCTACGCTTCGGGTCACCAAAGCACCCAGGGTGTTCACAAAATGTTTGCCAGTGGTTGCAGCTCACTTGAGATGGAGCAGCATCCAGGTCTACCGTATCTGGATGATTGGTTGATAAAAGAGCTCCAGCAAACACTGCCTTGACCACACACTGAATACTGGACTTACTTCACAATTTGGGGTTCACCATAAATTTGGGCAAATCCGATCTACAACCATTGCAAATTGAGCCCTATCTAGGGACAATACTTAACTGAGTGACAGGGGAAACGTATCCCAGCCCAGCTCAAATCTAAAGTTTTCGGGCTCTGTTACTTCTTCTCAGCCAAATCGTAAAATACCAGTTTTCATAGTCATGCTCCTGCTAGGAATGATGGCATCCTGTATCATCATTGTTACGCACTTCAGGCTTCACATGCATGCACTCAAAGAGTGCCTGGCACAGCAGTCGTCCCAAGAGAAGGATCAATGGAAGGATCTAGTGTTGTTAAAGGCCAACACTCATCACTCTCTACAGTGGTGAAACACTAAAAACTTAAAGCTAATCAAGCCTTTGCTTGTCCTGATTCCGCAAGAGACTCTTACCACATATGCATTACAGTTACGAAGCACACATAAAAAAAGTCCATGTTCAAGTGTTTTGGACTCCCTTGCAGCAAACGTTTTACATAAGCTACCTGGAGTTGTTAGCAATTCAGCACGTTTTTCTGACATATTCATCAGAAAACAGTCCTCATCAAAACAGATAACATGAATGCAATGTACTACCTTCAGAAACTGTCCCTTTTAGCACAGAGCATTTGCCAATGGACAATACACTGCAAAGTACACCTTTTGGCAGAGAATATACCAAGAGTGGACAACAACTTTTCAGACATGCTCGGCAAAATGCAGCAACAAGTCCACAAGTGGGAACAAGTGCTACTTCCTTACTCCCAACGTTGGGGGGAGGGGAGGGGGGGTGTTCCTGACATAATCTGGTCACAACTGCTGAAAACTCAAAAATCTCTGAACTTCACCGCCAGATTCCCACACCCATAATACAGAGGAAATGTGCTGTGGATGAACTGGTCAGTGATTTATTTTTTTTCTTTATGCTTTTTCACCTCTCCCACTACTTCTGTATGTGATCAGGAAACAGCAAACTTCCCTCACATTAGTTCTGATTTCTCCCACATGCGCAAGACAGCCTTGGTTCACCACCCTTATCGCTCTCTCTGTAGTAGCTCATCAGAAGCTTCCCAACAGACTGAACGTTCTGACACAACAGCAGGGAACTCTAATGCATTCCAATTCAAAACAACTGCATCTAGCAATTTGGCTTCTGAAATCCTAGAGTTTGGGTATTTCAATTTATCCCCGGAGTACAGTGGCAACATATCTATAAAACCAGGAACACTTCTCACTATTCAGAATCCCTGTAATTAAAGCCTTCATGGAGGCACCGAGTCATCCCTCCCAGACTACCTCCAATTCCATCTTGGCATCTTAACATAGTTCTCACATGGTTAATGAGGCCCCCTTTTTAACTTCCATGTTCTTGTCCTTTGCAAATTCTGTCCTGGAAAGTGACTTTTTTTGTCGCTATTACCTCACTTAGACGAGTGAGTGAGATCCAAACATTGACCCTAGAAGAACCATTTTTCAAAGTACATTCTGATAAAGTAGTTCACACCAATCCAAAGCTCCTACCCAAGGTGATATCTTTGTTTGATGTCAACCAAACCATAGAACTACTAGTGTTCTTTCCACAACCAAACACAGTAGCAGAAAGGGCACTTCATATACCAGATTTTAAAAGGGCCTTATTATACTATATAGATAGAACAGAAGCATTTCGGAAAACTCAACAGTTGTTTGTGGCCTTCTCAAAACCCTGTAGAGGGACCGCTATTGAAATAGCTCGCTGGCTAGTCAAATGCCTACAAAGATGATATGCCAAAGTCAATAGACCGCTTCTAAGACCACCACATTCTACTAGGAACATAGCACCTACAAGGACTTTTTTAGGGAACATTCCAATTTAGGACATTTGTAAGACTTCTGCCTGGTCCACACCACACCACCCACACTTTTACTAAGCACTACTGTGTGGACGTTCTAGCAAAACAGCAAGCCCAAGTAGGGCAAGCTGTCCTACATACACGTTTCCAGTGTTCTGCAACATCCTTTGGCTAACCACAACCTTGCAGAGGAAACTGCTAGACTTTTTTTTTTTTGTTGAAAATGTATTTATTAAATTTTTGTTAAAAAGCATGTCAGCGAACACCAGTTACACGGATGCATTTCCGTCGGAAAGAAGCTGTCACCATATACATATACACATAGTACAGTGCACAGGTGTTGTTTGCACCCAAGGGACGGGCTGTCGCCGTATCAAATGACTCAGTGAATAACTTTCAATGTTCGTGCGATCTTTGACCATTTCAATCAACAATATGTATAATCATTTATTCACCATACTCCAAACCAAAAGAATCCGTCTGCACGCTAACATGAAAGTAAACTTAACTAAACTGATGAAAAAAAAAAAATCAATAACTGCCAGGAGTCTGCCTGGTTCAACTGCATGAAAGGAGTTAAGTGTCGACAATATAGTGGAGGGGGGGGGGAGGGGAGGAGATCAATCCTGTCCACCGCTCAGAGCAAGTAGCACAAAGCATTCAGGGCATCCTCCATGTGTGTACCTACTCTGCAGTCTCCGTCCAGTTTCCCTGGGGGTCCTGGTCCAATCCATGACGTGCTTCCCACGATCTAGCGATATCACCCCATGGCTCAGCGTACGGCTTACGCCGTTTGGTGAGTTTATCCTCAGAAATTAGCACCCGTTTCTCTGCACAGACCCAACAAGTAACATCCGCTTCCCATGAGGTAACCAGAGGCGGACTCTTAGCTTTCCAGTGGATCGCAATCCTCTTATTGGCCAGGAGGAAGGCCAGATCTACGAACCTGTGCCCCAACTTACGGTACTTAGGTCTCGGAAAGAGGCCCAAAAGACAGACCTCCGGGTTGCACGGCAAAGTGCGAGTCAGCACTTTATTAACCAGAGCTACAATCTTGATCCAATAACTAGAGAGCATTGGACAGCACCAAATCATATGATTAAAGTCCGAATTCCCCTATAAACACCTAGCACAGGCCTGATCATCCCTATTGTAAACCACGTTCAACCGATGCGGTGTGAGGTAGGTTCTATGGAGGACATTGAACTGGAGGGCCTTAAAGGCCATATTCCTCGACACCTTTTTCGACCTCGCTAGGACTCTCCGCCATTCCTTATGTCAATGGTTGCAACAACAGTCCTTCCCATCTTTCCCGTAAACCCGGCAACGTCCTAGGCGCCAGTTCTCTTATGGCTAGGTAAAGCCAGTGTATCAGGTGCCCCGCGGAACCCAGAGTCACCACCGCTTCCAGGGCGGTGTGTATCCGGCTCGCCAGTGGCAGAACCCCAAAGTTTCGACACCAGCCCTCGGAGCTTATGGTAGTTTAAAAATTGGCCCGGTGGAAGTTCATGATATGTAAGAAAATCAACCAATGGGAGCCACTCCTTATCTCTGTAGCAGTCGCCCACCGTACGTACTCCCACCTCCTCCCAGCTCTGCAAATGTCGCTGCGTAAGGGGGAGACCCAGCCCTGCCTGAGGAATGCCCACAAGCGGAAGGCATGGGGCGTAAAGCTGTCTCTCCTGGGAGCGGGCCACACACCTGTCCTAGCACTTCACCGCCACTGAAAGCAGCGTTCCTATACCTAATATCTTCAGGCAACGGTTAAGAAGCCTAGGAAGTAGCCTTGTATACAATGCCCCGGCAGGGAAGGAAGAGCGTAGTGAAATCTCGGCCATCCAACCATTTGACAACCATTGTAGTTGGGCCGACAAATAGTACGCCTCCAAATCTGGGGCTCCTAAACCACTGTGTGTAAGCGGGAGGTGCAGGGTCTGCAGTGACACTCTATTACGGCTGCCATCCCATATGAGATCTCTAAGAAGCCCATCCAACGTCCTAAACCATGATTTCGCTATTAATACTTGGAGATTAACAAAATAATACAAGAGGCGGGGAGAACAATCATTTTCGATAATGCCAGCCGAGCCACGAGTGGCAATTTGAGGGTACGCCAGAAGGCCACCTGCGGCCGTAAAGCCCTCAGGGTGCCTCCAAGGTTGCCATTGAACAAGTCCGCCTGTGTACGGTAAATCTGTATCCCCAGATATTCAACAGATATAGGTGCCCATGTCAGGGTAGACAGTAGGCTCAATAGCCGAGGTGTGGTGCAATGGACACACAAATGTTTTTTTCCTGTTCACCCGTAGGCCGGATAGAAAGGCAAACTCATCCAGGATGTCTAGCACTTGACGGACTCCTGAAGTCCCGTCCCGCAAATAAATCAGCACATCATCCGCGTAGAGCGAAATGATATGGAGAATCCCATCGAGCGTCACCCCCAACCCCTCTCACTCCCTCCGCATTCTTGCCATCAGAGGCTCCATGGCAAGAGCAACAATCAGCGGTGACAAGGGGCACCCCTGCCGAGTCCCCCTATAAATGGGATAGGATGCCGAGATCGTGGTCCCCGTTCGCACACGTGCCATGGGGTTTCCATAGAGCAGTCGAATCCACTGCAACCATCCATCTCCCAGCTGCAAAACGCCCATTACCGCAAATAAAAAGTCCCAGCGCAGGGTGTTGAAAGCCTTTTCCAGATCAATCGCCACTACCACTGCATTAGGATAATCTCGCAAATCAGGATGAAACAGAACATGCTACAATCTCCTCAGATTGCTGGACGTGGAACGCGAGGGGATAAATCCACTCTGGTCCGCATGCACCTGACGGCACATGTGGGGTAGGAATCTCAGGGCCAGTGCTTTACTTAAAATTTTGAGATCAGTATTTAACATGGATAGCGGCCTAAATTCCGTTAATCTAGGATGAGCCAATTTAGATTTGGGTAGTGGGATCACTAACGCCTCTCAAAGTGAGGGCGGCAGGCTCACATCGTGAAGTGCAGCGGCATACATATGTTCCAGCTGCAGGGCAAGAATGTCCACGTAGGCCCTATAAAATTCGGCTGGGAGGCAATCCGGCCCAGGTGTTTTCCCTCTAGCCATTTCTCTAATAGCTGCCCTAATCTCGCCCGCCTTGATAGGTGAGGCCAAATGATCCCGGGCATCTTGGTCCAATTGTACCAGTCGTTGCTCGTCTAGATAGGCTTGCAGCTCGTCCCCTTGGGACGGCCCTGGAGGACCATACTGGGTCTCATAGTATTCCTTGAAAGCGTCCTTGATTAACCTCTGGGAGGAGAGAACTTGACCCCGGAAGTTCGTGACACTCACTATGGGTGAACCTCTACTCTTGGATCTGACTAACCATGCCAGTAGTCTCCCAGCCCTGCCCCCCTCTGTGTGCTATGTGGCCTGATACTGTTTAAAATCAAAGGCTCTCGAACTGTCCCAGGTAGCACTGTAAAGGCTCTTTACTTCTGTTAATTTCTCCAGGTTCTGGACTGTCTCCGTGGTTTCCCTATCCAGTGTCAGTATTTGGGCCTCTAAGTCTGTCAGTTCCTGGGTGACCAGTCGCCGAGTGCCAACAGTCTTGCCCAGACAGTGCCACTGTGCCACCATATTAAACACCTCCCATTCCACCAGCGGAGAGCTGGCGGTTCCTCGATTGATGGAGAAATAGTCAGTTAGGGCCCCTGAAAGACCCTGACGGAACCCATCGTTGTCCAGCGGTGGCAGGTCCAACCGCCAGCGTGGGATCGGGGCTCTCTCCAGCACCGGGACAAACCCCACAAGCAAAGGGCTATGGTCGGAAAGGGATCTGCCAAGGTACTCGTGCCGGTCATCATGGGGGACAGACTGGCAGAACAGAAGAACATGTCCAGGCGTGTATGCAGGTCATAAAGATGTGAATAATAGGAATATTCTCTGCGCCCATCATTATGTAATTGCCATACCTCATGAAAGTCCCAACCCAAGGCCCAGTTTCTTAAACCCCTAGCGGTGGCAGCCGCCGTGGTTCCCCACAGAGGAGGGGTGGATCTATCCCGTTGAATATCAAAAACGCAGTTAAAGTCACCTCCCAGTAGTAAGGTCTCGTAGGAAAACCCCGCCAACACCCCAGACAGACGATCTAGAAATGGAAGCTGCTCTCGGTTAGGGCCATACACACTGCCCAATAAGGTCTCCCTGCCCTTTAGAGTGCCCGTGACCACCACATACCTTCCCTCGCGGTCCACTACTTTCCTGGTAAGCTGGAAGGGCACCCCAGCCTAATCCATATCAGCACTCCCTGGGAGAAACGGCCGAATATGTCGGAACAAAGAGTTGACCCCGCCATCGACGCCTCAGGCGAGAGACCTCCCCTTCAGTGAGATGAGTCTCCTGCAGCAAAACCACTTGCACCCCTGTCTCTTGATAAAATTGAAAACATTATAATGCTTAGATGACGACCCCATGCCCCTAATGTGCCAGGTCATGACCTTAATCCCGTCAGGGCTACCTATGAGACACAGGGTCAAGACTGATTTGCATATGGCTGGGTCCAAACTGGAATGGCGAGCAAAAAAACGATGGATTTAGGCCCAGATCTCTGTACTGGGGTGAATGTATGACATTGTTCTGCATTCTGTTTATCAATTGTTGTTTTTGCACTACCTACGGATGCAGCCATCTTCCCTGTTTGCGTACCTCCCCAACCCCGTCCCCCTCCCACACAGAAACCACCCTCCTGGCATAAAACAGCAAATCCCTTCAAAACAACTCCCCATCCCAAAAGCGGACTGACAACGGTCAGCTGCCTAAACACACAAACAAACCACATAGTGAAAGCTCACACCAAGTCGGAAAGATCCAAGGCTAACTGCACTGGGACCTGCGAGGGGCGCAGCGTGTCAGGGTACCAACAAATCATCCGAAAAACTATCTTCCCATAGCAGCAGCCTCAATAGGCCATTCCAAACCGCACCCGGGAGCGCCCGCCCAGAGATCCCCCACCTCTCCCCACAGCGCCCTCAACATCCAGCAACAACCTGAGTGTTTTCAAAATGTACCCCCGCCCAAGTAAATCATAAAGGATATAAAACGACATTATCGACAGGCAGGAGAAAAAAGGCAAGGAGAAAACCGTCCCTCATTCTCCAAACTTCCAGTCTTACATGTCATTTGAAAGCTGCGGAGTCACTATGAGCAAGGTGCCGCCAGTGGTCCGGGAAGCATCTGAATCGGAGTCATCCTCACCATATTTTGTTTCTGAGTCCGTTCCCGCAGAGGAGGCCCCAGATCGCACCATGAGGGAGACAGCCTCCAGCGTTGCAGCTCTCTCAATCGCCGTCTGGGACGGACTCCTCTTCTTGAGTTCTGTTTTCTTTCTACGTTTCTGCAATCGTCTCACTGACGGTCAGTCCCAAACGGCCGCCGCTCCGGTTGAGACCATGAAGGACCCCCCGCGTGGTAGGCCTCAACCCAGTCTCAGGCTGCTTTCGGGTCCTCGCAGAAGTGGGTCGTCCCATCGAGCATGATCTTGAGCCGGGATGGAAGCATCAGCGAGTATTGTACCCCCTCTTCCCGCAGAACTTTTTTAACTTCCAGGAAGGAGGAGCGGCGCCGCTGGACCTCCAACGTGTAGTCTGGGAACAGCGTGATCCTACTGTTCTCGACGAGAAAAGGACCAGCCTCCCAAGCCCTCTTTAGTAGCAAATCTCTGTCCCAGAAATGGAGTAGCCAGGCCACCACAGCAAGGGGCGGTCGGCCAGGTGCCGGTGGTTAGGCAGGCACACGGTGGGCCCTCTCCAGGGTGTAGAATGGGGAAAGGCCCTGAGGCGCCACAACGTCCCTCAACCATGTTTCCAGATAACAGACCATGTCTTGTCCTTCCACTCCTTCCGGAAGACCCACCACTCGCACATTGTTGCGGCAATTGCGCCCTTCTGCGTCCTTCGACCATTTCTCCAGCTGGCTGACCCTGTTGGTCAGCTCGCCCACCAGGGCTGATGGGGCCTGCTGGGCTGGAGCTAGCACCTCCAGGGATGATTCCGTCTGCTTCACCCTCTCAGAAGGTTTCGCATGTTCGGCGCACAATAAAACAAGGACCACCGCCACCGTGCTAATGTCTTGATGTAGGGTCGCCTTTGTGTCCGCTATAGCCTCAAGAATTTTGGCCAGTTTTTGGTGAACCGGCATCTCCGCTTGCTCATCACCCGTGTCCTTTGCAGCAGAGTCCATCTTGCCGTCCTCCAGATCCGGGGGCTTCCCCATGGCTGGAACCCCTCATCGCGAACCCGGGTTCGGCAGGTCTTGGGTGAGCAGGAGACCGTCGTCTGCCCGGCTGGTACCCCCCCACCCCAGGGTCACACTCTGTTCAACGGGTCCCCCTGGCGCTTTTCCGTAGCTTGCAGAGTAGGCCAAAGTCCAGTATAGCTCGCTCTGCTCCCAATTCAGGGCCCTCGATGATGGTGCGGACAGGCCACCTACAGTCTCTGTTAGTGGGTCACTCGGTTTCCACACAGTAGCAAAGGGGGGAATCTGCCTGCACCAGCCCTCGATCGCCTTAGCCAGTGCCACCTTTCCATGCAATGCGGGTGGTACATTGGGGTCTCAGGACCACTCCCAGGGCCTTGCGCCAACTCAATCTGTCTTCAGGCGGGCGCTAGTTTACGTACTGTGCAGTGGTATTTATAATAGGTAATAGGCGCTTATGGTGATTACACCTGGTATCTTTGAGGTTCCAAATCAGTAACGGTGCTAAAGGGTAGGGGAGAACCACCAGCCTCCCTAGACAGTTGTGGTGAAAACAACACAAAATCAACAATGATGGGGGTACCTAAGCACACGCAGAAATAAAGTCAACAAAGATTGTATTGCAAATAAGCATGTAACACAAAATGAATCTTCGTCTCTTTCTTGTTAGTTTCTTCGGTTTAATATTCTTTTTTTTTAAATTGATTTCACACTCTTCACAGTGGTTCCCAAGCCAACACGTGTTTCGTCGCCTCTAGTAGTATTGTACATGCGACTTGTTCACGGCTAGGTACAAATTGATATGGTAATTAATATTAGTTCAGATGTTATACAAGATGTTGCAAACATTTGTTAACAACGTAACCAAATGTGCTCCCAGGGTCGGTGTGAGTTAACTATTTGTGTTATATGCTTATTTGCAATACAATCTTTGTTGACTTTATTTCTGCGTGTGATTGGGTACCCCCATCATTGTCTTCAGGCGGGCGCTGTCCGCAAGCCGCCACACCCCAGGACAGGGCCGATGCAGGGGTCACCGTGCCCAGCCAAAGAATCAGCACTGCACTACGAGTGTCCCAGCGGCGCGCTGCCGACCTCCAATGACTCCACAGCTACGTCCTCTCCTCAACACCTGTCTGCGTCCCTTGCTCGGGGTCTCACCAGTGGCACCCAACTTCGCGGCGCAACAGCACCTGGAGCTCTGTGCCGGCCGCCAAACGGGGAGCGCACCGCACCAGTCCGGATGGGTGCCCACGGAGCCTGCCCAACCACCGCAGGTGCCTCACATCGAGGTCTCCTAGTTTGCGGGTCCGGTTTCCGCCGTCAGGGACGACCCGCATTTGCCCGGGGCAGCGATCACCAACTCAGGGCTTCATCTGCGTCCCCGCCTCCGAGCTACGCAGCAACAACGGAAGCCGCCATCTTTGGGCCGTCCTGGCCGCTCCTTCGCCACAACGGGTGTTTGGCAATGCCCCAGAGGCGTCCAGAAGGGAAATTCAGGAGCGTCACGGCCTTACAGGGGCAGGTCCACCTCGTGCGCCCCCGGGTCCAATCGGGATCACCGTTCTAAGTCGGAGAAATGGCCAGGCTAGCGCGGAGCTCAAGGCTCGCGTGTCCGCCATCTCCGGCTCCCAAGCCACGCACCCAAAACTGCTAGACTTATGGTACTGATGTCGCCACAGATTTTTGTTAGAAGTGCCATCAAAAGCCTTTAGGATCAGTTTCATTATAGAGCCAAAGTTTTGGATACAAAACTAACTAGTCCTTCTTAATCTGTATTGCAAACCTTCTATGATTGTCAATGCAGGCCCCTGAAAAGTGACATTAAAAAACATCAATTTGTGCATTAATATTCTGTATTCACGTCATCATAGGTATTCCTTAACAGTGACATTCAGTGCCAGATGCTGGCAACAGATAGTGGTGAGGCAGTGCTGGGGAAATATTATATATATTTTTTTTAAAACACCTACTTCTCCTGGGTTCTGCTGCTGACCACCTCGATGCTCCTCTGAGTCTGGAAGCCTAACAACACAGGCTCCCAGACTCCCCTACTAATCCACACGCTGCTATGATGCGAGCACCCAGCATGAGAGCAGTGCTGGGATTGACCTGGGCGGGCTGGTTTAACGCTCGCTCAGACACAGGGAGTCTGTGCCTTTACTCCACCCAGCTGTGCAACACAACTGGGTTGAAGAATTCTAAGTGCACATGTCGGTCTGGTCGTCCTAAGGCAGCCGGCCAAACTGACATGCGCACTTACAGTGCCCACTGCTCCTCCTCCCTGCTGTCCATGGAGTATGGCACCGCCCCGCCCCATACTAGCGGCATCGGCTCACTTAGGGAATAAAATATAAAATATCATTTTTATTTTCATTTATTTTTCATTTGCTGGCTCTGAGTAGTGGGGCAACGCTCCTCCGCCATAATGGAAGAGCCCTGCTGGTCACATCAAAAACCACCAGCATCAGAGCAATAAAAGAAAAAAAACTTGATATCAGGGATGTACATGACCCCCCCCCCCCCCCCCCCCACACTTACTCTCCCTCCCAAAAATGCGCCAATAGGTCCTCGGTTAACTATGCACTCTGAAGCCTTCAATATCCACTATTCAGATCGTGGTGATATAGAATAGGTTTTGACTGAGGGGCTTTTGATATACAATTTTAATTCAACTATAATAATGAAATGCATTAAGTTAATAATTCATAGTTTTAAGAACTATTCCGTCTGATTACGGGTAAATCACTAAGTGAAGTTTTATACTGGACATGTGGAACCAAGGTGTCCAACAATATTTTTTTCTGGTAGTGGTGTCAGTACTGTAAAGGTCTTGACTCAACCTTTTCTCTTTCCTTGATATTAATATAGATATGGCTCAAAATTAACTCACCAGAGTTGTATGTATTTATTCAAGGTTAAGAAAAATCCTCAGGTTTACGGATACGCAATGGTTGGTCTTGCATTGATTCATATTGTTGTTTCCTTTGGTAAATTTGTGTAAATATAAGTGAGGTATAGTATTTGTCAAAGATTTTTTTATTAAATTCAATTAAAGTGTTACATACAAAAATAAGAAGGCTCAATCTGTGTTAAACAATAAAATATGGTACACCTCATTGTCATTACTCTTTTTAAATAATTTTCAGTTCGTTTTTTCTGGTCCAGGGATGGTCAGTAAATATTGGAATCCTTCGTATGTGCATTTCATGTGTTTATGGAATCATCAGAGGGAGGGAGTGTGGGTGACCGTATACTTAGTCAATTTTGGTTTAATCCCAACCAGGAGATGGGTCCACATCCAGAGAGCTCACTACATGTCCTCATTAGATTCAAGTATGGGAGAGTTCGGCAGCATGTTCTTCAGCAGTGCATTATACCAAAGCTGACAAAGAAATTGCATGTTGGTACTCTAACCAAAGCAACAATTGGGAAAGCTCCTCTCCAACGATTGCCAACACGCAACCGATGCTTGTAAGAAGATGCACTGAACTGTAATTGACTGCAAATAGTGAAAACTACTGGTGGATTTCATAGTGACCGTGTGGCATCGTGAGGGCCCCACTTTGATAGTATTCAACTTAAGATCTTGATCTAGAATCTGTGCAGCGTAAGCTGGTGTCCCAGTGTGTGTGCTGCGAAACCGCAAAAGCTCAAAGTTTTGGTCTGTAAAGATCTAAATGTATATCAACAAAAACATTTCCCTCTATCTCAGGAGGGAGTACACAATTGTGGGCTATTTAAACATCGGCCATTTCACAGATGGCAAATATATACAGTCAAAAATACTGTATCATAGAAGCAACCATCTTAGAGTAATTTCTAAATATAGAAAATGGGGTCAACTCTAGTACGAAAAGAAGTGCCACTTTCTAAGAACTGTTGTAATGGAATTAACATTAAAACATTTTGCATATAGCAGACAAGCTATGGAAATACAGTGTTCAATGTGTGAATTGGAATGGGGCTCTAGAACTGTAGGCTAAATCTGAACATGCTGCATGTTAGTCGGCTTGTTAAACAAACGAGCTGCTTTTAGTGTTTCACTAGCATGAAATTGCTCTCTAAATGTGTTTTAATGTCGTGAAAGCACCAACATGCTTGTGATAAATATTTTGGCTAAACTTTAAATCCTACACCTAATTTTAACATGAAATTGCATGTTATTTAAATCAGGGTGTAGCTACGACTCACTCAGTACCATAAAATGTAATGTGTAGATTTGAAAGCTAGGGGTTTATCAGGTTGTAAAGGTTGCTCAGCTCGGTCGATTTGTAGCTTTATAGCTGTGAGCATTTAACTGCCGTCATGTGTAAAATATGCCCTTACTGGTTCAATGTATAGTTAACTTAAACCCCCTTCCCCCCCCCCCCCCCCCCCCCGCACCCACCCCACCTGGTGACCGCTCCAGTATAATCGTCCTTCGGGTTAGAATTAAAACCAGGCGAGATTGCAATTTTGCACATCACGATGGGTCGCGCCCAAAAACTGAATATTAGCAAAGGTTTGTTATTCTTCAGTATAGGTTTGGACACTCAAACGCACCTGTCCTTAGCTTATAACTTTATTTGGAGCTCTGTCAGGAAACCAATACTATTGAGAGGACCTATGGGTCACCAAGCTGTCTTTTTCCTAGGACAACCATCTGCACAGATGAATTGCTTGTGAGAGTGGCACATCACCCCCTTCAACCTCTTAAGGCAACAAGATTTTATGTAAAGCACTTTCTTCACCTATGTTTATTGTTATCCAACTCACTGGTCTTCGTTTTATTGGCAGGGTTGTGTGATGAAACCATGCATGCGTTTACAATGCATGTGTTTACCAAGCAAGCCGGTTCCATGCGGTCTCAACAACACAAGTCTTAACCACAAATATGCCTTTACTACGCATGCCTTTATAATGAAGTATATGTTGTTAAGGCATGTATGGTAACGTTAGCACCCATTAGTCCGCGTACCATTACTACGCGAGCGTTACAACGCATGCGATGTAACAACGCGTAGCCTTTAGTACGCAAGTTGTTACATCGCATGCGTTGTTACAACGCATGCATAGTCTGTGAGGGGGCGTCCATTTTCAGGAAGAGGTTCTGCTGCGTACGCAAGTCAGTGAGGGGGTGCGCGCCTGCCCTCAGGACTCATTATTCTGCCTGCCCACGACAGAGGAAGCAGGAAGCGGGAGAAGATTGGAACCAAGTGTGTAGGTGAAGAGAGGAACTACGAGGAGAGAGAGTTAAGAGGGGTCGTGCAGGGTTGTGTGTTTGTGTAGTGTTGGGGGTCGTGCAGGGTAGTGTGTTTGTGTAGTGTAGAGTAGTGTCGAGGTCGTGCAGGGTAGTGTTTGGGAGTAAGGACGGGACTGGGGTAGGGGCAGGGTCATGCTGGGGGTAGTGTTTTAGGGTAGTGTTCTGATAGTGTAGGTTACTGTTTTAGGGTTTAGGGTAGTGTCGGGATGTCGTGCAGGGTAGTGGTAGGGACAGGACTGGGGCTAGGGGCAGTGTCGTGCTGGGGGTAGTGTTTTAGGGTTTAGGGTAGTGTTCTGGTGTTAGTGTAGCTTTTTAGGGTAGTGTCGGGGGGCCGGTCAGGGTAGTGTTTGGGAGTAGGGACAGGACTGGGGATAAGGGCAGTGTCGTGCTGGGGGTAGTGTTTTAGGTTTTAGGGTAGTGTTGTGGAGTTTGTGTAGGGTAGTGTTTTAGGTTTTAGGGTAGTGTCGGGGGTCGTGCAGGGTAGTGTTTGGGAGAAGGGACAGGACTGGGGCTAGGGGTAGGGTCGTGCTGGGGGTAGTGTTTTAGGGTTTAGGGTAATGTAGAGTTTGTGTAGGGTAGTGTTTTAGGGTTTAGGGTAGTGTCGGGGTCGTGCAGAGTAGTGTTTGGGCGTTGGGACAGGACTGGGGCTAAGGGCAGGGTCATGCTGGGGGTAGTGGTTTAGGGTAGTGTTGTGGAGTTTGTCTAGTGTAGGGTAGTGTTGGGGGGTCGTGCTGGGTAGTGTTTGGTAGTAGGGACAGGACTGGGGCTAGGGGATGTGTCGTGCAGGGGGTACTGATGGTTTAGGGTAGTGTAGTAGTGTTTTAGTAGTGTAGGGTAGTGCACTTTTTGAGGGTTTGGGTAGTGTTTTTAACTTTTGGATGTGTAGTGTATTTGTATGTAGTGTTTTTTTTTACTAGGCAAGATTTTAGTTCGCATACATTAACATTTTCAATGTAATGGTATGCAAACTAAAAACATGCATAGTAACGGCTAATGCTAAGAAAAAAACGCGTAGTAATGGCATGCAAACTAATTGCATGCAAAATAACGAGTCATATTCGTATGGTAAAGACATATCCGTGGTTAAGGCTTGCCAGGTAAGTCTCCACCCCCCCTGCCCCCACCCTGAGCCCTAAAACCACCCCCAGCCCTAAAACGTCCTTGCCTCTCAGTCCCAAAAATGACCCTGCCCTCCCCTAAGCCCTAAAAACTACCCCGACCTCCCCCTGAGCCCTAAATACTACCCCTCCCTCACCTAAGCCCCTAAAACTACCCTGACCCCCTAAAAACTACCCTACCTCCCTAAGCCCTAAAAAGTATTACGATTCTGGCCCCCGCCCTGACATCTAACACTATCCCCTCCCTCTTAAAAACCAACCCCCTCCCCACCAGCCCTGAAATCTACCCACCCAGCCCTGAAAACTATCCTGAACCCCACAGCCCTGAAAACTACCCCGCACCCTGAATTTCCTCGACATACAGTTGGAACTAAGAGATGGCAGCCTATAAATACACGTTTATAAAAAGCCTATGGATGAAAATAATGCGTTGAATTTTGCGAGCTTGCAGCCACCATCATTAAAGAACCATCTACCTCTGTCTCAATTCATCCGAATTAAGAGAATCACCTCAGACCCGGACACAGAAATAGCAATCAATTGTTAGCACAGAACGAAACAATTTGGATTAAACGCCTAAATACCTTGATACAGTATGGGTTAAACGACAACATTGAAATGGTTTGCTTCCTGTGAACTGATAGAAGTATAGCCAGACCTTGTCTTGAGGATACATCTTGGACATGGGATGTATTACTCTTAACAAGGAGTCATTAAGCACTACAGAGGCAGGATTTCAGTAATTCTAATCAATGTTGTCTCCCTTGTGAATGGGTAAACCATGTTCTTATAAAGTTTAAATGCAGATGATCAAAATTATTTGAGCATTTGATACCCACTTGAAAGGGTGGTGGTCACACGTCTGTTATTATACAAACTTACTACTTATCTCCTCACTTATCACATTTATTTGTTTGTTGAAATTTGATTTTTTGGGGTCATAGCCCAACATTAGAAGTACACCATAGGACACGGAGACAGAACTCATGTGAGTCTGTTCTCTTTGTTTATGGGGCACTGTAGGGCGACGGGATGCACATAGTTATGTAAGCACCTAGGATTCCCATTTCAGCGCGACCGGGAATCCGTTTGAAGTCACTGTGGCAGCAACACGAGCAACATAGCTGCGTTTTGGTTTGCAGTAAGTATTACAGCATTGCACAAACATTTGACCGCAAGGTCAATGGGGTCACGATATTGATGTTGGCATCTGGTTTTTAGTCAGGAATTGGCAGAACAAAGGACGTATTAATTCAATATTGATGTGCTTTTCGACAGTTGTCGACTCAGTATGTTTGGTTCGCATTCATTTTACACAATCACACAGTAAGCTTGATAGTCACTCTGATTGGTACTTGTGTCGTATTACAGAGGCTTTTTTCACTATTGAATCAACCAAAATCACGTAACGCCTAGGTAGGATTGTCTTCTTCTTTTTAGCCTGTTTACTTTGCACACAGTAGTGGTATACGGGAAGATACTTTACAATTGGGGTATACGGTGTATAGATTGGAGGATACGGACACAGGTTGTGTTCAATTTGTGAAGCATGGCTACTTTGACATATTTGGATACTTTTGGGAGTTTGTTATACATAGCAATGTCAGGGGCACTTCGGGCACTCACTATATGGACACAAATAATCTTGAACAACTGCATCAAGTACTCTTGTAAAAAATGCATAGGGGATGTGAGGACATGTTATGTTCTTAAAAACTTCTTGTTTTTTATTTGTGCTTGAACATATGCATTGTCATTTATAGAGTTCCCCTGATGAAGGGACTTCCTGAAATGCATTGGGAACACGGCAGTGGATACACTGTGATGGTTATTTGTTTGTAATGAGAAGACTGCATCATGATCATTGTATGACACAGAGCTGTAACATTTGAAAATAATGGTCATGAACAAAAAGATAATGAATTGAAATACATCACAACTAGATTGTTTGAATTGGTTGAAAATCGTTTACTTTATGTTGAACTTTAGGGACGTGTTGTGCACCTTGAAGTATGTGACAGGGTTTGTACACACCATTTCAGATAAGAAGAGTGTAGACCATATCCAATCTAAATTGACCAAGCCTCCGATGTTCTCTCTGAAAGTTCAAGGAATTGATATGGACTTCTTGGTGGATTCAGGGTCTCCATTTACCATTACTTCCAAAGACTCATATGTGAATCTCTTCACTCAGGAGATACCAGCTCTACAAGTTCCCGATGTCAAGGCAGTAACATACGATGGCAATATAATGCCTCTTGACAGATATTTTATGTCTACTATAAAATTTAAAACTAGGTCGGCATGCATTAAAATGTATGTAGCCAAGAAAGGGGTATGCATACTAGGTTGGAGTGATCAGAGGTTGCTCAAAATTAAGCCAAATCCAATTGCCATTGACCCTGTGCTAGTCGTTGCAGGAGCTAGTTTCTGTGATAAAGTCAAAACCAATTTTTCATAAGTATTAAACAATAAAATGGGAAAACTGAAGGGCTTTTCCCACTGTATCAATTTAAAGACTGATGCCATTCCTTTCAGATAAAAATTAAGAAATGTACCTTCTAGTGTACGAAAGAAGCTGCAGGTATTATTGGAGAAGCTACAAAGGTATGAAATTATTGAAGAAAAAGTCTTGTGACTTGTTATCTCTCGTAGTTTTAATAAAGAACAACGGTGACTTGAGACTTTGTGTAAATCTACGAGCCTTAAATGCCAACATCACAGTGGACAGTCACCTGTTACTTAAGGCCAATGATTTGGTAACTATGTTGATACAGCGTTCTCTTCTCCGAGCGTAACATCAAATTGAATTAGCTCTAGAAACCAAACCACTTGCTGCTTTCATCACATCGTTCAGTGTTTAACATTACAGAGGAATGTCTATTGACTTGCTTTGGCTGCTTCTGTGTTCCAATGGATAATGTATCATATGTTTAAGGATATTGAAGCACATGTTTGGTGTTTCCAAGATGACATAACTTATCTTCACTAGAGCCTCAAAGGAACATTTAGTCACCTTAGAAGAGGGTTACAAGAGGTTGTCAAGAAAAGGTCTGGTTCTGTGTCCTAACAAATGTGAGTTGTTCAAGAATCAAGTTGATTATCTGGGGCACACAATTTCTGAGGAAGGAATGACACCCAAAGAATCCCTAGTTGATGCAATTAGGAAGGCACCAGATAATAAAGATAAACTAAGATCACTTAATGGACTGTGCAAATAATATAGGACGTTTGTAAAAGGTTTCGTCATGTTGATGGAACCACTAAGGAAGCTTCTTATGAAAGATAGATTTCATATGTGGTAAAAGGACAAGCAGACTCCTTTGAGTATGTAAAGGATAAGGTAACCAATGCACCTACTCTTCAACCATACTTTAGTGGTAAGCTTTGACAAATTTCAGTTGATGCCAGTGCCTATGGTCTTGAAGCTGTTCTTGAACAACATGTTGGGAAAAATAAATAGACTGTGGCTTATGTGTCTAAGACCTTGAATGCGGCTGAAAGGATATATTCAGTTATTTAAAGCAAATTACTCGCTTGTGTTTGGGCAGTGGATAACTTTTGACATTTCCTATATGGAAACGCATCCACCTTGTATACTGACCACAGACTTTTGAGAAAGATTTTATCACCTTGAGGAGACGCAAGCAGTACAGCTCAGGTGGCTAGACTCTGTTCAAAGCTTCAAGAAGACAACTTAAATATTATTCATGTTCCATGTTGTTTCAACCAACCAGCTGACTGTGTATCCAGGCTGCAATATGGTCAAACTAGTAATGAGGAAAATGAAGATGATGAAATTGATGTTGTGGTGCAAATCCATGATGTGTGTACCATTGGTAAAGAATGTGTGAGTGAAGAGAAATGGCTGGATGAATTTGGAAAGGATAGAACACTTGCACAAGTTAAGAAATGTATTTATGAGGGATGACCTGCTTTGAAGCTGTTGAAAGGCCCCATTCATTCATTTGCACATGTGGCTAATGAATTTAGGATAGCAGGATAATTTGTATTCCGTACTGATTAGTGTCTGCCTCCAGAAGTTAGAAGAGAAATTTATATCAAGGAGTGCCACAAAAGTCATATGAATATGCCATATTTAAGTAATTTTTTAAGAAATTACTTTTGGTGGTCTAACATGGACATTGAAGCAGAACGTTTTTCAAGAAATTGTAACACTTGTTCCTATGCTGGTTAGTCGTGTAAAACCAAATGCATGTCCATGCATAATGTACCATGGCCAAATTCCCCCTTTGCAAAAGGTGGTTCTTGATGTATAAGGTCCCTATAAAGAAATTGCCATACAACATGAAATTTGTTAATTTGTTAATTAATAATCATTCTAAGTGGCCTGAGGTCATGTTCACTGACCGTATATCAACTACAACCAGTCTTGAGTTTCTCATGGAAATTTTCAGTCGGGAGAGTGATCCTTAGCAAATTGTTACTGATAACGGGGTACCATTCACTTCCTATAAAATGAATGAATTTCTGCCCACCAACAAAATGAAACTCATATGCAGAGCACTTTATGATCCTCAGTGCAATGGTCTTGTGGAAAGGTTCAACAGGTTCCTTAAGGTAAGTGTACATCAAGCTTTAGTACGGGATGCTCTTTCATTTCAGCCATCAGAAGAAGGCTGGGCACACTGAAGTTCTCCTAATTCAGTCACCGGAAAATCACCTTTCTTGCTTTCACGAGGGAGAGAACCTACTTCATCTATTTGTCCTTGGGGGCATTAATCCAAGTATCCTATTCGATCCGAGTGTACTTCTTATGAAGTGAAGTTTTAAGTTTTACAAACCTTTGAGAGTGGTTAAAGTTAACAAGAGAAGTGTTATCGCTCAATATGGCAAGGGTTGGAATTTTAGGTGGTTACCCAAAAGTGGTTGAAATTCTGCATTATGTGAGACAAGGTATTTTGTTGAAGAGAACTCCAATTGTGGTTTTAACATCCCCACTCCTCAGTCCATTCTTGATACCATTACTAGAAGAGAATCTTCATTAACGCTGAGATGTGGCAGTGCTGCTGTTCCAGCAATGGTGTTGCCAGGTCCCCTGAATCAAGCAACGAGAATGATGGCTCAAGATCTGTTGCTGAACGAGTGAAATACTCACCTGGAGGATACCTTTGTGGAAAGTTGTTCTGAATTATTAATGGGTTTTTTTCTGTTCAAGTTTAAAAAAATGTTTATTTCCTTGACAAAGAAGGATGTGTACCTTTTACATGACGCTCCCATGCATGAAGTGCTTACCATAATATAGATGTGTTAAGTGTTTATTGTATTTTCTCCTTGCCCTATACCTTTCCTTTCCTCCCCCCCTTCTTTCCCTTCACACACATTAATGGTACAGCCTCGGAATGTTGGTGAAGCAAGATTCTATGATTAACCGTTGCTGGTTGTTTGCGCTGCCAATCTTCATGAAAAAAAATTATAATTACCTTTTCTGACTCCTGAGTGGATTTATCAGCATTACTATAATCTTTTCCATGTTGCTTTGTGAGTTTGGTGGTGTGTTTATCAGGCTTTTTTTTATCTGTCTATTTCACACACGGATACCACTACATAGCATGCAGACCATAGTACTAGCTTATGAATGAAGCCACGAGGAGAGGAGAGTGAGATCGTACCCCCCAGGTAACGCTCAGCGAGCGTTCATGTGTCGCGCCTGGGACAGGGTGCAGGCTACGAGAGAAACGCTGTCAGCCTTTCCTGCCTTGGCAGTGCAAGCCTCCACTGAAGTCCGTATTGCGGCCCATACTTGCCGAGGAGTAGCAGTACCAGGGCCGTTGTGTGGAGCTGAACTTTGCTTTCCATCATAAACCATGTTGGGGGCATATTTTGGCATTAGCTGACCACAAGTCTGTAGGAGTGGCATAGAGACCGTCCCGAGCACCGCGATCGGTGCCGGAGTACATTATTTTGGCATTACGAACTGCCTGATTGTTGCATTACGCATTGCATTATCTTTTCATTACGAACTGCCTTATTGTTGCATTACACATTGCATTCTTTTTGCATTACGAACTGCCTGATTGTTGCATTATGCATTGCATTACTTTTGCATAACCAACTGCCTGATAGTTGCATTACGCATTGCATTATTTTTTCATTACGAACTGCCTGAATCTTGCATTACGAATTGCATTATTTTGGCATTACGAACTGCCTGATTGTTGCATTACGAATTGCATTATTTTGGCATTACGAACTGCCTGATTGTTGCATAACGAACTGCATTATTTTTACATTACGAAGTGCCTGATTCTTGCATTACGAACTGCATAGCATTGCATTAGGACTGCATTGGATCATCGAGAATTGTTCATTTAATACTGCAAGAACCTACAAGGGGTGGCTGGCCTAATAACCGGCCAGGTGACATATTACAAATACGCATATGTTGGATTTTTTATTGTGTGGTCTCATCATATATCTTTTTATATAAACATATAATTGTTTTTTTTTATGAAACTCATGAGTCCATTTGTGGTGTTACCATTGGGTTACTGAGAGCGTGGTTGCAAATACTTTACACATTTGTCTTGGAGATAAGCCTGGCTGCTTGTGCCAAGCTACAGAGGGGGTGAGCAGGGGCTATCTGAGAAGGTGTCCTTCCTTTCCCTGACTTAGAAGCAAGGTTCCCTATTTGGCCTAAGGTACCTACCTCAGCCAACTAGAGATCCCCTGTTCTAACAGTTATTTATCCCTGTTATTGCTCACAATATCTTGCGAGCATATTTTTATAAAATAACATTATCATGTAACAGTTGCAGTATAACTGAATTTGTAACACATTTTCGTTAAAAAATATATATATTTTTTAGAACATTGCTATTGCATAAAGAGAAAACATAATATAGCCTTATAGCCCACTGCCGAGGGCTATACAGATTGTTAACGGCCCCGAACCAGAGTTATAGCCCGAGCCACAGGCTAGGGCCAATAATGAGGAAGAGGATCTTTAACATCCGGTATAGCCTGAAGCAGAAGGGCCATAAGGTTATTAAAACATTCCACCCACTAAGGTAGAATGTTCTTAATTATAAAAGGAGAAGCATGAAGACAAACATCGGAATGTTGGAGCTCTCAACACTGATAAGATACGGGCTTAGTCATTTTTCGAGGATTATTCCTTCATACTACAGTATTTCTTTTCACTGATGGGAATTGGGGCTTTCTTTCAGGTCACCACTGGATGAAAAGATAGTGGTCTTTTTTTTCTGGCCTTCTGTTCTTGAATCAATCTTTCTCAAAAGATCTTTCTAACCTTTTTTTCCTGATTCTCTTCTTTCTGTCTGACTCTTCCATTCTCTCAATTACCTTAGGATATTTTTGTATTGCTTACCTCTTTTTGTGTATGTATTTTGCATAACTGTTTTATGAGTATTGCTTATTCCCTCTTATTCTTATTTACTTATTTTTGTTAAATTTCCTATCATCTGTAATTTCTATTTTCTCTGGTGGTCTGCCATTCATTGTTAATATAGGCCCTGATGAAGCGACAAAGCTGATTGAATAAGGCTGCGAACTACGTGTTGGCCTCTTGAGTTCTGTTAAAAAATGAAAAACATTTTCAGACTATTGAATCCTGGATCAATGTTGTAAAAAATAATAAACTAATCAAGAAGAAAAAACTTTAACCCCCTGACTGCATGTCTTTATCCTTATAAGAAATACCAATTATTAAGACTTTAAATTAACTTGTCTTTCAATGTTTGCTTAATATAGCGCTGTTGGAGTTAAGTACTGTATCAATTTCTAGAGCTCCTATCTCCCCCCGTCTTTTTGTCTAAACTCTTCTGGATGAAAACCATGACCATATGAAGGCAATGTGATCTTCACATGATCCCAATGTTCTGTATCTGTTCGGTGCGCTAAGCCCAACCACAGAAATGGGGTACCATTTTTATCAGAAGTGTGGGAATGCCAGGTGATAACATTGTGGATCCCTGCAGCTTCCCAAACTTTCTCTCACAGAAATGTGAGGAAATGCTCATGAGTAAGAAAAGAAGGTAGTAGAAACCACACAAATGACACCACCCTGGACTCCCCTGGGTGTCTAGTTTTCATGAATTCTTAGGTTTAGTACATTTCCCTTGGTGAAGAGCTGAGCATGGGCCACAAGAGTTTTTTTTCTTTCTTACAGAAGACGTGAGGTCTCAACGTTTTGTTTTTTGGCCTTGCATGTAGTTGGCACTGGGGCCCAGCTACTCAAGTGCAGTATTGTTTTTATTGAGAGGAATGTGGAAAGACAAAATAGTATAACTTGTTATTATCAATTACATTTAAATCTGTTTTGGGCTTCAACTGAAAGCTGGTGTGCAAAATGCCCGCTGAATCATGGTAGGATGGGTTACCCCAAATTTAGAGTTGTATTCCTTAACTCTGTAACTAGACCATATATTTAAAAAATGCATAGGTTTCCTTCATCCTCTTTTTTATTCATTACACTTTTACCAAATGAATTGCTGCATTGTCAGTACACAATAAAAAAACAAATATTGGCTGCTCCTCAGTTGTTGACTCTGGGAATCGCTGTGTTTTGGAAAACCAATAAACACTACATATCTCTTCGACCAGAAAGGCCTGACAAACATAATGATATATTGTTTTTAATAAATTGGCCATTGTGATAAATCAATGCAGGTGAAAATGTCAACTATTTCTATTTCCTGTTCCTTTTTTTTTTACATAGTTTATTTCACTGACGAGTTTATTAGGGAAAACCTTGAGTGATCTGCGCAAATGACTACTTGCTGAAATTAGAAGTTTGCCTAGTCCTTTTGAGCCACAAACTAAGTAGGTTGAAACCACAAAAATTAGGAACATGGACTGTAACTTAGATGAATGCAAAAATTGAGGTAAAAAACGTTTTTTCCCCATCTCTGCTTATTCCTGAAAGCTGGGAATATTGTGATTTTTAGCACAGAAAACGTTTCATTGATGCCATTTTTAGAAGAAAAAAATGATTTCTTTCACAGGTCTTTTTTCCCATTTTTCTAAAAAAACTAAAACATTGCTGCAATTTGGTTATTTTCTCTGTGCCGTCCCGGGGATTCACAAACCATGTGGTCCTTTAGACTCCCAGAAGGGGGTAAATGGAACACACATTTGACCTGGCTACTTATTGTAGAAAAAATGTATGATGGTTAAAGCACAAAGTGGCCAAACATCGAAAAGGACTCTGCACTGGGCGTGGAAAAGCTTGAGCAGCTAATGGGTTAAATAGATCAATTAGTCATTAAAAAACCTGTGTTAGTTCGTCCTTTGGGTCACAGGACCCACAAATCTGAAAAGGTCAGCTCAACAAATAGTTAAAGCCAAGACCATCCAATAGAAGAAACCTGTATTTTCTTATCTATTATATTGCAGACTTGTCACAGGTTAAGACCATAGCTAACAAAACAAAACTACAAAAAGACCTGGTATGGACATACTGTAATGTCCAGGTGTCAGTTTTGTCCCAGCTGGACATCTTAAGTAGAGATAACCCTTCAAATGTTGTATCAACTGCCTTAAACTACTATTTTAACATTTGTTATTTTCTGTACCTGGTTGTCATGCATTGTATGGACTGAGCATTCTCTCACAGTGGCTTGGTTCGTTCTCTTCAGTGGACTGCGATGGGCCATGCATCTCTTTCTTTTGTGAAATGTCCTTCGATTTGAAGAAGTCTTCTTTCTTCTTTTTCTTTACAGCCATATTTTCTGCCAACAGAGCTGTCCTTGTTCCAGAATGAATCTATGTACTGGAGGGTGAGAAGCAAAGACACATTTGCTCATCGCAGGTAATCCCGCTTACCAGATGTTGATCATGTGGCTCCATTAAGTTGGCCCTAGAGTTGACGGCCTCTCCGATGTTAAACAAGTGGAGCTGTTTTGGCCGCACTTGCTCTCATTTGCAGGTAAGTAGCGGCCACATTAGTTCACCACGACTCGTGCAAAGCTGTGATGATTTTGCAGAAACATCTCCTAAGGCATTCCTTCATCACACTAGTGTTACCAAAGTACTACAATCCCTGGGCACGGGTGCCTACCCAGAGTCCACATGGCCATCACTCCTCCCCGCTCCGTTGTACGCAGCGCTGTGTGCAGAGATCATGGGGGATAAGAGCAGCTCTGTTCTCACAGCCCTGAAGGATGCTCTACACCGGACTTAAGGCAAGACGACACCCTCCTTCCATTTCACATGGAAATCACTGGACCCACACCGGGGCTCCCCGGCCCCAAGCGGCAAGACTAAGAGGAGAGTTCAAAGAGCTGAAGATCATCACGGCCACCTTCGCTTCTGCCCAAACACACCCCCTCGGTAACCTCAGTGGAGGTACAAATTTGCCAGTCCTGATTAGTAAATCACTTTCATTACCTACAATCGACAACAGAGAAAACTAAGCAGTGTGGGCTGTCAGATGGTCACACTAGTATATGTGACTATATTTGTTAAACAGCAAGTGTAGGCACTCAACTGTTCATGAGCCCACTGCTAAGGCATCTTGTGGTAAACAAGTTAAGAAACAGATTGGAATAGAAACACTTATATTTCACGTATATCAATCCCAACTTCGGGACTAACTAAAGAGCAATATCTATCGGTGTGTTGTCCTTTCAATACCAATTCAGTAGAAGTCGCATCGACAAATCAAATTGCATCAGAGTCACGTATTCGTGTAGTGAATTCATCCTTTATTTTTCTTTAAAGCCTTAAACCAGTCAGCCCAACCAACGCGCATCATCCGTAAGGACTTCATCAGGGTTTATGGTTGTTACATATGAACGGGTGAATCCACTTACTCCTGGTAATATCTGTGTTCAGTCCGAAACATTCACTCTGTATGTTCTCCCAGTTCACAACTGTTCCTTTAGATTGTATTCATTATATACGTTGGACATCACCATTTATCAGAGAGTGATGTCCCAATTGAAAAAGTCAAATGCGTGACCTCCTCACTGTAGGATATGTGTAAGAGAACGCTGAACAGTCTCTAACCCAAAGCACCAAATCTAGTGATAAAAAATGTCTGCAACCTGTACAAACCATCACACATACCAGAACATCCACAGCGTCAACTACACATTCATTCATTCATTCATCATCCACCTCCAACATCTTCCCCAGACATTCTTGTTTTGATAGGTGATTGGCACGAACATTAATAGCTGTGTGAATTATGTCAAAAATATATTCTTGCAACTTGGGCAATATTCTAATTACTCAATCAGAAGCCTTGGCTGCACCCTGCATGCAAACCAAAGGTGTATGACCCCTATACAGGGTGACATTGATGCCCCATGAACAAACCAATGCCTCTCTCTAAATACTGTGATAACTCCTTCAGCTTCCATAAACATGATTGAGGCAAACGTTATGGAATTTTCCACACCATTCACTCTGACACAAAACCATGGTAACACCTACAGCACTGGCATCACCTTTGACAATGTATTCATGGCTGGAAACAAATGTTTTCATTGCTTGTACTCTAGTTATTAAATATTTACCTTGGTCGTGCACTTTTCTTTAGCATTCTTTTCAGTGTCTCCTTTAAAATAGTGTAACTTTCAACGAGGCTACCATTATAATCAGTGAGCCGAATCACAGAGATCAGTGGACCCTTGTGCTGCGGCGCTGGGGCATCTGTGACAGCGTTAGCTAAACTCTTTTTCATGTTGATGCCCTCTGGTGTTAAGTGATGATCTAGGAGGTAGTCCAAAGACTCGTTTAGTAATGTACATTTACTTTTGCTCGCAGTCATGCCTCGATCCCTGGGTATGCTGAGCGCCCTCTCCAAAATGTTTCTTACGAGTCTTTACAAATGTAACAGCCACGTATATTTTGATAAATACTATTCGAAATATTCTCCTGTTACTAAACTCTCAATAGACCTCGAAATATCCCCATCTTTGAGTGGCTTGTTCATCAACACTACTGCGTTCATGTCACGTGGTCTTAAACATACATTGTCCTGTGCCATAACTCTTAAAAGAGACCTCAGAAATAACTGGGACTCGTGAATCCGCGTCTGCCATATTTCTAAGCTATGCATAAAAGGGTCCCTTTTCGCTTGCTGTTGCTTTCCATGCATCCTGTAAACCAACCCTAACTACTAACCGTGATAGCCCTTGACTAAATGGGGATGGTGTGGCCAGAGTTTCCAACTTAGGGAATGTGGAACTAGATTTGAGTCTCGCTCCAACGTTACATGATTGAGGGCAAATCACTTTATCTACCGTGCCTATAAAAATAACAAGCATTTGCAATGCAATAGGTCTCGCATTTATAAGAGATTGAGCTATTGGCATTGTAAATTACAATGCCTTTTATTTATGTTTTGGTTTTGAAACAAATAAAAGGCATTGTCATTTACAATGTCAGTAGCATAAACTTGCATAAAAGCAGTGTGTGGAGTGCAGCAGTGTGCGGCGTGCAGCAGTGTGCGGCGTGCAGCAGTGTGTGGCGTGCAGCAGTGTGCGGCGTGCAGCAGTGTGCGGCATGCAGCAGTGTGCAGCATGCAGCAGTGTGTGGCGTAAAGCAGTGTTTCGTGTAGCAGTGTGAGGCATGCAGCACTGTGTGGCATGCAGCGGCGTGCAGCAGTGTGTGGCGTGCAGCAGTCTGCTGCGTGCAGCAGTGTCGTGCAGCATGCAGCAGTGAGTAATGCAGCAGTGTGCAGCAGTGTGCGGCGTGCAGCAGTGTGTGCCGTGCAGCAGTGTGTGGCGTGCAGCAGTGTTTTGTGTAGCATTGTGCGGCGTGCAGCAGTGTGTGGCGTGCAGCAGTGTCTGGCATGCAGCAGTGTTTCGTGTAGCAGTGTGCGGCGTGCAGAAGTGTGCAGCGTGCAGCAGTGTGCTGCGTGCAGCAGTGTGTGGTGTGCAGCAGTGTGTGGCATGCAGCAGTGTGTGGCATGCAGCGGCATGCAGCAGTGTGTGGCGTGCAGCAGTGTGTGGCGTGCAGCAGTGTGTGGCGTGCAGCAGTTTGTGGCATGTAGCAGCTTGCGTGCAGCAGTGTGCGGCGTGCAGCAGTGTGAGGCGTGCAGCAGTGTGCGGCATGCAGCAGTGTGAGGCGTGCAGCAGTGTGAGGCGTGCAGCAGTGTGAGGCGTGCAGCAGTGTGTGGCGTGCAGCAGTGTGTGGCGTGCAGCAGTGTGTGGCGTGCAGCAGTGTGAGGCATGCAGCAGTGTTTAGTGTAGCAGTGTGAGGCGTGCAGCAGTGTGCGGCGTGCAGCAGTGTGCGGCGTGCAGCAGTGTGTGGCGTGGTTTGTAAACAACAAGAAAAGCGGACATCAATGGAAGGGTGGGAGGGAACGAGCATATGGGGTGCGAGTTATAACGAAAGTTAATTGTTGTAAGAGGGGATGCAGGAAGTGAGGCCGAGCGTGCGCTGGCGAAAGCAGTCTGCTGCTTTCAAGTCCAATGCCAGATGCCAGCTTCGTGCTTGAATGCCTCACATGCACTGGCCATAAACCGCATTCCTAAGGCCTTGTGCCCCTTACTAAATCTCTCTGAATGCGCGAGGCGGCGCACGCGCAGGAAGTAGCTGGTGGCAAATGGAATGCGCGTGGTTGTGCGCGTAACCGCCACCCGATCCGCCTGGGAAGCCTTTGGGAGCATTTTCTGAAGCCCCTACATAAGTCTCGCTGTGCGATCGCTTACGCGATAGCCAGGCGAGACCTAAAAATGAATACCTCCTTGTGTAATGTAACTGGTGCTCTTGTAAAGGGCTCTAATGCCTTCGGGTCAAGTTCAAGCTATAAAAAAAAGTGCAAAAAAAGTGTTTACTTCTTTTTGCTCATCTTAACTCAGGCATTGTACACGACAAACCCTTAGAAAACGTTCTATGCTCTTACATGTATTGCACCTCTTTCCCTCCTCCTCATGGGCCAGATGGTTTCTTGATATACACCTATACCATTGTGTGACCTTAGATTCTGTATTTACCCGCATCTCTTGTCTCTTAATGTACCTTGCTCACACTTGCTTGCAATGTTGAGTCGCCCTCACCAGCCTACACACGTGCAGTTACCATGGAACTTCCAATCCCTTTGGCAGGGGTAATAGGTTCCTCAAAGTCTAGGGTTTGTAAAATATAATAGTCATTAGTGTTCTGTCTTTTTCGAAAACAAAGGTTTTATTTGCTCCATTAAATAGTGATCAGTGCTCTTTTCAAATTCACAGCTGCCACCCTCAAAGCAGCTATGTATTCCTCAACCGTGTTTTTTGACCGCTTTATTTCCTCAAATAAAAGCTGCGCCTTTTCACAGCTATACATGGTTGATCAGTAAAATGCTATTCAAATCACAGCTTAGATGTATTGTATGTATGTTGTATTTCTGCAGTGTGAACTTAGCCAGAAGGCAGCGGGCACTGTCCAAAGTAAAAAATTCTCTTACAGTCAAGGAATGACGAGAGGTGGCTGGTTTGTGGACTGTTAATGCATTGTGATGTAGATTTCTGTAAGGAGCGCATGTATTCATCCCAACATCTTTTGCAATGAGACCATTATTTAGGACTGAAGCGCAATTGAGATAATCCTTAGCAACGGTCAGATTTTTTGTGTGCATCAGATGCTAGAGAGCTAACTATTAGTGCTAGCTTCCTCGCTATATACATTTATTTATTTTTTATTGCAAAATGCCATTATTAGTTCTCAAACACCTATGACACTGCTTCCACTTCCTTAATGGGTTACCTGAATTCTGAAAAAAACAATTCAGGTGGTTGCAATTTGTTAAAAGCTCTCATTCCAAATGTCAGAGTGCCCATATAGGGGTAAGTGACTTTTTTTTTTAGTTTAAAAAGCTTTATTGAATATGATAAACATAGTAAAACATCAGTACAAGGAAAATATGGCATTGAAAGAAGATTGAAATGATATTGCGAAAAATCATGTATATATAACTATCCCAAAAAGGGAAATATGAACTAAGAGCTTTTAAGGTTGTTTGATTTTAAAGGGGGAAAGGAAAGAGAAGAAGAGAGAGAAAAGAAAGGAGGGGAGAGAGAGAACGGAAAAAAAGAAAGAGAAAGCAACAGACTAAATAAATGGATAAATCACTAGAGGAAGGGAGTTACTGATTTATAAAGAAGAAAGATAATTGTGAGAGAAAAATAGAAAAATAAAAATAGTTAAAATATGGAATAATAAGAGGAGAGAGAAAAAAAATTAAACGTGTCTGGAGAGAAAATCGTTTAAGGGTAACCATAAAAGGTCCTTTTTGATTAATAAAGGTACAGAGGTGGCAAAAGCACAGTCAAGTCTATGATGATGACATAACAGGTTCCACCAGGCAGTATATGAAATATTTGAGGTGTCCTTCCAATTGGATGTAATAATCTAAAAAGAAATAGCAATATACAAATCTATAAACTTGCGTATATTACATCAAACGTTCCAAAGAGGTGAAGAACCACCTATAAAGACATGCACAATTTCAAAGGGAAAATTAGTGTTTAAGATATCATTTAGTTTGGACCAGATGTGAGACCATAGGGATTTAACTGATGGGCAGTGAAAAAACATATGAAGAAGGTCACTATCAACGTGCGGGCATGACCAACATTTCTTGGAGTCAAGCATTTTAAATTTATGGAGATCGGAAGGAGTGAGAAAAAGTCTATTGTAAAAAAAATATAACGTCTGAGTAGTGCTTGCAGAACGGGAAGCGGTATGTATTTTGGACCGTTTAGAATCCCAAACTTGAAAAGAGAACTCCTGAGCTAGGTCCCTCTCCCATAAGAGCTCTGTTTTGGACTTAGACCTTACAACTAATGGGTGGGATAGTAGTTTGTAGATAGCAGCAGCTTTGAGGGGAATGGAGAAGTCTGGTGGAACGACAAGGGACGGAGTGTTGGTGGATGAAGGATTGTATTGAGAAAAAATTGAGGCTAGTGTGTTTGACAATAAGAGGTATTGGGAGGAGTGTGCATTTGAAATATGAAAGGAGTCGCAAATGTCTGAGAATTCCCTCGAGGAGTTGCCTTTGAGTAAATGGTCGTAAGTGATAATACCTTTATCAATCCATTCCTTCCAAAATAGTGCTTTATTATAAACTTTTACGAGCTTATTGTGCCAGATTGGGGTTTGATGATAGGAGTCAATATGTGAGGTGAAAAAACGAGACAATGAATGGGTAAGTGTTTTGGAGAACTTGAGTATGGGAGTAATGAAGCGATTTGGGGGTTGGGATAAGCGAGTAGCTGTAAGAAACGAAAAGGGCGAAATTTGTGCAAGCTCAATTGAGCTCCAAGCTGTTGAAGGAGGACAGGAAGAACACGATAAGAAAGGCCAGATTTGTTTTAACGTAAAGGCTGAATGATAGCGGATAAGATTTGGAAAGTTTACCCCACCATGGTCTTTGGGTTGTTGAAGATGGGAAAGAGAAATCCTGGGTTTGCGATTATTCCATAAAATATTTTATTAGGATGCGGTTAATAGTTCTGAAGAAAAAAAGCGGTAGTTTCTCTGATTGTGCTTGTGTAACGTACACCTAGACATTTGATGCTGGTAGGATTCCATTCAAAACGGGAACCACGAAACATATGAGAGAGGCAAAATGTATTTAACGGTAAAACCTCAGATTTATCAATATTTAGTTTATAACCTGAGACAAGAGAATATTCTTGTAGTAGGGAGAAAAGAGCAGGTAAAGAGGTAGAAGGATTAGAAATGTATAGTAAAATATCATCAGCATAAGCGGTATACTTAATGTCAATCTTCTGAAATTTGAAGCCAGTATAAGATGATGAACGCTTAATTTTTTCCAAAAAAGGCTCTAGAGCAAGAATAAAAAGAAGAGGGAAAAGGGGACAGCCTTGTCTGGTGCCCCTGTGGAGAGAAAAATAATTAGATTGAGAACCATTAACCCAAATGGAGGTAGAAGGGGCAGAGTATAACAATTGGATATGTTGAATAATGTGGGGACTAAAACCATGCCCTCTCAATGCTCCAAACATAAACTCCCAGCTAACCCTGTCGAAGGCTTTTTCAGCGTCTAAAGTGATAGCTGCAATTGGAGATTCCAATTTGGAAACAAGGTGAATGATGTTGAGTAAAGTTCTCGAGTTGTCAGTGATTGATCTGTCCTTGACAAACCCAGACTGATAGATGTTGATGAGATCAGGTATAACTTTGTTAATGCGAATGACAAGAATTTTAGCATAGATTTTACAATCAGTGTTGATTAAGGAGATAGGTCTATAATTTTTGCAAAGTGAGGGATCCTTATCTTTTTTAGGAATCAGGCATAACATCGCCTGTCTAAAGGTTCCGTCAGAGCGCCCCTTATTCAGAAAATAATTAATCAGAGAAAGTAAATGGGGTATTAGGATTTGTTTAAAATGAAGATAAAATCTACCAGTGAGGCCATCTGGACCAGGTGTTTTATCTTTGGGTAGTTGAGTAATGGCAGTAATTATTTCAATGTCGGTGATATGAGCATCTAGGGAAGTAAGATCTATAGAGTGGTCAGAGGATTTGGGAATAGTTTGAAAAGAAGAATTAATCTGTGCTGAAGAAGGAATGGACTTTGGAGTATATAGAGAAGAGTAATATTGGACGAAACAATCGAGGATTTTATCATCTGAAGAATGACGGTTCCCCAGATTATCCGTGATGGATATGATTTTGGATTTCTGCAATAGTTTGCACGAGATTTATCGGCTTTGTTCCACCCACCATACGTTTTTGCATTGAATTTGAGGAGAATATTAGTTGCGGAGTCCAATGAGTGTTTATTGTATTGAATTTTCGCTTTGGTAAGAGAAGATAATATATCGGAGGAATTTGTAGTGAAGTATTGATGTTCAAGGTCTTTAATTTGTTTAAGGATAATAAGGGAAGATTGCGAAAGGGCTCTTTTCTTTTTCTGAGCTACAAAGTTGATAATAAAGCCTCTAGCAGCCGCCTTAAAGGCATCCCAAATAAAATTAAATTGTGGGGTGGAATGAAGATTGTTGTGAAAAAATTATTTAATAAAAGACTTAATTGCTCAATAAATTGGGAATCCAAGAGGAGAGAATTATTAAAACGCCATCTACGACAGGTGGGAGAAGGAGATGGGTAATCTAGATCTAAAATGACAGGGGCATGATCTGAAATAAGGATAGAGCCTTTTTCTGAGTTAGTCATAAATTGTAACGTATGTTGAGTAAGAAAAATGTAATCAATGCGGGAGTGGGACCTGTGAACAGGGGAGAAGAAGGAATATTCTAGAGTGTCAGGGTGAGAGGTTCTCCAAGAGTCTATTAAACCTCTAGAGGAGATGGCTTTGTAAAAGGATTTTTGCATCTTATTGGAAACATATTTGGTTAGTGATTTCTGGTCTAGAAATGGGTCCATGAGTTGGTTACAATCACCACCTACACTTAAATCATCAACTGCGTGCGATGAAAGAAGAGTAGAAAATTTGTTCCAAAAAACTAAATCAATACCATTAGGGCCATAAACATTGCAGAAAGAACGTTGAGTTTTATTAACAGTAGTATTTAAAAATAACCATCTACCATTATTATCATGAAACTCATTTTGTAACTGAACATTTAACGACTTATGAAACAAGATGACAACACCATTCTTGTTATTCACTGCCGGAGAACAAAAGATATCTCCTACCCATTGTTTACGCAGTGAAGACAAATCTTGCAGTCTGAGATGCGTTTCTTGCAACAAAGCAACTTGACATTTCAATCTTACTAAATGAGATAAGATTCGCTGTTTTTTAACCGGGTTGCGAATGCCTTTAACATTCCAAGAGATAACACGAAGACCATTCATACTAAAGGTGTGGTGAAAAATAGGCACCAGAATAAAGAGAAGTTAGAGACCGAAAAGAGTAGAGAATAAGAAGACAAGCTGGGGATGAAAAAATAGACCATCGAAGGTAGAATTATTAGAATAGGTGACCACCGCGTGTATGGGGACATAAAGCAGCATAGAACCATGAATTGAGAAAGGATATAAAGGGATAAGGTAAAAAGTAGAGAAGAAGAATGTTGCCAGAAAGACGATGAAGAAGGGGAAAGAAGGTGACTAGGAGAAGATAGAGAAGAAGAGATGACAGAAAGCCAAATGGCGTTAGCCATGACAGCCACAAAAAAAGAACAATAGTGTGAGGGGGGGACGGCACTAACCAAGACGACCACTCCACTGAGAAGGAACACCGAGAAGAAATAATACTGATATGGAAAGCGATAATGGGAGGAGAGAGAAAAAAAACCCTCCAAATTGAAAGTAATAAACAAGAGAAACAAAGACGGAGGAAACTTACCAAACTAAAAGAACAGGACAACAGGGTAAATCGGATGAGGTAAACATGAGGATAATGCACGGATGAATCTTCAGTAACATGACAACACAAGGGGAACCTGAAAAACATGAATGGAATAAAGGGACAATCAAGAAAAGTGATACGACATACCACAAATGTTAAGTTTCAAGGAGAGAAACAAACAGATATGACAAATAAATAGACAATCAGGGATTGCTAAGTTCCATGAGTTCTCCTCGGCGAGAATGGATAACTTTCCGAAGGTCATCTGGATCCTGAAAGGAAAATGTTCTATCTTTATATTTCACTTTAAAGAAGCATGGGTGTATGAGACCATAGCGAGTATTCATGGATTTCAGGGCTGGTCTGAGATCAATTCTTTTCGTCTGTTGGCTGTTGGTTTGGAAACATCTTGACTGAAGAAGATTTTATGCCCAGACCATAGCAATTGTTTATGTTGTTTGGCAGCATTAAGTATTGCCATAAGATCAGAATACAACAGGAAATATGCGATGATGCCTCTTGGTTTTGTAGGAGAAGAAGCAGATTTAGGTCCTAATCTGTGCGCCCTTTGAATGTTAGAGCCCATTGATTTAGGAAGGCCAACAATCTGTAAGACTTGAGTTTTCAAGAAAGAGTTCATTTCGGTACCTTTGGAGCCCTCCGGAATACCATAAATGCGTAGGTTATTACGCCGATTTCGATTTTCTAAATCCTCTGCAGTTTTTTTAAGTTGAGTAACTTCTGTGGTGAGGGTGTCAACCTTAGCAATGATATCTTGTGCGTCACTTATCTTCTGTTCGACGTCAGACAGTCTCATATCAAGACCGGACCACTTTTCCTCAATTCTTTGAAGAGTAGCAGTGGTATCGAACATAAAGGGGCGAATAAGGCGTAGTTCTTCCATAATATCCTCCAGCGTAAGGGGAGGAGGCGATTTAGGTGGAGAACATAGGTTTTTCTTGAGACGCTTGCCAGAATTAGCTGTTGTATCTTTACGACCTCCAGAAACAACCCCAACAACAGCCTGAGGCTTGGGAGACTGCAGAGGATCCATGATGTAACAGTCAGAGGAAAACACAGAGCTCAAATCGAAAAAGCACACCAAATAAAAGACAAAAAAGTGTTTAGGTATGAACGTGAAGGTGTGCGAGGATGATAATCCAACCAGGTATTGCAGAGAAAAACAAAACAAAAGGAAAACAGACGTCTGTCATAAAAAGTACCACTGAATGACAGGTAATTAAGTTAAAGCAGCCAGCAAGCGTACATATCCTTAAGCTATTAGTACAGAAGATGAATAGTGCTGTTTATTAAATTGGTGGACTAGAAAGCAGGCTCCCAGAAAAAATAGTATATAATCAGGCATGTATGGAGTGCGTCAGACATTGATAACATGATGAGGCAAAAATGCACTCAGTAACAGGAAATGCTGCAGAGAGAAAAGCATTACTGATGCGATGCTGAGCAAAAAATACTTCCAAAATGCAGAGGAGAAAGCAGGCTCTCTAGTCAGTCAAGAAAGAACATCCATTGGCAAGAAAACGATAAGCAACCGCACAATTAAAATAGCAGGTGGGTCACATTGCAGTAAAATTAGCCAGTAGTCAATGAGTTAATGATACTGAGGAAAGAGCATTACTGACGCGGTGCAGAGGAAAAAATACTTCCAGAATGCAAGGAGAAAACAGGCCCTCCAAACAATTAAGAAGGAGTATCCATTGGCAAATAAAACGATGAAGCAATACACAGGTGAAACAGCAGAAGGTTCAAGTTCCACTTTAAATCAGCAGACAAGCATTAAGTTAATTGAGCATTAAATCGGGAGCGCATAAAATGGCGGACGCCTTTTCTGAGGAGATAGCAATGCAGAAGAAAAAGAGAGTTAATTATTGAGGAAAGCAGTTGGAAACTTGCCCAAATGGTCCTGGCAGTTTCCGACGCGTTTACAGCCGTCCGCGGACATCGGCGATGCGGTAAAACGGCTCCTCCAGCAGAAAGTGAAGCTTGGTGTATCGGAGCTTCTCAAGTTGCGGCCATCTTATCGGCGCCGCCGCGTGCGCCAGGGGGGTAAGTGACTTTTAAATGTGAAATCCCCTTGTATTGATTGATGTTAAATTGTTTTATGTTGTGTCTTTAAGACAATCTCTGGAATGCTTGGTCTCAAAGCTTTGTTTATGCCTGACGCGTTGGGTTCCACCTGAGGCAGTTACAAGCTGTGGCCGGCTCTGAGATGTCACGCTAGGGCAGGCTGAATAAAGATTCTTCTAATAGTTGCTAATTGTTGTCTGGCCCAGATTAATACTACATTTTGGCGATGAGCTGCCAGCTTATTCAGCCTGCCAGGTGACATCATACCCAATGACGTGTGTTTAGCCTCACCACGATGCCAGGAAAGCAAGAAGTGAAGCAGGGTAATCATTTGATGACAGTACCTTAATTTTCATGCTATTGTACAGTACCTTTCGGGTGGTGTCTTAGTGGTGGACTGAAAAATGAAGTGCATCTGTCGCTGACTGGTGCAACACTTGCCTGTTAGAGAATGTGCCATTTCCCATTAACCGGTGCAACACCCGCGTGTCACCCGCACACGGCATTGGAACATTACTGCTTGCATGATCTACATGACAAAGGACTCTGTAGGCCTGTGTTCTTCACCTGTCATGGGGGCGCTGATGCCAGTAACCGCATAGAGACATTTGCGGCAGTACCCAGCATGCACTTGCTTCTGCCAGGACGCTTAGCCCTTTTCCTCTGTCCCGGAGAGCAATGAGAGGAAAGTGTTTAGTATTGCCAACAGCCTTTTGGAAACAGTAGAAGGACTCTTAAGCCAATGTTCTTAGAAGAGAAACCTTGGTCATTCCCAGCACACTGTTGAAATACAGGAAGGACATATCCCCACACTCACGACTATTTTGGTGGTATAAAGCTCTTTTCTTCCTCAAACGTATTCACATGATTCATTTAATCAAAGGACAACGTACTTAACAACAACATGGAATTGGCTGCGGTTTTGAACCCACCACCATTTCTTACTCATTGAGGGCCTATGCTTATTCAATGGGAAGATTGGAATGATATGTTAGATAATTACCTGCTAGCTTTTGATTGTCAAAATTTCAGTCCGGAACGGAAGAAAGCTGTTCTACTGAATACTTTAGGATGTGAGGGTCAGCACACATTCAAATTACGGCCTGAAGTGTAGTATTATAATAATAAAAGAATACCAGGCTGGTATAAGGAGGCTAAATTGAGACAGGAGTGTAGATTTGCTAAAGAAGAAAATGTGGTAATGTCTGCAAAAACAGAGGTCATCTTATTTAGGAAAAACACCTCCTTATGGAATCCCATATGGTGGCCGGACGAATTGGGTTAGCTCCTGGTTCCAGTGAAAACGGTGAAAAACGATAAATTGACATATAAAGAACAAGTCAGTAGGGTAAAGTCTACAGCCTTTTTTATGCTGCTGGGTATCAGAAAAATTGCACTGTTTCTTTCCCCAAAGCTGCTCAAAACAGTGGTCCTTTGCCTTGTAATGTCCAAATAGGACCATTGCAATGTACTATATGTTAATTTACCCAAAGCTGTCTTGAAAAAGCTGCAGACTTTACAAAATATAGCAGCAAGGCTGCTGATGAAAATTCCGGGGTCCCAGTCAGCCTCACACGCTTTGATGAACTTTCATTGGCTACCGTGCATCAAAGCATTCAGTTTAAAACGCTTTGTATTGCTTATAAGGCTCTACTGGGACAAGGTCCTAACTTCTTCAAAGAAAAACTCAGATGGTACGTCCCTAACAGAACTCTTAGGTCTTTCTCAGCTAGGAATTTGATTGTGCCATCCTACAAGCTCTCCCCTGGGGAGGTAGGAGCTTTTTGCGCTGCATGACCAAAAATTGGAATTGCCTTCCCTTAGAGATAAAATCTGATCCCTCTCTTTGGAGCTTCCGTAAGATACTAAATTCTTGGCTCTTTTCTAAACCCTAACTGTTTTCATTTCCCTGTTTCTTTTTAGTGCTGAGATGCCTTAGGGTTAATTGTTTGCGCTATATGAACTCAAATCAAACTCAAACTTTAAAGAACACAATAGATATTGTTAAGTTGGTAGAAAACTCTGATTTTATATGAGGGAAATGTGTAGGAAAAGTGATGATACTGCAGGGGACAAGAAAGAGATAATGGCCATTGAGAATGTGGATGTTAGGCAATGTGGTGGGAGCTGTATGCAGAGGTTCTAAAAGATGACTGGGGAGTCAAAGTCTTGCAATGCCATAGGTAAAGCATGCAGGAAGTGCAGTCAAAAGGCCATTTTACTCGCATGTGTGAGTGATTTTCCAAATCAAAGGTGGCTGTTATACAAGAAACACATTGTGAAATGCTGAGTTTTAATGTGTTAAGCTTGGGTCAGGATAAAGGAGGTGAGAGGAGGAAAAATAGACCAAAAGCATCATTGCAAGTGTTATGGTGGGACATTGAATTGATGGTTGTTACAGGGTCTAGGTATACCATTATTCCCATGGACATAATTGTGAGCGAATGGACCAATGTTAAACTGCTTTCAAAGTATATTTGCTCAGGTGGTTATCAAGGCAAGAAGATTGATTTAGTGGGCTGCTTCAATGCCACCGTTAAGTTTTTATCTATAGAGAAAGAGGGCAAGATTTATGTTGCTGACAGTAGACCACCAATTCTTGGTCAGGTGCATCAGTACAATTTGCACATTATCAATAACCCTAGATACCTAGAACAAGTGATGGTGGTTGAAGAGATTAGTGTGAATGATATCTTGAAGAGAATGAAAGGAGTGTTTAGAGAGGGGTTTGGAGAACTGAAGGGGTATGAACATAAAATAATATCAAGCCATTAACTTTTAAACATAAATTGAAAAGGGTCCCTCCTTGTACTCAGGGATGAGGTAAAAAAACAATTTTGGAGGAAATTATAACAGAGGGAGTTATAGAGCCCGTGGAAGCTTCAAATTCAATATCACCTGTTGTCATCATGCAAAAGGCTAAAGGTCTTTTAAAGATTTTGTGTAGACCTGAGAAGTGTGAATCAAAACATTGTCACTGACAATGTTTCCATACTTAACATTCCTAATTGATATTATGGTTAAAAGGGGCTAAATTCTTTTCAAAGTTGGACTTGAAAGCACTTATCAGATTTGTTTACACAAACTGCATTTGTTACCATGGAGGGCACGTTTCAGTTCACTAGAATGCCGTTTGGGTTATCTTCAGCAACTCGTGTATTTCCACGGATGATGTCCCAAATATTCAAAGACTTGCTGAATGTCATTTATTTCCAAAATGACATTCTTGTCTATGGTGTGTCAGTGGAGCAGCACAATCATGTATTGAAACAAGCCGTAGGCAGATAACTTAATGCTGGTCTCACCGTTCCCAAAGGAAAATATGTTTTTCATACAAAGGAAATAGAATATTTGGGTCACACCATCAGGGGGTAAGAGGTGAAATCAAAAAGAGGGATCTTCTTGATCCCATTAGGTCATCCCCTTCGCCACAAGACAAGGATCAGGTATGGTCGGTCATTCATGGGACTCAAGATTTGTGGAGAATTTCCCCATCTAGATGGCGGCGTTAAAAATGTTTTTAAGGAAAAGATGTGCACTCAGATGGGGTGAGGATCAGCAGAAGCGTTTTGATTTAATCAAAAATGAAATCTGTCCAACAGGAATTTTAGTTTCATCTGATGTGAAATTGCATTTCATTGACAGTAGATGCCATTGCTTCAGGGATTGAAGCTGTTCAAGCTCATGTACATAATATTGGGGAGAGAGCAGTGGCATTTGCTTTGCATCCATTAATCCACACAGAACACAATTACGTTACACATGGATCACAAGCCCCTAGTAAAAAGTTCTCACACCTGGAGGAGCGATCAAAGGCTCAGCCAAATAAGCTCGTTTACAAGAATCTCAGTATACTGTTGAGTATATCCTGGATGGCATGTGGAAAGAAAATAAAGGGGTGTAGCTTAGCTGGAGGAGGTTTTCCAGCATGGAGATGGTGTTTTTACCAAGGTTGAGTGGGTGCATGAAATGGAAACTGATTGTGCATTGAGAGAGGTGTATCGAATGGTTGTTGAGGGAGGAGACAGAGAGAGAGTGTGGTAGCCCTATCCATTAGACCTTTTGTCAAAGTTTTGGATAAGCTATCTTTAAGTGGAAGCAATGTTTTGGTTAGGGGTGATAGGTATGTTCCCCCTCAAATTTTGAGGAGGAGAATTGTACAATTAGCCCATGAGGGACATTTGGGTTAATCTATGACAAAGAGAAGAGTTAAAGAAGTATTTTGGTGGCTGGGTATTGATGCCCAAATTGCCAATAGGTTGAGATGTGCTTGGTATGCAAAGAAAGTGAGAGGCCACTCAAGGTTGGCGTAAGTCTCATTCAGAATCCTGGAAAAGCTTGGCACAGTCTGTGTGGACTTTAGTGGTCCATTAGCTATGGTGTGTAGAGACTTAAGGTTTGTTGTGGTTTGTAGATGTTTTTTTTTTTAATGGGTGAATGTTAAGTTTATGTGTGACATTTCCACAAAGAGTATGATTTATGTTCTTGAAGAAATCTTCAGGGTGGAAGGTTTTCCCAATACTCTGATCACAGAAAATGGTACTCAACTCACTTCTGTGGAAATGAAAAACAATTTGGATAGCACTAGTATCAGGCATAATTGCACAGCCAAATACAACCCATAGGCCAATGGTATCGCAGACAGGGTAAACCATATGGTGAAAGGGGCTATCTAGATGGCAATTCAAGGTGGCAGCGGTGTACACAGGGCACATCGCCTTACAGAAAATAGCGCAACACGTATTTCTTCATTTGTGGTCATAAGAGGTAGGAAACCTGGAACCAAATTAATTCCTGGTTGATTGGAGGCTTGTGAATTTAAACATGTATCTCTTGGTGGGTACGTCTCTGTGCCACACACAATTGAAGCTGGAGATTGGGTTAAAATTAAAGATGGTAATGTAAGAAAAAGTCTCTCAAAGTTCAGGGGGCCTTTTAAAGTCAGGGAAGTGCATGTTTGGCATGTGGTGTTTAAGAATTGATACAAGTAGGACAGATGCAGGATAGTCCTCGATCAAAAAGGTGATGAGTCTAAAGTGGATGAGGATGAGAGTGGGTGTAGCGGGTTTATGTTGATGGGAGATGAGGAGTTGCAAGGTTGCTTTAGAAGTAGATCAGGAGTTGAAGGAAGAGTGCTGGAGGGGGTGATTGTGGTGAAGGAGTAAGAGGGAAAAATAGTGCTGGAGAGGATTGTGTGAGGTTGGGTCACACAAGAAGACAATGGAGACCTCCTATCAATTTGGAGGATTATGTGCAAGATTAATTTTACCTCCTTTTACCGTAAGATTTGTTGTCTTTTTTATTTCCTTTGTGATATTTTACTTATGTTCACACCTGAAATTTTGTATTATGTAGTTTCGTTTTTGCTTCATTTTTGTTTAATTCTGTTTGTTTTAATGGTGAAAGAGAGGGGATATGTTATATCTTTAAGACATTCTTTGGACTGTTTGGTCTCAGTGTTCTGATGTTTATGCCTGAAGCGTTCGGTTCCCACTGATACAGTTAAAAGCTGTGGCTGGCTCTGGGAAGTCATGCTAGGGCTGGTTGAATAAAGAGTCCATTAATCGTAACAAATTGCTATCTGGATCGGATTATTACTACATTTTACCATTGTGTCACAAAACTAGCAATGTAACAACGATTGCTAGCCAAATATCTTCCTTCATACTGTTATTTGCGAGGTCCATCAGCAGCGTCCCCTCGCTTGCTTGTGTGTCATCTCTTTGAGCTTCCTACCCCATTCCAGCTGTTTATGATTGGCCAGTAGGCCGCTCTATGATTCAAGATTCAAAAACATTTAAGGGACGTCATCATGAATGGCAACACATAGTTCTTGAACACACTTGAAAACAAAGTACAAACATACATTAAACACAGTTGTATTTACATAAGTGAAATATACAAACTTACTGACATATTGCTTTATAAGACATATTCGACAGTCCTAACTAACATATGAAACACTAGGTGGAAACATTCACCCCACCACCCCAGATCCGTGCTAGCGGCTACTGTTGATACCCATAAACATTCAAACAATCTACAGGCAGTTTCTGGTTAATGTTCTGAGTCCTTGTAGTGCTGCAATGGCGATGGATGAGGCCTCAACAAATACTGATGCCAACCCGCGCAAGAGCTGGCTTCGGGAGGTGATGGAGTAGGGGTCTTTAGTCTCAGACTACAAGTCAGATGTCTTACTGGGAGTGCCAGGTGTCACAGATGTGCAAGAAGTATCTGTAGCAGTTCCTTGGAAGTCTCCACCCTTCTACCATCTAGAGTAATTACTGTCCTGACCATTGTCTCTTCCCAGCCAGTCACTGATGTATCCTGCTTATCTGGAAATTAATTTAAAATGTGAGGTGCTTCAGATAGTGCTTACATCCCCTCAACTGCAGTGACCATTGTTCCTTTCACTCAAGAGACACACCACAGTTGTGATTTAAACTGCAGTTTAAAGTTTCCCTCACCTTGACATGAGCATAACAACCCTGGGTCATTGGCCATGCTTGTTCCCTACTTTGCATTTATGCAACAGCTTGTTGTGTCATTGTTTTCTGTCGTTGGTTACGGACCTTGTCTCTATTGACAATGGAGGGAACCCAAGAAGAATGGTTCAGGATGACTTCTTTCGTTTGGCACCCACTGATTAAGGTCACAGGAGACATCTTCGTACTGGGATATGGGGTGTTGCGATAGTCTAATAAATATGAAGATGGCCCACTCAACATGACCACTATTTTAATCCCTTTATTAAGTGTTTTCGTAAATCTTTCAGCTTCTATTGGCTTTGGGCCATCCCATCTTGGCATGGTTTTTCCTGTGGTCGCTATTTAGTGAGCTAAAGTACGGCAACAGTTCATGACCTTGAAAGTGGGTCCATTACCAGTCCGAACTTTGTGCAGAAGACCATAAGGGGCAACTATCTTCTGGATCTCTGTACCATTTCTTCAGCTCACATTGAAGAAACCAACTCAAATTTAGAATATTTGCTTAAATCATCAACTACTACTAGCAAATGTTTATTCCCTAGTAGGTTTTCAAAATCAGCACTAATCCATGTCCATGGCGTTGGGAGCATCTTCAGACAGAATAGGAGCTGAGGCATAGAGCTGCCCTACTACTTGACAAGATAAGTAGCCAGCAACTGTTCTCTCAATGGGAGCGTCAAGATCTGGGATCCAGACTTTCTGTTGTACTCTTGTTTTTCTCTTTACTATCCCTTTATGTGTTTGATAGACTGCTTGCATAAGTCTGAGTAGTAAAACACCAGGGAATCACAAGCTGATTTCCTCTAAGGAGCAGACCATCTCAGCCACCAACAGTTCCCATTGAATGTTATACATTGCCTGAATTCACATACGAGCCTTAGGAGTCCTATGAGCCTGTTCTTTTAGTGCTGGGCAATTGTTTGTCTCAGTGGCGTTTCTTATGTGCGGGAAGCATTCATCTTGGCTGGAATTGTGGCATACTTATTCTAGTGTGAGCAGCTTTGGGCATAACCTGTCAACCACCACTCGGACTTGCGCTATGTCTTTAGGTTGTTCTTGTTCAGCCATCGTCACAGCTTGGTAGTGGAAGGATCAATAGGATTATCTTGTTCCGGGCGGTACATTACTTCAAAAGAGTACTTTTGCAGTTGCAACACCCACTTCTCAATCCACTGTGGTGGCTTGGATGTTGACCCCGGAAACAGGGGTTTGTGAGGTTTATGGTATTTGCAGACCTGGAATGTTTTTCCATATAGATAAAAGCATGAGTTTGTGCAGCCCTTACAACAATGTATTTGCTTCTTGTTCTGCTTTCCTTTGTTTCTGGTAGTATTTGGCTGGCATATGCAACAGGTCCCCAGATATCATGGTGTTGCCTTGGTGTTGTCTTTGTATTAGCACAGCTCCATGCCCCATTGAGCTGGCATCAACCATTAGCTCAGTTTGCTTGGTAGGGTTGTAGTAGTTTATGGTGGTATCTGTCAACAAGGCTGCCTTGGTGTTGTTAAAAGCTTGTTGTTGCCTTTCTTCGTATGTCCACGTGGCGTTGGCTTTTATCAAGTCTCTCAAAGGCTTCATTAAGGCTGTCAGAGGTGGTATAAACCTACCACAAGAGGTGACCATGCCCAGGAAGCTCTTCACTATCAACACATTGGTTGGGGGCAAGCTAATTTAACATCTTGGACTTTGTTTGGATCAAGAGAGACACCTTCTTCAGAGAACCTATGCCTAAAAAATTCAATATTGTAATCATGTATTCGCATTTCTACCTCTGCATGTGATCCTTTGCAGCAGCTCATAAATGGTCACAGTGTTGTTCAACAGAGGTAGCATAGACTAAAATATCATCACTCTCATTAAATTCTCCTCGTAGACTGGGCAGCATTTCTCTAATACAGGTCTGAAAAACTTCTGTAGCACTGGAAATGGTAAATTCAGTCTACGATAGCTCCACAGCCCTACAAGGATAGAAGATGTTGTTATGTAACTTAAGATTGTTTGTTTGGGTGGATCTAGTGTAGCTGGGTTTCAAGTCTATGTTTGAGAGCAACTTAGTGTCATTAATTTATGTGATGATGATGTTATGCACAGTAGGCGTCAAGTACCGTTCTCTTCGTATGGCCTTGTTCTGCATCCTTATTGCCACAACTATGGGTGAGGTCCACATAATGGGTTCTTTGGCCTTATCTATAATCCCGGCCCCTTCTAATTTCTCGAGTTTTTGTTCTACCTGTAAGCGAACATGGAATGCGATTCTTCTGTTTTGAAGAGCAATGGGCAGGATCATGGGATCTATGTCAAGCTTTGCAAACTTTCCTTTAAGACAGCTAATGCTGAGTTATATATCCACTAATTACAGTGGCGGCCACCACAAACAGAAAACGGTGGGTGGGTGGGTGGTTGGTGTGTGGGGGGACGCGGAAGGGGGAGCGTTGTTGGGGTGGGGTTAATAATAATTTTTTTTTATGAACTTACCTGAAGCTGCCAGCCGCCTCACTCATCGCATCGTGCCTTGATGTTCTTCTTCCTTGTCCCAGCAGGCACTGGGGCAGCATTACAGACTCCCTGTGCAATTCCTGCACTGCTCTCATGCTTTGAGGGCAACGCAGGGATTGGCCTGAGCAGGCTGGGTCTCCAACCCAGTTTCTCCAACCCGGTTGTTCAATATAGTCCAGTTGGAGAAACCGCGATGTGCATGTGTGTTTGGCCAGCCAAACACACATGAGCACTTAGAAGTGCACAAACGAGTCCTCCTCCCCCGGCCCATGGCCCCGGCCTGCCCCTTCCTAAGCATGCTGGCTAACCCAAAAGGTGAAAATAAAACAATGATAGAGTATCGTTTTATTTTTCACCTGCTGGCTCTAAGCCATTGGGGTGACGCTCCTCCGCCATTTTGAAGGAGCCGCCCCTGCCTAATTCTTAAAGGATCAGCAGATCCCTTGTTGTTTCACTCCTAATGTAAAGCAATAATTGTCAGAGATTCTGCCACACTGCAACTAATCAGAGTGGTGCCTTTGGTCTTGATCATGAAGAAGCAGGCATTGATAGATTCTGTTTGATGTATTACTTAAGTGGCGAGTACCCTTTCAAACTCAATGGGGATGGAGCTACCGTGGGCATATATTCTTATTGATATCTTTTGTAGCATCCGTGCTGGGCACAGCTTTTTATAATCAGTCTTTGATATAACACAAACAGTAGTTCCGGTGTCTATGACACCGGTTATTGCATTTCTATGAATCTACAATTTACACCTCGGCTGGAACTTTTTCCAAGGAATGGCTGGGTTGTTGATGGGGGGGACTTAGGTGAACTTGTCCTAGGTCAGAAAATACAGTTTCATCGGAGTCCTCTGGTGGCGGTGCACTAATACCTCTATTGCTAAGGTGTCTGACTGTGGACTTAGCTTTTCCAGGTGATCGATGGTGCCAGATTTGTTGATCTACATACTTTCACACAGTGGTTAGCTTTGCCACTGGCGGAACAGGTTTCACCTTTGGCTGGCCATTGGAGCCCTCAGAGTTGCTGGTTACAGCAGTGCCTAAGGGGCTTCTCATGCTTTTGGGCCAGTAGTTTCATAGAAATAGTCTGGGCTTCTCAACTGAACTTTGATATTTGTTTTGATAGTTTTAGTGCTTAGTGATGACTTAACAAGTGCAGCTCGTGAATTTGCAAGTTAATGAGCTTGTCCAAGGGCAAGCATGGTGGCTAGAGACATCTTTGCAGTCTTCTTCAGTATCTCTTTTAAGAGATAAGATGAGTGGCTACCTTGACAAACTGTGGCACGCAGTTCTTCATGAACATTCACAAATTTGCATGTGCTCGCTAGCCCACGTAGGCAAGCACAGAATACATCGATAGACTCATTCGGACTTTGTTTTGTTAGCCTCAGGCAAAAGCCTTTGCAGTCTGGGTTTGCCTGCGTGTTCCATTTCAGGTTCAGTGCTGTCAACGCTGTGGCATTGCCATTGTCTTGACCATTATCAGGGAGGAAGAGAAACATTTTCTGTAATGTTTCGACCACCACCAGGAGTGGAATGGACCTCTTCATTGGAGGATCATTCTTTTTTTTTGGTGGATAAGTATTTTTCAAACCTGGTGACCCATACCTTCCACCTGGATGCCTTTGACAATGGTGGGGACAGTATGTCGAAAGGTTGATGACATTCACTGAGCTGTGTACCTGGCAATTGTGGCCAGACATGGACTCTCTGGGGTCCCCAACATTGGCCGCCTCAAATGGGTGATCTCCCCCAACCGTCACAATCGGTCCGTAATCTAGGCTTAATCATAGATGACCACCTATCTATGAGGCAGCAAGCGGTTAAGGTCGCCTCAACCTGTTTTACAATCCTAATATGGCTCAAAAAAATACTTTGGATGCTGCCAAATTCTACGCAAAAAACAGTTATCCAAGCCTTGATTGTGTCCAGAGTGGACTATGACAACGTCCTGTATTTAGGAGCCAATGAGGAGGTGATTCGGAAGCTGCAAGTAGTCCAAAATTCTGCGGCCAGACTACTGTGCCAGTTACCTAGAAAGGCCTATATCTCTGGTTCACTCCACGACCTTTATTGGCTTAGGATGGAAAATTCCACTAAATTTAAAGCCCTATGCTATATGCATAAGATTAAATCGGGCGTAGCGCCTCAGTATCTAAGTGCCTTGGTATATACCTCCCTACGCGTCTTCTTCGATCCTCTACTCAGGCAAAGTTTCAAGTCCCCAGGATTAAACGAGTACGCATGGGAGGTCGGTCTTTTGCTTGCTTAGCTCCTTCACTGTGGAATTTACTCCCCTTACAACTCCGGCATGAAACTATTTATTACAAATTCCGCAAAGATCTAAAAACTTAGGGGCATATTATCAAGAAACGGCGTTAAAATTATCGCCACTTTAGCGGCGATAATGGGCTTGATAATATGCCCTTGAGAATTCCCATAGAAGCCCATGTTCTGGTGTCAACATGGGCTTCTATTGGCATTCTCTGCGGCATATTATCAAGCCCATTATCGCCGCTTTAGCGGCAGTTTTCTGCCGCTAAAGCGGCGATCATTTTAACGCCGTGCTTGATAATATGCCCCTTGGTTATTTAACCAATAGGCTTTCTCTTTCTTCTTGTGTGGGTCCGATGGCGCCGGGAAACCTCCGGTAGCTGTGCGCCTTAGAAATTTAACAATAATAATAATAATAATAATAATGATTGACGGAGAGGCCTGGTCACAATCACTGCATTTACGTAGGGTGCAGCACCATTGAACCCACAAGCGAGGCACACAATCATGCTGAAAATATGCACAGCTGTGGCTGACGGAATCCTGGGTGGTTGATCCTTTTACACAACAAAAAGCGAAGGAAGGTTGCTAAGGGCTAGTTAGCTCTCTGCAGGGTGCACAACCTAACATCCAGAAATAAGCCTTTGCTTCCATGCATGCTGTTTTGGCTATAAGTCTTTTCATGTATGCTTACAAGTTTTATGTAGCCTCTATGTGTTGCTTTTACGGTGTAGAAAACTTCTTACATTATTGGTGGATCGTCATCCACCAGATTAAAGCCATGACAGCCATGTAAGCGTAAAGTATTGAATAACACTGCTCCTGTATGAATTGAAAATTACTGGAGGGATTTGTAATAAAATGGATTACAATGGATTGCACTGTTGGTTGATCTTTGCAATTTACGCTTACATGGCTGCTGCGGCTTTAATCTGGTGGATGAAAATCAATCAATCAGTCAGGGGCTTGTAAAGTGCTGCTACTCACCCGTGATGGTCTCAAGGCTCTGGGGGTGAGAGGCTGAAGGCTCTGGGGGTGAGAGGCTGCTGGTCAGACTGGGTGGAGGATCATTTGAAGAGCCAGGTCTTGAGGTCCTTCCTGAATTGGGTCAGTGACGCGGATTGCTTGAGGTGCAGGGACAGGGTGTTTCATGGGAAAAAAACAAAGGAGACCTCTTCCAGGAGGGTGCTGTCAGGACTCAAACAAGTGCCAAATGTCTGGGCAGCAGAAAAGCAATCACCTAATTAGAACTGCTCAAGACTGCTATAATTCAAACTGAAGTATACACTTCAACACTCTACGGAAGCTTTGGATGAGCCTGATAATCATTGAATCCAAGGTCCTCCCTACACGTTTGTGTTGGTGTCGTGATATATGTTCTTACCCACAGTAGACAAGTGTTCTGTATGAGTGAGGTCAGTGAACCTCAGTATCAGCACCATGGGTGAACTTCATGTCAGTGCTGTCATAGACCTTCATTTGAGCACCATGCACGCTGCTCAGTGGTGCTATTGCAGCTCTCATTACCACTGCTGTTACATACTCTTGCCATCATGGACCATTAGTTTCTGATGGACACTTCCTACAGATTCCTCACCCTTTGAATACCCAGGCACCAGACTAGGTCTAGAAGCTCCTCAAAGCTCCCTAGCACCACTTGGCGGTTCTGCGTACGCCAAGATATGGCTCTGCAATGTTTCCAGACATAATAACAGAGGCACGTGTATAGTGCCACCCAGTGTGACGGTATCAGTTTATTTTTTCTGAATCTAAATAGCATAGGTATAGAACTCACTTGTGTAGTATGGAGGTGTTTTACCCAAACCATATCAATATTTGTAACAATACAAAAAAGCAAAGTATGTCAAATGTCACTCCTTAAGGTGTCTCACTTCAAGACTGTGCTGGAAATACCACAAATAGATATCTTTCCTAGATACTCGTGACGTCTGCATTTGGTACCTGGGATATAAGCAAGATCCTGTGACATGCAATTTGAGTGCTCTCATCCAACCCAATGCCACCTCAAGGCAGAGGGAGGCCAAGCTCTTCATAGCTAAGATCTGCCATGGGTAAGTCCTGTTTCTCTCTTTAGGTGACTCTCCAGAGAGAGAGGTAGCAGGCCTCCAAAGGATCAAATATCAGTTCAAGCACAGAAGGGAGGAGCCTTCTTCTTTATCTAGGAGGTTGGATTCCTTTGGTGGTGTCTCGTGGCGAACCTTGTCTCTTCTTCCTCCTCCTCCTCCGAGCTAGTACCACTTTTGGAGAACCTCAAACTAGAATGTCTGACTCTGTCATTCAAATGGTTGCTTTCTCCCAGGCCATGCTCAACACATTTCTGATGGTTAATTCTTGCACATTTTTCACTTGTTGAGTTACGTTTTATAACAAAAAAACGTGGATTCAGAGTTTACTTCAATGTGGTGCACCCCAAGACCAACAGGAAGAGAACAGCTAAAGTCTTCATGGGGCGATGGGTAGGACCCACTCTCCACCCATTTGACCTGAAGTTTCTGCCTTGCCCTTCAACAGTATCCTACTTGCTGCTAAATGAGATAGTGGAAGAGCCGGGAGGAACAGAAGATATTGGAAAATACACTTTCTTCATCACGCCTGAGACCGGGCATTGCAATGTCAGTGCCAAGGGTGCAACAGAGGCAGCAAGAGGTAAAAGCTGCTACTCATGGGTTGCCCTCCTTGAGTTTCATGATCGGAGACCTTTGGCCTTCACAGAAGCCGACAATTCCTTTGTTGGATATTGGGATCCCTGTATTTTTTGGCTCCATACATATAATGGTGAAGGAGGTGGGGGAGAGTTGCATTCACAGCTACTTGAAGATCATCACATTGTGAGTGTGGCTGTGCTGTGGTATGGTATAGCACAAACCTAACTGGGTAGCAGTACACATCTGAACAATGGAAAGAACTATGGGGTACGCAGCACACATCTGAACAATGGAAAGAGCTCTGGGGTATACAGCACACATCTGAACAATGCAAGAACTCTGGGGTATGCAGCACACATCTGAACAATGGCAAGAGCTCTGGGGCATGCAGCACACATCTGAACAATGCAAGAACTCTGGGGTATGCAGCACACATCTGAACAATGCAAGAACTCTGGGATCTGCAGTACACATCTGAACAATGGCAAGAAGTCTGGGGTACGCAGCACACATCTGAACAATGGCAAGAGCTCTGGGGTAAGCAGCACACATCTGAACAATGCCAGAACTCTGGGATATGCAGCACACATTTGAACAATAGCAAGAACTCTGGGATCTGCAGCACACATCTGAACAATGCAAGAACTCTGGGGTATGCAGCACACATCTGAACAATGCAAGAACTCTGGGGTATGCAGCACACATCTGAACAATGGCAAGAGCTCTGGGGCATGCAGCACACATCTGAACAATGCAAGAACTCTGGGGTATGCAGCACACATCTGAACAATGCAAGAACTCTGGGGTATGCAGCACACATCTGAACAATGCAAGAACTCTGGGGTATGCAGCACACATCTGAACAATGGCAAGAGCTCTGGGGCCTGCAGCACACATCTGAACAATGCAAGAACTCTGGGGTATGCAGCACACATCTGAACAATGCAAGAACTCTGGGGTATGCAGCACACATATGAACAATGGCAAGAGTTCTGGGGTATGCAGCACCCATCTGAACAATGGCAAGAACTCTGGGGCATGCAGCACACATCTGAACAATGCAAGAACTCTGGGGTATGCAGCACACATCTGAACAATGCAAGAACTCTGGGATCTGCAGCACACATCTGAACAATGCAAGAACTCTGGGGTATGCAGCACACATCTGAACAATGCAAGAACTCTGGGGTATGCAGCACACATCTGAACAATGGCAAGAGCTCTGGGGCATGCAGCACACATCTGAACAATGCAAGAACTCTGGGGTATGCAGCACACATCTGAACAATGCAAGAACTCTGGGGTATGCAGCACACATATGAACAATGGCAAGAGTTCTGGGGTATGCAGCACACATCTGAACAATGCAAGAACTCTGGGATCTGCAGCACACATCTGAACAATGCAAGAACTCTGGGGTATGCAGCACACATCTGAACAATGCAAGAACTCTGGGGTGTGCAGCACACATCTGAACAATGGCAAGAGCTCTGGGGCATGCAGCACACATCTGAACAATGCAAGAACTCTGGGATATGCAGCACGCATCTGAACAATGTAAGAACTCTGGGGTATGATCCCAGGTTGATTACAATTAGGCAGGTTGCATGTAGGTTCCAAGCGTGTAGGGTCACAGAGCTCCTTGAAGGGGTGGGTAGCATTGTCAGCTCTCTGCTCTTCTGAAGGTGTGCGGTTACCTCGTGTTTGAACATGCCTTGCATCAATCAAGCAATTCCAGTTTATCTATGTTAGAGAGACGCTAATACGTTGTTGTTATGCAAAAGGAGGTGCTGTCTGCTCTTGGGTGCAAGTCGAGATGTGTTTTGAAAACCTTCAAGCTTCTTTCGTGCTTCCCTCTTTGATGACTTGATCATATGACAGAAGGGCTGCTTGGCATGCCTGGTCATGCGCTCCCCATGATTAGGTTATCTTTAATTGTACACATGTATAAAAGCAAAGTCCCTCTGTTACAGGCCAGAGTGTCATGGGGATTCACTGTAATTCACATAAACAAAGTCTCCTTGTGATAAACCTTTATGTGGGAATTGGTATTGATTTGGGAAATTCCACATCTATATTAAGATGTAATTGCGTGCTGTATGAGAAGTTAGCAGTTTCCCCAGCTTTTTTACTGTTATTAGTAAAGAACAAACCACGGAACTGCAAAAACATCTATATATCATACAAACTGAGGCTGTGCGGTCCCTAACACCCAAGTATTTTGTCCACTAAGCTCCTTCCTCCGCCTCAAGGGGCTAGTCTGGCGAACACTCGCCAATGAGCGCCAGTGACCGCCTTGAGAAGGAAACCTATAAACTTCCAACTGATCTGTATTATGGACATTATACGAACACACCAGGCAGCTTCAACCTCTCTGACCTCCCAATATTCAGCCACAGCCATTCTTCATATCACGGCCTGGGGGTCCCTGCAGTCCGCGGTCTCTCCGCGGTACACCACCTTCCCCAATATCATGTTAAGGTGAAATTGATATAATAATCCTATGCAAATCTCGTACTCGTTTAAGTGCAGGGACCAATGTTCCCTACTAGGCACATTTCAAGCCTTGAAAATCTTAGTTATATGTCTACATTTCCCTATAAGCTCACCGTCTCTGGGGGAAAAATGAAATACCGTGCACAACTTTTACTGTCCATCTCTGGCTTACTCTCAGAAGTATTTCAAATAATTCTCAATGTAATGTTGACCTCCGCCTCCTCACTGAAACATGGCCTCTGCAATACCCACACCAATATTTAGCATCCTAAACCCCAAAAACTGTATCATACTCCACAGAGACCAATCAAAGAATAAAGGGGCACCGGACCTTTTATACCAGAGCTGTGGCCTTATTCACTTTGGCCCTGCAGCCACTTCCCTCATATCATCCACTTTCCAAACGCCAATCCTCATCCTGACGCCGACAACACCTTCACAGAAAGCCACATATATTGTTGCCTTCTTGACATAGTTTCTTAGGTGCCATCATCACCCGCATCCACTGAACACAAACCGAAGCCTATCACTAGGTAGGTTTAGCCTTACACTGCATTTTCTCTGGTAGCATGGAAGGCAACACATCCTTGTACCACAATGGACATATCCACCTGTATCCCACTTCGAAATTGACCGACCAAACCACCTTGCATCCCATGCAAGATTATCTCCTTTTCTTTTCATTCAATCATTCAACATAAGCTTTCTAAATTATCCAAAGCTTGCTTGTAAACCTTCACATTCACACTGAGTGCTTGCTTCGATTTGTTTCACCAAACATCTGCCAATCAAACTAATATTGAATAACGAAGGCGCTAAGGAATCCTACAAACCTTCAATGTGCTTGGCCTATTGAAACCTACATGCATTGAAAGCAAGGTGACATGAGAACAAACGGTGGTGCATTTGCAGGGCGAAATACTACCATGACTGCCTAGGCAGCTAGATGGCATATTTCCTTCTTAGACTAAAGCATATCAACAAAGATTTCCTTCTTCTCCACCCAGGAGTGCCCCTTCCCATTCAGATATGGTTTGAATGGATACTGACTCACCTTAAAACCCTAAATACTGAAAAAGCCTCAGAAGGCCTGCTGCAGATCCACTTACATTATTTCACTTGATACAGGGGATGAATCCACCTAATATCATCAGACTTCTAGAGATTTCAAAAGCGAGCTCTGCGTGTGCGTAGACAGAGACTTGCCAAGCATTATTTGTAGCCTTAGCACAAGTGTGGGGGCTCCAGGCAAATTAACAGTGAAGTCCTAAATGTATCATGAATTTGTTTAGTTGGACTTGTGACAATGTCAGCCATGTTCGTATGCCCATACTTTAAGTGTGTAGCTTGTTATGTGTGTTTTCTGCTTCAGACCATTACGGAGATTTATACTACTGTTGTGTGCTGGACAAGTGTGGCACAACACTGCCCCTGATTGGTTAAGGTGGTGTCTATAAGCATCTGTTTGGCCACACTCAACATCATGAATCTGAACACTGCTGTGAAGTTGAAACTCACCCTCATGGGGACAATGAGATGTCTCACTCTCAGTGAACTTTAAGGTGTGGATCCACACGCACATTGAACACACACAATGACCATGGAAGGACTTTTACAAGCTCTGAATCTGGCTATTAAGCAAAGCAGCCAAGTGCTGCACCTCTGCACAGTACAGTATGGTCACGCTGACCCTTAAGTGTGGCTAGAGGGTTTCTATTCCCAACCACAAGAAATAGTGATTGACCTGTGGTCACTTGTCACATCGGATAGAGGTTTGCGGGCACTGGAAAAGCATAGGGTGGGACTTCTACAATCATGAATGGGGAAGAAGTAATCTCCCCATGCAGTCACCGCTTTGATCCCTTGCACTTATAAGTGAGCCAGTGACTTTGTGAGCTGCTTGATCAGAACACTTTAACCCTCCTGGTACCTACTGAGTGTTGTCTTTTATTCTTGTCTGTTCAAAATGGGGTTTCTGGTTGGCTAGGGTATGCACCTAAGCCAGGCAGAACCCACCACTCTAGTCAAGGTTAGGGAGTTACATACCCATGATAACCACTGCTCACCCTCTTGGTAGCTTGGCGGAGCAGTCAGGCTTATCCCAGAGTCAATGTGTAAAGCGTTTGCGCAACACACATACACACCAGTGACACACTAGGCACACCACAAAAAGAGACTCCACACAAGGTTATATATAATAATACCCTTTGTATTATACATAAAACACATTAGACTACAAATCACATAAGTCACCGCGCCACTAGGTGCTTGTCATGACATCACATAGATCATAAAACACTTGGTAGAATGTAAAGCACATTTTGCCCAGCACTCACCTAAATCACTGTGCCACTAGACACTTCTCATAAAAATGCATATACAACACATGGATCCTGAATCCCTTTCTTTTTTTTTTTTTACTTCTCCGACTTCAGCTCTTTAATTATTATCAGGACTTCATGTTTGGTTATTGGTGCCCCCAGGGCCTCGGCCTCCTTTCCCCCCAGCATCGGAAGCGTTATCCTGCCTAAGAAATCCTGGAGTGCATGCGGCATCGGCTTGAGTAACAGTTATGCAAGTATGTCTGAGGTCAGCCGCAAATTCCTTAAGAATCGCGTCCTGCGTGTATATTATGTTCCCATCAATATTTCTGAGTTGCAGAATGGGTATATGTTCCGTCTCTGTCTTGAGCAGTCGTCCCAAGAGTGCCCCCGTCCTATCTGCTTCCATGTGTAATCTTTGTCTATAGGTAGTATATTGATGCTTCTCTAATCTGGACCAGGCCTCAAGTGACTGTCCGCGAACCCGCGTCCATTCGACCGAGTTCGAAGGCGCCTTATAAAGAGCATCATCCAGGGTTATTAATCCTGAATCCCGTTACCATAAGGTAATTGTCATAAAAATCACAGACATCAGAAATCACTTAGCTGTCACCGTACCACATTTAGTGCCATAAAGCAAATACTCATAGTTGGCGTATGGCAAAAACACATCCATTCCATCACTGACCATATCTTATGCAAGTCCTGGAATGACAATTGTTATTCTGTGATTATTAAGCATACAATGCGAGCCTATTTGGGAGAGAGATGCAGTAGTAGGATCAGGGCTAAAAATAGATAAATTGCCCTGTGACGCTGGGAGCCCATAGGGTAAAGCAGGCCTGCACTCCACGCAGGGTGCAGAAGCATCTGCATTTCCCTTCTGGGGACTGCAGTAAACTTGGGCCAACTGTAGGGCACGGCAGCTTCTGCACACCCACCACAGTTCGTCTGTTGAGTCCCATGGTCACCAGAGACATCCACTGCCAAAGCGAGGGTCCTCTGTCGAGGAAACTCCCCACACCTTGTCACCCACAAGTGCCCCAAAAGCAATGAGGGAGACCACGCTGGGTCCCCCTTCCTGGGGCTGCGCACCATGGCTGCCCGCAACCATATGGTGCAGCAACCACAATGACGGTATAGGAGCCGAGGTGAGTTTCTAGCCTACCGCTTCGCTTGGCCGTACGGCAATGGATGTGCCCCTGAGGAACATCGATCATGGGGCCTTCAGGCGGTGCCTCTGGTCTTACGGCGAACGTGTTATGACCCCACCCATCTTCCTCGGCTCCAGGGCAGGCAGGGCGGAGCTGGACCCCTTCTCCTGGGTGCGGCTCGTTGCCAGGCTAAAACTGGAGTTTCGCTCAACGCTCACTCAGAGGCTGAGCTGGGCTTCCTCTGTCTTCTCTCCTTCGTCAGTTGCGTCGGCCCGGTTGCCATGACAATGCAGGTGCATCCCGGGCTTCCTTCTTTGAACGAATTGGCTCCCCGCAGTGCGGCCGGTGTCTATCTGCTACTGGGGCAAAACTCGAACCAATTGAAGCGCGAACCCAGGCCAATCACGGTGCTGGCATGCACTGCCATCGCTCCTTCCTCCTTCAGGATGCAGAGTGAGCCCACGCCTTGGGCTTGCGCACCCACACAGAGTGCTGTCAAGGGTGCCCCTTTGTGAAAACAAGTAGGAGGGGGGCACTTTCCACGCTTGGTCCACCAATGAATCGCTCAACACACGCTTACTTTCTTGAACAAATACAAAAGAAGAACAGTCCAGTCCTTTGCCTGCACCAGCCAGGAGAAGCAACTGCAGGCCGTCCCACCCCACACAACTCAGTGGCAGTGCTCCTCACACAGTTCTTCAGCTCTCTCACCAGGCAGGTCACCCTTAAGACCCAGCAAGGATCTTTTTCCATGAAGTCTTTTGTATCCCTGAGACTTTCAACAGGAGGCCAGCACACACAAGCCCTTGGAGATTTTTCACAAGCAGGATACCACAGCAGGCAAAAAAGAGTCAGTTGTTTTCCTCCAACACAGACAGAAGCAGCAACTGCAGGCCAACCCACCCCTCACACAGAAAAGGCAGCGCTCCTCACACAGTCCTTCTGCTCTTCTTGGCAGGCTCCTCTTGTTCCTTAAAGTAATCTAATGTGATAGGGTTTTAGGTGTAATACTTATAGCTCAAAATTTGATTGTTCTCTTTGTGGCAAGGGTCTCTGAACCCAGTCCAAACCAGTCATGTCCTCCCTGGTGCAGCATGACCACAGGGGATGGAGACAGCATTGTCAAAAAGGAGACGCAGACTAGTGAGGTGCAAGCGAAACTCCTCCCACCACTCTAAATGCAGACCAGGTCTATTCAACCTTGGAATGAGTCATCCAGGCAAGGCAGGGCACACCTCAACCCCCCCAGTGGCTGTTCTAGAGTGAATGCACATTCCACCTCCTGTCACCCAAACCCCAGACACTGAATACACAATCAGCTAGAGGCACACAAAATGGTAAAGCAAGAAAATGCCCACTTTCTAAAAGAGGCATTTTCAAACACAGAATGTAAAAACCACCTTCACAAAAAGGTGTGTAAACACATTCTAAGTTCAGAGAGCCTAAACTCTATTTTTCTATCTTGCCATATTGCAAGTTACACATGTAAATTTTTTAAAGTGCAACCCCAATGATAAGCCTATAGGACAAACAAAATGCACAGTATTTCACTATCAGGACATATCACAAATACCAGTACATGTCCTACCTTTCACATACACTGCACCCTGCCCAGGGGGGTACCTTGGGCCTACCTTAGGGGTGGGTGCCTTACATGTAAGGAAAGGGAAGGTTTGGGCCTGGCAAGTGGGTGCACTTACCAGGGCAACATGGCAGTTTATAACTGCGTGCGCAGACACTACAGTGGTAGGTCTGAGACACATTTACAGGGCTACTCATGTGGGTGGCACAACCAATGCTGCAAGCCCACTAGTAGCATTTGATTTACATGTCTTGGCACACACCATGCACTTTACTAGGGACTTACCAGTAAATCAAATAAGCCAGTCATGGATAACCAATCATTGTCACAATTTATACAGCGAGCATATGCACTTTAGCACTGATCAGCATGGAGGATTCAATATTTTTTTATGGCAGCAAGTGATCGCTATAGTGTGGGTGCAATGCCTGTGAAACAAGCATTGGCATAGCCAATAGGTCTCGTCTTTGGGACCTTATAAGTATTTAATTATGCAGCACAATATCCTTGGTGCATCATCAACTGTTGCATGGCTAAACACGTGTAATGTCCCAAAGGCAAGACCTATTTGCTATGCCAATGCTTGTTTTTTATAACCTTACTCCCCCTATGCCCCCCACACGACCACCCCTGTCCGGTAGTAGCCACTACTGTTTGACTTTTACCCTGCAGGCTACGTTTGTGTTATTTAAATACCGCAGATACATAAATGCATGATAATATAATATTTTCAAACATTTTGTTAACATTTGATTAAAGAAAAACGTTTTCAAGAGACGTAGGCCAAACGTTTCCACTTAATAGAACTTTAAAATATATGTACTTATTTTATTAGGGTTATTTATGTTTTTTTTTGTTTTACTGCTACCTGCACTAGGAAAGTTGCTTCCTGCAAACTCACTTCTATATCAGAAGACTAATAGCCAATTGATGGCCCTTCCTGTGATGCCATTTCCTGTGATGTCAAATTATATTCAAATTAGAGGGACTTCTCACCTTCCCTTTTTGCCTGGGGGCGTAAAAAGTCTTAGACCAATCCCCTAAGAACATTGAAGCTCGTGTAGACCACCTTTACAAACATATATGTATAAATCCCTACTCCTCCAGCACGTTCGCCACTTATAGGCAGGCCGAGGGTCGGGATCCCCGGAGTCCTCCAGATCACAGACTAGCCCTGGGTGCTTCCTTAGTAAAGCGCTGTTGTGGTCCTCAGCTTCTAGTCGGCCCCATATGCAGGTGTTTTTAACACAGCCTTGAGTACGGCATGCGCTGCCTGATGCTGAGCGGATCAGACCTTGTCACTTGTGGTACCATCACTTTGTGCTTTCTAAAGTTCACCCTCATTTGAAAGTCACAGAGGTAAAGTTTCTCTTCCGAAAGTGCACGTGGAGACCAGAGCAACGTCTGGCCCTCGAGACCCAACTATCCTATAAGCGACCAGCTGCAGTGAGTGGTGCGAGGAGTCAGGGGGAGCACACAGCATCAGAAAGGAACATACAGCATCAGAGCACACACCACTGGGAGGAACAAGCCTTGGCAAATCCAGTGGGGCGCGCATTATTGGCTTTGCCGATGCTTAGCAGCTTAGCAGCATTGGCAAAAAGATTCTTTTTGTCAATGCTTTGCAGTATTGTAAAAAAAAAAAGTATGAATAAATATGGGGAGCATGTGCGCATGTGCATGTATCCCTCATGACGCTATGGCAGCCTAGAGTGATGAAGTATTCAAACACATTCATCACCATGCGTAAGCATATGGTTCCAAAACGGCAGACGGCATATGGAGTGGTATAAAAAAAATAAAAAATTCAATATGCAAAAGTGATTTTCAGAAATGGAGCGGCGTGGCAGCAAATGATGTCAGCTGCTGGCCCTCGATAAAATTGAATATTTTTTTTCAAGTACAGTGGTGGGAAGCAACAGAAGAGCGGATGAGGAGTGCACGAGGGGGCGCAACGGGGGGTGTGTTGGGATCAACTCAGGAGCTCAAGGCAAGTATAGAATAAAAAAATAAATATAAAACAAAAAAGATCGCATGAGGAAGCAATGGATGCGCTGGGGAAAGAAGGACCAACACGAGGAGCGCACAGGAGCGGTGCTTGAGGCGGGAAGCAGCACACGAGAGAGACAGCAAAACAACACTTGCACTCTAATAGAAACAAGCGGTCTTTACTTTTCAAGCACTCATGCTTGTGGCGGCATCCACCTTGCGTTAGCGAGCAGCGGCGCACAGGGGCCATCTGTTTGTAATTAACGTTGCCACGTCGCTGCTCGCTCATGCAAGGTGGATGCCGCCACAAGCACGAGTGCTTGAAAAGTGAAGAACGATTGCTAAAGGCCCTCTCCTAGAGCAACGCATGCGCGCTGCCTAGGCGAGACCTAAAAAGGTGAAGGAAAGAAAGTGGTGTCACATTACCTGAATTCTTCCCACTAGTGGTGGCTTTTGTTTTGTGGTGTAATGAGCTATTCAACAAAAAAGTTATGTTTTATGGGGGACAATACATCAGTAGTTACTTTTGTGAATGGCTGCAAGGCAGTGGATGAAAAGCTGTTACATCTTTTGCGGGTTTGTAGAGTGACATGTCTCTAAAGTATATAACATTGCATATGTTTTTCCTTTTTCACAGTGAGAGAAATTTCATGAGTTGGTACTTGGTACAGACAGAGCAAAGACTGCGATGTTACTGCAACTGTGCCATGGGAGATGGGAGGGTGTTGTTTACTACAGAGTTCTTTAGCAGCCTAAACTAGAGCAGGCTTGGAGAGAATTTGTCTCAAGCGAGACCAGAAGACAAAGAGCAGGGGAGGAGAGTAGCAGACACAAAAAAGAGTATGGAGCAGCACATTTTGTGGCTGATGGATAGACGTTTGTCTCTTATCACTACTGATAGGAAATTTGCTGCAATAGCATTTTATGGGAAACACGTTTAGGGGCCTGCTCTTCGAAGGGGGCATTGGGAATGAGGAGGCTTCAAATGTGGACAAATGGTGACGGATACTAGTGATATTTCAAATACAGGGGGAATACTACTAGTATTAGTAATATATATGCTATTTGGTGGCTGAGGTATGCTTGTTTCAACTATGTATGGTGTGGTTGTTCTTTTTGGCATTCAGGGTTTCTGACTTGTTAGGGCATAAAGAACAAGATGGAGCTTTGGGGGATGAGACTCTTTGAGACAGTAAGAGTTTGCAGTTTCGCCTGCTGGGGGAACAAAGATGGATCAAGCATGTAGGGTAGAATTAGGGTGATTGAAAAAATTTGGAAGGGTATGTTTATGCCGGGTTAGAGGTTCGGAAGGTTTGTTATGATTATGGCGGGACTTTAGGGGACCAGTTTTCATACATGGCGATAGATAACCACTGTCAATTTATCAGGTTTAGAAAGTTCTCCGTTAAGCTGTAGGGTTACTGATCCGGCCTCAGTTACAGTGCAGGATACAGTTATTCAGTATGAGGGTGGCCAATGAAGTAGAAAGGGCATTGAAAATCAGACAGTAGCAGTGGCTTGGTGAGACAAGAAGGGGTACTGGAACTATGATGTGGGAAATAGGTAGTGAATTCACAGGCTCCCTCATGATGTTGATTTGTTTCATGTCCACCCCTCCTTTTCTGTTTCTACAGGATTTGTCCTAGACTCCAAGGATGGAATGATTTGGGTCTGGATCTAGGATATTTATTTACAAAGAGGGAGCCAAGCAAGCTGAAACAAGGCCGTCCAGAGTAGTGGTAGTAAAACGACCTGGAGCAGCTCCTGGGCATGTTGTTACTTAGGAGCTCGGAGTGATCAAAATATTTTGGGGGCACATTTAATGTGGATGGAATTAGTAGAGCTGGATCTGGAAAGAGACCATCATGCCAGTGGTGATTGAGAAGGCATGTAGGAAGTTAACTAGAGAGATGATGGGGTGCCATGGAAAGGTTCAGTAGGATTTTGCACACACACCCTTTGACAAAGGGTTACTCGCTGCTTCAGGGGTGGCATCCACCTGTTTTTTGGCAATGAGTATTAACTAGTTAGACTTGAGTGCCAGATTTACCAATGGTTTTGCGTCATCCATGCGCCACGCAAGGGGACGGAGGGTGACGCATACTTAGAATGAGATGCATGTCTTGGTAAATCTGGAATAACACAAAAACAATCCTGCCTGCAATGTAGGCACCCTTACACCATGGTGCAAGGGTGCTCGCATTGGCTCTAGGCAGCACATAGTGCACCAGCACAAGGAGAGGACAAGAACGTGCCATATAGTGTTAAAAAGGGCGCTTTCCTGCCCTCTCCCTGCCAAGCAACACAGTGCAGCAAGGTGTCTTGCTGTGCTGCATGACATTTTGAAACATCTGCCCCTGAGTAACATGGTCACTCGAAGAGGGAGTGTATGGTATGGAGTAGCTTGTGGGGAGGGGGCAGAACAGGCAAACACCTCAGTGTGAATACTGCGCCACACAGTCACGTGTTCCAGTGCTCTTTTGGCGTGCAAATACCTGATCCAATTTTACCAGGTGGCAACGCCGACCAGTAAAACAAAGTGCAATTCTGGGATGGGGCTGCAGACACAGGTGCAACCTGGCCACGGCATGACCCCCTACTATAGCACGGACTTCCCTCCCAGGATCAGACGGCCACCATGCAGAATGGGAATCCGCAAACAGTTTTTGACTGGGTAAAATAAGGACCACATATTACTCCTCATTGTTGGCAGAATCACTTGTAATTACGAGGTGTAAGCAGTGGTGCTGGAACAATTTTCAGAGTGGGGGTGCTGCCATCAGTGTTACATCACTGAAGTCATAGGGATTGAGAAAACTCCAAGCGCCTCACAAGGAATAAGTGTAGCAAATGAGCCAAGCCATTCAGCAGGAGAATTGTAAGGGTGTGATATGTCACTGGTGGTGTATTTCGGAGTACATTTTTGCAAATATAATAACATAGCATGGTATGTTAGTGCATCGTTGTTAGAAATGGCCCTTTTTTGCAGGGATATCCCCAAGCTTTTTGCTTCTTCCTCCTTTGTTTCTCCTGACCTGTGGTTGTTGACTATAGGACTCTGGGCACTTTACCACTGCTGATCAGTGCTTAAGTGCATATGCTCTCTGTGTAAATTGTAATTGTAATTGGTTATCCATGATTGGCATATTTGTTTCATCAGTAGGTCCCTAGTAAAGTGCACTGAGTGTGCCAGGGCTGGTGATTCAAATGCTACTGTGGGCCTACAACACTGATTGTGCCACCCACAGGAGTAGCCCTAAAATGGTGTCTCAGGCCTGCCACCGCAGTACCTGTGTGCAGTTTGTTAACTGTCATGTTGACCTGGCCAGTGTCCACTCTTGCCAGGCCTGACCCTTCCCTTTTTCTTACACATAGGACACCCCTATGGTAGGCCCAAGGTACCCCCCCCGGGCAGGGTGCATTGTATGTGAAAGGTAGGATATGTACTAGTGTGGGTAACATGTCCTGAGAGTGAAATACTGCCAATTTTGTTTTTCACTATTGAAAGGCTATCTTGCCCCATAGGACAGAATGGGGAGTACTGTGTAACATGTTCACCTGCGTATCTTCCCATAGAAGCAAGATAGAAATTTGGAAACTGGTATCCCTGAACTCAGAATTTAATAACACATCTTTTAGGGAGGATGGTTTTTAAATTCAGTGTTTGGAAATAGCACTTTTAGAAAGTGTCTATTTTCTTGTTCAACCTTTCTGTGTGCCTCTGCCTGTTTGTGAATTGACTGTCTGGTTTGTGAGGGACAGGGGCTTGGGTGGCTCCAGGAGGCTGGGTGAGTCAGCACTAGGCTGAATAGACCTATCTGCATTTGGAGTGGTGGGAGGAGTGGCACCTGGGCCTGAATAGGGCTGTGCCTGCCTTCCACAATGCTGGCTCCACCCCCTCTGGTGTCTCTGATGGCCCTGGCCCACACTCACAAAGGAAGAAGATGTGCACTGGCAGAGTGCACCCAGAACTGGTTTGGACTGGGTCCAGGACCCCTCACACATGGAGAACAAAGACCTTTGGGGTATAAATATCGGAGCTGAAACCCCTGAACTTTAGACAACTACTTTGTGATCAAGAGGAATCCCTGCCAAAGAAGATCAGCTGAAGAGACTGAGGAGAAGTACTGCCCTTGCTGTGTGTCTGGGGCTGGCCTGCAGTTTGCTGTTTCTACTAAGGAGAGATCCAAAGGACTTTGCTGTGTGCTGTGTCCCCTGCTTGAAGAAGGACTTTGTTGTGTGCTGTGTCCATCTGAAGAAAAGTCTCCAAGGGCCTGAGAAGAGCTGGCCTCCTGTTTCTGAAGTCCCAGGCACAAAAGGACTTCACCCCCAACTCCCTGAACTTCCTTGCTGGGAGTCTGCCAGGAGGGCCTGTAATTGTGTGTGAGGCCTTTTTGCTGTTGGGAGTTGGAAGCGTGACGCAACGAGAGAGAAGTGCAACGCCGCCGCAGCTGCCGCTGTCGCATCATTGAGGAAGCATGTCGCTGCTGCCGCTGTTTGCGTCACCGGAGAAGCACGCCACCGCACAGAGGGTGCCGTCGCATCACCGGAGAAGCGTGTCGCAGGGCCGTCGCATCACTGAGGAAGCGCCCTGCCGCTGATCGCCACCGCAACCCTGGAGAAGTGTGTCGCCATCACCGAGGGTGTTGTTGCATCACCAGTGAAGCGTGTCGCAGGGCCTGTTGTGGCTCAGAAAATCACCGAGTTCGCCGCACGGCCATCGGGCATGCACGCATCGCCTCTACGTTGTCGCATCGCAACAAAGACACCATTTTGTCACATCGCACCGGATCGTCGCAATGCATCAAGACGCCATCTTGTTGCACTGGAATCGGAGCACAGGAAGAACCAACGCATCGCCTTTTGGTTGTTTTGCGTTACGCATCCCAGGTACTGAGTGTCACATTTGATCATCTACAAGTTTGTTTTTGCAACAACCTTCCTAAAGACATTCTACTGAGTTTTTGTATGTTGGATTTTTGTCGTTTTGGTCTTGTTTCGTTTAGATAAAGATACTTTATTTTTCTAAACTGGTGTGGTGTCAATTTGTGTTGTTTTCACTGTGTTACTGTAAGTGTTGGTACAAATACTTTACACATTGCATTTGGGATAAGCCTGTCTGCTCGTGCCAAGCTACCAAGAGGGTGAGCAGAGGTTATCTAAAGTGGGTATCCCCCTTACCCTGACTAGAAGCAAGGATCCCTATTTGGTCGAAGGTACCTATCTCTGCCAACTAGAGACCCCCATTTATAATAATCATCATTTACAGACAACACATTTTCCAATGAAATGGCCATGCCATTGTCACTGACATGCAGTTTTGCTGATAAAACTATATAGCACACAATTATCATTTGTTCATCACTAAGTAAAGTGTCTTGCTTTGTCTTGATCCTATTCAAAATCTTTGTTTCAATCAAACTTTAGAATTACAAAAGCAGTAATTCATTGGTGCTTTCTTAACTGCTGGTAAAACTTTTGTACAATAAATTGACATGTATTTACATTTTATTCTGTTATAACAAAAGTGACATTCTACAGCCTTTCCTTTCACACTCCTTGTACTCAAGCAAGATTGCTACATAGTTCACTTTACACAATCCTCTCATTTGCAATCAGAAAAGGGAAAGTAAACACCATTCCCCGTGGTAAACAAGTAAGTAGCAATTTGTCAGAAGACAAAGCCTGACATTTGAAATCTGGCTTTGAACACACAGTAAATGTAACAACATAAAGACACAATTTCAAGGCGTCTTTATTGCTCATTCACCTTCCAACAGGGGCGGCTCCTCCGCTGGAGCAGAGGAACGTCGCCCCACTTAAATGCCCCTGAGCCTCAAGATGAAAAATAAAATGGTAATTCATAATTTCCATTTTATTTTTCATCCTCACATCTCCCATTCAGAACGAGCCAGAACGGGGCCGCTGTTGAATGACAACAGCAGGGACTGGGAGATGGGTGGGTTCTATGTGCACTTTTCAAATTCTTTTGGCCGGCTGGCTTGGGACGGCCAGCCAGGCATGTGCACTTTGAAACCTCTAACCCAGGAGCAACTGCAGGACTCCATAGCGCTGTGGAGCGCGGAGACAGGACGCTCCTCCCAATAAGGGTGCTGCTCTCATGCTGGTGAGAGCAGTGCCCCGATTGGGTAAGGAAGTTTCCTGTTTGCCGGGCTGCAGCGCGACGAGGTCTGGAGCAGGAGGTCCTGTTGTCAGGTAAGTGTTTCTTTTAATATATTTTGAGTTTATATTTGCGCTCGCGTGCCTATTTATTTTGATCATTTATTTGAGCGTGCGCATCCCCACCCCCCCTTCCCATTGATCAGGGTGACCAACTGTCCGTAAATTTCACGGACAGTCCGTAATTACGGCCGTCTGTCCGTTGTCCGTGAAGGATTCTTTAACGGACGCCATTTGTCCGTAATTTTAACCGGGCACCGATCGCACCACCCTAAAGCCGGCAGAGCTTCCACCCACCTCCCTGCTTGACTCCGATGCTGTTGAGGTCGGGTGTAACAGACTCCGATGCAGTACCAAAGCTCAGATATCCAGCAGCATTGGAGAGACACAGCGGGATGGCAACCCTCACACCTTCCGCCCTTGATGAGCTGTTAAGAGGTGTTTGAAGGTGACTGATTGGGAGGGGCTGCAGCTTCAGGAGCAGGGACATCGCTACAGATGCAAAAAACCCTGAATGCGTCTCTGCAATTTAGAGGGGCCTCACCCATTCCCTTTCTGCCCAGGGCCCCAAAAATCATAGAACCGGCCCTGACTACACTGAGGCAGCACATGGTTCTCTTCACAGAGCTTAATTACTGTTACTAAATTGTAAGCAAACCTCGGTTCTTCAAACATGCAGTCTATTATGTAATAAAATAAAGAAATGGCACAATCGCACCCACACTGATTAACAAAGTATGGAGAACAATCAGTTAAATCAGTTCTCTTGGAGTATCTCCTTTAAGTACTGTACATCACAGTGGGGGATGGCAAAACTAACATTTTGGAAAAAGACCCTGTCGTCTCGTTGTCTTGTCCAGGAGCGGGTGAGGAGCCCTACCCCTCCCTGGAAGAGACCAAGATGATAATAGAATACTGTATGCCCACCCCTGTGCCCACCCTGGTGGATCCTGTTCCCCCTCCTGTGATGGCTCCTGCGCCCCCGCCCCCCCCAGTGATGGCTCCTGTCCCCCATGTAGTGGCTCCTGTCCCCGCCCCTCCCCCCACCTGTGATGGCTCCTGTCCCCCACTGGTGGATCCTGTCTCCGCCCTGGGTGGCTTCTGTCCCAGTACTGGAATGGCTCCTGCAGCGAGGGTGAAGTTCTTGATGGGCCTCGTCTCAAAAAGGCTCAGCTCAAAATTAATATGAAAAGGTGAGCGAGTGAGTAAGTGAAGGGATGGGTGGATGGCTGCATGAATTATTGAAAGGGTGAATGGATGAATGAAAGATTGAATAGATGGATAATGAGAGAGGATGGATGGATTAATGAGTGAGTGAAAGGATGGATGAGAGAAAAGGTAAATAGCTGGATGTATGGGTGGAAGGGTAGCTGTATGGGTAAAAAGGTGGATGGATGAGTGAAAGGATGGATGAGTGAAAAGGTGGATGATTAGTGAGTGGATGGATGAATTGATAAGTGCAAGGGTGAATGGATGGACGGATGAGTGAAAGGGTGGATGTAAGGATGGATGAGTGAGTGAAAGGGAGGGTAGGTGGACAAAAGAATGAATAGATGAGTGAAAGAGTGAAAGGATAGATGGATGAGAGAAAGGATGGATGAGTGATCAGGTCAATGGATGGATTCATGAGTGGATGAGTAGATGGATGGGTGGGTGGATGGATGGATGGAAGGAAGGATGGCTAAGTGAAAGGGTCGATGGAGAGAGAAAGGGAGGATGGATGACTGAAAGGGTGGATGGGTGGAAGGATGAGTGACCGGGTGGATGGATGAGTAAGTGAAAGGATGGCTGGATGGGTGAAAGGGTAAATGGCTGGATGGATGAGTGAATGGATGGATGGGTAGAAGAGTGGATGGATAGGTGTACAAATGGATAGGGTGAAAGGGTAGATGGATAATGGAAGGATGAGTGAAAGGATGGATGAAGGGATGGATGAGTGAAATGATAGATGGAAGTATACATGATGGATAGGTTTGCAAATGGTTGAATATGTTTGGATATGGCTGGGCTTACTTATATACTATTGTGCGACCTCCTCTGATGTGTCTGTAAAACTTACCTATTGCCCTGAAGTTTTGTCCTGAATTTTGACCTCCTGTCCTGAATTTGTGACCTGAATTTTGACCCTTTGTCCTGAATTTTTACACTCACCGTCCTGAATTTGCACCAATGCCAGTTGGTCACCCTACCGTTGATGCCAGCCGCAACTGCCTTCCAACCTCAAGCATGGTCATTTCTGGGGGTGCCTAGGGTGTATGGTGTGTAACTACCGTTCGAATCAGTAATTCCGAACCTTGTACAGTCAGCATCCCTGCACTGCGCAGGCGCAGCGTGTATTCGGGCCTCAGTGCTGTTGAGTAACCTCGGGGTCGAGGGCTTCCGCCACCTGCTCTTTCTCAATAGATGCCTCGTGGTGAAGCACAAGTGTCAACCTCAGCACTTCTTATCACGATCCTCGCTGCCATGACACAGCAGAATTATCACATTTTAAAATGTGTCATGGACGCCTGATTTATTTATACATTATGTTTTTTTAATCTTTAGCAGACACCTGATTCTATTAGCGTACCGTTTGTTTAAAAGTTAAAGGTGATGCGTGTTTGAACTCTGACTTTCCGCCAGAATTATTAATTATTTTACTTGAACAATGCTAATTTTCTAAAAATGCAAAATAGAGGTACAAAACATTGGTCAAGAAGTTAATGCATTTGTTTAAAACCTGAAGGCCAGTTTGAAGCCCTTGACATTTGCCCGATAATCTTTCTGAGGGTAGGGCAGTGATTATATCAGTGTTTGATAATAGAGCTGTTATTTTTTGCATTATTGCACTACAAAGCCTCAAGGCTGTGACAGCCTCACCGATATAAAATCAATGTCTTACTTTATTTTAGGAATGCATCTTTTTATTGTGTGACATAACGTACACCAGAAGGACCCCTTCATCAGTAATAAAATGACTGAACAATAATCCAACCCCAGCCTGAGAGCACTTCTTGTAGTGACTGCTAGCCCAAAGGGCCAATAAGGGGAAAGGATTAGGCAGAGAGACATAGAAAAGAAAAAACACACAATCTAGCTACTCACAATATCAATTCAACCCCCTTGTTTTTTGTATCCTCCCGGTGGTAGACCTATGGACCGCCAGTAACAGTCACCTAACAGGAGCGGTAGCCCATAAACAGTATCTCTACTACTCTTCGTCACCCATATGATCCCAAGGCAATTTCTCTGAAGAGTAGTTAGCAGAGGCCACCTGTGAAAACACATGTTTCTTCCCAGCAAACACCATCTTCAGTCTCACTAGAAACGCCGCTGTCACTGTGGTACCCTTCACCATCAAGCTGTGCTTCATTTCCTCTAGATTCCTTTTTTGGTCAGTGTCTCTCAGGGAAAAAAGGAAGATGGAACCCATCACCTTTTCCTCATTACTTCTTGCCCCTAGTATCTTTTCTCTCTAGTCCACAGACATCAGGGTAACCATCACTGTGCCACATTTTGTATTGTTGTCTCTATGTTGTTTCTGGGGTAGTCTGAACAAACTACCACCGCTCTTCCCATAAAAGTTTATCTCCTCGATTTCCATATTCAGTACTTCTCCCAGCAACGTGGACTGTTCATAATGCAATGTGTTGGACCGCACCATCGTTGGAGTACCCAGCACTCTCAACTGAGTTACTCTAGACTAGAGAGATCATCCAGCGATGGAGCTCCACCAATCCCACTGTTTCTGAAAGCTTCCAGCTCTCTCACTGCATCTGACGTTTTCTAACGCTAGCCCTTGAGCTTATGTAGTCCTCTCTGATTCGTTTAGTTCCTCCTCTGTGCTTGCCACTCATTGGATCAATCCCCTAGCTTATACCCCCCTCTTTTACTTCACATTCGATGTTTTCAGTCCCCTCCAAGCGCATTGCAACAATGGACTGTACCAAGGTTCTCTTGCCTGGTGTAACCTTCAGTTCATCTTTGCCCTCTGTGTGTTGCTCACTGTTACGATTACCCCTCGGCCTGCTCCTGGGGCTTAAATATGTTCCTCTTTCTTTGCCTCTTGTCAGCCATGGCTCTCAGATTGTGGAGGTAAAGTAGTGCTGTAGGAATTAAGGCACAACCGTATTCGTTTAGTCATATACAGAGGCCTGTTAACACAGCAATGCCTTCGAGGCTGGTGTCACCCCACCTGCAGCCCACATGGGTTGCCACCAGCAGCCATCAGCCTCCCCCTCTGTAAAAGTGCTATCTCATAGATAGACCAGGAAGCAGATGGCTCAGAGGCCTCAATGTAGCTGCTTTTGGATAAGCTACGTTGAAAGCATCCGCCTGGGCACTAGCACTTACGACAACTCAGTTGTTACTCTGATACTCCAAAGGTCCAAGGGAGACCTAAAAGGTGGAAGACTGATGCTGTGCACACGAGACCCCACTATCTTGGGCTCTAGCCATTCTCATCTCCTATTACTTTATTTTAAATTGTCGGAGACACAAATAATGGATTTTTAGAATTTGGTGGGTGTGGTGCATATGCCAAAAGTTGACTGGTGGCCAGTTCGCCTATTGTGTATACTATACACTCGGCATAGGACGGATGGGACTCAACCGAACACTAGATGACCATCTTAAAATGTCTGCACTGACTTCATTGAAGCCCAGGAGCACCTCATTCCCTCTCCCCTTGGTCTGCATGGACTTCTTGTGGCCCTGCAGTTCACATCCCTTCTCCCCTCTTTCTAGGTGGTGTCCATAGCAGCTGTGCATCAACTCAATATCACAGCAGCAAATAATGGCAACAGCGTAATGAACTCATTTTTAGTGAGGGTTGAAACTGATGCAGTGGAGAAACACATTTTATGGTCATGTAAAATTAGAATAGTTGCAGCTGTACAGTTGTGTTGCCTATACGCTGGCAGTCCGCCCTCAAGAGCATTGTAACAGAGCCCCACCAGAAATTCTGGTTATTCTGACAATCTGACGTATGGTGCTGCAGCGACATTACACATCAACACATCTTTAGAGTACTCAGAAATTCAAACTGCTCATTTGCTACTACCACACAGGCACAATCTGCCTGTTAGCGTTGAGTACATCAAATCAGTGTGAGAGATAGCTTTCTGGTGGGTGGGTGCTACTTTTCTTCACTTCTCTGGCATGTTCCTGGGTTTGTCTGGAGGCTAGCTACAGCCAGGTAAGGCACCTTAAATGTTTCTACAGTACTTATTTGTTACAAGCATCTTTCTTCCATTATCTCCTACAGTCGAATGTTTCCTGCCTTGACAGTAAGTGGTATTGTTACACTGTGCCATCCTGTATCTCAGAAAGTCCAGTCCATATCTTCTACCAACCATCATGCTGGTAACTAGTGCCTCTCTTCTCTTTAATCCCACACACCATCACCCCCTTTAAGAATCAGTTATCCACTGCTTTCTTGCAATGTGACACAGAAAGGAGGACCATCTAGAAGGGGAGACGGTGATATTAACCTAATTGTCCTTCAGCCAGTTTTGCATGGTTTGGGTCAGGTAGTGTCAGAAAGAATGAAGGTGTGTAAAGCAAGTTAGTTGGTGAAGTGGTAGGTAAACAATGCCAAATATGTGGGTTGCACATATGTATAATTGTAACTGATGTGATGTCCCTTAGTCTTGGTCTTGTATGTCGTATGGCGATCATTAAGGACAATAGGAAGAGGCTAAAACAGATATCACTCAATGCCATGTTTATTGGACGATACCGGTGATAGTATCCTCTGGTAGGCTTCTCTGGGTTGGTGAAGGATATCTGACCCATCTAAATAACAGTGTTTTTGAGGAGTGAGGTAATCTTGCATGATGCTTGCATAAAGACAGTCTTCATGGGAGCTATTATATGAACCACAGAGAAAATCCGTATGTAAAAAAGGCCCCTCCACCCACATCATTGTAGCTCAAGGGAAGATCTTTGAGTGTTTTTGAAGGGGTGAAGGGGTATATCTTGGGTAATGCTTTGATGCTGCTTTATGTGTCTTATTGCTATGCAAGACACCAGCATGTATGTCTTTCTGGTTCCCTCAATCTGTGTGGCTTATTTCTGTCAAGGGGCCACAGTCATCTATGCTCCGTAAGTGGTCTGTCATCAACGATGCTACTGGGTTCATACACTGACTCAGACTGCATAGAAGTAGTTTCTCTGAATGGACGTCATAAAAGGCCTCACACCCAACAATGTCCCTTTGTTGGAAAGTGGATTATCAGTAGTGATAAGTAGTGATTTACCACTACTACTAATGCCACAAACGCAATAAAAAGGGTCAGTCAAGGTCTCAATAAATTATTCCCTCGCTCAAACCTTGGTAGCTGGCAACAAGCAGGCAGCCGTAACTTATGGGACAGGTGTGTAAAGCATTTAAAACACCAATACATTAAATAAGTAAGACACAACACCCAATAAAAATCCAGCTCCAATTTATAAACATAGATTATATTTTTATGGACAAATAGACATCAAACTGTCAAAATTCAAATGTAGGGAAACGGAGATATGAATTTTTAAAGAACAAACACTTTCTAGTGGACAAACACTTTCTAGTGCACAAACATATAGCTCCACTTTGGGGCATCTGGTCGTGCTTGAACGGGACAAAGTCAAAGTTTGAGGACGACCATAATGGAGCCCAGGTCAGATACAGTAAGCAGGAGGTTCAGTCAAAGTTTACCTTCGGGACTTAGAAACTTTTCTGGAGGATTTTCTCTCAATGTTGAGCAGTCCTCTCAAGCAGGCCGATTTCAGTGCAACGTCGCCGGATTGTTTCTCCGCGAGGCCCCAATCAAATCCTAGAAGTCTGGAGCTTTCAGTGGGACAAACCTGAAATCCAGGCCAGGTTGTGGTTGAAAATAGCCAGCTTGACTCTCGACGTTGAGTCGGTCACTTTATGGCGCTTATTCCAAAAGTTGCTCCAAACTTCTCGGAACTTCTGGAACTTCTTCCTTTAGTTCCTCTTGAGGGTTCAAAGTGTCAAAAATACACAACCAAGGGTCTGGAATCTCCTAGATGGCCCTTGGGATGTCTGGACTACAATTGTCACAATGCACCTGACCAAATCCTTAAAAATCCACTGGGCGCACTCCAGGATGGGGACTCTTGGTGGAGATGATACATATGGGCTTTTATTAACCTGTAGCTTGCAGGAAGTCCACTACTTAATCCTTCTTAAAGCAAGGCAAGGTCCTTGTGGCTGTAGTACCAGATTGTGCAGCAGGTGCAGTATTTCATAGTCCAGTCCTTTGGGTGCAGATCCAGATTCCAGCAGCTTCCACGTTTCAGGCAGCTGATCTGTGGAGCTATGCAGCTCTTCTCTATCCGGTTTTCCTGGGCGTTAAGCTGGGGTCACCCCCGACCAATTAGATGTAGTGTGCCACCCAGGTGTATGACCACTTACTTCAAAGTGTGGCATATTCTTGTCCCAGAAAGCACTATTCTCTCAAAATCCAAAATGGATAAAGTCTCTCCAGAGCAGTTGGCTCATGTTACCCCAAACTACTGGTGTGGATAATTTTCTTAAACACTCCCCTTTCATCCCTACCCCTAATTTAATTACAGGGGCTCCTGTGTGGCAATACTCTGGGGTCAGCCTGTGCTGTTCTAAAGTGTCATTGTCCCTTTGAAGACCAGTGTGTCTACCCCTCACCCCTTCCTGCCATCTGCTCTGCAGCTTATACTTCTACACCCACAGGAAACCCGTTGTCTCTCTAGCAGGACTTTTCACAACTTATTAGAGCAGCCTAGCCAGCCTGGCCAATCACCAGAGAGCAACTGAAAGACTGGATTTTGGCTCACAGAAAAGAAAGTGTATTAACTTATTTTCTGTCATAGTTATTATAAATCTAACTGTGGCAAGTTGTTGGAATTACCATAACTATTAATTTTATACCTTGAAGTAGATTTTAATTGGCTCCTATCAATATTTATACTTAAATAAAATTTCTTAATGTTAGTTTATGGAGCCATTCACTACAATGGTGGAAAACTGAATTGCCAGTTTGTTCCTACCCAGGGCTTATAAAACATATTTCTATAATGTCTCTGCTTATAGTTACAAGGCACCCTACTCCTGGGGCACATAGGGGAGAACTTTTTGGTGACTTATATGTAAAAATAAGGTAGTTTGAGACTTTGGAAGTACCTTTAAAATCAAAGTCAAATTTGCATATACATTTAAGGTAAAGGCAGCCTGAAAGGTAGTGCTGCCTTTAAAATGACAGCAGGCACCACAGTAGTGCACACTTAAGTACATTAAGTCTACTGGGCCTCTAAAGCTACACACCCTAATATATAATAGGGACTTGCAGCTAGGCTGTCAGTACCAATTATAATTACACCTCATTTGCATATCCTTATAATCAAAGCATTGGCCATGGGCCTGCTAAGCATAGCCCAGGCCACACTCTGAGTCAGTTACGACCAGTACCAAGCAACACATGTGTGTAATCAGTGCAAAAAGGATAACTTTCTCAAATCCTCCATGGAGTTGCTCCATTTGACCCCTGGCACCTCAGGCAACACATGGTATCTGGTGGCTCCCCAGCATATGGGTGCCGTTTCTGTAAAGAGTGGGCCTTCCTCGGACATGATGGTGCCTGCGACTGGCTTCATTTTGGCTTGTGAATAATGGTGTATATTTGTGGCATTTTGTGGGCATCCTTGGCATGATGGTACCTACCCTATGATGCACATGAAGAAAGCCGGTGCACACCTGTTAGTCAGTTTTCTCTTGTTTATCTTTTTTTTCCTTTTTTTGCGTGCAGTCTGAGACCGTGCCTCGCCTCATTGCACGGATTATGATTAGAATCAACAAAATGCAGCATAACTATGCTGCATACTCATTCGCAAAATCTGAGCAAAATCTGCGCAACGGACCCCTCTTGCTGAGTGTGGAGAACGTGAAGCTGTTGAAGCTTGAAATACTCGTGTGAACACGCTTCCCCTGACGAAGGGCAATTAAAGATGCCCAAAATGCATTGGGAATAAGATTTTTGCTGCAATTCATGAATCAAATGTCCTGATGCAACGAAGTAAGAGGCCTGGATTGGCACAACTATTTTGTGTGAAGCGTATGGATATTTGAACAGCTTTATCGTGATTAATCAAGTCAAGTTGGATAACGTGAATATTTCAAAATAAAACGAAGTAAAAGCTGAAAAGTTTGCAACGTATTTTTCTGAAGCAGTGCGAATGGGTATGCAGCATAGTTATGATGCATTTTGTTGATATCTACCCTATGATGCCTGTATTTGTCATACAGTGGGCATGTTTTTCAAAGTCTTGGCTGTCCCTCAATATTGGGGTAAATCTTTGGCATCTCGTGTACATTTCTGGCAGACGGTGGTGATTCATTGGCTTGTAATGCAAATGCTTTCATGTGTGGCAGTAGCACAAATGGATGTTGAATGAAATTGGCATTCCAATAAATGTTTGAAGAACAAAAATATATCTGATAAGAAAACGCACATTTTGGAACAGAAACAAGAAAAATAAATGTTTTGTTTGGGATAAATTTAGCTTGTTTGTAACCAATACAAAGCTTGTGTTTGATAGCAAAATGTGAGTGTTTGTTGTTGTTTAGAGACAAAACTATTGAGTTTCCAAAATATTACTTAAAGTTGATACTTGAGTTATAATTCATGTTGTGCTCCGAAGACTTATTGCTTATGTTGATTTATTTGCACCAAAGAACCCATGGAGCTATCGTTTTCTCATCACTGATATAGAGGCGTCCCACCTTCAGTACTGATAAAGCTTTTTATGACATTATTACTACTGCTCTCTGGGCTCCACGCATAAAAAATTGCTGTAACTTGTCTGCGCTCTGGAACTGTAAGATTTTTGTGACTCGAATGGCTATACCACTGTATGAGCCTTATTTTTTCCACCATGCCCTTCCAAGTAGATTCTCTGTCATATCATGACTGAGAAATTACTTGGCAAGGGAATTGTGAAAAGAATGAGGGAAAAGGACTGTTTAGGTGACGGAATATGTACTTTGAAGAATGATAGGTCACGTGAAATTGCAGACTCAGATTGTTTTAAACTACTTTTAATACATCTGTCCTTTTAGAAAATTTTCCTGAAAATGCCCCCGTTTACCACCATTATTTTATTAACATATTTAATGAGAGCCGTTTGATGCTAAGAATTTTTTTTAGCCAATTCCGAAGCAAAATGTACACTTTGGCACATTTCTTTCAAACATTTCAAATGACGGGTCCCCCCACCCCCAAATCTCATTACTACAAAAGGACTATTTGCACCTCACTTTGTTCTGCGTTAACCAACCCGCCAGCACTCCTACGTTCAACCACCGCCAACAAGACTTTCTTTTTTTTTTTTTTGCTTTTTTTTTTTTCCAAAACCTTTATTTTGCAAATCAGTGACACAGCTATTCAGCCGACAACCCGGAGGTACGGCAGCTTTAGAAACACAACATATATGAGTGCCCACATTTCACTGACAGGATATGCAAAGGTTCCATTTTAAATAAACACAAATCCAAACCAAAACACAAGCACAACAAGACTTTCTTAATGTTGCAATGCCCTGCAGCAAGTTTATTTATTCATAACTTCAGCCCAGAAGTATGGGTGCCAGTCTTGAGAGCCTCTTTATTGGTCTGATTGTGTATCCTTTAAGGTCACCATACAAGCTGTGCTTAAAGCATTACAAAGGGATTCGTGTCATGGAACTGCTCTGCTGTTCTGACCCAGTTAAATCACTGAACCTCCAGAGATGCTGCCACACGCTTATGCCTGTGCCCTTTGTTCGTCAATATAAGGCGCACAGAGTCACACATTTAAAAACAAGGGCCTGACTATGTTCCTCTTTTCTTTTGTTAGTTGAACACGAGACAGCCAGAGGTTTGCCTCTTCCCTGTTATGTCAACTGATGAGAGTCATGTGTCCCCCACATGTGACTTTCTTTCTCCATGCACCACATGGTCAATACAGCAGTCAGAAGATTCCTTTTCCACCTGCTACCACACATTAAGTGTGTCCCCCTTTTAACACAATTGTCAGTTTTTGATTGTGATTTAAAGCCTTCCCCATAATCCTCCAGTGCATAGTTGTTTACCAAGTGACTCTGGTACTGCTGGCCCAATTTGATGAGAGCCCAGATAAAGTAAATCTGAGCTTTGAAGTGTTATACATGTGTAATTAATGTGCCTAACATTTCGGTGTACCTTCAAAATATTTGTTTATTCATTTAGACGAAATGAAGGGGTATACATTTAACATACTTGATGAAATGACTCTTGAACCCATGCCATACATCCAGCCTGGCCAGACTCACAATAATACAACCATGGCTACTGACAGAGATCAGAACTTGGCTTTCTTCAACCAACTCTCCGACTCCCACTTTATGAAACTGGTCAAGGATACAGCCCACCGGCCTGCTGTCAGACCCCTGTCACTCTCCAACCTTCAAGGACACCCTACTTTCTGTAAATGCTGCCAAGGTAGCAAGAACCCTTATCACTCTCCAACACCAGGCACCTAAAACCCCAACCTCAAGATCTCTGACATTAGAGCACCCATCAAGCAGAAGAACCGTTATCAAGCAAACTCTGCCTTTGCTCAGATCTGCAACATATACGGGACAGAAACAACTTACTTTCACAACACACCAGGGTAGGCACCAAATCCACTGTGTTTCCAACCTAGGGAGATCTGGAGGCTACCGCAACAGAAATAGGACTTAAATGGGAGTTGCCACACAAATCTACTACTAACCCTGCCCAGTGCCAATGTCACAGGGCACAACCACTCCTTCCAACTGAGGCTAGAGGAACTTGACTTACAAGAAACCTTCCTAGAATAGATATATGTTTACCTCTGTAACTGATGTATCATCTCTTGCATCCCTGTTTATATCATGTCCTTTCAAAACCTAGTCTGGGGTACATCAAGGCTTGATCATCTCACTTCAATGGCTAGCTTGGACAGCTATAAAAACGTATCAAGTCCTCGAACCTGATCTTCCGTCACTATTCTGGTTACGGTCGACCACCAAGTGGTTTCCCCGAAGATCAGGACTTCTGAGTTTTCTCTGTTGAGTTTGAAAGAAGTCAAACTCATCTTGCTGGCAACCAAAGTAATACAATCCTTGAAATGAGTTAGATTGACACCCTCTCCTCCACGTTAACTAATGATTAGTTCGGTTTCATTGGGTGCTGAGACATTTTGTTGGTGTCCAGTGACAGTCAGAAGTTACTAGTCCTCATATGTAGCAGTTGAATAGTATAACAATTGACTGAGTAGTCCATACTTGCACTTACCTTTTAAGGTAACAAGGTCTCCCATTCCTAAAAGGTTGCCTCTGCATTTGTAGGATATTACAAACTCCTTGACTTAAGAGCTACCAACTCGGGCCGTACTGCACTCAGAACAAGAGATGCTTGCGTTCCTGCAAGCCTAAGAGTAGACTGTGGAAGTGATTTGTAGTATGCATTTCCCATCTAACATGCACCCAGCTCCAATGGCTTCCTAGTAGACCTCATTAATAAGCAGGTCGCCTCTTGATTTCCCACCTTTAAAATGTGTTCAATGAGATCATGCAAATTTGTTCTCTTCTTTAGGACCTCCAGAGTGCCACCATATAAATTATACTAAAACCAGGGCTACTTCCTGACTGCTGTGCCTCTGATCGCCCCCCATCTTACTTATGAACAGAGAGGCTAACATTTTGGCAAAGGTACTGACAAATAGACTGATTGAGGTCATTAGCTGGATGGAGCAGACATCAGAGGTGATTACAGATTGCTTTGTCCCACACCCATGAATTTCCTGGCCCTAGTACTCTGATACTGGTTGATTTCAAAATAAATTCCTGAGGTGGGGATTCTTTCAGCAGGTCATGAGGATAAATAATTTGGACCCGACCTTTCTGGGATATTTCCATGTGCAATGCAGTGCCCCCCCCACCCTTGGCTTTGGCCCCTTTGAATGGTCCCTTATCTAACCTGTTCCCAATTAAGTGGGACCCATGCTTGTTTCTCTGGTGATTGAACCTCTAACCGAACCTGGATAAGTAGAGATGGCCTGACACAGGGATACCAATGGAAAGCTGAACTTGAGGGCCAATGTTGCTCTATGCATATGACACGTACCTCTTCCTCTGTTACCCATGATGGACAGGTCAGAGCCTGATGTAGTTTCTGGACCTACATGGGGAAATCTCTGGTCTACTAGGACTGGTCGTCATTGTCCTTGTACGTGGCGGGGAAAGGGCAACTTGTTGGCAATCCCGCCATGCACCTTCAACCCTGAAGTTTTAAATATCTGGTAATGTGTCCCTCCATTGAGCTGGAACTATAATAGGAATTTAACATCATGCCCGTTTTGGATGGCCTATGGGGTGCTGGTGATTCCTGCGTTTGTTATGCCGCCCCACAACAGCCACTGACTCTGTGAATTCAGAACCAACATCAAGGAGCTGCATGCAAAGTGCGAGGCATACGTGTAGAAGCATGCTGTTTTTCTATTGCCAGTGGAGCTCCTTCACTTGTAAATACCACAATGTTCCTCTTAAATTAATACTCAAAAGGAATATTTCCGATTCCAGGTTTTCCCAAAGTTGCACTGACAGGTAAGGGGTTACAGTTGGTGTCAAGGGACATGCAAGAGTTTTTGTAAAGTAGCACTATCAGGCATATTAAGGCATTCTCATGCACCTATACCAAAAGAGAGTGTGAAAATGCTTATCAATGCCCTGTATGAAATGAGTCAAAGGCGGTGAAAGTGACGTTATTGGCGCATCGCTCTACTAAGGATGATTTTTTGACCGGTTTGTCTCCCCTAGAGCTGATGAGAGGAAGGAAGTCAGTGACAAGACTGGTTTCACATTGGCTTAGGAAAAGTTTTCTTGATAGTGCAGGAGGCTGTGGCAAGGGTCGTTGAAAAGAATGAGTAAAGAAGATTCAGTTGATGTGTAAATGACAGGTGATGGATCCTGGAGTCTAGATTAAGTTGGCAAGATGGCAAAGTGGATCATCAAAGTTTTCTCAACTCCACAAAGTGAAGGAAGTATGGAGTACGTTCATTATAAGTTGTAGTGCCCAAGAGTGAAATTAGTGATACGTAGACTTGTATGAGAAGAGAGTGTGGGTGTGTGTAGACTTGTATGAGAAGAGAGTGTGTCTGTGTGTGTGTGTGCATGTGTGTGTGTGTGTGTGTGTGTATATATATATATATATGGATGTACCAAGTCGTCCTTATGGGGGGAACGGCTTGTAGCTGGTGCGGGCGGCGAGAAAAGGACTTGTCCTCGCAAAAATTATTCAACACAACTTTTGAAAATACGCCGCACTCCTTTTGGAAATAATCAACTCGTTTTTAATGACTTCTCTTCTCTCCTCCTATGCGTTTCGAGCTGCACACAGCTCTTGATCACGGTAGTAATACAAGTCCGTTTTTTGTTTCACCAAATTTATACCAAGTTGTCACAGTCGCCCTTAATGAGGCATTGTGGGCTTGGTAGTTATTAAACTTTACATGCGTTGCATGCTTCATATCGTTCCTCTGCCAAACCATTTGGGGCTTTGTGTACGACACCAGTGTTATGTAAAAATTGTGAGAAATGTTATGGATGGCCTATGTGGCCATATCAATTATGAGTGAGCTCTATAGTGAATCAATTATTCACAAAAGGTGACTGCGTATTGCATGAATGCTAATATACGCTTGTCATCGGGCTCATAGGTACTGGGTAGTACCAATCAAGTGAATCTCCGTGCAGTAATGGCTGAGTGCCAGTTGTCACATAGTTACATCTGGTGTCACTCACCGAGTCCCCCAGTCAACAGAGAAACGAGAAAATGTTCATATCCTTCCTATAATACTTTCAAATTTACTCATACTCAACGAATTGCTAAATTGTGTTCATATTTACAGTGATATTAAAATTGGAGAGTGAAGTCCAAGAGAGAAAACAACGCAAATTCAGGCGGGACGAGTCTGACTATGAGAATGGAACCATCCTCACATTCGCTAAAAGATTCGAAACCCTAAAACAACAGTTTGATAGCAAAAAAGTGACCATACGAGAATCACCACATACAACGCCAAGTGAGACAGAATCAGACATAAGCGATAATGAACATCGAGCCACTGCGATAAAAAAGTTTTCTTTTTTTAGAGGAAATGAATATCCTATATCAGGATCAACAAAATCCAAAGGCAAGAGGAAGAGGACAGGGCAGAGGTCGAACCAGAGGACGAGGCAGAGGCCAATATGTAAATCGAGACAACACCGAAAAACCAGAAGAGACCGAAAAACAAAGGTATCAGCGTCGCAATCGGACAGCAATGAGAAAATGAACATCACTACTGAAAATGATAAGGAACCCAATTTGATAATCAACTTGTCTCACCATGAGTTATCTCAAGCAGAGTGTAGTTTACTGAACAAAGGACTAACGTTTTGTCCTGAAAAACAACAAGATGCAGTAGAAACCAAAATAGATATGTAAAAGTATATCCGTAAACTGAAACTTAAGAAGTTTTTTGAAAAAATGGCTTTTAATTCTGGCCAAACTGCAGCTGGAGAAGACATCAATATTGCTGCACAGACTCAAGGATATACTATTGCAGAAATAACGAGTTTAAGAACAGCTTATAAATTGGCTCATGAGACTGATGAGACTGAATTAACTGATACACAGTACTAGAGGAAATGGGTATCCAAATAGACATTCACCCGCAAACAAAATTCAAAAAGAAATCCAAATTCTGTCCAGCACTCTATCCCGGTAACCAGTAGCGGTCCGTGGAGGGAGTTCGGTGGGGCAGTGAGGCGGGGCAGGGAAATGTAAACACCGGAATATGGATGAACGGAGGTAAGTACACATTTAAATAAGTAAAACGAATTCCTTTGCGCACGCTGCATCGCAAAATGTACCATTGTATTTCTTTTCCTGCATTTTAACCTTCCTATGTATCCCAAATATGTTATGAAATTATTCAAAAGTGCTATATGTGAAAAGTGCAATGTGCTAAAATTGTATAAATTAGATCATCTGTGTGTTATGTTTTTTAAAAATATTTTTTGATAATTCTTATTCTTTTATAGTTTAAGTTGTATTATTATTTTCCTCATTCCGATGTGCACCTTGATCTTTTTCCTTCCATATCGATACCCTTAATCAAGGAACTGGGTTTGAATGCAATAGTAGATATAAATATTGTATATCCACAAGCTGCCTTATGTTTTGTGTTTCCGCAACAAACAGGAGTCCATTTGAGGTGAGGCCACACGAATTTAGTAAAGCTCACTTTTCTTTATTGAGTGCTCGCCAGCAGGCACCATATCAGGAAACAAAACATCATAAAATCTTCCGCCAGAGGCGTTTCAGGGATAACCTTTCTTCAGTGGCGTGGTAAAGATGAAAGCGCTGCTGCGCACAGTCAATTTAAACACCTGCCACGGTGGGCGTGGTCCAGTGGCCTTCTGGGTGTTGTAGTGCGCACAATATTTACCAAGTGGATGCGCTGTCATCTTTAAATAAAACCATTCTACTGATGTGCAAAGTCCTGAAGGGAACCTGCCCCGCTTCATAGCAGTCAATAGGAGCTGAAGCGCACACCAACCTGCACCGGTATCAGCTTCACATCGTCCCGTTTCAACCACACCCAGTGGTGTAGTCACGGATCCGCTGTTAAGGCGGCGGGCCTCTCCTCACGACCGGGACTGGCCGTCAACAAATCCACAACAAACAGGAGCCCATTTGAGGTGAGGCCTCACGAATTTAGTAAAGCTCACTTTTCTTTATTGAGTGCTCGCCAGCAGGCACCATATCAGGAAACAAAACATCTTAAAATCTTCCGCCAGATGCGTTTCAGGAATAGCCTTTCTTAAGTGGCGTGGTAAAGATGAAAGCGCTGCCGCGCACAGTCAATTTAAACACCTGCTACAGTGGGTGTGGTCCAGTGGCCTTCTGGGTGTTGTAGTGTGCACAATATTCACCAAGTGGATGCGCTGTCATCTTTAAATAACACCATTCTACTGATGTGCAAAGCCCTGAAGGGAACCTGCCCCGCTTCATAGCAGTCAATAGGAGCTGAAGCACACACCAACCTGCACCGGTGTCAGCTTCACATCGTCCCGTTTAAACCGCACCCAGTGGTGTAGTTACGGATCTGCTGTTAAGGCGGCGGGCCTCTCCTCACGAACGGGACCGGCCGTCAACAAATCCACAACAAACAGGAGCCCATTTGAGGTGAGGCCGCACGAATTTAGTAAAGCTCACTTTTCTTTATTGAGTGCTCGCCAGCAGGCACCATATCAGGAAACAAAACATCATAAAATCTTCCGCCAGACGCGTTTCAGGGATAACCATTCTTCAGTGGCGTGGTAAAGATGAAAGCGCTGCCGTTGCAGTGGGTTTGGTCCAGTGGCCTTCTGGGTGTTGTAGTGCGCACAATATTCACCAAGTGGATGCGCTGTCATCTTTAAATAATCTTTATATATAAATCCACCCTGTGGGGGATCGGCTCGGTCCTCATAGCGTGGGTTATCTTTGTCAGAAGAAGACAAACACTATCTTTGTGAGGACCAGTGCATCAGGAGGACGTGTCCCCATTATGTACTTTTGAGTGAGTGTATTAAAAAACTAAAAGTGCAGTTATATTTGCGTTGTTCTGCTTTATAACCTACCCTCCTATCAAAGCGCACATGGAGTTAGACTAGTAAATACACATTTCATTACGGTCAATAACTGGTCCTCAGAAAATTAGTCGGTTTTTTTTTGTGTGTGCGCGCGCGTGCGTGTGTGCGTGCGTGTGTGTGTAACAATGTCCTAATTGAGACTATGAAGTAGCACAGTGGTTAGCATTGTGTGAGAGGATTGTTGTGTGTATTTAAGTCATAGGTTTCTTTAGAATGAGGATGACAGGGACTCTGTGGTCCTGTTCTCTGCTTAATGACCTCTGTTTGGTCAGCTGCTAAATTGATACTCTCTAATAAATTATCACGTGAAGCCAGCTGCTTGTCATGTGTGGTGTCTCCCGCTGCCCTGCTACATCATGCCAATAGAATAAGAAAATCGACATTGAAATGTCTTGGCTTTCATTTTAAGTTTGAGATTCCATAAAAGCTCTTACGAACAATGGCAAAGCGACAATTTTCTGATCTCGCTGGAAACAAAGGGATCCGGGTGGACTAAATCTGTGTGTGTGTTTATTTTGGTCTCCTATGGATCTAGACTGACAATCATGTTGTGTTGACTGATGATGTACTGTAGTTTAGTTTCAATTATATAGTGCTTGGTACCCTTGGTGAGTCACAGAAGTGTTTTTGTTGGATGGATAGCACACTACTCTGTAAGTTGGGCTTGGCTGGATGAGTGTGGCTTTGTAGTGGATCCTACGTGGAAAGTGTTTTGATCTTGTACCTCGATGATCGGAGTGGATTTCTTATTTTGCCACATGTGTGAGGTGTAATAGCTGGAACACTTAAGCTTACGTAGAATTGCTGCTTATCGATGGAAAGATGTGAGTTGGGAGGAGTGGGTTGCAAGTGGTGCACAAGGCATGTGTTTCAGTGTTTTTTAATGTTGAGCAGGTTTCTCTTAAAAAGCCGCTGCTTTCATGCAGCTGCGCATGTGTGTGGGTGAGGCAAAAGCGAGTGAGAGACAGCATCTTGCCCCCTTGGGCCTACTATTCTTGTGTGGGAGACTGGCTTTGCTTCTTGGTAGGGTACACGTTTGAATCGTCTGATGGTAATGCCTGCCTTCTTGTGGGAGAGATTTGCTCTGCTTCTTGGTTAAGTATGATCTTGAATCATCTGTGTGAGAAGGGCCAGCTTCACTGCTTACCTTAATTTATTGTGCTCTCTGATACTTCTTGACATTTCTGGAAGAACTCTCCACAAATTCGCTTCCTGTGTACATAAGAGGGTTCCACTGAGAAACTTCTTTAGGGCGATGATGTAAACAGACAAATCCAGATTATTGCACAACATGCTGTGATCTGAGACTTGGGGGCATATTTACAAGACCCTATTGATGGAGCAAGGTTTTACATCTAAAGAAACTTGCTCGTATGCAATCCTCTCGAATAACATGTAATACTGTAACCAACCTATCCGTGAGTACTAACAGTGCACCACATTTTACATAATCCTACTTAGGGGAAGCATTTCTATGTGCTGTCTTTAAGAAGTAACCCGAGTGTTCTAAAAATGGCCGCTTAAAACGCAGGAACTCTTCTGCGCATGCGTCTACCACATCACGTGGTGTGACGTTCTTCTGTCGCTTGGGGGGAAACTTTACAGCTGCGCAGTAGCTTCTAAAATGGCCGCTTTAAAATAAAACACTAATGCACATGCCAAGCTGAAACTAACCTATGCACGTACCACTAAGCTATTAATGCAAAAGATTTATTAAATAAATGGGGTTAGAGTAGAAGTAAGTATTATACAGTGAATTCATTTAAGTTTGTATTCTAACGTGTTCTTCTTTGACTTTATTAATAGTTCCCATTTGGGCCTTGGAGGGTGACCGCGTCTCTGTTTCCATGTGACTTCTACACATGCGCAGAATATCTACTTGACCTGAACAAGTGAACTAATTTTGATTGACTGCCAAACTAGAGTTCAGCAAGGACATGCAAACCTAACTTTCTGAACCCTACAAGAGGAAATTAAAGCAACATTGTACAACAAATTTATCGATCATAATATGAAATGCTTGTGGGAATAAAGCTTGTGGGTATTGAAATTAAGGGGAGAAGAATTAGACAATAGCCTAAAGAAAAGTATTGCACTCGGTATGGTGTGATGTCCTCACCCCACTACTTGGCCCAATCAAATTGCGGGTGAACATGGAATTGAAACATTTGGGGGTGGTTCATACACTTGAATTTGGTATCACAGAGGTAAGTTCTAGTTAGTTAGACACACTTGATGCTGAGATGCTGCTGCTATGCTGAGATGCTGCCCGATTTTGCTGCAATCTGACTGAAGAATCCAACACTAGGGAAAATTTGTGGAACAACCGAGTAGGCACATCTAGGGAAGGGTCCGGATGTGCCCGAGCTGGAGAGAGTAGCACCAGAGAGGGGTGTAATGCTGGCGTTGCACTAGAAGAGGTCACCTTCCCTGTCCTGAGCCGATCCTGAATCTTTGACACTCTGATGTCGAGGTCCTCACACCATTCTAGGTAAATATATCTGTAGGGTAAATGCTCCGTACTTGATCTCTGTCCTTTCTCTCCTCAGGTGCTGTCATTGCAAGAATTTATTAATGCAACTGATTATAAGCTAACTGTACTATTTTCCTGATGGAGATTTTCTGGTCTATTCATGTGTATTTGATTTGACTCACAAAATCATTAATTCAGATAAACTTCTTCAGAGTCTGTGATTCTTTTAAATAAAAGTAAATGCATTTATTGTATTTCCTCCCTATTCTAATCTACTACTAGATCTTTATGACAGTGCATTTACTCAGGAGACAGGAATGGTAAGAATACTGGTGTAAAGGTTTCCTAGGGTAAAACAAAATTGATGTCCAGTGGATATTTACTAACTCATTGATGGTATGAATGTATATGGGCCCAAATGAGTGTTGTGTGTGTGACTGTGTAGAGCTGGTAAACTCCGCTGCATCACTATCGCCACCACAACATCACTTTCCACAACATTGTGGTGGCGATAGGGGCTTCACCTTATTTACAAGGTAGTGTTAAGTCACTTAACGTGGCTTAACGCTGCTTTGTAAATAAGGCACCCTTTCACGCTATACTTAGTGTGAAAGGGGAGGGCAATGGGTGTTGCTGTGAGCATTCCACCGCAACACCCATTGATTTTGACGCTGCCCCATATTTACGAGGTTGGCGTAAATATGGGTCCGAGCCCAAATTAAGACCAGGGAAAACCTGGTCTTACCCTGGCATAACGAAGAGAAATTTTTAATTTCTTCTCGTTTTTGCTGTTTCCATGTGTGCTGTGTTGTGCAGTACACATGGAAACAGCAAAACAACACTGAATGTTTATGTGCAGGAAGGTGTCCTATCCTACACATAAACAATAATTTAAAAAAAATGTATGTTTTGCAACTTCTATGTGTGCTGCATTTACCAGCACAGATAGAAGTTACAATACACCATTTAAAAGATTGTTCATGCAGGAAGGGACACCTTCCTGCACATAAACAATCACTCCCCTCAACGCAGGAACCATTGCACTATAGTGCAAGGGTGCCTGCGTTGGCGCTAGTCAGCTAAATTTAGAGCCATCGCAGGGGGAAACTCAGAGCTGCACCGTATTCTTGTAAATACGGTGCAGCACTGCGCTTCTAAGGTGAGGGAGCGTGTCGTTAGCCTACTAGGCTTAACGAGGCGCTTCGCGACTTTCTTTGTAAATATGCCCCTCGGAGTGGCCAATAGGAACCATGGAGAGTTTACAAGACACACTCGTGCCTCTGAAAAGGTTGTGGGTTAGAGGGAGAGACAGTCACATGGACATGCAACTGACTCAGTCCTACCACTTCTGAACTCTCAGAGGCCAAGCCTGTCACGAAAGCCCCTGGTGGTCTTCTGGTCAGTGTGCCTCTGAATGATTTCTTTTACTCCCCCCACACCCCTTCTCCCCCCCAAGCTCCTATCTATTCATGCCTTATGACTGCTCTTTGCGATCTGCCTGGCAATGTATCTGATCTGAACAATTATAAAGTGTTGAGATGATGTACTCCCGCCCTTCCCCCAGGGTATGCAGTGCCGCAACTTTCCTAGCATGCTATGAACCACAAGCATGATTTTCAAGCTAATAGTGACGACTTGTGTTGTTTCACATAGAGCTTAATACCCAGTATGATGAAACCTCATAACAGTAAATAAACCTGTGACCTGTTGGTTATACACACATTTTTTATCAGCTGCATTACCCACTGAGATACTTTACTAGTTTTCAATATGAAAGTTGACATGAGTGAAACTTCTCTTCCCCATCTAAAGAATTTGCTTCCATGCTTTGAAATATCTTAATGGCTCAATGACAGGGATAGACCACGGATTGTGTTGGTATTGCATTTATATAGAAAATAATACCCCTGACAACGCACCAAAGAGCATTAGAAAACAGGTAGCATGCATAGGTGTGGAAAAGTTGCTTAAATTCTTTTGTATAACTATGAGAACTTTTTGAAAAATGACAAAAAATTTAGTGAAATGGAAATCAGTCTCTCAGTACTATATTTTGTTGTGAAATGCATCCTTTCGTCCATTTTGGATGCAAGATGTGTTTCGCGCTAAAAAATTGTGCAAAAAAACATAAGTGCTACAAACAACAGCCGCTCTGGCTCTGGTCGTTCGCATTGTTTCCTGGCTCCAGCAATAGGTGTTTTTGCCGAACGGTCTTTAATTACGTGACCAGGTTTAATGGCATAATTTCAGGAATTTCGTGTAACAAACATAACGTGAAAGGCCAGAATGTGCCAATATAACGAAAAGTTCACCGGGGCCTTGTAGCGTGCTACACCATGGGGAGTACTTGATTGGAACAGTGTTGGATTGCAGTGTGGCCAATGTAGGATGTGTTATCCGTGGTGAGTAGCGGAATGCACTTCTCATGTTGCAGTAGTGTTGAAGGGGCATATTAACAAGCCAGGCGATAAAATTATCGCCGCTTAAAACGGCGATAATGGGCTTGATAATATGCTCTATGGAATTCCAATTGAAGCCCATGTTAGACGTCCTTCACATTTAACATGGGCTTCAATTGGAATTCCATAGAGCATATTATCAAGCCCATTATCGCCGTTTTAGCGGCAGTTTTCTTCTGCTAAAGCGACGATAATTTTATCGCCAAGCTTGATAATATGCCCCCAAGCGCTTATGACTGGAGAGGAATATAAATCAAGAGACAGGGCCGGCTTTAGCGCTGGTGGCGCCCTGTGCAATAATGTCTGTTAGCGCCCCCCCAATGACCACCTCTGCCACGGATTCCCTCACTAGCACCCTTTAACAGTGGCTCTCAAGTCTCCATAACCACTGTCTCTCAGATTCGTTTTATAGCGCCACTCATACCAGTGTAAGGTGTCAGAGCACTTTATACTACACACACATTGCACAGAGACAATCATATGTGTGTAAATCAGTGTATAGGAAATGTTACATCAGACAGTACTACAAGGTGTAGTGTAGGAGTGACATGTCATCTATACTGATAGGCAATATAGTTAAGTTCTTATTCAGGAAAGGCACAAATTCAGAAATTAAAACGCAACATCATTGTTAAGGGTTCTCTTTCATAATAAGAATTGTTTTCTACCCAAATGAACCCTTTTCACAAGATTAGGATAATGAAAGACTGGGCAAAAAACACATATAGCTCTAACCTTACCTCGCAGTTTGCAGCAGCTCTTGTGTGACAGTTAATAGCTCAATGTTCTATATTATTTTGACTTATAAACGACCAGCAACAAACAGAAGCAGTAACCCACTGACCTGTTTACAATATATGCACTTCGTTATCTGCATGATACAGGTTCTTAGCAGCAGGCATTTTAACCCTCTGCACTACCTTAGGATGAGTCAAAATTTCCACTAGACTAACCACCGGTCTTTTTCCAGGAAGACGATTAATCAGGGACTTTTCTTGACATTTTAATTGTTGTCTGAAAGTTGCTGGAGGCCAGAAATGTGGCAGCAGGTGCTTTCGAAATGATGATACACATTTTCAAAACTGATGCCCCCACCCCAAGTCAACGCCTGGTGCGGTTGCACCGATCGCACCACCCTAGAGCCGGCCCTGTCAAGAGAGATAGATGCATATGTCGTCTTCCCAACCCTGCTTGAGAAGCAAAAGGGTTTGAGTTTTTGGGTGGGTTTAACAATGGAAGCGCAATCTGCAGGAGTTCAGTGGTTACAGATAGCCAAGGTACTCACTCTATAGAGTCAACCACGGAGTGACAGATGAGCAGCGTACAAGAGTGCACTTGTTAAAGGTGGTTCGAGTATTAAATTGTATAGTATTGTAGTTTTTACTTAGTGCTCCATACCAATGGTATGTCAGCGAAGTGCATTATCAATGTTACACTGTCAGAAAATGCATGGTTGGTAGGGTGCTGTATTTATGTGATCATGCTTGGAGAGTATTTTGATAGCACCTAGCCTTGCGATGGAGAAGGGAGAAGGTGTAAGAGATAAGAGGAGCAACCATTGGAGTGCACCATTAAAGACAACCAGAGAATATGCTCTACAGGGTCCACACAGGAGCAGCTGGGTTGAAACAACACAGTGAGCATCTGTGGGAGTAACATACATTATTCTGATAATGCTTTGGAAGAAATATAATTATGAGGTAAAAAGAAGTGCAGAAGTTTGGAGTATGTTAGGTTGTAAAGGAAAGGGAAATTGCTGGTGTTCTCGACCTACTCCCTACCAGTACTAAACTAGGAAAATTAGCAAAAAGAAGCTCTTAATCGTTAACCACAATACCCTAGGAGGAGGTAATAAATAAGGTGTAGGTAGAACCAAGTAAGCCATGGGATACAACCACATACCAATATCCTCAAACTGAGACTGTAACATGTAGTTGCAGACCAGCGCATGGAGGGATGGAGGGTTGAGCCAGTAAGGAGGAGACGGAGGAAAGCTAGGATCATAATTCAGAAAAGGGTAAGAGAGACAAGCCTAGGAAAGCTAGATAGGTTTGGGTGGACAGTGAAGATAGATGAAGTTGGAGTTGTCACTGTTGAGATCGGTAACCAGACGAGTCTAAATAGGAAGAACAGAGAAGGGGAGCAAAAGGCTGAAAGGTGGATGGCAGCACCCAAGAGAGTCTTGTATGACTCAATGATCCTAGTGAGAAGACGTTGGTCTAGTGTAGCTGACCTGGAAATAATCCGGGACCAGATCAGTGTGACACAGGGAAGGTTTTGTGGAAAAGTGTAAATTCTATGTTAGCATAAGCAGCGGCGATTTTGACTGTCGCGTCCATTTAGTTTCTGTAGTGTTCATTTTACTCTCTGCTGTTCACCTTTTCACCCAGCCTGTGTCCTTAACTTTAGCTGATCTCTCTGACATGGTCAATCTGATGTACGTGCTGGGGCTGCAGCTGCCGGTGCACCTGGTCTCAGATGTTGTCAATTGATTGCTTATTGCCACCATAAACATTCCTTACTCCCCCTCCTCATCTCCTGACCACCTGGTCACCCATCTGCTCTTGTTTGCCTGTAGCTTTTTCCGTGCTTAAACCTGTTTCCTCCAGTGTTCCTTCCCATGCGATTGCACTGCAACAAACTGTATATAAGGGTGATGGTTTCTGTGTTCCATGTACTTCCTCCCACAACACTTTAGGGTGTTTAATAAACTTGGTTTGTTTTACTTCAACTCCAGTGCCGATCTCTCTTTGTTAGTCTTCGGACCCGTGGACGAGAGGGTGACCCTGCACCAGTGCGCCCTCACAGGGGTACATTACCACAATTGGCGCCCAGCACATGGGGCCCCATCGGAGACGCGGCCGTGCGAAGGAGTGGTCTCGACGGAAGATCGAAATTATCACTGAGAAAGCGCACTGCATGAGAAGACCCTTGTCTTTGCAGCCGACGTGAACTTTCCGGTTTTCCTGACTTGACCCTCCGGGTGGTGGCCGGTCTCGACTGGGGCTTCTTTGGCGACTTTGCAGTGACCATTAGGTCGACCAGAGATCGGCAGGTGGGAGTTGAAGACTTCTGTTTGGTAAGGCTGCTGATGCGGCACTCCTGATTGTTTGGTTTGGTTTTGGTATTCATTCTTTGCAAAGACTGAAGGCAGGTATTGTGGGGATTTTTCTCCTTCTGAAACTTGTTTGGATAAGTAATATTTTACATATACTTGTAAAAGCATGCCTGCTTTGAGCACACTTCGTAAGTGGTGCTGCTGTTGTAGTACTAGGACTGTTTTGGAATAAAGTCAGCCGGCTCCCCCAGAGGGGACCCCGAATAGAGATATGTACATAAAATATGGTATTTGTCCAATAATGTATGGCTCAGTGTGGAACAAATACACAAAGAAAGAGCCCGATCTACAGTGGCCAGTGAATGGGTCATTTGATTCTAAGAAGGTTCAGTACGTGGAACAGTGTTTGTTCAAAAGGAAGAGTAGACAGGATATGTTTGATTGTTTGTGTATGTGGGATAATGAAGTGCAAGAGAGAGCAAAGAAAGCGGAAGCTATAGCAAAGAAAGAACAGCGGAAAACGATATATCAGCAATGTGTTAAGTTAAGAGACAAGGAAGTGCAGGAAGGAATAGAAAAGAAAGATAGAGAACACCGATTGCAGATAAATGGCCAGTACCCTATTAGACGTCCTATCTATCCAATACTTGATGCGTTTCCTGACGATTGTATCATACTAGAGCAACCCCCGCCCCTGTTTAAATCTCCCGGTCTGAGTGCCCCTGAGGGTGGTGCTTCTGATGAGGAGATCTCCCCCTCAGAAGAGATGGATAAAGATCAGTGATCCATACGACAGACTCGTTCTACTCTGTCTAGCGCAGATAAAGATAAATTAAAGAGCAGTGCTAGAGAGGAATCTCATCGGGCTACTACAGCGACGATCCTCACAAATATGGTTCAGGCTTGGGAAGATGCAAAACAGTTATATTTTTTAGAAAAATTCTGTTGGGATATAATATATGGTTGGCGACATATCTCTAACAAAACAAAACCAAGCGATTTGAATACAGATTATAAGCAGTTAGGAAATGGGACTTACCCTTTCAAAAACATGCCTGATACAATTAGACGAGACGTTAAACAATGGGATGACACATTAAAACTGCAAAAGGAAAAAGAATTAGCTAGAAAGAGTAAAGTCGTAGAAACAGAAAAGTCTCAGACAGAGAAAACAGATGTTCCGGTAGAGGGGGACAATCCCAGTAGTAGTAAAGTTGATATGAAACCAATGCGTGAAGCCGCACCCCTGTATGTTCCCACAAAGGGTGCGGGAACAAATGATGATAAGACTTCTGATGATGCAAAGGGATATTTTATATATAATTGGGTCTACACTCCTTGGAGTAGAGCAGATGTTATGGCCCTTAAGGCTGCCTTGCCCGACCCCCCGGAAAAATCCAGCCGCCTTCTATGAGGAGGTGGAGGGAGCCATTAGCTCTTGCACTATCACCTTAGCGGATATAGATATGTTATTTGGGCTTATTTTGCCCCCTGATATGTGGAGAACAATACGTAAAATTGATGAAAATGTGGCATTTGACGATACCTGGGTAAAATTAGAAGAAATAGATGGGGACAGGGAACCTGCCCAGAAAACCCAAGATCTCCCTAAAGCTATTGTGACTAAAGACTCTCATACCCCCTAAGAAAATAGATTGGACTACGTTAGCATCCTGTTAACAGAAAAAGGATGAGTCAGTTTCTGACTTCTTTTCCACATTTGAGGAGACATTTCATGATTTTAGTGACCAGTCCCTGGCCGACGAAATGGGTAAACACTTGTTCGTTGACAAATTCGTTGCTAATATTTTACCTGAAATATCTAGTCGCCTCAAGACCAGTGAAAGTTTGTGGACCACATCTTCCCCAGTTTCCCTTCTGACAATGGCACAATATTATGAACGACAGGAACAAGAAGCGAAAGGAAGGGAGGATAAAAAGGTTAAAGATTTGAAAACAAACGTTATGATGGCTCAAGTGTATGATCCACCATTTAGGGGCGGTGGAAGAAGCAGACATGCAATGCATACACCCGGAGCACTCCCTCTTCTTCGGGCAAATTTGTCTCCTGATCAGTGTGCCTATTGTAAAGAGACTGGGCACTGGCGTTCTGAGTGCCCCCGTTTGCACAATCAGCAATACCAGCGGGGAAGGGGAAGTATGAAAAGGCGACCAGGGAACGTAGGAAGCAGGGGAGGTGCAGGAGCTCGCCCCTGGTTTGAGGCAGTCGAACACGGACCGAGCTACCCTAATACTTTTGATAAACGACACCAGTACCAAATGACTGATTACTCTACTGATACTCCTACAGATTCCGATTATGCATAGGGATGCCAAGGACAGGGTCTGGGACCGGTTGAGGTGCCAGTAGATCAAATGGGTCCCTATATTGACGCAAATGTCTTGGGATCTACTGATCAATTGCTGGTTGATCCTGGGGCTACCCTTAGTGCCCTGTCTAAAAGACTGGTTCCTAGGGCTCCCCTGTCTGGCACATTGATAACATCGATAGGGTTCGATGGAACGCCTACCCCCAGCCCATTATCACAGCCACTTGAATTCGGACTAGATAAATTCACTGCAAAATGTCTATTCCTGCTCTCCCCTAACACTCCAGATAACATTGTAGGTATCGATATGCAAACATATTTTCGTGCTACAATACGCTGTTCCCCAGAAGGTGTACGTGTTATCCTGAATGACAACTATCTAATCATTGATAGCTCTTGCCTTATCAATGAGGAACCTGCTTTGGCGTCCCTACCTTGTACTTTGTGGGCTAGATCAGACACTGATGTGGGCCAAATGGTTATTCCACCTGTACAAATTCAAGTAAGGGAGGGTGCCTCGTTGCCTCGTTTGCCCCAATATAAGATATCTCGAGAGGGCGAGGACGCACTAGCGGGTATTGTTCAGGATTTGATTAAAGCGGGTGTAGTGGAAGATTTTCCCTATAATACCTGCAGTAGCCCTATCCTTCCTATTTAGAAAAAGGACACTGATACTAAGATTTACAGGTTCATTATTGATTTACGGGAGGTTAATAAAATAGTGGTGCATCAATATCCGGTAGCTTCTGACATAACAACCCTCCTCACTATGGTCCCTCCCACTGCCACCACATTTTCAGTGATCGATTTGAAAAATGCATTCTTTTCAATACCCATTCACCCGTACAGCAGTTATCTATTTGAATTCACACTGAAAAACAGATCCTTCCGGTTCTGTAGAGCTCCACAGGGCTATACAGAAAGTCCCAGTATTTACAGTCAAGCATTAAAGAGACAACTTGATTCCTTTCTTGTACCGAAAGGGGTGGCACTCATTCAGTATGTCGATGACATTCTGCTAGCTACAGATACTGCTGAACAATGTGAAGGTACATTATTGTTGTTATCGTTTCTTGCATCACATAATCACAAAGTCTCTAGAAAGAAATTGCAATATTGTAGACAGCAAGTTACCTATTTAGGTCACCTCCTGTCTAAGGAGGGACGTGCGCTCACACCAGATCGCATTCGGACCATTCTAGACACTCCTGTACCTCGTACTCAAAAAGATGTCTGTGCACTGATTGGCCTTACTTCCTTTTGTAGACAATGGATCCTCTGTTTTTCGCATATTGTCAAACCTCTGTTTGACCAAAGACACCCCGATGCCCCTCCCATGCACAGCTGAATGCCAGTGCGCCTTCCAACAGTTACGCCAAACCCTTTGCTCTGCAACAGTATTAGGTACCCCAGATTACTCTAAATCTTTCACATTCTAAGTACATGAAAGGGAAGGTTGTGCCCTCTCGGTCTTAGCACAAATACACGGTGTTAAGCAACGCCCGTTGTCAGAGCTCACCTTCAGCTTCTCGCTGGTTTCTGTAGTCTTGCACAGGAACAGAAGTCGCTAACTTCCCAACTCCCACTACCAACCATTAAGCTCCAGAAAGAATACTTGGCGCTAACTGATCAGTGAGGGGGAAGGGGGAAAAGTGGATAAAATAACAAACAATAAGAAGAGACCGGTCCTGAACCTTCTGGTTTTCTGTCTGGGGATCTTCTTCTGCCTTTGATCAGCCTACCGAAGTCTCCTAGGAAAACTAAACACACAACAATTATATGTTTTCCCTTCTCTACTCTATCCTACTTCTCATTCCTTATTATTTCTTGTGATTAGCTACCTACCCAAGATCCTTAAACACCTTGCCTCTCTTCTTGGCCTGACGTAACCTTTTTTCTTGTTAGAATGTGTCTTTTAACATCTGTAAAACATTTACATAGATTAATCACCAATTCTATTCCTTAGCTCTTATTATATGACTTCTCTACTCTGTAACCTACCAGGTGTGGTTTTATTGGCTAACTTCTTTTAAGCTCGTCGGTATTTTTTTACATATAGCGATTGTCTACTTAAGTTGTTTCCTTATGCTCTTAATATTTTATTGTTCACTTTCTCTCCACAGGAATTCTCTGCACAGATATGACTCTGGTAAGTTTTCTCCACAAGTCGTATTTCTCACTCTTTAAACAGTTTTTTTTTTGATTTGTGCCTCTTAAAACTTGCTCACAAAAGTCGTTAATCTTCTCTTACTTTCCTTACAGGTTCCAGTGTATTTTACAACTGCTGTCAATGGTAAGTTTATCTGCTCTCACGATATCGTATTCTTTAACATTTACTTGTCATCATTTACAATTCCTTAAACTCTCTCTCTGTAAGTCACTTAGCTCTTTTTTCCGTTTCTTTTCAGGTGCCAAATGAATCTCTGCTCGGCTCCGACGTGAAGAGAAATGAAGCTCCGAGCACGGCTCCGGTATTTTCTTCTGCACGGAATTCCGAGTGCTTCTTGTTTCTTTAACTAAATATTTATTGCGGTTCTGTGACTAGGGAAAGGTTGCTAAGGTTAAGGCTCTCAATACTTCGGACTCTAGGGGTTTTAAACTTCAAAACACTACGGGCGCTCTAATTATCAACCTCCTCTGAGAAAACACGTTAGTGAAGTGCGCAATACTTCAGGTGTGCGCGCGTCACATCAGCCCACTCTAGATTTGCAAATCAACTAGACCACTGACCCCAGCACCTTAGCGGCCATCTTGGAGTTACGGACATGCCACCAACTCGACCACTGATGCCTGGTTTTTGACCCTGTGAACCCTGTGGCCCCGCAAGAGTCTATCTGATCGCGAACCTCTTTGGGACTTAAGCTAGGGATCCTGACAGTACCCCCCACCAAAGATGGTCCTCCCACTCTGGGTTTGGTTGGATAGCATTGATAAAAAAGTTTTATTAATCTAGGAGCATGTACATCCGAATCTAGTTCCCAAGACCGCTCCTCTGGACCGTAGCCTTTCCAATCAACTAGATAATACAGTTTTCCTCTAACTAGTTTTGAGTCTAGAATCTCTTTTACCTAAAACTCCACTCCTGTGTCTAGCTGAATTGGGTGTGGAATTGATTCTTTTCTCAGATTTGGAACTGCTTTCTTCAATAGAGAAACGTGAAACACTGGGTGAATTTTGAATTTGGAGGGCAAAGTCAACTTATAAGTCACTGGTTTAATCTGCTCTGCAATGGGGTAAGGACCAATGAATCGGGGTTGGAATTTTCGGTTCCCTTTTAATCTTAGATTTTTAGTATTCAACCAGACTTCGTCTCCTATTTCTAAAGGGGGGGGGTTCTTTCTTTTCTTGTCTGCGTACATCTTATACTTTTCCTTAGCCTGTTCTAGGTTCTTTGATGCTAATTAATGTACTGAACTTAAATGAGACACCAAGTCCTTAACAGCTGGGACTGAAAGCTCAACATCTTGTACTGTGGAATTTGGATGTCTCCCGTAATTTAAATAGAACGGAGAGTACCCAGTGGAAACATTCTTCACGTTGTTGTGAGCAAATTCTGCTGTCCACAAGTAGTCAGGCCATTCCCCATCCTGTTTCAAGGAGAACAATCGTAGATATTGCTCCAATTCCTGGTTCACTCTTTCTGTTTGCCCATCCGTTTCCGGACGGAAACTGGTGGAATACCGAGTTTCTACTCCTAACCCTTTCATAAAAGCTTTCCAGAAATGTGAGACAAATTGAGTTCCCCGGTCCGATATTATGACCTTGGGTATTCCATGCAACCTTACAATCTGTGTACTAAAATGACTTGCTAACTGTTTCGCTGTAGGCATTCCTTTTAAGGCCAAAAAATGTGTCATTTTCGTGTATGCATCTACTACTACTAGAATTGTGTTTATTCCATGACATGATGGTAAATCTGTAATTAAGTCTAAGGTGATTGTGTGCCAAGGATGGGGAGGAATGGGCAGGGGTTGCAACAGCCCCTGGGGAGCGTGCCGTTCTGATTTCCCCTGAGCGCATATCTCACAGGTTTTCACATATTGTTCTATATCCTTATTCATTTGTGGCCACCAAAATTTTCTTTTTATTAAATCTGCCGTCTTGAACTCTCCCTTGTGCCCAGCTAACAGATGATCATGACATTCCCGCAAGGCTTGCTTCTGCAACGCTGTAGTTGGCAAATACAATGCACCTTCTTTGTAAGGTAATTCATCTCGAACTTCTCTTCCATCCTCGTGTTGAGCCCAATCCAGCATTTCTTCGGGGGTCAAAGCTTGGATCACCTGCTCCTTGAAATTCAGAATATCTGTGGCACAGATAATTTTAGTATCTGGTATGATCGCTTGAGCACTGATTGGATTCTTTTCTTCTCTGGTTCCCATTCTGGACAAGGCATCCGTCTTTCCATTTTGCGTACCTGGCCGCTAAGTTATCACAAAATCAGAATCAGCAAAATACAGTGACCAACGAAGTTGGCGAGGTGTCAGAGTTCTGGCGGACTTCAGGAATTTTAGATTGCGATGGTCCGTGTAAACTGTTACCACATGGTGAGCTCCCATAAGATAATGTCTCCACTCCTTGAAAGCGTCTTTTATTGCCAACAATTCTTTTTCCGTAATTGTATAGTTAATTTCAGCTGGTGTCAACTTTCTAGATCGATAGGCCACTGGATGTAATTGGCCGGTTTCTTTATTCCTTTGGGAAAGTACTCCACCAACCGCAAAATCAGAGGCATCCGTCTCAACATAAAAGGGCTCCATCGGATTGGCATGAAGGAGGATGGGCGCAGTGGTGAACTCACACTTCAATTCCTTAAAGGCTTGCTCTGCTTCTTCAGACCATTCGAATTGTGTCCCTTTCTTCAGTAATCGCGTCAAGGGTAATATTCGTTGAGAAAATTCTCCAATAAATCTCCGATAAAAGTTTGCAAATCCAATAAACGCTTGGACTTCTTTGACACTGGTAGGTGACTTCCATTCAAGAACTGCCTGAATCTTCCGTCTGTCCATATGAATTCCTGTTGGCGAGATCACGAAGCCCAGAAATTCCACCTGCGAAACTCCAAAAGCACATTTTTCCAACTTGACAAATAATCTGTTCTCTCGAAGTTTCTGTAGGACTCCTCGAACTTGTGTCTGGTGCTCCTGTGTATCTACTGAGTAAATCAGTATGTCATCAATATACACAATAGCGCATTGATCAATGAATTCACTGAGTACATCATTCATAAAGTGCTGGAACGCTGCAGGAGCATTACACAACCCGTAGGGCATCACTTGGTATTTGAACAGCCCCAAACGAGTCCTGAAGGCCGTCTTCCACTCATCTCCCTCTCTTACTCGAATAAGGTGATACGCTCCTCTTAAGTCCAACTTCGTAAATATCTGCGCTCCCTTGATTTGGTCCAACAAGACGGAGATAAGAGGATATCTGTTCTTTTTTGTTATTCGATTGATGGCTCTATAGTCGATACACGTCCTCAGCTTGCTCTGCTCCTTCTTAGGCACGAAAAATAGTGGCGAGGACACAGGGGATTGGGAAGGACGTATAAATCCATTAGCCAAATACTTGTCGATATACTCTCTCAGGTGATGATTCTCTTGTTCTGTCAAAGCGTAGACCCGACTGCAAGGCAAATTCGCCCCTGGTTCCAGGTCTATCTTGCAATCGTAAACACGATGAGGCGGCAATTGCTCGGCTTCCTGTTCGTTGAAAACATCTTCGAAATCTTGATATTCCGGTGGTATTGATTGCGTATTGATTACGCACACTGAGACTTCTGCCGAACATAAGGCGTGAGCCAGGTTCTGTTTACTCATTTCCTTTAAAGTTCCAAAACAGTTCTCTCTACAATACGCTGAATTCATTTCGATTGTCCTGTCATTCCAATTTATAGAGGGATTATGCTCAGTAAGCCATGGAAGCCCCAAAATGAGTTGAAACTGAGGGGCATCGATTAAATTAAAGTGAATAGCTTCTCTATGCCCATCTTCTCGAATCAACTCTACCAATTCAGTGTGACTTATTATTGGCCCTGAGGATAGATTGGTACCATCAATTGCTCTAACTGGTTCACTTTTTGCCTTGGCGATTGCTTGCAACCCAATCTTTGCCGCAAATTTCAGGTCGCAGAAATTGCCCGTGGCTTCTGAGTCCACCATAACCGCTACTCCATTCATTGTTTCTTGACGGAATCGTATTGTCATGGATTGAATCAAATGCGGTGAAGATGACTGCAAGGTATTCGCCAACCGATGTTCCTGGGGAGTTGATTTCTGATTCGCATCCACCTGCACAACTCCTTCTACAGGTGGTGCCTCGAGTTTTCCTTCGGCTTAAATGAACCCTTTGGCTTCTTTGGACAATTCCGCACAAAATGCCCACTAGAACCACAGTACATACATAAGTTGCTGACTCGTCTTTTCTCTTTTTCTTCTTTTGTAAGTGGGCCCCGAATAGTTCCTATTTGCATTGGTTCTGATCCAGAGGAACTTTCTGAGCCCTTCCAAGCTTCCGTCTTTGCTCTGTCGAAACGTGGAACCGTACCTCTGAACTCTCGCTTTTTCTCTCCTCTCCGCTCCCCTTGCCGGAAATCCAATTCTAAAACCAGGTCTATAAGTGCGGAAATTTCAGTTGGACGGTTCGGTATCTGAGCCAAACGGTCTTTTAGTTCATCGCGTAGGCCTCGATAGAAAATTGCTGTCCTCTTACTTTCTGGCCAATCAGTTTCCATTATAAGTTTATTGAACTGGGCCAGGTAAGCCACTAAGTCTCTATTTCCCTGCTTCAGCTCCAATAGTTCATTATCCACTGCTTGAGAGATCCGTCTTCGGTCAAAGATTCTCAGAAATTCTTTCTTGAACTCGTCAAAATTCTGCAACAATGGATCATCTCGTGCGACTATCGGCATAGACCATGCCGCCGCATCTCCGCTTAAGTACGAAAAAATAAAGGCTACCTTAGATTGCGCATCAGGGAAGATAGAAGGGCGACACATGAAATGAAGTGAGCATTGCGTGATAAACACCTGCGCTTTTTGTGGGTCCCCACTGAATCTCTCGGGTGCTGCCAAAGGTATAACTGGTGACAAGGAATGTATAACTTGTGTTGTTAGCTTATTTGTTTCTCCCATAGATGTGGTTGGACCCTCCCTTCCAGCAGAGTACGGTTGCCTTATTCTCTGTGCTAGTTCTGCCGTCTCTTTCCTTGAATTCATGCCCTTCTGCCTTAGACTTTGATTCTCTTCTTTAACCGCTACCAGTTCCTTTTGTATTGCCTCTAGGACCGACCCTAAGGTCTGCAAATTTATTCCCTCAACCATTTTTCTGTTCGGGTGCAAGATTTAGGACGTGGGCACTTCACTCTGTCAGAGCTCACCTTCAGCTTCTTGCTGGTTTCTGTAGTCTTGCACAGGAACAGAAGTCGCTAACTTCCCAACTCCCACTACCAACCATTCAGCTCCAGAAAGAATACTTGGTGCTAACTGATCAGTGAGGGGGAAGGGGGAAAAGTGGATAAAATAACAAACAATAAGAAGAGACCGGTCCTGAACCTTCTGGTTTTCTGTCTGGGGATCTTCTTCTGCCTTTGATCAGCCTACCGAAGTCTCCTAGGAAAACTAAACACACAACAATTATATGTTTTCCCATCTCTACTCTATCCTACTTCTCATTCCTTATTATTTCTTGTGATTAGCTACCTACCCAAGATCCTTAAACACCTTGCCTCTCTTCTTGGCCTGATGTAACCTTTTTTCTTGTTAGAATGTGCCTTTGAACATCTGTAAAACATTTACATAGATTAATCACCAATTCTATTCCTTAGCTCTTATTATATGACTTCTCTACTCTGTAACCTACCAGGTGTGGTTTTATTGGCTAACTTCTTTTAACCTCGTCGGTATATTTTTTACATATAGCGATTGTCTGCTTAAGTTGTTTCCTTATGCTCTTAATATTTTATTGTTCACTTTCTCTCCACAGGAATTCTCTGCACAGATATGACTCTGGTAAGTTTTCTCCACAAGTCGTATTTCTCACTCTTTAAACAGTTTTTTTTTTTATTTGTGCCTCTTAAAACTTGCTCACAAAAGTCGTTAATCTTCTCTTACTTTCCTTACAGGTTCCAGTGTATTTTACAACTGCTGTCAACGGTAAGTTTATCTGCTCTCAAGATATCGTATTCTTTAACATTTACTTGTCATCATTTACAATTCCTTAAACTCTCTTTCTGTAAGTCACTTAGCTCTTTTTTCCGTTTCTTTTCAGGTGCCAAATGAATCTCTGCCGTGCTCCGACGTGAAGAGAAATGAAGCTCCGAGCACGGCTCCGGTATTTTCTTCTGCACGGAATTCCGAGTGCTTCTTCTTTCTTTAACTAAATATTTATTGCGGTTCTGTGACTAGGGAAAGGTCGCTAAGGTTAAGGCTCTCAATACTTCGGACTCTAGGGGTTTTAAACTTCAAAACACTACGGGCGCTCTAATTATCAACCTCCTCTGAGAAAACACGTTAGTGAAGTGCGCAATACTTCAGGTGTGCGCGCGTCACATCAGCCCACTCTAGATTTGCAAATCAACTAGACCACTGACCCCAGCACCTTAGCGGCCATCTTGGAGTTGCGGACATGCCACCAACTCGACCACTGATGCCTGGTTTTTGACCCTGTGAACCCTGTGGCCCCGCAAGAGTCTATCTGATCGCGAACCTCTTTGGGACTTAAGCTAGGGATCCTGACACCCGTACACATATTTTTCAGCTGTCCTTGACCCAGTTGCTCACGCATTGCCTGGATGTTTCCGAACAGTGGCAGCAACGACTGTATCCATACGCCAGAGTGAAGGAATAGTTTTGTCACACAAACTGCTTGTGTTAGTACCCCATTCATTTGATGCCATACTAAACCAAACAAAGACGCAGCATTTGACTAGTGCTCGCTTGACAGGATGTGGATTTTAGCCCCCATATCATGCTAAAAAGATGCTTGACACTAAATCCGGCCACATTATTGGCATTTCCATCTACTCAGCCTCAGTCACAAGAATCACATGATTGTATATTTCTCACTGAAGAGCAAACAAAAGGTTGTGTTGACCTTCAAGATACTCCCTTCTCCATTACAGATAGAAGTTATGGGTTGATGGGTCATGTTTGAAATTGCCCGATGGCACTACATCTGCTTCCTATGCAATTACGACACTCCAGACAGTAGTTGAGACAGCTCGTATTCCACAGAAATCAGCTCAAGCAGCTGAAAGGATTGCTCTAACCAGAGCATGTGAGCTTAGTAGAGACCTGATTGTCAATGTCTACACCGATAGTCAGTATGCGTTCGGGGTAGTGCACAATTTTGGCCGCCTGAGGAAAGAACGTGGTTTTCTTACTTCACATGGAACACAGATAGTGCATGGAGAATTAGTGCACAATCTTCTTACTGCCTTAACCTATCCAAAGAAAATAGCTATTGTCAAGTGCAGCGCACACAAAAAGGTGACAGATAAAATAGGAGCAGGTGATGCCTTTGCGGATCGCACAGCCGTGAGACAGCAACGCAGCGAAGCACCACATCTATGTATGTGGTTAAGTCGCAAGCCGAACGGTGGCATGATGCCAGACAGGAAGTGTTGGACATGCAACAATCTGCCTCCTCTGATGAATTAGACCAATGGTCTAAGGAGAGAGTATTGGATGATGAGGGCTGTTGGAGAAGCAACGATATGACTAAATGGAAGTTACCCACTGCATACCTATAACCTCTGATCCATATGGCAAATGGTCCAGCCCATGTTGGCGCAACCTCAGTAGCAAAGCAGCTTATGCAAGTCTGGGACCATCCTGATATTGCTGGTACTACTAAAAAGATAGTCCAGTCTTGCTTAGTTTCCCTCCAGTACAATCCTGGGAATGGAACACAAACTCCAGTAGGAGGGTTTGCGACACCAACTGCACCCTTTGAGGTCCTTCAGATGGACTACATCCAGTTTGAGCACTGCAATAACCTTAAATATGTCTTAGTAGTAGTCTGCGCCTTCAGTAAATGGGTGGAGGCATATGCTACGAAAGACAATACAGCCCTCACGACTGCGAAAATACTCCTGAAGGAATTCTTCCCTCGATTCGGTATTTGCCGCGTTTTATGGAGTGATAATGGGCCTCATTTCATTGGGCCGGTTGTAGAGTATGTTATGAAAGGGCTAGGGGTCAAGCAGAAGTACCATGCTGCTTTTCACCCGCAGTCAGCAGGCTTGGTGGAACGTTACAACTCTACATTGAAGCTAAAACAGGCTTGCACTTCTCTGAAATGGCCTGATGCATTGCCCTTAGCACTGCTTTCCACTTGATCAATACCTCATACACGCTTTGGGCTTACCCCAGATGAGGTTGTATTTGGCATGCCCATGAATATTTGGGGCAGTTCCCAAGCCTCGCCCTATACACGATGTGCCGCACATATTGATAGCTATCATCTTCTCTTGTTGCTTGTGTAGTCATTTTGGACCAATGCTCTGTTCACTCTGCCCTTCTGCTTGTACTGCCTGCATATCATCTAAAGCGAATGTCCAAAATGTAAATGCCCGTTTGGCAGTGGAACTAGAAATACATATACTAATGGGAATAGACGTTGAGGATGTACGCTATGCCCGTTAGAAGGGACGAAAACTGTCTTAGTTTATGCCAAAAGAGTTGTCTGTGAAAAAGTGTAAATTCTTTGTTAGCATAAGTGGCAGCCATTTTGACTGTCACGTCCATTTCGTTTTTGTCGTGTTCATTTTACTCTCTGCTGTTCGCCTTTTCACCCAGCCTGTGTCCTTAACTTTAGCTGACCTCTCTGACATGGTCAATCTGATGTACGTGCTGGGGCTGCAGCTGCCGGTGCACCTGGTCTCAGATGTTATCAATTGATTGCTTATTGCCGCCATAAACATTCCTTACTCCCCCTCCTCATCTCCTGACCACCTGGTCACCCATCTGCTCTTGTTTGCCTGTAGCTATTTCCGTGCTTAAACCTGTTTTCTCCAGTTTCCCTTTCCATGCGATTACACTGCAACAAACTGTTTATAAGGGTGATGGTGTCTGTGTTCCATGTACATCCTCCCACAACACTTTAGGGTGTTGTTCGGACGCAGTCCCGCTCATGAGTGTTTAATAAACTTGGGGGCATATTATCAAGCAGGGCGTTAAAATTATCGCCGCTTTAGCGGCAGAAAACTGCTGCTAAAGCGGCGATAATGGGCTTAATAATATGCCGCAGAGAATTCCCATAGAAGCCCATGTTGACACCAGAACATGGGCTTCTATTGGAATTCTCTGCGGCATATTATCAAGCCCATTATCGCCGCTTTAGCGGCAGTTTTCTGCCGCTAAAGCGGCGATAATTTTAACGCCGTTTCTTGATAATATGCCCCCTTGTTTGTTTTACTTTGACTCCAGTGCCGATCTCTCTTTGTTAGTCTTCGGACCCGTGAACGAGAGGGTGACCCTGCACCAGTTTGCCCTCACGGGGATACATTTCCACAGTTTGAGGCTGGCTTCCTACAGAAAAAGGCAGGCAAGGTTTTCAAAGATTTGGGGTCCAGTGGTGTTGGTGACGGGGACATTTCCAAAGCAGTGTTAAGGGAGGTCAGCTGACCTGCATCCCGGAACAGAAGGTGGGTCTTTATGTTATACAAAGGAAAAAAAAATACGTTCTCCCAGAACTCAAGTTACAAAATCAATAAGGGTATCCCTCTGCCACAAAAATCTAAGGTGCATTTCATGAATAGATTCCACCAGTGATATATTAGCTCTTTCAGGGACATCCCAACCCAAGTAGAGTGGCAGGATCAGGCCCCCGTTTAACGAATCACTGCAAAACCTTCCAGACAACGGCTGAAGTGACAGGCAAACTAGTTTTAAAATTTTGTGAAGATTTCCCAAATGGCGCCAAAGTTATTAGCAAATAAAAACCGCATGTCAGCAGCTCCCCTTGCCCAAAAGCAATGCAAGCTCCCGCAGGATGCGGGGAGCCTACAGGGACCATGGGGGCATTTGGGTTCCCCCTGCAGTCCCCAACATGAGGCCAGGCCCCGGGGCATGTGGTACCCGGGGCCAAAAGTGTCCCAGGGAAGGGGGCCACGCCGCCCCCTTCCCCTTTTAAATTAAATATTTAAAGAAATAAGGCCGGGTCCCAGGGGATGGGGTCCCCAAGGCCAAAATTTGCCCCAGGAGGGGGCCATGCGCCCCCCTCCAAAATTAAAATAAATAAAAGCTGGGCAGGCCCCGGGGATGGGGAGCCCGCAGGGACCGTGGGGGCATTGGGGCTCCCCCTGCGGTCCTCAACATGAGGCCAGGCACCGGGGAATGAGGTCCCGGGGTCCAAAGATGGCCCAGGGAGGGGGGCCTGTAGCTCCGCTTCCATAAATCAGCCTGGGGAGGGGCGCCGCACGGCCCCCCTCCATTTTAAGATACAAAAATGAAGAAATGCCTAGCCCCGGCAGATGGGTTCCCCGAGGCTGTAATGGGCCTCGGGAGGGGGGCCTCCCACCCCCCTCCCTTTTCAAATTAAAAAAGCAAAATGGCTCAGGCCCTGGTGGATGGGTTCCCCGGGGCCCAAAAGTTTCTAGGGAAGGTGGGCCACACAGCCCCCCTCCCTAAAATAAAAAAAAGAAACCAGCAACTCACCGGAGGTCCTGCCCCATCTCAGCACAACTCTGCAAACGCGACTACTGGTGTGCTCTGCGTTGTGGGATTAAGTCCCCATCGCTACTGAGTGTCGCCGGGGGCCAACTGGGCCACCAGGGTCCTCCAGTAAACCCCACACAGTGGGATTGCTGGGAGGTGGTACAAGGCCACGCCCCTTTTTTTACACCACTCTGCAAAAGGGCCTCTTGGCGCTCTGCTGGTGGGGCGATGAGTTCCCTTGTGTACTTCATCCCCCAACCAAGGAGGCGCGTTTGCAGAGCTGTGGAGAAAGGGGATGTGGCCTGTGTTCACCACTCAGCAATCCCACTGTGTGGGGCTTACTGGAGGTAACAGGTAGGGTAGTTGGACCCTAAGGACCCCCAGCAGCAAGGGGGACTTCAATCCCCATCCAAGAGCACACCAGGGAGCGTGTTTGCAGAGTGCTGGGCAAAGGGGGCATGGCCTGCTACGAGAACTAAGCAATCCTGCTGTGTGGGACTTACTGGAGGTAATAGAAGGCGTAGTTGGGTCCCAAGGATGTCCCTGGGGGCCAACTACCCCTCCTGTTACCTCCACTAAGTCCCATACATTGGGATTGCTAAGAAGTCTTCGGAGGAGCGGCAGTATCGGTGTATCGGAGGATGCCCGAGACGAAGCGACAGAGATCGGTAAGCGAGATCGCACTGTTTAACTCGCAGTTGCCGTACGCATATGTGGCAGGACGAAGGGGCTTTGCAGAGACTTTAATGAAGTACCACTTTACCCAGTAACATGTTCAATGTATTGGAGCGCCGTGAAGCGGCACAAGGTATGTTTAAAAAGAGTACACTAACTGACTCACAACAACGAGGTAGTAAATTGTCACCGGAAACCACGAACTTGGTATCAAAGTTCACAGCGCTGGAAAGGCTGTACGAGCGCGAACAAAGAAAGTGGTGGGAGGCAACCTCATTACAGAGTTACATTGATGTAGACCGGGTACCCAGGGGTCTACGTATTTATACTATTCCTGCCTACGAGAATCCAGACTCCAAACTCCTTGATGAATGGGCGGCACATACAGCTGAGTCAAGCAAGGGCATGCTGTTTATACTAGTGAAGTTTGCCTGGAGTGACAGGGATAAAGCTTTACTGGAAATTGAGAAAATGGAGGCGGAAATCGACAAGGAGGAGGATAAGAAAAAAATGTAAGAGCTCAAGGAACAGATGAAAAAAATACTTGTGAAATATGAAGCGAAAATAAAACAAAGAAAGCAGGAGAAGTTTGAGCGGGATGAGCGGGATTATGCCCAGGGCAGGGTGCTCATGTTTGTGAAAATGTTCGAAGGATCACGCAAAGAATTGAAGGCAAGGGAGAATGTGCCTGAAACAACAAGAATTGAGACCTCGGAGTCTGAGGTCACCGGTGGTGAATCTTCGGACAATGGAGTGGGTAATTCAAGATTGATAAAGACCCCTTTTCAAGACCAATTTCGCATTATGAGACAAACGTGGCTAAGAGGGGGCAAGAGTAGACCACCCGAGGCAGAAAAAGAAAAACAAGGAGGGGCGGTTGGTGCAGAAGGGTCAAACGTTCCAACCAGAGCTACTCGCAACAGAAAGGGGAAGAAGTGGAATTAGACAATCTTACCATTATAAATCTAACATCTAAGACCCTTACGCATACGGAACAGCAAGTGTTAAGATTGGGACTTACCTTTTGTCCTTCGAATAAATAAGAGTATGCACAAACACGCATTGACCTCTTTAAACTGACTCGTAAACTGAAACTTCACAAGTACTTTAAAACTAAACCTAACTTTCTAAAACAGAGGAAACAATCAAATAAATCCAGAGCAACGGATGCTCTGACAGGTGAAGATCTGGCTTCCTTGGAAGCAATGGAATCACTCAGGCTAGACAATCAAGATGAGAATAGCCAAAGGGGGGACCAAGTGCAAAGAATGATACAACTAGGATTTGATCAAGAAAAAGATGAGAGGCATTTTAAACCGACCTCACAGTTTCTACCTCCGTTACCCCCAGAAACCATTGATGTATTTGCAGAGGCAGTTAACAAAGATCTTCTAATGCTAAGAAGAAAACAAACATGATCCAAAAAAAACCAAAATATAACAAAAGAACAACGGGAGGCCATTGAAAGTCTATGTAAGGACAACACGATCATCTGCAAACCCTCTGATAAAGGGGGCAACGTAGTCCTACAAACTAGAGAGAACTACAGTGCTGAAGCACTAAGGCAATTATCTGATACTGACTGTTATCAAAGGATCTCCAAGGATGTTTACCTTGATAACGTACAAAGATATCATGAGCTGATTAAGTTATGGTTTGACAAATCTATGCTTGATATGGAAGAATACCTATTCCTTCGGTGTCCAAACCCAGTGGTGCCCACTTTTTACCATATCCCGAAGATACACAAGAACAGTGAAAAGCCGCCGGGGAGACCGATTGTCTCCTCACAGGGGAGACTTACGGAACATTTATCTATTTTCATAGATTTTTTTCTTTTTCCCCTGGTAAAGACTTTGCCCACGTATATTAAAGACTCACAGGATTTTCTAATGCGCATTGAAAAACAACAATGGGATCCGAAGATAAATTAATTGTGTTAGACATCACGAGCTTATATACTCGGATGCAGCGTAAGCATGGACTTAAAGCTGTAGCGCACTTCCTGAGGAAGAAACCATTGAAGTTCACGGAACATAATAAAATGATTCTGCTATTCACTGAATTCTGTTTAACAAATAACATTTTTGTCTATGGTGAGGATTTTTATCGTCAGATCTCTGGCACGGCGATGGGCACCTGCTTTGCCCCCAGCTACGCGAACTTGTTCGTGGGCTGGTGGGAGGAGCAGGTGTCCAGGACGCCGGGAGATATCGATATGGGTAGGGTCATCTCCTGGTATCGTTATATTGATGATCTCTGTATTATCTGGGATGGATCATTAGAGTTGGCCAAAGAATTCATCAATAGTCTCAATAAGAATGTAGTGAATTTGGAATTCAGTGGGGAGATTAGTCCTGATACAGGGAATTTCTTGGATCTTAAAGTCAATGTAATTGATAACAAACTACATGTGTCACTGTATCATAAACCAACGGCCGGCAATTCATTATTGCATGCGGCAAGTAACCACCCTCCTAGGCTGGTTAGAAGCATCCCCTATGGGGAGTTTTTGAGATTGAAACGAAGCAGCACCAGAGAAGTGGATTTTGAAGCAGCTTCCCAAGCCAGTGTCATTAGATTTTCGATTAGGGGCTATAACAGGGATTTCCTGGACATAACCCTTAACAAGGTCAGTAATATATCCAGAGAAACCCTTCTTGCCAAAGAGAAAAAGAACAAAGATGAGACGGGAGCGAGTAAATTCAGGATGAAAACCACTTTTTCAAGTGATGCAAATGAATTGAGAAAAATTATGAAGAAAAACTGGCATATCTTGAAAACAGACAACATCATAGGCTCAGATATTCCATCTGCCCCTTTGCTAACCTTTAGAAAGGCTAGATCATTGAGGGACAGTCTTGTACAAAGCCATCTACATACAAAACCTAACACAGGGGGGACTCTAAGGGAGCTTAGAGGTTTTTATCCTTGCGGCAAATGCAAGGCCTGTGTAGGGAGCAAGAGAACACTCACATATCAGGTGACAGGTCTTAAGAAGTCCAAATTCATAAAAAAGTTCCTCACGTGCAACACCGCTTATGTGGTGTACTGTTTGGAATGTCCATGCGGACTGCGTTATATCGGCAGTACTATCCATCCCGTAAAAATACGGGTTTTAGAACATATGAGGGCGATGGTTAAAAGGGATGCCACTTACCCAGTGGCGAGACATTTTTCTGAGAAACATGATAGTGACAGGGAGCTGTTACGATATTATGGGCTGGATCAGATCCCTATGAGTGTGAGGGGAGGTGACAGGATCAAGCAGCTGCGTAGGCTAGAATCCAGGTATATCATTGATTTGGGACCCCTAAAGGTATGAATATAGGGGAAGAATTAGCAATACATCTTGGGGATTAAATTTGATCACAAGCAAATGATTCAATGATTCTACAATGCAACTATGATGTCAGATCTGTGTACCTTTTTTTTTTTATGATTTTGATTGTTTTTTGGTCCATAGTGCATTTTAGGAATGATACCAATTGTGAGTTCGAGCCGATACACGGCACAATTTGAAGGACTCTGGTTCAGGAACCTTAGCCGATACACGGCATAATAATTTAGGAATTGGTTTTTATTCCGATAAAATCGTGTGTTACTTGATTTCATTTTTAATTCTTGATATGGAATAATAATGAGATTTGCACACATTTAGATGAGATTACATATTATGTAGTCTTGGTAGCTTACCAATGTATACAACCTTTGCTTTGGTTACAGGGATTTGACTTGCCGATATACACTCCAATATGGCACCTAATTTTTGAAAAAAGATGGTCCTTCTTTGGTTTCCAATGAGAAATGCATCATGTGATCTAGTACGTGTATTTTAAAAGTTTGCTGCATTTTGGCGCGTAACATGTAAACATTTGACTAAGGCGTAAGCCGAAACGCTTTATGTTGACTGTGGATTGGACGAATTAAAGTGATTTTGGAAAAGGCAAAGACCCCTTTCTCGAGACCGTAGAGGAGAAGGGAGTGAGCGCGCACATTGTACGCGGATGCACCTCGGCGTTATGAGCACCCGTCCACGAGTGCGTTGGTCTTAGGTGCAGTTGGAGCAAGGATATCTATATATCTATATATTTTTAGTCCACAATCTCCGGTATGGAATCCTGGGCTGTCGCGGGCGGTCCGAGTTAGGATACCGGAACTCCTTATATAAACTCCACAAGTCCCCTTGTACATAGGAAACACTCGGACACCCAGTCTGTAAGTAGATAATTTATTCGGCAAGTCGAGACGACGCGTTTCACCTTTACGGCTTGATCACGCTCGTATAGTAAACAATCCACCATGTTTAAATGCATCACCATGTGAATAATAGAAAACGGACTTCTCTTGCAAACAAAAAGTAAACAATCGCAAATATCGGGGTCACAATGAGCAAAATAACTTCGGAATTTACATAGCACAATGAAATCGCTCTAATTAGTGCGAACTTGATGACCGCATTATGTCATTAATATATGATGATGCTTTTAGTATATTGCACAAAGTTAATTCCAATATCTATTTTTATAAGTGCCAAAAGAACGTAATGGATAATGCTACGATAAAACATCCAATATTGCACTGTAAAATTCATGTTACACGTTGATTGACTCAGACGGATACCCATAGTCATTACACGTTGTATTATAGGCTCTGTCTCTTTATGCCTAAATTCCTATATTGCAACATCATGCATAAAGATATAATGGGAATGTCATCCTTTACTTAAGGTGTCCTGAGCCTGTATACATCAGCAAGGTTCACCATCAATTAAGCCCAAGTGGGCTAATTATATTTTACAAAATATTTACGTATATATATATACAATTAATCATTCATGGAAAACCTGTCCATAATTTCATGATATTCTCCATTAATCCAATGTTTCTTCAATAAGCTACAGAAATTCCACCAATTGCAAAAGAAGTGCCTGTAATAAAACAAAATTGATTTTAAAATCATGAAACAGACACATGCAGACCTATTATATTCAATTAATTGTGCAAATGAAATGCCAATTCTTCACTTAAATTCAACCCCATAGGGGCCAGACTTTCCAAATCAATAATGTATCGAGACTCCAATTTTCTTAGCGACAATTCCCTGTTGCCGCCCCTTACACCCAGATTTACAGCATCAATCACCACCATGCGGACTAGTGTATTGTCCTGCATATGTTTCTCATAGAAATGGCGAGCTATAGGGTATTGCCTATTGTTATTTCGTATTGCACGAAAATGCTCCAAAACTCTTTTTTTTGCCTCATGTTTCGTGCTTCCAATGTACCACTTGTTACATGGACATATCAAAACATAGACGCAGTATGTTGTATTGCATGTCAATTTTTCTCCCTCTTGGAGTTAGGTACTGCCAGTTTGTTGCAATCAGTACTATTCTTACATGCTTTACATTTCCGACAGCATCTAAAACCGGGTGTACCCCTGGATATATTTATATCTCGTTCTGTAATGTAATTATGACTGAGTACATCCCTTAACGATCATCCTTTTCTGAAGGTAATTTGTGGATTATTTCCCAGATTCTTCTTTAGATGATCATCAGTAAGTAATACATGCCAATGTTTCTTGAATATATATATATATACTAATTCTCAAACTTTAAAAAACACTGGATGATGTCATCACTGATGTCATCAGTGATATATATTTATTTATTTTTTCACTGAAAAAATAAAGGTTACAAGGACATTATAGTTAGGCTTAGATTTCACTCATACAAAAGCATTGAAATTCAGCAGTTATAGTTACCTGAGCTAGCCGTAACTTATGCCCCTGCAATGCACTGCTTATGAACTCACATATTACATCACTCATGACATGGTTAGTAACAACATCTTTGATGACATCACTGATGATGTCTCAAATGAGAGCACACATTACATCATCCAGTGAGTGATAGTGTTTCATAAATGTTTCTGAGACTTAAAGATATATAGTAAGCTGAGAATGAGTGATACTGTTTCTAACATATGTCATCTGAGAGGGTCTGTGACTGTCTGTATCAGTGTGTGAGTGGGTATCTGAGTGCTGTTTGTCTGTGAGTGGGCGTATGAGTAGATGTATAGGTGAATAAAGGGGTGTGTTGGTACCTGTATGGGTGTGTGAAAGACTGTGTGAGTGGCTGTATTGGCGATTGTGTGGCTGTGTGAGTGGCTGTATGGGTGGTTAAGCTGGTTTGTTAGTTATTCTATGGGTAAGTTAGTGGCTGTTTGAATGGATGTATGGGTAATTGAGTGTGTGTGAGTGACTGTTTTAGACAGTAAATGTATGGGTGACTGGCTCTATATCTGAGTGGGTGTGTGACTGCTTGTATGGTTGTGTGAATGGGTATGTAAGTGGTTCATTGGATTAGTGAATGGATGTGTGAGTAGCTGTATGGGTAAGTGAGTGGCTGTATGAGTAGCTAAATGGGTGTGTGAGTGTCTGTGTGGGTGAGTGAGTGGCTGTGTAAGTGGCTGTATGTGTGAGTGAGTGTGTGTGTGTGTATCACTGAAAGGGTTTGTGAATAGATATGTGAGTGGGTGTGTGGGTGTGTAAGTAGACATATGAAAGGTTGTATGGGGGTGTGAGTTGTTCTGTTAATGATGTAATCAGTGATGTAATTTGAGATGTCATCAGTGATGTCATCAGTGATGTCACTGACCATGTCATTAGTGATGTAATATGTTAGGTCACACGCATTGCATTGCAGGGGCATAAGTTATAGTTAGCTCAGGTAACTAAAACTGCTGAATTTCAATGGTTTTATACAAGTGAAATCTGAGCCTAACTATGGTGTCCCAGTAACATTTGTTTTTTTCAGTGAATTTCTAAGGTTTTATTATTTCTATTTCCAAATTATAATGTTCCTGTAACCTGTGTTTTTTCAGTGAATTACTACTTTTTGTAATGTTATTTTCTAACTACAACGTCCCTGTAACCTTTGCTTTTTTGTGTGAAGTTTTGTGTTTTTTTAACTTTTTAATCGGTACTGTAAAGTGTCCCCTTTGAGAATGGGTGTGTGAGTGGGTGTGTGGGTCTGTGAGTGGGTCTATGAGTGCCTGTGTGGATCTGTGAGTGGGTGTGTGAGTGCCTGTGTATGTCTGTGAGTATGTGTATGAATGGTGCTATGCATTTTGAGTATTTTCATTCTTACGGTATTTAAAAGGGAGAACTATCGACTAAGCTCTCACCATGAGATGACAAGGAAGAAGCCACTCATCACAGTCACTACACATAAGATTGTGCTCCAATAAATCAATGATGAATTAACATCCGTTAAGGATTTCATATCATTTCCAATGTGTAATATGAGAGGAACACACTTGCTTTGCCTTTGCCAAGCCCAAGAAGTTAGGATTGTTTGTGTTTTACTGAAATGGAGCTTCAACTGGGGCACCTGCTTGTTTCTATTTGTAAGTGCTTCCTCTTGAGGTTAATTTTTGTGAAATCAGCATTAGGGCCAGAATCAAACCTCATTTTTTACAAGAAGACTCCCCAGTTTTGCCAAAAACGCCTTCTCAACTTGAGTACTCTTTTTTGGTTAATTAGTAAGTGCCACCTCATTGGGTAAATGTCTTGTGCATATTCTACACTACAGCTGCGTAAAGGACCACGAGCTGTTTATGTGATTATGGAAATGGGATTGTTCCTCAAGCATCTTCATCCACAAATCTGTGATAGTATGAATCCTCACCAGCAAAAGACAATGAGACTACAAAGAGGTGAATCGCCACCAAACAGGGCTGCTTCCCCTTAACTAAATGATGTAAGTGCTTCTATGTTTGGTGGAGATTTCCTCATATTCCTCTGCATCAATAACGCATCACCAAAATCGGTGGGGAATGCGCTTGAGGGCCTTTTGTAAAGCTGCCCGTAAATGTGGGAAAAGGTAGGAAGACCTTTGCAAATTACTAAGGAAAATGAGGCGGGCCAAATGGGTGGAGTCTGCAGATGATTTTGGGCATTTGTGTACTCAGGGTAATTAAAAGGTGGAACCATGGACTCTGCTCTCCCCAGGAGGCGATGTGAAAGAAATCACTTGTCTCCAATAGATCAACGATGCAGTCACCTCCATTTTGGAATACGAGGGAAAAAACATTTGCTTAGCCTTCCCAAAGCCAAAGACGTTAGGATCGTTGGTGGTTTACGCAAGGGGAGGTGGGCCATGTGGTTCCCCTTACCGGGCCACTTTCAGCTCCGGAGACCCCATCCCCCAAGGCCTGGCCTAAATTCAAGGGGGGGACCACGCGCCATCCTCCCAGGGCTGATTTCAGCCCCTGGAACCCCATTCCCCGTGGCCCGACCATGTCTCCCTGGGTGCTCTGGAGCCCACCCAGGGTACCCAGTGTGCTGTGGGACTGTGGTGGGAGCCTCAAGGACCTCGCGGTTCCAGGCATCTCCTCGCCTCCTGCAGGGTGCTGCATTGCTCCGACATACAGGGAGCTGCTAGAAATGTAGCTCCCTTCATGTGAGAGCACTCGTTTCATCGGTTTCCCTGCCCTCGTGGCAGCAGGAAGGGAAAGAGATGAAAACTTTGCTTCCAGCAAGGCGGAGCGGTTTGACAGCTCCTGCTTGCTGGAAGCAGAGTTTTGTTTGCTCTAGCATGACAGGATCTGCCTGCTCCCGCCAAGTGAAAGCATACTGCTATGTCCCGGGATGGGCACCACCGGACATGTCAGGAGCTGGCCCTGGGGGTGGCGGTCTCCAGGACCTTAATCAGCTCCAGGAGGGCTGTGTGGCCCCCTACTTTACAATACACAGGCCAGCCCTGGGGAAGTGGTGGTGGTGTCGGGCACCAAGTATGGCCCAAGAGGAGCCAGGCGGCACCCTCCCATTATTATACGCATGGCCCCATGGAGGTGGCGGTCCTCTGTCCCAGGCAGGCAATAGAAGGGGGTCCACGTAGCCCCCAGTGGCAGCTCCTCCATTAAGGCGGAGGAGCGTCGCCTCACAGTCTTTGGTTTTTAATTGTTTTTAATGTTATTAAGTATTTTTGTATTATGAATGCATTTGTGAACTTTATTGAAATTTATTGATTTAACAAATCAGAAGGATAAATTTACTAAATTTACCATTTATAAGTGCCTCACTCGTGTGCATTTAGAATTTATGTGGATGAATGATAAGAAGAGTGTGAACAATTGAATTTACTTTCCATCCAAAGGAAATCCGTTTTTTAACTTTATGGTTTTGGGTGTTCCATTCCTTTGGATATAAGAGCACCCTCTCCTTGAGATTCAAGGCCCCTTAAAACATGCCTTAGGCCTACCATTTGCAACCTATGCGCAGTTTTAAACTGCCAATTAGACCTGGCGAAATAAATCTTTGGCCAGGGCTAAACATCCCATTTCAATACATATAATCCACCCCATCGTAGACCTTAAACAGCCTATAGGGAAGGGTGCATTGTATTTGAAAAGTTGGGAATGTACTTTTAAGTTTTACATGTCCTGATATTGAAAACTCCTACATTTATTTTTTACTTCTGTGATGCCTACTTCTCCCATAGAATAGCACTGGGTTACCTTGTTACATTTAATAAGTGATAACTTTTGTTTGGGAACAGGTAGAAATTTCATGTTTGAGCTCAAATGAATTGTAATTTGCAATCTCCATTAATGGTAAAGTCAAATTTTATATTACAATTTTGAAAATGCCACATTTAGAAAGTTAAAAAATAATTAAAGCAGAATGCACTCCTTTCCTTATGTTAATATTAGATTTGACTCGTTGAGTTTGCGTGCGAACAGGTGCCATGAACTATCCCAGCCACAGATACTTGATAAGTGATCCTTAAGGCACGTGCTTTTCGCGCCAACCCATTGCACTGCGTAAAAGGGATTTGACCCAGACAATAAACACATATGTCGTTCTGCACAGTTGGCTTACATGTTTGTTTCTGCATTTTCAGTTACCCCTGACGAAGGTCTAGAGAGAGACTGAAATGCATTGGGTGGAACTATGTACGTTATGGAGTATGAATTGCTCACCTCCACATGCTCAAGTTGAAGCCCAGATGAGCACACTGAAGGCAGCTGAAAATTAAATAATAAAATTCTATTGAGGAATTTCGCTGTCCTCGCAGTGATTTTGAGTGATTGAACTAAAAACTTGGATGAACTTTGGAAACAATAGTGGTGTACCATCAGTTTAACATGGAGAACGACATATGTGTTTATTGTCTGGGTCAAATCCCGTTTACGCAGTGCGATGGGTTGGCACGAAAAGCACGTGCCTTAAGGATCACATTTAGAAAGTTAGCATTTTCCTGCCCTAAACTTTCTGAAGCCTTCTAGGCGTGTCCAGCTGCCTAGGCCTGTAAATTACTCCCCCATCAGAAATACTTATTGGGCCCAGACAGTAAACAATAGGACCTGAGTGTAGCTGGGAGAGGGCCATGCTGCCAGGATGAGAGGGACGGAGCTGTTCCCTGCCCCACTTCCATTTCAAAGGAGCTGCCTCATCACACTCATGAAGATCTTGAAGCCAGGCCTTTGTCAACCCAGACATCTTGGGACATGGGCAGGGAGGAAGGAAATTCCAGAATCATCTTCTGGGGGGAAGGGAGGGGACTGGACTCCAGAAGTTTCTTCAATGCTGGCACCATGCATAACAAGCATTGGCAAAGCCAATAGGTCTGGCGTTGGCCGCCAGCCTTTTGGGAATTCTTTTGTTAGGATTTTTGCAAAACGTCATTGCTAAGGAAGTTGCTGGGCCCTCATGAATTTTTTTTTTAAACAGTGGCTAAAGTATTTTTCTAGTCTCAAAAACATACACATTACCATGGTACACCAGGCACCGAAGGGAACTACCTTGTGTGTGGATGTGCACCTTGGAAAATGGCAATATTCCATAACTCATAGCGAAATCAGTCAGTGACTGACGTGGGCTAACATTTCTCCTTGATACATCTTGGTGCAGGCGAAAGAAACATGTGAATGACACAGTCACAGACTAATATAACAAGTCTGGCTGAAAGCCCCTTTACAAAACAATGTTATACATACTTTTAGTAAAAGTGAAAGGTCTTGGCTAACACAGACCTAAAAAAGCTATTGATTTGGCTTTGGCTGCTAGTCTCGCCTTTGAGAAAGAATGCAAGAAAGAATGGAAGAAAGAAAGGAAGGACAAAAAGAAAGAGGGCAGGCAAAAAATTAAGGAAGACAGAAAACAAACGACGGAAGAAGGGCAAATTAAGGAAGGAATGCAAAAAGGAAGGGAGGGAGGCACAAAAGGAAGTAAAGCAAAAATAAAAAAGGAGGGAAGAAGGAAAGGAGGCAAAAAGAAGGAAGAAGAAAGATAAAAAAGGAAATAAGGAAATAATAGAAGGCAAAAAGAAAGAAAGTGGACAAAAAATAAGGAAGGAAAGAAAGAAAAAAGACAAAAAAGGAAGGAAAGGAAAGGGAGGAAGAAAGAAGGAAAAAAGAAATAAAGAAGTAAAGAAAGAACAATGAAAGAATGCCAAAATGGACGAAAAAAGGAAAACAGAAAGAGAAAAGAACAATTTAAAGAAAGAACGAAAAACAGAAAGAGAAAAAAGAAAATAATGTGCAAAAGGAAGAACAGAGGAAAGAAGGCAAGAAAGAAATGAGGAAAGAAGGCAAAAAAGGGAAAGACAGAAGGAAGGGAAACAAGGAAAGAAGGTACAAATGAAAGGAGGACAGAAAAAAGGTAAAAAAGAAGGGAGGGCAAAATGTAAAGAGAAAGTAAGAAGCAAAGAAGGCAAAAAAGAAAGAAAGACGGAAAGAAAGGGGGAAAAAGTAGAGAAGGCAAGAAACAAAGATGCAAAATGGGAAAAAGGCAAAAAAGAGAGAAAGAAGGAATGAGAGAATGAAAGAAGGCAAAAGAGAAAGCAAGTAAGGAAAAAGAAAGGAAAAAGACAGAAATACAGAGGGATAGAAGGCAAAACAGACAGAAAGAAGAAAATAAAAAGGGAATGAGTCAAAAAAGAAAACACAGTGGAAAGTAGGCAAACAAGAAAGAAAACAGGAGTAAAAAGTAAAGAAGAAAAAAGGGAAGGAAAAAAGAAAGAAAGAAGGAAAGCAAGAATGAAAGAAAGTCGCGGGGGGAGACCCGGTGTGGTGGTGCAGCTGAGTGTCGGCATTAGCGGAGAAGGGATCCCTGGAGCTGGTTGGCGGGGGTGCCGCTCTTCTGGGGACCTGCCCTGGTGCTGGGCTAGCTCCCAACGCCTTCCCCCGTGTGTGGCATCGGCCGGGAGAGGCTGCAGAACTTGGAAGGGAGGCATTGCTGGGAGTCCCGACCGCCATATTGGGACACTGCTGCGGTGCCGGAGGTATACCCGCTGGATCCTTGACATGTGTAGGGCTCTCTGTGGTGCTGAGGGCTCTGCTGGATCTTGGAGCTGACGAAGGGGCCAGTGTGTGTCTGCACGCAGGTGGGGGGGTCTGCCCTCATTCCTTCTTCCCCTTCATCTTTTTCTTACTAGGGCTGGTGCTGGCTGGGGGTTTGGCGGTCGGGTTGGGCTTCACGGGGGGGAAGGAGGCCTTCTTGGAGGATCGGACTGCAGTTGCTTGTTGGTGGGTGCTTTGTCTGCCGTCTTCTGGTGCCTGCGCGGAGAGATCTGCGAACAGCCATGACGCGAGACAAGGGCGGCGGGGTCAGACCAAGCAGGGCCCCATTGATAAATTCACCGGCGCTGGAGCGGCAGCTGGGTCATCGGGTCAGCAGGGTCAGGCGCCTGACAATGCGACTCTTTTGGCGGCCATTACCCAGTCCAGAGATATGCTTGATGCCAAAATCGGCGTGGTTGGCTCGGACGTCATGCTCCTGAGACAGGACTTGCGTAATGCAGAGGCCGAAACCCGTATCTCCGGAGTAGAGGACGATGTCACTATCTTGAAGAAGAAGGGACTGGCACTGCAGGTGGAGGACGCTGAAGGGCGAGCCAGGCGTAACAACCTCCACTTCGTTGGATTTCCAGAGGGATGTGAGGGGGGACAACATGGAACGCTTCCTTACACAGTGGCTGGAGGGCTGGCTTCCCCCGGGGGTTCTCTCCCGCTGCTTCGTTGTGGAACAGGTCCACAGGGCGCTCATGCAGAGGCCGCTGCCGGGGGCTCGCCCGCGGCCAGTTATAGCGACACTCTAAAATTACCTGGACCGTGACGCTATCTTGAAGCAGGCCCGAGCCAAGGAACCTTTTACCTACAACAATGCACGCATCCTTATATACCCAGATTACACACGACAGGTGCAGCAGCAGCGACAATCGTTTCTTGCGGCGAAGGCCCGTCTAAGAGAACTTAAGCTCCCTATGCCCTGTTGTTTCCCGCCCGCCTGCGGGTAGTATACCGCTCCTGCACGCACTTCTTCGATACCCCGGAGGACGTTTTTAAATGGACTGATGAGACTGTGCGGGTGAGAGTCCATACGCCACCTGGTAGAGAATCTGATTCGCCATCAAGCGAGGTAGCCAGGAGAGGCCCTTGGGCCGATTGAAGGGCAACAGGAGGTCGCGGTCCAGGCGCTTCTCCCAATCATGTAATACCCCCTCTCAGGGGGGCTCCACCTCTGAGCGACAGGCATCGGCGGATTGATCCTTGGGGTCCGCGGGGTGCTGCGGGGCTCCAGACTGTGGGTTAAATGTTGGATGGGCTTGAACTTGGGCTGGTCCTTATGCCAGACATTTGCTGGCTGGGGAGGTATCTGAGGGGCATGGACTGTGAGTTGGGGATCCATTGGCCGGAGCGGCTCCTGTCCCCCCGTTGGGAATTGGGTTCCTGCCCGGCCACGACAGATACTTCAGTGTTTATGAGGTATGGGGTGGGGGTTTGTTGTTGGGGGGGCTGTTTCAGTTTCTGGATTGCGTGTCCACTGTGGGTCCATACACTTTCGTACACACACCGAAGAGTTCCCTTACCCGTCTTGGTGATTACTGGTTGCCTGGATGGCCAATACATCGCACGGGATGCGGGTGACCCCTGGTACTCTCCGCATCATTAGCTGCAATGTCCGCGGGGCTCTAGACAAGATTAAACGCGGGGCCATACTTCAGCAAGACAAACGGGCTGGGGCGGATGTGCTCCTGCTACAAGAAACACACTTAATGGGCACCAAGGCCCTCTGTCTACAGAGATACGGGTTCCAACATGTCTTTCACTCTGGTTTTACGAGGGGTTCACAGGGGGTGGCGATATTGATACACCGCAGGGTCCCCTATACGCACGAAAAACACTGGTCAGACACACAGGGACGATATATCATCCTTCGGGGTAAGGTTGGGGATGACCTTCAGGTACTGGGTAGCGTCTACGCCCCCTCTCCTTTGCAATGGAATCTGGTGGAGTGGCTCATGAACATCTGGGCGGACATGCCAGAGGCGCTCTCGGTGGTCGGTGGGGACTGGAATGATGTCATGGAGCTGGGTCGGGATAGATGGTGTGGTGGGGGCGGACTGGAGAGTGATCGTCCCACGAAATTGCACTCCCTAGTGACAGGGCTTGATTGGGTGGATGTCTGGAGGCGCCTCCATGGGAATAGGCGGGAATTCCCCTATCTGTCCGCAGTACATGACTCGTTCTCTAGAATTGATTATCTCTTTGTCCCCAGGGTGATGGTGAACAGGGTGGTGTCGGCCGATATTCTGCCCCGGGACCTGTTGGATCACTCACCGGTGGCCTTCACGCTTCAGACAGGTTGAGGGCGACAGCCGTTTAGGTGGCGTATGTCTGTATGGCACCTGCAGAAAGATGACTATAGGGAGCGTATGAGTGAAGCCATTGATCACTATCTGACTGCTAACGTGGGGTCCATTTCCTGTGCTGAGACACTGTGGGAGGCACTGAAACCCACACTGAGACTGGTGGATATCTCCTGGTGTGCAGCGGCGTGTCGGGTGCGTAGGGACGAGCTATTGCAAGCAGAGGCAGGGATAGAGGCGCTGGAATGTAGGAGCCGGGAGGCAGAGGGGGCCCAGCTCGATGACAACTAATACTGGCACAACAAAATTATGCGGCTCTTTTAATGGACGAAGCTCGCCAAGCCTGGCTGGTGACGCGTAGTAGAGTGTACCAATGGGAGGACAAGTCCAGCAAGATGCTGCATAGACTTTGTCAGGGTGCCTTTCATTCCCAGGCCCTACCAGGAGTCCTGGGTCCGGCAGGAGAATCACTTACCGAACCCCCGGCTATTGCCGAAAGCTTTGCTGCGTATTACGCGGAACTTTACGCCTCAAAGGAATACCTCTCGGCTGACGTCATCGAGAAATTCATCGATGATTTACCGCCCAAGGCCGTGTCGGATAAGGTACGGGACCAATTGGAGCAGAAGTTGACAGATGAGGAGCTGGGTACTGCACCGGGGGAACTGAACCCTGGGAAGGCTCCAGGACCCAATGGATTCCCCAGTGAATTTTTCAAAGAAATAATTATACAGCTGGCCCCACATTTTAGACCGGTGATGGAGGAAGCGCGGGAGCGTGGCTCGCTCCCCCCGGACTGGAAGCACGCGGAGGTGGTCGTTTTCCATAAACCGGGTAGAGCTCCGGAGCAGCATGCGTCATACTGGCCTATCTCCCTCTTGAATGTGGAGGCGAAAGTACTGGCCAAGGCGTTGGCCAACCGTCTTCTGCCTCACATTTCCACTTTGGTACACCCCAACCAGGCTGGGTTTATGCCTCAGAGGGCGACCGGGCACAACATCAGGCGGGCACATGTGGCGGTGGCGGCCAGCGGGCAACTAGGGGAGCCAGCTGCGCTACTGTTGGCTGATATGGACAGGTCGTTCGACTCCCTGAGTTGGGTGTACCTATTTGCCCTGCTGCGGAGGCTCAACTTCTGCCCGCGATTTCTTTCCTACCTAATGCTAATATACACAGACCTGACGGCGTCGGTGCGGGTGGCGGGGGCACTCTCTCAGTCCTTCCCTATTCAGCGGGGTACACGCCAGGGCTGCCCCCTGTCCCCATATTTATTTGCGCTCGCTATGGAGCCGCTAGCGGCCTGGGTGCTCATTGATGCTCAGATACGGGGATTTGAATGGGCACCGGGCCTATCCGATAGGATTGCATTATATGCGGATGATGTCCTCTTCTTTCTTACAGCTATAGATAGGACGGGGCTGCGACTACTACGCATTCTACAAATCTTTGGGGAAACCTTGGGACTCTATATGAACCCTCGTAAGTCTACGTTGTGGGCTCCTTGGGCCAGGCAGGAGTGGGAGCGTGGGCTCATGAACAACTGGGCGGACATGCCAGAGGCGCTCTCGGTGGTCGGTGGGGACTGGAATGATGTCATGGAGCTGGGTCGGGATAGATGGTGGGGTGGGGGCGGACTGGAGAGTGATCGTCCCACGAAATTGCACTCCCTAGTGACAGGGCTTGATTGGGTGGATGTCTGGAGGCGCCTCCATGGGAATAGGCGGGAATTCCCCTATCTGTCCGCAGTACATGACTCGTTCTCTAGAATTGATTATCTCTTTGTCCCCAGGGTGATGGTGAACAGGGTGGTGTCGGCCGATATTCTGCCCCGGGACCTGTTGGATCACTCACCGGTGGCCCTCACGCTTCAGACAGGTTGAGGGCGACAGCCATTTAGGTGGCGTATGTCTGTATGGCACCTGCAGAAAGATGACTATAGGGAGCGTATGAGTGAAGCCATCGATCACTCTCTGACTGCTAACGTGGGGTCCATTTCCTGTGCTGAGACACTGTGGGAGGCACTGAAACCCACACTGAGACTGGTGGATATCTCCTGGTGTGCAGCGGCGTGTCGGGTGCGTAGGGACGAGCTATTGCAAGCAGAGGCAGGGATAGAGGCGCTGGAATGTAGGAGCCGGGAGGCAGAGGGGGCCCAGCTCGGTGACAACTAATACTGGCACAACAAAATTATGCGGCTCTTTTAATGGACGAAGCTCGCCAAGCCTGGCTGGCGACGCATAGTAGAGTGTACCAATGGGAGGACAAGTCCAGCAAGATGCTGCATCGATTTTGTCAGGGTGCCTTTCATTCCCAGGCCCTACCAGGAGTCCTGGGTCCGGCAGGAGAATCACTTACCGAACCCCCGGCTATTGCCGAAAGCTTTGCTGCGTATTACGCGGAACTTTACGCCTCAAAGGAATGCCTCTCGGCTGACGTCATCGAGAAATTCATCGATGATTTACCGCCCAAGGCTGTGTCGGATAAGGTACGGGACCAATTGGAGCAGCAGCTGACAGATGAGGAGCTGGGTACTGCACTGGGGGAACTGAACCCTGGGAAGGCTCCAGGACCCAATGGATTCCCCAGTGAATTTTTCAAAAAAATAATTATACAGCTGGCCCCACATTTTAGACCGGTGATGGAGGAAGCGCGGGAGCGTGGCTCGCTCCCCCCAGACTGGAAGCACGTGGAGGTGGTCGTTTTCCATAAACCGGGTAGAGCTCCAGAGCAGCATGCGTCATACTGGCCTATCTCCCTCTTGAATGTGGAGGCGAAGTACTGGCCAAGGCATTGGCCAACTGTCTTCTGCCTCACATTTCCACTTTGGTACACCCCAACCAGGCTGGGTTTATGCCTCAGAGGGCGACCGGGCACAACATCAGGCGGGCACATGTGGCGGTGGCGGCCAGCGGGCAACTAGGGGAGCCAGCTGCGCTACTGTTGGCTGATATGGACAGGTCGTTCGACTCCCTGAGTTGGGTGTACCTATTTGCCCTGCTGCGGAGGCTCATCTTCTGCCCGCGCTTTCTTTCCTACCTAATGCTACTATACACAGACCTGACGGCGTCGGTGCGGGTGGCGGGGGCACTCTCTCAGTCCTTCCCTATTCAGCGGGGTACACGGCAGTGCTGCCCCCTGTCCCCATATTTATTTGCGCTCCCTATGGAGCCGCTAGCGGCCTGGGTGCTCATTGATGCTCAGATACGGGGATTTGAATGGGCACCGGGCCTATCCGATAGGATTGCATTATATGCGGATGATGTCCTCTTCTTTCTTACAGCTATAGATAGGACGGGGCCGCGACTACTACGCATTCTACAAATCTTTGGGGAAACCTTGGGACTCTATATGAACCCTCGTAAGTCTACGTTGAGGGCTCTAGGGGCCAGGCAGGAGTGGGAGCGTGGGCGTCCTTGGTCCAGCTGGCGGTGGGGGGGCTGAAATACCTGGGAGTTTTTCTATCAGATATACCAGCAGTCTCATGGGAACGTAACCTGGTCCCAGTGTGGGAACGCACCCGGGAAGATCTTAAGTCATGGTCCCGCATGCCTCTGTCCCTATACGGCAGATCGGTGATTTTCAAGATGGTGGCCCTTCACCAGCTCCTCTACCAATTGCAGAATCATCCATACCAGATTCCACCCCGATGGTTAAGGCAAGTGAACACAGCGCTGGGTCAGTTCCTGTGGGAGGGGGGAAAGGTGCCGGTGGCCTTGAGCACATGCTTTCTATCCACCTACTTTGGGGGGCTGGCGTCCTTGGACGTCCTTTCGTATTATCAAGCTTCACATTTGCTGGTCCTCAATGAGTGGTGGTATGGTGACAGGGGAGACCCGGCATATGCAGTTGAGCGGCAGATTATGGGACGTCATTCCCTGCATACGATACTATATTCAGCGCCGCTGCGGGGTCGCTGCCATCGGTCACACGGGTGATATTTCTAATTTGGAGGCAAGCTCTGCGCCGCATGGGGTGGTGGAACACTTTGACCCGTGAGACCCTCCTCTGGGATAACGGGCGTCTGCCTCAGTTAGCGGCCCTACGGGCCTTCCGGGGATGGGACGCGATAGGCATCTCAGTTCTGGGAGATGTCATGAGGGGCCAGAAGCTCAAATCCTTTCAAGGCCTGCAGAAGGAATATTCGATGCCGCGATCCCAGTTTTACAGCTACCTGCAATTTAGGCACGCCCTATCCCCTAGCTTGGAGGGCCTGGTGTCGCTAGCGGAATTCAGCCCCATAGAGGCAAAGGTCTTCATGGGCGATCTCACTGACCGGAAAATCTCTCGCATTTACCAGTCTCTAGTCACTCACTGCTCCCCCATGCTACAGAGGCTTCGGAGTGCTTGGGAGGAGGATATGGGTGCATTGGAGGTGGAAGATTGGACTGAGGCCTTAGCGGCCCCGTGGTGGGGGGCGGCAATAGCGATGCGCCTTCGGTTGGTGCAGTTCAAGTACCTACATAGGGTCTATTTCACCATGGCGCATCTGTGGAAGGTGGGGTTGATCGCCTCCTCTGTGTGCCTTCGTTGTAATCGAGAGGAGGGTACATTTATTCATACGGTCTGGAGCTGTCCGTCTCTGAGTCGCTTTTGGAGGGGGGTACACTCCTGCCTCTCGGAGGTTCTGGGTTGGGAGCTCAACTGCACGCCAAAGTAGGCCCTATTGCATGTCATGGAGGGGGTAGGGGGTGGGAGGTAACATTTATAAAAGACACCTTTTACAACTGGGCTTTACACTGGCGAAAAAGGGATATTGCCAAGGCTCGGAAGGCACCTACAGCCCCATCGGTGGCCGTATGGAAGAACGACCCATATTCATCGCTAGGGGGTGCCCGCTCAAACACTATAAGATATGGAAGCGGTGGGCAGATTATAGGGGTCTGTTGTTGGACCCGCCACCGGAGGTAGAGGCACGCTTGCTGGAATAATTCACACACACCCTCTTGGATTATGGGGGCGGGTGGTGGGAAGGATCGGAGAGGTGAACATCTCCTGTTGTGATATTAAGTGGTGGACAAGTTTCTGTGGAATTGGCGCGATCTGGGGGGGGGTTGGTGGGATTTGTTATTATGTGTTTGGTTATCAAATGCAAAAGTCAAAGTCATTATCACTGTATATGGTTGACTTGTGCAGTTGTCTCTGGGGTGCAGAGCCCTGCATTATATGTGCAACTTGACAAATTAAATTTGTTTAAAAAAAAAAGAATGAAAGAAAGTAAACAAGAAAGTAGGCAAAAAGAGGAAGAAAAAGTATGGCTAAAGGAAGGCAAAAAAGAAACAAAAAGAAACAAAGAAGGAAAAAAGTAATAAGGAAAGAAGACAAACGAGAAAGAGAGGTGGAAAATGGAGGGAGGGAAAATTAACAAGACAAAAAATAAAGATGCAAAATGGAAAAAAAAAGAAAGAAAGAAACAAGAAAAGAAAGAAGGAAACAAGAAGAGAAAAAGACAGATGACAAAAAAGAAAGAAAAAAGAAAGAGAAAGCATGATAGACGGAAAGAGAAAAGGGTAGGAGGCAGAAAAGAAAAAAGAAAAGGCAAAAAAGAAAGAAAGATGGAAAAAAAAGGCATGAGGGTTCACAGTATTGACTATTGGATACTAAAGCCCGCATTACACCCCACTTATGTATAAATAACACTGGTACAAGTGTGCTGCAGATTAAACATGATAACGTTTGGTTTTCTTCTTCGGCAAAGAGAATATAATATACTGTGAAATATAGCAGCAGTCAACTTCAAAAGGAATTTACAACAGCATTGGAAGGAGACAGGAACTAATAAAGCTGGAATGTGTACGGCGCTCACTTCAAATGCGTCCTACTATCACATCAGACAACACTGGCACTAAAGGGAATTACCTTGTGTGCAGATGTCCATCTTGTGCAAGGGCAAAATGCAGTCACTCAAAGTCACATAAACCAAAGGGTTAAGTAGGCTAACCTATTGCTCCATGCTGTATGCTGTAGTGGGCTGAAACAAAATGGGAATGACATAACAACAGACCATTGGGTGAAAAGCCCCTTTAAGTAAGTATATTATATGTATTATTTTAGTAAGGCTAATGCCAGACCTAAAAATAGGACGAATATATACTGTTACAACGCAAGCCATTACATCGCAAGTCGTTTCAACGACTTGCTGTAGGGGGGCGCGCTGGACTTAGGAATAGTATAATTTACTATTCTTACTCCAGTTTGCGCAACAGCAGGGAAGGTGTTGGATTGTGAATCCAACACCAGTGCGCCCCCTGCAAGTCCTTGAAACGACTTGCGATGTAATGGCTCGCGTTGTAACACAGTGTCTCTAAGTTAAGCCTGATTGCTTTAGTGCCAATTGTTGCAAATTCATCCTTGTGCCCTGGGCACCCCCGATTTTTTTGATGACAGGTACCTGTGGTAACCGACTCTCACTGTTCCTGGGCTCTGCCAAACCAGGCCCAGGGCCAGTGCTATGCTGAAAAGACACTTAGAATAGAGTGAAAACACCTGCATATACTAGGGAACGCTATGGGTTAAGGTGACCCTATAACTGGCATGACCTCCCCTATAAGGCCCTAATACATAATAGGGTAGGGGGATCAAAACTACCTGTAAGTCCCTAGTATATAATAGGGCATGGCAGTTTATAATAATAATAATAATATAATAATAGAGGCCAGCAGCTCTTTTTGCACTTGCATGTTTGCACGACTGACGCCTGAGGTCAGTCTAAAAGCAGCCCAGTGTTGTAGGACTTCTTTAAAATGCAAATGGTACCCAAACTCGACTTTAGTGTTTGAGGCACTTAAAAATTTATAAACTACAATGTTTTGGCATATTAGGCTCCCCCAGGGTCTCCACTAGGTGTCCCAGTGGTGGGGAATCAGGTACTTATAAGGAAGACACTTATGAAATAAGTTGTATATGCCTTGGGTTTAGTGGATTGAACATCTCACTCCCCCTTTGAAGTAAAGTGCTTCCCAAAATCGACTTTTGTGCTAGGAGCACTGTGGAGTAAAGATCTGCAAATATGTTACATATTCAGAGCCCCTGAAGTCTCCCCTAGGTATTCCAAGGGTGTGGGGTCCTGTAGATATAGGCATGGCCCTATAAAAGATATTTTATACGCCCAGATGTTGGAAAATTGCCAAAGTCATTTTCTCCATTGCAAATCCCCAGCCACATAGGTAACATGGCAAGAAGTTATTAAGTATTAACTAACGTCAAGGATGTCATAAAAATATAATTCAAGGACTTTCTAGAATGGTATTGATAAATCCAACAATATTGTTGAATTTAGCCTAAAATGTACAGACAAGAAGTAATAAGACATTCTTGGCTGTAAGCCAAAATTAAGCCTTCCAATGGTCTGTCCTGATTGGTCAGAGTTAAGTGGATTAGCCATGCTCCTTTGATGAGGCGATAAGTAGCTCCTTGGGTTAGAGAGTGTAGTGATCTGTGCTTGTTTTTAGAACCATAAGAGTGTGGAACTTCTCTGTGTCAGGGTTCTGGTGGGGAGTTCCAAGGTTGGCAGTTGGAGTTGGTTGTTTTGCCATTGCTCTGCTGCTGCTCTGCTCTGATGGTCCAGTTCATTACAATAAATTAAACTTTTACTTACCGGTTTCCTGTGTGTCTTCACTACACTTTTGATGGCGACGAGTAGAGTGCTGGGCCTTCAACGCGAACCTGTGTAGTGTGCGCAGCCATCCTCGGAACAAGAATCGAGACGCCGTTCTTTGCAAAGGTCGGCAAAGTTTGCAGTTGATGTCGGCGGAGATTGGGAACATATAGTGCGGTGATTTTTGATAAAATCGTGAGCAGAGTGGAGCGGAGCGGGGAAAATAAGGTCAGTCGGGCCGTCTGTTGGGCCGTGGAACGCATAAAAGAAATTGCGTGGAACAAGTGGACTGCATCGTAGAGTGAAGACGTGGAACGCACAAAGGTTTTGCGTTCCACCAACGTGTACGTGAATTTGCAATTGCAGATCCCAGCAACAAGTGTGTTGCTTAGTTACGGGAAGCTGTGGAGTGTATTGTTTGTGTCAAGACGTGGAGCGCGTAAATACTTTGAGTTTCACCTATGCGTATGTTCGTCTGCAGATGAAAATTACGGTAACATGTAGGTTGCTTAGCTACTGTGTGTAATTTATTCATGAAGACATTAGAAGCTAAAAAAAAACAACTAAGGACTAAGGTGTGACACAACGTCAAGCGCAGCTGTTCTTCCCAGTTTAAGCATTTAATGTTGGGAACGCATGGATGTTCTTTTGCAATTCAAAGACAAGCAAGACGGAAGTGAAACTATTTAAATACAAGAAATCCAACACAATGTGCGTTTCAATTCAGTTTTGAGAAGTAGAGTTAATGGTTGGAAAATATACATTTTTTTTTATTCTCTTCTCTATACACGTTTCCCTTCTTTAGGGTTTTTGAATGTTATGGTTCTGTGGAAAATTTTAGTTTTATTTGTTTCCAATTCAAGTATGCATAAATTATAATATGTAAGTTAAGAGCCAAATTCACAACCTGTTATTATTCAATTGCATGAACAAACAGTTTTGCTCAGAATATTATAATGCCATTATATTACAGTACTGTGTTCAATTTACAGTGATAATTGATATTTTCAGCATTCTAATTATGTACCATACAAGCTGTTGCACCACCCCCACCATTTTTGGAAACACCTGGGGAACCACCCATCAAATGGAAGTAGTGGTTCGATGATTTTGAAACTTATGTGGGTTCAATAGGGGCTAGTAGATTCTGAGCAGTACGCAGAAAATATTTAATACTTCATTCCTTAGGTTTCGAAGGAAGAGAAATATTGAGGCATCTTCCTCCACCTGTTATTGTCGGTGAAGATGTTTTAGATGAGTATCAAGACACTGTTAAGAGGTTACAAACAAGGTTTGATGTTAAACCAAGTATTGTTGTTCTTCGTCATAAATTTGTTTTACTTGTACAAAACACTGGTGAAGATGTGGATAGTTACATCACAACTCTAAGGAGACTTGTGTTGGAATGTCAATTTGAAAACTTTGCAGACCAATTGGTGCGTGACCAGTTTATTTGTCACTGTATTGATAAATCCATCAAGCAAAAGCTTCTTTCAATGGGTAATCCCAGTCTTGAAGACAAGATAAGAGTAGCAAAAAGTTTTGAAACGTCACAAATTTCAGCAAAGGAACTGGATGGAAAAAGTAGAGAACCTGTTTCTGTTGTTAAAGTAAAAGATGACAAGGACAAAGACAAAAAGAATACGGAAAAACTTGACTCATATATAGGAGATAAACAACATTCTTTTGTAAAGTCACGTTCTGGATTTGGAGAAAGACAGAATTCTTTCTTTTCACGAAGTAATATTTGCTTTAGATGTGGTTACAAATCTCATTTTGGGAATGGTTAATGTCCAGCCAAATTTGTAACTTGCAGCGTCTGCAATAGAACAGGACATTTTGCTAAAGTTTGTCAAACTAACAAGAATAAGTCATTTCTTCAATCTTCTACAGTTAAATGTATTGTTGACAGGAGTAATTATAGTGATGATGAAAGAATTTATCACTAAAGAACTCAGTGAAATGATTTCAGTTGTACAAGACAGTGGGGTTGTAGTAGGAAATCCTGAAATGTGTGTTGATCCATATGTTGAGATCATGGTTGGAGATAAGATTTTGAAACTTTTAGTTGATTCTGGTGCTCGTATTTCTATGATCACTCAAGTCCTTTTTGATCATACATGGCCTTCAAGACCTCTTCTTTCTCCTGATCTTAAGGCAGTTTCTTATGAAGGGCATGAGATCAATCTATCTGGGTACATTGAAGTCATTCTGGAATTCAAGGGAAGGAAGATTTATGGCAAGGTCTACGTGGCACAAAGAGGGTTAAACATTTTGGGATGGTTCCACCAGAGACTATTTGGGATGGTACTTAAACCTGGGTCATCTGAACAAGTTTTAGTTGCTAGGGACAATCCCGATCTAGAAGATTTGACCAATTAGTTTCCCAATGTGTTTTCTGGTGAGCTTGGTAAGATCAGAGACTTCCAGCACAAGATCATAGTGAAAGATGGTGCCATTCCCATAACACATAAGTTGAGAAATGTTCCTTTTAGTGTAGGACATGATTTAGAGTGTGAACTTAATTAACTTTGTGAAAAGGGTATAATCGAACCGATTGAATCCTCACTGTGGTTATCTCCACTGGTGGTCGCTCGTAAGCAGAATGGTGAGTTGAGAGTTTGTGTGGACCTTCGTTGTCTTAACAAAGAAATCTGGGTGGATTCTGACCCGTTTCCCAACATCAATGAGCTTTTGACGAGTTTAAAAGATGCTAAAAAAAATAAATTGGATTTAGCTTCAGCCTACCATCAGGTGGAACTGGCACATGAATCAGGCATCTTACGGCGCTTGTGTCCCCTTTCAGAACTTATCAGTATGTTTGCATGCTGTTTGTTTTGGCATCAGCCGCGTCCGTTTTTCAGCGGCTAATGAATAATATGCTGAAGGGGATATTCAGCATTATAAGGTGATATGTAGCTCCTTGGGTTAGAGAGACATTCTGGGAGGGCAGGGTTCTACTACATAGGAATGCCAGAACAGAGGGAAGGGGTCATAACTAATTATTCTTCAATACAAGGAGGAGACCGGCAGCAGAAGCCAGTTTCATTTCACCCCTACTCTTTGAACCCAGCCAGACAGCAGGATTAAGGAAGAAATGAGCAGATGCAAGGGGGAGGGACAATATGGAGATGAACCATCCTGAAGGTTGACTTAGCCAGCTGTTGTCTCTCTGCTAAAAAATCAGCCAGGTTGAATTGTGGGTAAATGGTGCTCTCTGGAGGTTATAGTGCCACACTTTGGAGGAAATGGTCATGCTCTGGGGTGTTGTCCTGCATCTCATTGGACAGGAGTGCCCTTCTGTGTGATCCCTAGAAACACTGAATAAGTATCTGAGAGGGGCAGAAGTGCCTCTCGGCTCTACTGCTTGAAACTGAGAGAAGAGGATTGCCAAGCTGGAAACTTGATTTGCACCATCAGGCCCTGTACACTGAAAAGACTGCACCTGCTGCATTGTCTGGAACTACAGAACTTTGAATGTGCCTTGCTTCAAGAAGGGTAAAGAGTAGACGCCAAGCTGGAAACTTGAATTGCACCATCAGACCCTGCATTCTGGCTGACTGTGCCTGCTGCATTCTCTGGAACTACAGCCCTTTGAATGTACCTTGTTTCAAGAGCAATAAAGAGTGGGCTCCCTGCAAGCTACAGGTTAACAGAGCTCACCTGCATCAACTCCACTAAGAGTTCCCTGCCAGGAGTGTATCCAGTGGACTTTTAAGGGTGTTGTCCAGGTGCATTGTGGGATGTGTGGCCCCAACCTTTCAAGGACCATCTTGGAGATTCCAGACCCTTGGATTGTGTTTTGGACACTTTGGACCCTCAAGAGGAACTTCAGGAAGAAGTTTCAGAAATTTGGTGAACTTTTGTGAAAAATCTCCAGAGGGTGACCAGACTCTCACAGGAAGGCTGGAGGAGGCTGCATGATAACTGGTGAGAAATCCTCCAGAAACGTTTCTTAGGGGCCGATTCCGATTCCGGCCGCAAAACGAACCAACCGTCATGGACACTGATACTGATACTGACACTGATACTAACCGACACGGACCAACGCAACGCGATTTTTACCGACCGACACGAACCCGGAATGAACCCGACCGACCCGTACCCGCAATGTCCGATCCGCGCAGTACGATGCAATGCGTGTAAAACCAGACCGACTCGTACGGAGACCAAGCCGCTCGACCGACACGCACAGACAACCGGGCCCACAAGCAATAGAGACCTTCGCGACCGACGCGTATGAAACACAGAAGATAGGCAGCGTGAACGAGGCGGAGAAGCCCGCACGAGACAACAGCAGCGTCCGTTTCCGTCACATGAACGTCTCCTTCATGCCTACAAAACCCAAAGGAAAAAAGACAAAAAAAGGACCAAACAAGCAATGACAAAGCCGATAAATATAAAAAAAACAAAAAATGGGACAAAGACACACCCAGAACTCCAAATATATAAAGGACTACAATCACTACCATCATCCCTTGCAAACAGGAGACACAGCCAGCAGCAAACACCATTACACAGCAACCACAGACGCACTCACCACTCACCAATCACACAACCCACACACCATCAGCTCCTCATCCAAAAGCACACACACATACAGCCAGCAAAACCAACACCAACCCACCTTCACTTGCACCCTCACACACACATCCCTCACCACCACCACCCATCACCATGCCCCCAAAGAAGAATCCAAAGTTCACAGATAGTGAGTTAGAAGTGCTAGTAGACCAGATCATCAGAGTAGAGCCACATTTGTTTGGTACATTGGTCCAAAGGACCCCCATGTCACAGAAAACAAAGATGTGGGCAAGGTTTGTGGACAAGGTGAACGCTCAAGCACCAGCAAGGAGCACAAAGGACGACATCCAGAACAGGTGGTATGGCGTGCGCAGGAGGGTCAAGAAACTCATCGAAAAAGATCACGCCCTGAGTCAGTGCACTAGCGGTGGCCCTCCTGCCATACCAGTCTACTTCAGGACTTGGGAGGAGAAGGTGCGGGACATCCTACCACCAGAGAGCGTCCATGGGCTAACAGACATACCAGAGCCTGGTGAGTACACAAACAACATACCCAAGATTGTGTGGCAAGGGGACAGTGAAACCATGCACGCAAGCAAAGCTACAGTAACCAATAGATAATCATCCCAAGATGTGTATGCCAGTCAGACAAACACAATACCTGCCATCTCATAGTGACTTGGAACTGTGTCATGACATGCACCAACCTACAAACAAATAGAGCAATCCAGTGGCACAAACCTAAATAGACACTGCCAGACAGTTTGCCACCACAAATACACTACCTCACAGTGCAGCTGACTGACAGGAAGGAATAGTGGGGATGCAGGTGAAGTGAGTGTATCCAAAAGCATGATGGGGCCTGTAGTCACAGATAATGCTCCCCCTCCTGATTGTCAGATCAAGACCTCTCTGAAACATGCCCACATCACAGGGAGTGGAAAATGACTGACAAGATGGCTGACACTGGGTCCTGCTGTGGGGAGCACAAGGCCCTGGTAGAGGTTGTGTGCAAATCAGAAACAGGACACCACTGACTGACATCCTGAAAGACAACTTGCACACCCTACAATGGAAGCACATTTCATGATGGGAAGGAGGACTGACAGCCCTGACCATACTTACCAGCATGTGGAGACACACCCCCCCTCAACACAAACTCCACACAACTCACCGGGTAGAATGCATTGACCCACACCTCAGTGAAATATCAGCAAAAGATACCCCGTACTGGGTGCTGCTGTGTGAAGCACAGGGCTCTCTTTGAACTTGTAGCCAAACAAACACCAGGATTTCACAGTCCGCCATCTTGCCATTGCTGTCACACCCCCTCACAGGGAAGCAGAGTCAAGAGGAAGGAAGTATGGGCATGCTGGGAAGGGGGGTGTAGCCAAGAGTATGATGGGAGTCGCAGTCACAGACAATCTACACCCACCCACATGGCCCAGCAAGCATACACTGAACCATGCTCGCCTCACAGGGAGTGGGAAGGGACTGACAAGATGTCTGCACTGGGCTCTGTTGTGGGGAGCACAAGGCCCTGCTGTGAAATAGGCTACAACAAACACCAGGACTTCACAGTCAGCCATCTTGGCATTGCTGTCACATCCCCTCATAGGGAAGCAGAGTCAAGAGGAAGGAAGTATGGGCATGCTGGGAAGGGGGGGTGTAGTCAGGAGCATAATGGGAGTTGCAGTCACAGACATTCCCACCCAACCACATGGCCCAGCAAGCTCACACTGAACCATGCTCATCTCACAGGAAGTGGCAATGGACTGACAGGATGTCTGACACTGGGCTCTGTTGTGGGGAGCACAAGGCCATGCTGGGAACTGGGCAACAACAATATCAAACTCTGTCCGTGACAAGCTGGGAAAAAGCAGTGTACAGGCAGGCATCTGTTCGTAAAGTAGAAAATGTCATGTTTGTGAACCATCGATGCATGTAGAAACATACCTCACATTGTGTGTCTCTTCCAAACACAGGTGGTGCTGGGCACCCAGCACCAAATGAAGAGGATTCCCTGGCACAGACTCTGGCGGACACTGAGCTCTCTGGTTTGACTCTGTCTCTGTCCTCTTCGGATGACGACGACCAACCTGGCCCCTCCGGTGTGAGTCATCATGCAGCACCAGCAGCATCAACATCTGCACCCCCTGTACCCACGCCTCCAGCATCTGGAAACCGACAGGGCACCCCCGCCAACGCGGACAGACCAAGGCCACTGAACACCCACAGCACAGGGACACACGACCCCCCGGAAGCTACAGCAAACACCACCAGCAACACCACCCAAGGGGTCCCAGTGTTACCTGTGCGTCCCGCCGCTGGTCCTGCCCGTGTGGATAGGGGTGCTGGGAGGGGTGGGAGGCAGAGGGCGCGCCTTGCAGAGGGGTCTGGACTGCATGATGACTCCCACCTGGCACGCATCATAGATGCGTACCAGGATAGCACCGGAGGATGTGGCCAGGTAGTGGAGATCCTCAAGGACATGCAACAGGAGCAGGCTGCCCATTCAGGCCAAGTGGGATGCCATTACTGCGGTGCATCGGGACATACTCCAATGCCTCCGCCAGATCAACACAAACCTGTCCACACCTCCCTGTGTGGCCACAACATCTGTTGCAACACCATCTGCCAGCGCCACAGGGAGGGAGGAGGACTCTGGCAGAGAGTCCCCTGCACCGCAGAGGCCTGCACCTGAGGATCCCCCCCCAGGAAGAAGAGGGGTCGTCCGAAGAAGGACATGTGAGAGGCAGATGTCCCAGCACATCCCCCAGGGCCTCTAAACCTGTTCTGGGCCATGTTCTTTGTGCGTAACCCGTTCACCTTGTCCAATCGCACACAACTCGCCCACATGACATGGAGGGTTCATGTTGGGCCAATGTAGCAGATAACTGTGGACTTTACTCTGGACATTTCATCTACCAGCACATCCAACTATGATGTGAACTTTGGATTCCAAAACCAATGTACAGCACCCACCATCCTGTGCACTTTCCTCACACATGTTTGAAAATAATCTCACCAGTACACCATACTTGCCTCTGTTGTGATTCCAACTTGTCATGTGTCATGGAGATGTCGATCTGCTACACAACACAGTGCATGCCAAATACTGCAACAATGTGACCAACGTAAGGTGAGTCATGGTGATGTGACACATGTGAGGGAGACACACCACTATGGCACCTCAACACATACTCACCATGGCCATGTTACTCATCCCACACAATGATGTTGACCTGAAACACATTGGCATGCACAGACACAACACCAACCCCAGTCAGTGGTAACAAGTCCACAGGTGAGGTAAGCAGATGTCAGTCAGATGTGAGAAGACAGACAATGCACATAACAAAGCATAGCACAGGTTCATTACACAGCTGCAACATGTTTATTCCACAATAGTTGCAAGGTAATTCTATGTAACAGTGGACACACGCTCACAAAGTGTTGGAGAATTGAAGTCCAGGGATGTGTGGTACATCAGTTGATGGGAATTGACAACTTCCACACTGATGTTGGATTCTGGGTGTTAGGGTTCAGTGTTGACCAAACAACAGGCAAAGTACCCTGGGATGGACAGGCACAAGACACAGTCAAAAGCACAGCAGAACAGGAGAGAAATGCAATACACATACACAAAACATGTCGCCAGACACCTACACAAAACAAGTTAGCAGGACTACCCTATTGTGGAGTACACACCATCTGAATGGACACATCACTGCACGCATCCAGTCAAGTGGCACACAGACACACTCAGACAGCAACAGAGCAGCCACAACACATTCCAGGCTACCTCCATACATTGACATAACAACCCTGGAAACTCACATTCAGGTGAAGAAGTTGTTGATGAGCTGGGAGCGGACGTCACCCTCATCCTCATCATCACTGGCATCTTGGCCCAGGCCGGGATCCTCCACAGGTGCCGGAGGTTGGTCATCGTCATCGTCATCCTGGATGAGAGGCACCTCCTTCCGCACTGCCATGTTGTGTAGCATGCAGCATACAAGGATTATTTTGCACACCTTTGCAGGCTCATATGGGAGGGCCCCTCCGGTCATGTCCAGGCAGCGAAAGCTGCTTTTCAGGAGGCCGAATGCCCGCTCAATCACCCTCCTGCTCCGACCATGTGCCTCATTGTAGCGCAACTCGGCTGGTGTCACAGGGTTCCGGAGGGGTGTCAGCAACCACAGCATGTTGGGGTAACCTGAGTCACCTACACACACAAAAAGGAACAAGTAGCTGAGTTATGTAGGAGTGCGGATTACAACATTGACAAACAAACACAATGAGAAACAGTCAGTACACACCGACAAGCCATGCATGCTGTGCTGGCATCTGTGACATCAGCGTTGCAATGCGACTACTCCTCATAATGTAGGCATAGTGCGCAGAACCAGGGAACCGTGCACACACATGTGTGATAGACATGTCAGCAAGACATACCACCAGAGCATTGATGGAGTGGTAGTGCTTCCTGTTCCGGTATGCCTGCTTATATGCCTGTGGTGGTATCAGGGCCACATGTGTCCCATCAATAGATCCGATGACGTTCGGCATCCTCCCCAGTGTATAAAAGGCATCCTTTATTTCCGGGAGTTCAGCTGGGCTAGGGAACTTGATGTACAGGTCTAGGAAATACAACATTCCCTCCAAGACATCGCGTAGCACCCAACTAAACATTGTTTGCGACATACCACCAGCAGTAGCCACAGTGTACTGGAAGGTACCAGTAGCAAAGAAGTGCAGGGCTGCCATCACCTTCACCTCTGGGGTCAGTGCTGTAGGGTATGTCCGGCCAGGTAGCAGATGTGGCGTCAACTGCTCCCCCAACTCCTCAATCACTGGCCTGGTGAAGCGGTACCGTCTGATGCAGTCGCGTTCCTGCATGGTCGCAAGGTCTGGGAATGGTCTATGGACAGCTGGTGCCCTGCAGTACAGAGATGCACAAAGGAAGATTGTCAGTTCATCCACCCATGTGGCCATGACCAGGCTCAATATCACATGATAGATCATGACATTACACAATGTACTGAGGTGTGTGCTGTTGGGCATGGACAAATATGTCACCTACATGACCATCACCTCACATCTCAATTTCACATTTCCACATGAGTCCCATGTAGTGCAATGGCCAATCATCTGGTTGTGTCACCCAACCTATGTACTGCTCAGACGTTCCAAACACACACCACAGAGACAAGTGAGGCCTGATGTCTCCCAGGCATCACAGATCTTTGCTATGCAGAAACCCAGGGTCCCTGTATTGCCACATCGACACTGGCATGGACATAGCATATCACGTACACACCACAAGGCAAGCGTAAGTCCCACAGGTAGTGGCCACTGTTGTTCCTGCAGGCCCTACATGTACTTCTCTTAGACACACACACACCATCAAGGTTGATGCATATACCACATGGATGTGGAGACTGTCACCCATTGGGCACATTTGATCAGACACATCTGAGACACAACATGCACACAGACTGTGGTTGCACATCAGTATTGTGGCTACAGGTCTCACTGTGACGTACATGCCATCACCCCCTGGACTCAGGGTGTATGTGACATGCCCCAAACATATTCAACAGGAAACTGTGTCCGTGACTCATGAACATTACTGTACAATTGCACATCACAGTGGTAATGTGCACAACACACAAAGGATTCTGCCCCCATGGACACGTGCACAGCCTGGTAGTGGCTGCACAAAAGTGCCACCCAACAAACCAGATGTGCCCCCCCCAAACACCCAGGGAATGCAGCCTTACATGCCATGGGACACTGTGTGGCCAATGCTGTTGTGTGGTAGGTGTGCACAGGTGTCCCTGGCTAGTAATTGTGCGTTGAATCCGTAGAATAGTCACACCAACGAGGTCCGACGCGGGTGACAATGCGTACGCATTGCACGGTTCATGACCGAGCCGTGCGTACGCTTTGGCATTGAATGCAATGAGGTCCGACGCGGGTGACAATGCGTACGCATTGCACGGTTCATGACCGAGCCGTGCGTACTCTTTGTCATTGAATGCAATGAGGTCCGACGCGGGCGATAATGCGTACGCATTGCACTGTTCATGACCGAGCCGTGCGTACGCTTTGTCATTGAATGCAATGAGGTCCGACGCGGGTGACTATCATGCATACGCGTCGGGCAGGCATGGTCCGAGACAGGTGTACGCCTTGGCCATTGAATCGTATGGAGACGGGTGCATGTGTATTTTCAAAATACGCGTTGTACAGTCAGTTGACCGAGCCGGGCGCACCCATTGGCTCCGGACTGTCATGGAGACGGATGCGGATTCAAAACTTGTACGAGTTGTGCACTTGAAATTCAGTTGGATGCCTACAACAGTGTTGCAATTTCAAGTGTTTCATGAAGGTGAAGATTTGAACGATGCGGAAGGCGTGTACGAGTCGTAAATTTAAATGGATTGGCCAGATTCACAGAATGCAACCGTGTTGGACCTATCACTTTGGACACATGGCACAGATTCTGCCTCTGCAGCTCAGATATAAGGCTGGCTGGCCCCCAGGGTGCTCACTTGCCTGCACTACATGCTACTGGACCACATCCCTGCTACCACTGCTGCTGTCTCTGCATCCTCTGGCTCCTGCTATGGCACGTACTCTGGAGAGGGCCCCAGCCTTCACTGAGGAGGAGAACCAGGCCCTGCTGGACGGGCTCCTTCCACATTACAGCAAGCTGTATGGGAAACCAGGGGAGCAGGTGAGTGTGCAGTCCACTGCCTTCCTAATTATGCATGTTGTCTGACTAGCAGTACTAGCAGTGTGTACACCAGTGACAAGCAATCTCACTGACTACTTTCATCCCCCAAAGTGTGTAGGTACATGTAATGAACAGGTGTCCGTTAGTGCAAGCTTAAACTATCCAGGCATTGTTAACATGTCAGACATGCAGGTGATTTGTCCTTCCCCATGGTTGCACTACCTGTGTAACTCATTTCCCTTGGTGATGATGACATGTATATCCAAATGTGTGCAGCACAAATCTGGGGCATGTGTATTAATGTTCTTTTAACTTTGTCATCCTCACAGGTTAATGCCCACCAGAAGCAGGAGATATGGCTGACCATCGCCCCGGGCTGTTCGTTCGGTGGGGGTCTACAAGCGCCGGATCTGCAACTGCCAGAAGAGGTGGCAGGACCTTCGGGGCTAGACCCGGAGGATAGCTAGAGTCCAGCTGAAGCTGTCACCCCCACGCAGGAGGGGCGGACACTGGACCCTGACCCCTCCCGGACCTGGATAGGCAGCTGAAGGCCAGACAGCAGCAGGAAGGGGGTAAGTCCATGCCTAATCTGTGTACTATGTCTGACATGTTAATTGCTGAAGGAGCTGCTCCCACATGAGTACAGTGTTTGAAATCGAGTCCGTGTTTTCGCCCAGATCCAGAGACGTGACGCAGAGCTGCAGAGCAGAGCAGGAGCGGGAACGGGAGCAGAGCAGGAGCGGAGGACGCAGAGAAAAACATTAACGGCTACCGGTCGGCGGCTGATAATCACTTCGCATACCCGCATATCCACATGCCCTGCATTCCTGTGTCTCCCCTGTACCTGGAAAAGAGAAACAGACGATAATAGACGACAACGCAGCAGATCGCCGGCCGGGCGGCGGGCACGGCTGCGACTGCTCCTTTCATCTGGAGTTCTCTGTTGCTCAAGTTCAAGGACGGAGCGAGGAGCACCAAGATTCGCCGAGAGATGCCGGTAGAACTGCTGTGAGCTGGCCATTAACATCCACAAGTATTCTGGTTGTATTCAGCAGTATCCTTTTAAGCATATCTCCAAATGCTCAGCTCTTAGTGATTTACCGCACCAGCCAGCTAAATTCAGCCTAAGTCAGCAATCCAGGCACATAAGGCTAAAGAACCACTCAGCAGATCGAGGACTTGAGAGATTTGAGGGCACATACTCACATGCAGAGGAGGAGGAGGAGCTAGTTGCGATCCGCAGTCCGAGGAGGAGAGGCGAGGCGAGTTGCGCAGCATACGGCGGTGGTTGACTTTCAGTAGAGGAGAAGGAGTGGCACCGGAGCCGCGACCAGCGAACCACTGAAGCTGTTGTAGTCGTGGACGTGTGGGAGCGCAGGAGCGGGGATCGGCGGCAGGTGCCGGTGCCAGTGCCGGCCCAACCGAGAGTGGTGAGCTGAGGTGAGCGGAGCCGGCGTGGCAGCCTACGCCCCCTGTTCTTACATCTCTTACATCTGCTCTTGCTCTAGCCCACGTCCCGGCTCCCCTTGTTCCCTTCCGGCTCCCCCCAGTCGAGGCACATTCAGCGCCAGAGTGTTTGCCAGCTTTTGACCTTGGCCGGGTGCAGCATACTCCAGCCGCTGCTGTTACCACCACCGCCGCACTCTTGCGGTTTGGGGTCTGAGGCCGTACCTGGATCACCACCACCTGAGCCCGCAGCCCGTTTTTTGGCAGCTTTAGTCGGGTTCCGCTTGGCTCGGGTGTTTTGGGTATTCCAGAGGCCGAGGAGTGTTTCAGCCAGGACCACACAGGCAGCGGGTGGTCAAGTCGGCCGGGCGTCCCACAACCTAGGGTTCAGGCAAAGGAAGGGAAGAGATCCATCCAAGTTGCCTACTCCGTTTGTTTGGTTGTCTCCGTTAAAAGGGTGAACCCAAGAGACGGCTCGCAATCGGCACAAAAAGGAATAAACTAATCTGTGGCTAGTGCAAATTTGAGCAGGAAATCAGCAAGGGCTTTGAAACATCAAACATTATAGACAAAGAGCCATCTATAGAGATCATCTACAGAGAAATAGGCATTTATAGGAGCCTATAGGAGCCCACAGGTTCCGGTACTAGAAAAAAAAAAAGCCACAACAACAACAGAATGAAACCTGGAACGAATCGACAAACCATCCCTAGCAAAAAACTGAAAAAAAACAACACAAAAACTGTACGGTCTCCCAAAGAGGCCTCTTTTCAATTACCAAAGGGAGAGACTGTGGCACAGGGAATAAGAGAGAGGATAGACTTGGGAGGTTTGGTCCCAATAACTGACAATTCCGGCCCAACCCCTGGAAAACAGCAGCCAAAAATTAATACATTCTTTTTTTTAAAAGACCCTGTATCTGCAATTTTTGCACCAACAAAGGAGGCCTTAAATCTTCCGAGCCCAATTCAGCCTGACAAGATAAAACCAACAGCCCCGTCAGAGCCATTTTTTCAGGATAATCAGCCTACGGACTTATTTCACCACAAAAGAATAATCACACCAACTACCTCAAGCGCCCACATAGAGAAAACTAACTCTCAAGGAAAAAATACGGAGACTGTACAGGCTCAAGTCCACAAATTAATTGGGCCATTTAACAACTCTGAACTCACAATGGGCACGGTCAACAAAACCCCAAGCCCAATAAGTATACAAGACCCAAAGGGCACATATAAAACCCCACCACACTTATTGACATCATTGGGACAGTAGTCGCTTGAAAACATTTTTGTCAAATCAGGATCCATAAACAACAAAAGTAATAAAGATCAAGGCAAGTTAAGTAAAGTGAATAAAGTGAATAAAGTGGGAGCACTAGGTGGCCCGACAACTCAGAGACAAGAAGGGGAGGATGCCAGGGCAAATTCCCTTCTAGAATCAAGCGTCTTAAAACCGACTGAAACAACTAATACAAAAACAAAAATAAAGAGGGCTCTTCAACTAGGGAATACCATAACATCACTCCCAACCTCAAAGGAGTATAGGCCGGGGCCAGTGGCATCAACACCGCGTAATTTAGAGGTCTGCAGCAGTGTTCACAGAATCTTGATTGATGATTCCAGTAGTGACGGAAGTAACGAAAACAATGACCTTCAGTCGGAACCCATATTAATTTCATCAGCAAGTAGGTCTGAACACCCGGACAATCCTCTAGTGAACGGAGGGAGCCCACAACCCAACTCACATTGGGGGAACGCCCTAATTAGCTCACTGGACCAGGCAATAAGAGCACTTAACTACCAATCTGACTTAATGAACATCATTGCAGAGCATATAGCAAACATAGGCTCTAAGGCAGACACAATAATGACCTTACTGGTTAATAAGGGAAACACAGACAAACACACTTCAGGAAATATAAATCAAATCCCAAACGAAGTCAAACAAAACAACTGTGAATGTGGGAGTATAATTGAAAAACTTGCGTCCCTCCCAGATATTTTGAAAGATATCCTAGGAGTAGTAAAGTCTTCATGTGAGCCAAAGGGAATTCGAGAAAGCCCATATAAAAATCTTAACAAAGAAACACCAAAAGCTCCATCTCACCGAATAAAACAGAGTACCATTAACGAAAGGGTCCGAAAAATCAATCCCCCCTCAAATAAAGAGTCTGGAGTAGGAGTAATAGAAAGTCATGAGGTACAGACAAACGAACAACTGCCCACCCCTCAACTGGAGCACCAAGACAAATTAAGAAAAAGACAAAGGAAGAGAGCTAGGAAGGCACGGCCTAAACAAAAAAATAAAAAAAACGTAGCCTCTGAACACCTCTTCCCTATTTTCACAAAGAACGTAGTTCAAGGGCTTGAAATGAATTACGTCACGCCGAACGTCTCCACCAGAAGACAGGTCCTATTATACTCGGAAAGGGTGAGCTTCTCGTTCGAGAATTCGATAACGGTAGAATCTACTCATGAATTAGAATTAATAACTTCCGAGGGGTTGAAGCTGAGAAAACAACAACTTGCAGGCTCTCACAGTCCCAAGAGGACAGTAAAACAAACAGTGTCTCCAAGATTACTGGCGGAAAATTCTCGTTACAAGGAACTCGTAAATGAACCAGCCCTCCAAGACACAATAGCCAACATAGAGGTCAGCCCGGCCCCATTAAATGATAAAAAAAGAGAGAGCACGAAAAATGGTTAACGGGCACTTGGAATACAAAATAAGCAAGCAAAATAGGGAATCTAAACCCGTACATCTAGGAATAGATCAGACGTCACTCAAGATCACTACAAATGGAAGGGGCAGGAGTGTTATCTTAAAGAGTGTTACTCATGAACACAACCTAATTACTCAATATACAGAACTGGGAAACGTGAAGTTAACGGAAAAGAGTAACGTGGCAACCAATGGTCTGGCAAAATTCACAACCACAAACACTCGGACCATTAGAACAAAAGATCTTGAAATGGACCAGGAAGGAAACCAAAAAAAAGATCAGGACGAGATTGAACCAGTACTGACCTTTATTCCGGAATACGCAACTAAGGGTAAACAGGACATCCTAAATAGAGGAAATATTATAAAACTAGTCAAGGAAATCCCGGAATTAAATGGAATAACCTCACAAGATATTGAAGCAGTGGAGTTTCAACAAAACAAAGCCAAGCTAGATACCGAAAACTGGGTCATTACTTGGACATCGAAGGAGCTTGCAGTTAAAATCTTTGCCCACAAAGCAACATTCAAGAGCTGGGGAATAACCCTGAAGCAACATAAGCGCCCTAGATATCCCTACCCCCTCTTTAATAGCTCAGTCCATCTAAAGGAGGAGGTACCACAAAGCCCCAAGTTAAAAACGTGCCTACGCGCAGCACGGGCATCGTCCCAGGGAAAAACACCAGGACCTAATAATAACTTTAAAAACCAGACATTCAAAAACGGACCCCATTATAGCAATCAGGACTGGTCATGGATTCCATCGGCGCTAAGCAAAAAGAGTTCCTAGAAATGTCGCAAATGCCTCAGCTAGAGAACAAATACAAGACCAACACATGGAAGAAATAAACCCGGCAATGATTAAAATATGCTCATGGAATGTGCACGGGTTTAATAGCATGGAGCAGGATCACGAAACCCAATCATTTTTATGTGAACATGACATAATTCTCCTACAAGAGACCTGGAATTCGACCCACCCCGGAATTCCAGGCTATATCGACTATCACATACTAGCAGAGAGGCAGTCTAAATACGGGCCCCCACGAGGCGGCCTATCAACTTTTGTGTCACAAAAATTTAACTGGGAATTAGAGGAACTGGATGTTGGGCGAAATTGGGTTCAAGTCACAAAAATCACAACAAAGCCCCAGCACCAGCTTCTATTATTAAACATCTATATACACCCAGATCGAAAATCAAAAAACGAAAAAATGGGAACGCTAACCAAACTCATCAAAATCCTGCAAAAAACCAACAAACTATGCTCATTGATAATATCGGGAGACTTCAATTGTAACCTATTCAGCGTCGATAAGGGTGGACCCAACAGGGAGAAAAAAGTAGTAAATGGGTCCAAACAAGCTCCACTGTGTAACCCAAAATCATTGGGTTTAACAATTCTAAACAGTAAAAAAAAAGGTCACTCTTTGCCGGTACTCACCTACAAGAGCGGAAAGGTTAAATCTACTATAGACTTTACAATTGTAAGTGCCAGTATAATAAACTCTATAGAGGAATACTCAATAGTTCAGCGCATAGAAAGTGACCACTTCCCCCAAATCATACGGATGATTATCGCAGTTCCCAGTGCTGAAAAATTATGCTTGCTTCAGCAACATCCAAAAAAATTTAACCTCCGCAAAATAAAGTGGAGGGGAGGTGAAACAAAGAACATCCAGTCCACAGCTAGTAACTTTGTGACTAAACTCGGGAGCTTAGAACACGGAGACCCTGTAAACAACTGGGAAAACTTATTAGAGGACCTGAAGGAAAAGCATTTGGTTCTGCCAGGGGCAAAAAGAGACAGAAAAATAAAGTCTGCACCATGGTTTAACTCTGAATTAAGACTCGAAAAGAGAAAAATAACCCGGGCTTTAAAGATCCAACAAAGAACGGCCGCACAGGGAAACAAATTAAACAATAACATCATTAGAAGCATGAGAAAAAAATACCGGAAAAAGTTATGGATGGCGAAGGCACTATACAAAGAATCGATCTGTGAAAAACTGCTATTTACAAGCAAAAAATCAAACTCCCGAGACTTTTGGGGCATTATTTTTTTATTTTTTTTATTTTTTAATAAACTTTTTATTGTATATAAAGTTTGGCACAAGCTTAGCAAACAGTACATAAAGACAGTATATCCAGACATCTTTGTTTTTCCAGGCAACCGCACGGGGACTTTACAGGCATCACAACTGTGAACAACTTCCCATCCCTCAAATTCCAGCCTCTCCATCACTCCCATCTTCAGAATCCCCCTCCGCCCGCATCTCAGGAGGCTCACAGATCCCCTGAATTTGTTCCACGCCCCCCATACTCTGCTCCATTTCTTCGGACATCCTCGATGGATGAAAACTGCCCTCTCGGCCATCAATGCAGTATCTCCACACCATGCAGCTAGCGTTGGTGACTCTATCGCGCCCCATTTCTGTGTGATGTTGCGCTTCGCTACTAGTATCCCCAGCGTGGCCCATTCCTGCAGTGGGCGCGTGAGGTCGTTTGGTTCACAAACATTTAGCAATCATCTCCTGGGTTCCGGCGTCAATGACACCTCCACCGCCTGCGATATGGTCCTCATTACTTTTACCCAATAGTCCCTGATCTTAGCAAACTCCTACACCGTATGAAAGAATGTGCTCACCTCCCCACAACGCCTCAAGCAGTATGGGTGCGGCGCCGACCCTATGGTGTGAAGAGTTTGTCTCGTGTAGTAGATTCTGCATAGGATTTTAAGTTGTACTAATTTAAGTGTGGAGGGTATTCCCACCTCCCGCGGTGATGCCAACGCCTCCCGCCATTCGAATTCGTCAAAGTCTCCCAGATCCCGGGACCACCTCTCCCTGAGCGCTACATGCAAGTCAGGTAAATTGTTTATTAATTTACGGTAGGTTAAGGAGGTCGCCCGCTTCGGCATGTAGTCTGTCAGCAGCCTATCCTCCAGGGGGGTGGCCTCCGGAACCTCAGTACCGGACGGCAAGACCGCTTGCAATGCATGTTTGATTTGCAGGTATCGAAAAAGCTCTGATGGTACTAAGTCATATTGCGTCCGAAGGCGCTCAAAGGGTATCACCTCCCCCTCGTGCCATAAGTCCCCCACCGTGAATATGCCAATGGCATCCCATTTGTCGAATCCTTTGCACTGTTTTAGGCCGCCCAAACGTTGTGTTTCCCATAAGGGGGTTAATTGGGTTATCTTTCCTTTCCAGCCCAGTTTGGCATGTGCCTCATACCAGAGGTTGACCATCTGTTTGGTGGGTCCAATCACCGCCGGTGACATCATGCCCTCATTCCCTAGCCCATGCCTGTCTACCTTGAAAGCGGGATCTGCCTGCGGGGCGTGTATCCATTGGTTGATTATTTTCAATTGGACCGCCCAATAATATAGTTTTATGTCAGGGAGTGCAATGCCACCATCGTACCACCCTTTAGTCAATTTGCGCTGCGCTATTCGTGCCGGCTTGTTCCCCCATAACAGTCCGGAGACCTGGGTCTCTATCTTTTTGAAGTAGTCAGCTGGCACGGGGTAAGGTGTATTCTCCAGGGCGTACAGGAACCGAGGCAGCGCCATCATTTTAAATAGCACCGCCTTCCCTAGCAGTGTCAGAGGCTATGTCCCCCAGTGAGTTGCATCCCTCTTTAAGCGCTCCAGGGGGGCAATAGATTTCTTTTTAGAAAGTCATCCGGATCAGCCGTGACATACACACCCAGATACTTAAAGGCGGCACCAGTGATCTGCAGAGGACAGTCCCCTGGGAGTTGTAGTGGTGGGCCCCAAAGCACCGACTTGGACCAGTTTATTGTATATCCAGACGCTCGACCGAACTGGTCACATATATTCAGTAGCACTAGAATGGATCGCCTGGGTGAAGTCAAATATAATAGGACATCGTCCGCGTACAATGAGATGCGGTCTTCCCAGCTGTCCGTCCACCTAAGACCCCGGATCATTGGCTCCCATCTGACCCATGCCGCTAGCGGCTCCAAGACAAGGGCAAATAATAGCGGTGACAGGGGGCAGCCCTGACGCGTGCCCCGGGAAAGCGGGAAGTCTTGGGATATGTGACCATTCGCAGTCACATGCGCCAGTGGTTTTGTGTACAAGAGACGCACCCATGCGCAGAACTTTGGGCCAAAGCCCAAGTGCGTCAGCACCGCAAGCAAGAAAGGCCACTCCACCATATCAAACGCCATACGGGCGTCCAGCGATGAAAGAACCGCTGGCTCTTGAAGATATGGTATGCGGGCCATCACTCAGTGCAGGCGCCTCAGGTTCAGTGCCGTATTTCTACTGGGCATAAAGCCGGACTGGTCCGGGTGAATTAAGGTGGTGAGGTGTGGGGTCACCCTAATCGCGAGGAGCTTTGCAAGAATTTTGGCCTCTGCGTTTATTAGGGAAATGGGGCGGTAGGAGGTGCAGTCCTCCGGGGGCTTCCCGGGCTTCGGGATCACCACCACCGTGGCCAAAGGCTGATCCGGCGGGAGCTCACACATCTGCAAGCAATCGCGGTACATATTGAGCAGATGTGGGGCCACCTTCCCCGCCAGCCTTTTATAAAGCTCCACGGGTATACCATTTTGTCCTAACGCTTTTCCAGATTGCAGGTTACCAATTGCCATCTGCAACTCATCAGTGGTAAGGTCCGCCTCTAGTGTAAGGGCCGCCTCTGGTGTAAACTTGGGCATTGCTATATCTTTTATATAGGTCAACGCCTCTTCCATGGACATCTCGGAGAGTGATGTGTAAACCTGTTGAAAGTGCTGCGCTAACATTTGCACTATAGCGTGCGGATCAGTCACTGTTAGGTTATCCCTTGTGTGAAGCTGCGCTATCCACTTTCGGTCTCGCTCCCGTTTATCGAGCCATGCCAGGAGCTTTCCGGCTTTTTGCCGGTCTCATATACCTTGTGTCTCGTGGCCATGAGTCGGAGACGAGTCCTTTCTGTGAGATACACCTTATGCCGCGTTTGTTGTAGCTGTAAGTGCCGGGCAGTGGCCGGAGTTGGGTTGCGCGAGTGCCGGGTGTCAGCTTTCTGCAATTCTAATTCAATGGTAGTGAGCTCTTGCTCCCGTTCACGCCTATGTCCCGTGATAGCGGCAATAGCCTGCCCCCTCAGCACGGTCTTGTATGCTTCCCACAGGTGGGTCGGGGATTGGACCGACGCGACATTTTCTTGGAAGAAATGGCGCGTTGTAGTGACCATAGTTTTTAGGATCTTGGGGACCTCCAGGTAACCTGGGAGTATGGGAAAAGCACGCTGCCGTCCCTTTTGACAAGAGGTATAAGTTAAAAGGACTGGGGAGTGAGGTGAGGTGCGTCTCCTGTAACAGGACCACCGCCGGGGAGCAGCGCTTAAGATATTGTAGGACTAACCCTCTTTTAATTTTGTCCCCCAGTCCATGCACCTTCCACGTCACCAGCGATAAGGTGGCCATCTGTGTGCTGGGGACGTGCTCTCGCTCAAAGGTCCGTGGATCTAGCGCCGCCATTGCTGATATCGTGTGTATGGAGGGTATCAAGCTTACGTGGACCATGCCGCTGCCACCCTGTGTCTTGGAAAGTGTTACCTACTTGTGCCTGTGTGGTGCATACTGACACAAGACTCGTAACCAGAACAACAAATCCCTTCCCTCCGCCCCCCCTCCATGCCTCCCTGCTCAGCGGACTTAAAACTACCCGCCACCCCAACATTGCAGAGCGCTTAGTACCCAATCCCTATAACAGTACTTGCGGTTCGGGGGTGAGAAATCCGGGGAACAACGCAGTCTCCCCCCTCCTTGAAGTATATTGTTCATTTGAGGTTCGCCGCTGCCTCTTAGCTATGCCCTCGGCCACCGGCCCGGGCCCGTCCCACCACTGTCAAAGGCAGTCCCGGCAGACGGGCCCGCCCGGCCGAGCCTCGCTGTGTCCCCCAGTGTTAGCCCTTGGGGACCTCCTGGGAGGTCAGTTGTGTCAATCCGTACATTGTCCCTTATGATCAGTCTTTAGCCTCCGGTCCAGGTGCGCTATCTTCGTCCTGTTCCTGACTGCTCTCCTCGGGATGCCTCTCCGTCATCCGCCGTTGCTGACCTCTCCCAGATCGTCCGGATCCGTCCCTTCGTCGCCATCCCTCGAGCCACTCATGGGCCTCATCTGGAGTGTCAAAAAACCAGGTCTTTCCCTCCGCCACCACACGCAGTTTTGCCGGATATAGCATGGAGTAGGGAACTTCTCTGCGCCGAAGCTCTTTTTTAACCTCTAGGAAGCTCCTACGGCGCTTGGCGACTGCCACCGTATAGTCCGGGAAGAATGAGACCACCGAGTTCTGGATGCGAAGTGGTGGGGCCACTCTTGCTGCTTGCAGTATAGCATCCCGGTCGCGGAAATTGAATAACCGGGCCAGGATTGGTCTAGGAGGTGCTCCAGGTTTAGGCCTGCCGCCCGGCACCCTGTGTGCCCTTTCCACTGAGAAATAGGCCGAAAGCCAACGTCACTTTTGCAGTCTTTTCTGCCTCCGGGGTTCTATCTAGCACCTCTCCGCGGTCCGCTGAGTCTTTCGTATAGGCGTATTTGTCCAGCTTGCCCTGGGAGGCCGTGCGCTGGCCCTTGCCCCCCATTTATTCCTGAATTACTCTGTGCCGGCTGGTAATCACCGCCGCCAGCCGCTGGAGCTTACCTCCCCACGCGGCCTGTCGGTTTTCCCGCCTCGCAAATTTCTATATGGGGATGGGGTCTGGTGTTCAAAGTTGTCGTTTTATTTTAGAAAATACTGTCCACGGGGGGGGGGGGCACTCCACCCAATCTGGCGACCCCCGTTAGCCACTCCGGGCGCCTCGACAGCCAAGACTCCGTCTGTAGTTATTAGGCGCGGTGGAACCCGGGCTTTCCGGCCTGAACCGCAGTACGCTCCGTGCGCCAATACAGCCAATACACACCGAGGCCAACGCCGGGTCCCCCAGTCGTGGCGACTGTAGCTTTATTTGGCCCCCAGGGTCGCCCCCAGTGTCCCCGGTGTCCCTCAGCAAGGTCCACGGTGCCCAGGTAGAAAAGGGCCCTTATTGATGGGGTCCGGGGGGAAGCGGGGGGGGGGTTTCCCGCTATGTCCACCGGACTCTGCTCTGTCGCAGGTGGGTGCCCTCACACGCTTCTCCAACACCCTGCCAGTTTCAGTTTTCGCGTACACCTGGGGCCGGGGTCCGATTCAACCCCCGATCTGCCCTCACTCACCGATCTGTCCTCTCACTCCATGGGGCACCGCATCAGCAGGGCACACGACCATCCCGTAGTCGGAGCTTCTCTGGATTCGCCTCCTCACCGGACCTGCAGGATCCAGCGCCGCGGGCGTTTCTCCCCCAGCCGCTTCTGAATATACTGCCTCCCAAGGGGGGGGGGGGGCCGAGCCGGCACTGATGAGTGCAAGCCCCGCCTGCGCCCCACCATCCCCTGCCGACGTCAATGCCGCTGCTGGGCACACTTCCGCAGTCGAGGGCCGCACGCCTCTCGCCGGGTCCAGGATTCAGGGCTGTCCCCAGCTTCAGTTCCTCCGTTAGGCCACACCGCCGCACCCGGTCCCTCTGGCGTCCTACGTGGCGCAGGCACCCAGGAATCAGACCGATCGGCGCACCGGCGATTCCGGTCATTGCTAGTCGCCTTCAAGGGCGGATTTTGTCCTGGATCATGTGCGGATGGTGAGGGAGGTCTACCTCGTCCCCGGAGCTAGTCTATTCCGCGGCCATCTTTTCTTTTGGGGCATTATTAATGAACTAAACTCAGGCGTTGTACTGCAACAGGACCCCGGAATCGGGGACAGGATCTGGGGAGACTATGTGAAGAACCTTTACCTAAAAAAGGAACCACACAGAAACGAAAAGTATCGAGGTCCATCAATTAATATTGAACACGACAACTTAAAAGACAAATGCGCCAGCGAAAGAATGCATGAAAACGCGAACCTCGAAAAAGACGTCTCCCACCAAGATACTTTGACTACCCGCACCCATTTAAAAAAGCTAATTCAAAAACTCAAAGCAGAGGGGGCTCCTGGACCAAACGGCCTCCCACCTGCAGTTTTTAAAACCAATGAAGAGTTCTGGGCCGAACACTTAACAGTGTTATTTAATCACATTTTTACAAAGGGAAACATACCTGCTTCGTGGAAAGGAAACATCATTCACCCAATTCACAAGAAAGGGGATCGAAAACACCCAGGGAATTACAGGTTGATTTCCTTAATTGATGTTGAAGCCAAGCTCTATGCTTCATGTCTTTTGGAAGAGCTGCAAGACTGGGCAAAATCCCAAAACATAATCCCTAGCTTCCAAATTGGATTTAGACAAGGGATGGGGACGACCACAAACCTGACCATCTTGGGACTGCTAATGGAGAACGCCAAAAATAAGAACCATCGTCTTTATGGGTGTTTCGTCTACATAAAAGCAGCCTTTGACCACGTAAGTAGGTCAAGACTATGGGGAAAGTTAAGAAAATGGGGGCTGCCGGATAAATTACTAAACGCAATAATCGGTTTATATAGCGATACATGGGCAAAGGTAAAACAAGGGAACGGGACCAGCCTAACAAAAAAAATTGAGACCCAGGACGGTCTAAAACAAGGCTGTGTCCTAGCCCCTAGTCTTTTTAACTTATATTTAGCAGACATTGGTTGCAACCTAGAAAAAATCGAGAGTCATGCCCCGAAACTTGGTAATGTTTCAGTCCCAATTCTGCAGTACGCAGACGACATAGTACTATTAAGTAAAACACCAATAGGTCTGCAACGCTTAATAAATTTGTTATCATCTTATTTAGTACAAGAAAATTTGGAGCTGAACAAAGAAAAAACAAAAGGGCTTTGGCTAGTGGAGGGGAAGAAACTGAAATTTAAATGGTCAATCAACGACTCAGTCCTAGAAGAACAGGACTCATACAAGTATCTGGGGATGACCCTTGGGCAAGGTAATTACAAAAAAAAGCACTCTCTGGTACTAAAAGGGAAGGCACAATCATTAATCTACGCATATAGGCAATTGCAACTAAAAATGGCCGGTCCGAATTATACTCACCTATTAAAGGTAATGGCTTCACAAATCTTACCTACTTTGTCATACGGGTTAACCACGTGGCTAGGAGGGGAGGCAAAAATTCTAAACAACCTACAAAATAAAATCTACAAAGTAGTGTTTAACCTGCCGCACTCAGCCGCGCCCGCACAAGTCCGCCTCGAATTTGGCTTACAGAACCAAAAATTCGGGTTAATGTCCATTTTTGCAAAACTGTGTCATAAAATCCGTTCTGCCCCAAGCGAGTGCCATCTGTTGGGAGGAAATTAATTACCAGGAAAACCAGCCCAATACCACCTTATGGGGAAGTTACCTTAGCACCTGTTTGACTACATTGGACCTACAAGAAGTATGGAAAAAAAAAATAGACCAGGCGTACTTCTGTAAAGCAGTCAACGGCTCAGCAAAAAGGAATTCTCTGTTAGAAGACAAAAAATCTCTAACGAAACGGCGCCACGCGTGGACAGTAATTAACTCCTATACCCATCAAAAACCACAGGGATATTTAGTCTTACATTTTAATCAACATTTAAAGAAAGCTTTTGTAGCTTACCGAATGGGCATGCACTATTCAAAGGATTTAAGGCCTTCTTGGAAACATCAAATCGAAAGCTCCAACTGTAGACTGTGTGGATACCAGAAGGAAACTTTGATGCACTTGTTATGTGCATGTCCAGCTTTACTAGCTTTAAGAAGACGACACCTACGGGCCATCTTTATCACGTTAAAGATCCACACTTGCCGGCAAGCAGTAATAAGCTGGCTAGGAGGCACTTCCTCCATCTTGGCATGTCGGGGAATTACATTTATGACCAAGGTAACAAAACTGCTACAAGAAAGTCAACTGACAAATGGCTCCTAAGGTCTAGTACAAGGAATGGATCAAGGCAGGAAGTCCGCGGTGGCAGAAAGGACATTACTAAAACCTTGTAAATGAACTTAACAAGACACTATATTGGATGAAATATGATCAGTGTTGTCTTTTTACTAAAAACAGAATATTTTTCTTTTTTTTTTTATTGTTCTAAAATTCGTAATTTTAAAGCTGTTCGAAGACTGTAATGATTTTTATTAATCATACAATAAATAAACTTGAACTTGCTAATTGCAGTCTTTTGGCCTGGTCACACTTCCACATTACGTAGGTCTTGTAGTCCAATACTCAGGTCCCTCAATTGTGTGATTCACCCTCCTAATCTGTTCCACAGGTGTGGCCCCTAAAGTCTGTTGCTTGTGTCACTAGGGCACTGTGTCCCTGCAGTCAGCTATGCTTCAGCTACTGGACAGCATCTGTTCCCGTGACTCTGTTGTGTGTTTCATGGGTGGGTCAATTGTTTGCCCAATGCCTGAGATCTGACATGTGATCTGTGTGTGCCCTTGAGATGTGTTCCAATTGCTGGTCTGACTCGCCACATGTGGCTGGGGTATTCCAAACAAACCCATGCAGTAGGGGACTCCAATTTTGGGGCCTCAGGAGTATGTATATCAAGTATGTCACACTTGCTTAGCCACCTGACTACTGTCCAGGGCCAAACACTGTTTCATGTAGACCTGGCCAGTCATGCCTCCTCAAGGGCATTTAGCAACACTCTGTAATCCCACTCCTGTGTATGAAATTACAGGTTGTGCTTAGTGACATGTGCCCTCAGGTGTCTGCCTCTGTGTCATTAGGGTGTGGCTTGTTGTTACGTACAACTGGGGTGTCCATGATTCAGAGGGTCAGCAGGAAATCTGAGATGTGACTGTGAGAGACAAGACCTGTGTGACATATAGGTGTGTGATCATCTGACAGCGCACAATGGTGTATGCAACTGTGTCCTTCATGCAGCTGGGTTACATGCATGGCACACTGTGATGTGTTAATGTACATGGAGTTGTGTTTGCAGAGACTCATATGTCTGATTTGCATGATGTGGGGTCTTCTGGGTCCTGTATATGTTGTTTGCAGGGGATGGGCAAGTGTGCCGGTCATCTGCAGAGTGAGCTTTACCCCTGAGCTAGGAGTCAGTGCATATTGTTGTTGTCTGGATGCCCTGCCCCTGTGACAGGAGACAGTGTTGACTGACTTTCCAGGCATGCCAGTGCCATGGCATTTAACTTGCTATGAGTGATCCTGCATTGTGTTCAAGTGTGCACCATGCACCCCATTGTGGCTTTGACTACCAGGACATGAGAAAATCATAGTGTGTGTTGCTGGCATGCATCACAAGCATGTGAAATGAGTCTCTGCCCATCCCTTCATCCGGACACCTGTACTGAGTCAGTAGCAAGAGATGTGCTGTGTGTGTATAGTGACATACTCCTACATGTTCACTTGCATGTCCAAATAAGGTGTGGGTGGTGCATGTCGACACATTGGGGGATCCAACATGCAACAGACATATGTGTGCTAGTCAAGGAGGGATATGTGTGTCATGGTTGATGTTGAGAATGACAATTGGCTTATTCTAAACAGTGTTGGCACTTTGAGCTGTGTTCAGCTGATGATGCCAGGGCTTGCCCTGTGATGTGATATACTCACTGTGGTGTGTGCAGTCGGTGCAGGTGACTGATGTTGTTCTCTTACTTCCTATTCCTATCTAGATACATCCACGGCCACAGGAGGGGACAGCTCCACGGACCAGGAGGAGCCACAGAGCCTGACATGGACAGAAGGAGAGGAGTCGGGGGGACCCAGTGGCACGGAGGGCGAGTGGAGCCACACAGAGGAGTCGTCAGCACCATCACCCCCAGCTGAGGGCCACAGCAGCTCTGAGGATGACTCCCTTGTGGAGGCGGGTGCCAGCAGCCACCAAACCCCAGCTAGTGAGGCTGTTCCCGCCACCACCATCACCACCACCCTCCCATCGGCTCCCATCCCAGAGGTCCCTGTAGGCTCCCGTGTTCGTGAGCATGTCTGCTTTGTGCCAGGCACCGCACCTCCTGCCTCTGTGTCCCCTGCTGCCCTGAGTGAGGAGTCTGTGGACTTACTTAGACAGATCCATATAGGGCAGACATTGATGCTGAAGGTTCTCCATGCACACACAAGTCTGTTGACACAACTGGTGTCGTTCATGGAGGGCATTTCATCGGGCATGTCTGCCCTACAGAGGACCAATAAGTCCATGGCCTCCTTCCTGACGGCAGCAGTGTCCCTCCTCCAACAGTCCCGCACCCTTCCTACCCCTGCACCACCCACGATTCCTAGCAGCCTACCTGTCCCAAGCACACAAACACCCAAACCAAGGTCTAGACGTGCACACAAGCAAGCGCAGGGGACTGATACCACACTCACAGGGGCTGGTTTGCAGACACACACACAGTCATCCACAACCACTCCGCAGTCCTCTTCCTCCCAGCCCCCTTCCCTTGCCTCACCTGAAACCCCATCTCCCCAGAAGCTCCTCCTCTATGACCTTGGCCTCTTCCCCACCGACCCAGCAGATCCTGATTACAAGGGGAAGAGCAAGGACCCACATACAGAGGGGAGTGCCCCTCACACCCGGACACCATCCCCCAGGCGCAGTCAGACTGAGACCCCCACCCGCAAGTCCCCCCGGAGCCGGAAGAGCAAGACCCCTCCGCCACCACGCAGCTCCAAGGCAAAGTCTCGGTCCTCCATCCCCCAGGCCACCACTCCAGAGGTTCGCCCGCCACTCCCTACCCCGGGGTTCCCCCCCCCACAGATACACCATCCCCAAAATGCTAATGCCCTCCTCCTCTACCACTTGCTCCTCCACACCTGGTCAGACGGTTAGTGCCACTGATGTGGGGACCGTGTCCCCCCCTGTCCTGCCGACCTCACCTGCCCCCCATTCCGCTCCCATGGATGTAGGCACTGCAGTGGAGTCCACGACCACCCCGTCTGACTTGGGAACTGCAGTGGGGACCCAATCCACTCCATCTGACCTGCCCACTGGAGTTGTGCCGGCACCCACCCCATCTGACTTGTGCCCCACAGTTGTGACTGCACCCACCACTTCAGTCAGCTCCACTGCAGTTGCAAGTGTCTCGCCTGCATCCACCACCTCTTCACTGCCTCCTTCTGCTGTGCCCTGATCCTGTCCCTGCGGTGCCTGGCCTGCCCCCATGTATGCCCCTCCGAGGGGATGACCCCGGTCTTTAGCAGTGCAGGCAAGCAAGGTGTGACAGTTGTCACTCTAGTTCACTCCTTGGCATTTGGACATGAACTGGCCATTGGCCTTTTGTGTGAACGGACGTTTAACTTTTAATATGCTGAATAAAGCTTTTTTCTTTATCCCTGTGAACTTGATTTAGCTGTACATTATGTTGATGATGTTTAACATACCATTGCACCTGTAATGCTTGGTTTCCAATGTAGAATACTGATGTGTTGATGTGAGGTACTCCATGTGGTCCATGAGATATGTATCCTATTCTGGTGGGTATTCTGGTGGGTATCCATGTCATCCTTTGCAGCTACCTGGGTGCGTCATGACCAACTATTTGTGGACATCTCTGTGAACATTTCATTTGCATGGTCACATCTCTGGCTAGCCCCCATGCACATATGATGTGCTTCCCATTGTCCAATTTGTCTATTTCCCTGACTTTGTGCGCATCACCACTGGACCTACAGGTGTGGGCATCAGGTGTGAGCAACTGGGTCCTCTGTGCAACTTGCTGTACATATGTATTGAGTATGTGCAGATGACTTAGGGGAGACTCACGTACCCAGACTGTTGTGATCAGAGCCTTCATTGTGTGGTAACTGATGGCTGACTGACCAAGTGTTCTGCTGACATGAGTGAGACGTGCTGTGAATATGTTTGGCACAGCTAGGCTTCCACAGGAGTTGGGTTCCCTCAAGTAAGTGTGTTGTCCTGTGACATAGTCTGGGCCCATGGTGTGTGTTGTATGAGCATGTGTGTGTGTCCACATCCCTTTTCATACACAGACAGTGTTCCCTTGATATGTTCCTGTTGTTGATGCTTGCTGAGTGGTACTGGGTTCATCCCACTACTTTGCCATGGGTTACCAGATGTGATGGTGCATGACACACTACTTGGTGTATCATCATTGGGATTTGTCAGTTCTGAGTGGTGATGATGTTGTCAGACACAGATGGGACACAGTCAGGGTTCCCCAAGGCACTTGTTTATTTGCCATGTCTTGTAGTTGTCCCTTGGTGGTACCTTTCAGTGATTGAGACATGTGTATGTGTGTGTGATTGCTCCCACTTGTCGGGTTCAGGGCTGCAATGTTGGCCGGTGTCAGCATGTGTGCCTTGTGGTTCTCCTTGACTTCTGCATTGTCCTGGGACTGTGGCAGGTATTCTGAAGGTTACGTGAGCTTTGACGTCATGGCCATGTACCGCATACTGTGCAGTATGTCTATTATTCCCCAGGGTTGTAAACTGTCCTTGTGTGATGAGTCTGTGCACCTTAGTTCCTCCCAACATTCCTGTGTTTGTCATGGGTGCATGTGCAATGTCACCTGTCCATGTGGGCTTCAAAGATGCACATTGTTACAGTTCAGGGTGTGTGGTGTTGAGGGTGGACTTGTCAAGAATTCCTGTCATACAAGGGAAACACGCCCTTATGTAAACAGGAGAGCTGTTACATAACTCAAGGAAAACACGCCCTTATGTAAACAGGAGAGCTGTTACATAACTCAAGGGAAACACGCCCTTATGTAAACAGGAGAGCTGTTACATAACTCAAGGAAACACGCCCTTATGTAAACAGGAGAGCTGTTACATAACTCAAGGAAAACACGCCCTATAAAGGGAGGAACCGGGAGGTACAACGCTGTCGGATATTGTGTTCACACCGACGAACCTGCTTCGTGAAGAGCAGTGTTCCGGAGTGGTGCTCCAGTAAGGCAAGAACGGAGGTAGGTCGAGTCGTTACTCCCTGGGCCGTGTCTTGCCCCATCGTCACCTGTGAAGGACCCGGAAGCTCTACCGGTCAACCATTGAGCTTCGCTTTTTGACTCGGCTGAGTCCAAGCGCAGTGGCGCTTTTGCTGGTTGGAGTCGTAACTCCCAGCCCGACCAGAGACACAGGGACTGCCAGCTGTAACGCACACCAGGAGGTGTTTGCCGCGTTACAGACTCGGAAGTCCACAGGATCGATCGAGCGGCTGCTCTCGGTTCAGTCTTCTTGCTTGTGATTGGGGTATCGGTGACGCATCACCAGGAGGTGACTCCGCGTCCCGGTGTAGTCTGAGGAAGAGGTTGAGCGGCTGCTCCCTTCAGGTAGAGACCCCGGCTGGGTGTTTCCCTGACTCCTCGATTCTCCCCAACACTCTTCGTGCCCCTCACAGCCTACCGATTGGCATTGTCGGCCATTTCATTTCTGCCCTCTGTTGGCATACGCCGGGACCGGCGTATATGCAGAGGACGGTTAGGACCATCCGTGCTGTGGGCTGGTAACGTACTTAGCCTGGAGGATTCCAGTGACTATAACTTTTGTTTGTTCTTTGTATTTTATTTGCCTTCATTAAAAGAACTAACCCTTCACAAGTGGTTGCGTCCTCATTGTCGTGTCTGTTAAACGATCCTGAGACGTTCAGGGCGTTACAAAATATCCGACCTTAATAACACTAACTGTCTCCCGGTCGATAACAGACATGGCAACACTTGATGATGTGCTGGCTGCTTTAGCGGCCATGCAAGTTGAAGTGGCTGCCTCTAGGCAAGAAACAGCCGATGTAAAAGCCAGACTGGATGCTATCCAATTGGACCCGCTCACGCCCAGCACCTCCCTCACGAACCAGACCCCTGCGGTAGTAGTGGAAATGCCGGTAGCCATCCCCTTGGTAACACCAGAGAGGTACAGTGGGGATCCTAACACAGTGCAGGTATTCCTCACACAAGTGGCGCTACATTTATCGTGCAAACCAAAGGCGTTCCCCACGAGTCAGGCTCGTGTGGCTTTCCTTATATCCTATTTGGCTGGAAACGCGGCACAATGGGCCGTACCTCTGGTGAGCAGGGACGACCCCCTCTTATGTGATTGGGGTGCTTTTCGCGAGGAATTCCTGAAGGTATTCGACAGAAGGGCTGACTCGTACACGGCGGACCGTGAAATGCTTGAGTTGAGACAGGGATCCAACGACCTGGTGCAGTATCTCAACGCGTTCCGAAGGCTGGTTGCGGAAACCAAGTGGCCTGTTGCTAAACAGACGGCGCTCTTCCATCAAGGGCTGTGCGATGAGCTCAAGGACGCCGTGGCTCATATTGACCCTCAACCCAAGACATGTGAGGGCCTTATCAACCTGGTATTACGGCTGGAACATAGGCTAAGTGAAAGAAAGGGGGATCATGGGAGAAAAGGAAAATCCCTTCCATCCTATGTGACGGTGGGAAGTCCTGAAACTTCCACCGCATCCAAGGGAGAACCCATGGACATCAGCGCAATACGAGCGAGCCTCACAGCCACGGAGAAAGAGTCACGCCGTAAACAAGGATTGTGCCTATATTGTGGCAAAAATGGCCACTACGTACGTGAATGCCCTGCCAAACCGAAGACGTCACGTTATCGGGCCAACCGGTCGGTAACAGCCGTGGTGGACATACCGGCGGAAAACTAGAGGACTCCAAGACCAGAGAAGGGGCATCTCGGAGTCACTCATCCATCCCTTCACTTTCCAACTCGGTCACTAAGGGACAACGACACCTGTTTATCACGGTGCACGTGGGAGTGCATGACCAGTGGATACCCGTTGTGGCCATGGTGGATTCAGGGGCCACTGGCATGTTTATGGACCACAACGAGGCATGCAGGCTAGGGCTAGTGCTTCTTCCCAAAGCAGTACCCGAAGACGTCTATGCGGTAGACGGAAGGCGATTGGTGACGGGGCCCATCGGACAGCACACGGGGGTCCTTCCGATGAGATATGGGAGGAACCATTTGGAACAAATCGATTTTAACATCATCCGAGCGCCCCAATATGGCGTCATATTGGGATTGCCGTGGCTACAGAAACACAACCCCTTTGTGGATTGGCCAACACATCGCATCGAAATGACGTCACCGTATTGCATCCTGCATTGTGGAATAAGAACGGAATCCCTTGACGCAGATGAGAGCGGGAGTCAGACGGTGGCTACAGCGGCAGAAAAAGATGTGGCTCTCCCCCAGGCTTATCACAGTTTTGAGGATGTATTTGATGAGGTGAAGGCGGAAGTGCTACCACCACATAGACAGTTTGACTGCCAGATCGACCTGGTGCCAGGGGCCAGCGTTCCCAGCGGCAGGCTGTATGCCCTGACGGAGCCTGAAAACGTGCATCTCCGGGGGTACCTGGATAAACTCCTCAGGCTAGGATTCATCCGCCCGTCCAAGTCTCCGGCCGCCTCGCCACTCTTCTTCATCCCGAAGGCTAATGGGGAGCTGAGAGCCTGTGTGGACTTTAGGGCATTGAATGCGATAACCATAAAAAATCGGTACCCCTTGCCTCTCATCAGTGTACTTCTGGAACAGGTCAAGAAAGCTCGTATCTACACCAAGTTGGATTTGAAAGGGGCATACCATCTGGTGCGCATGAGGGACGGAGACGAGTGGAAGACCGCCTTTAAGACCAGGTTCGGCCTTTTTGAGTACCTCGTCATGCCGTTCGGTCTGTGCAACGCCCCGGCAGCCTTTCAGTACTTTTTGAATGAGGTATTCAGAGAGGAGTTGGATATCTACGTGGTCGTATATATCGACGACATCCTCATCTATTCGTCCAGTGTGGAGGAGCACGTACACCACGTCAAAGCTGTGCTCCAAAAGCTGAGGGAAAACATGCTGTTTTGTAAACTCAGCAAGTGTGACTTCCACGTCACATCCGTGGAATTCCTCGGAGTGATGCTGAGTCCAGAGGGACAGGAGATGGCAGAACGAAAGATCAAGGCGGTGAAAGAATGGCCGGTGCCCCAAAGCGTGAAGGACGTCCAAAGTTTCATTGGCTTCGCCAACTTTTACAGGCGGTTTATAGATGGATTTTCAGGAGTGGTGGCCCCAATCACACAGCTACTGAGGAAGTCCAAGGAGTTTGTCTGGTCCCCTGAAGCGAACAAAGCCTTTGAGGCCCTGAAAAGCGCCTTTGGTAAGGCGTCGGTGTTGGCTCACCCCGATCCGGATCTCCCCTACGTGGTGGAAGCGGACGCGTCGGATGTGGCGCTGGGGGCTATCTTGTCCCAACGCAACCACGACACAGGGGTGCTTCATCCCGTTGCGTACATGTCCCGCAAACTCAACGACGCCGAACGCAACTACCATATTGCGGAGAAGGAGCTTCTCGCAATCAAGGACGCCTTCACCGAATGGAGGCATTGGTTGATGGGGGCAAGACATGTGGTATCGGTGTACACGGACCATCGGAACCTACAGTTCATAACGGCCACTAGACACCTTTCTCCCAGGCAGCTGCGGTGGATGATCTTCTTTGCGGGGTTCAACTTCCGCATCACATATCGGCCGGGGACGGAAAACCGAAAGGCGGACGCCCTGTCCCGTCAATCTGCAGTTAAGGAACCATTGCCTGCAACCGAGCGTTCCATCATTTCCCCGAGGATGGTATTGGGGGTTATCCAACCGGATACTTTCCTGAGGGGAATAAAGAGAGGGATCAGGTCATTCGCATGGCGGAGGTGGCTCCTCAGTCACAGAGAATGGCAGCTGAAGGACGGGATACCCCTGAAGGGCAGGTGCCTATTGATACCCACGCCTAGGCTAAGGAAACAAGCATTCATCTGGTGCCATGACTCTCCATGCGCAGGTCATTTGGGCTTTGAAAAAACGGTGGCTAGCATGGGACGGCATTTCTGGTGGCCAACCATGAGAGTGGATGTCAGGAGGTGGGGACAGGAGTGTCCTACGTGTGCTACCATGAAGGCCGACCATGGCCGAACCCAAGGGCTCTTACATCCACTTCCGACCCCGGATAGACCATGGGATAGCATATCACTGGACTTCGTGGTGGGCCTACCGGTAGACCAGGGGATGACGGCAATACTGGTGGTGGTGGATTACTTGACGAAAATGGGGCACTTCATCCCCTGCAAGAGAGTCCCTACGGCCGGGGAATTGGCGTCACTACTCCTAAAGAATGTGGTACGACTGCATGGATTACCTGGGGTGATCGTGTCGGACCGGGGGTCGCAGTTTACTGCGCAATTCTGGAAGACTTGGTGCACTGCGCTGCATGTTAAGACCGCCCTGTCCACCAGCTACCACCCTCAAACGGACGGCCAAACCGAGCGCCTGAACCAAACGCTCAAACAGTATCTGCGATGTTTTGTGGACCAGGGCAGGGAAGAATGGGTCGACTTGCTATGGGTTGCAGAGATAGCCTATAACAACGCCACTCACAGCTCCACACAGTCATCTCCGTTCTATAGCAACTATGGCCAACATCCCAGGTTCTTGCCATTTCTACATCCGTTCAGAGAGGACAGGATTCCCGCCACAGCGGACAGGGTGGCACACATAAAAGACACATTGATGCGCTCAAGGGCTGTCCTAATAGAGGCCAAGAGAAGATACAAGGCTGCGGCAGATAGGAAGAGAAGGCCCGGGCCACTGTACCGCACTGGAGACTACGTCTGGATATCCACAAGAAACATGAGGTTTCGAAAGAACAGTGTGTTCCATCCCAAGTACATGGGCCCCTATCGAATTACCAAGTGTATGGGTCCCGTGAACGTGAAGGTGTGCTTGCCCCAGTCATTGCGGATACACCCTGTCTTTCATGTATCATTGCTCAAACCAGCACCCTCCAAGCCGTCTGGGACACCTTGGCCGGTATGCGTGGAGTCGGAGGTGGAGTATGAAGTGTCGGGCATACGGGCGTCCAAATGGCGCAGGGGGAAGCTGTGGTACCTGGTTGCGTGGAAAGGCTATGGCCCGGAGGAGCATTCATGGGAACCGGCTGAAGGGGTTCATGCTCCGCGCTTGGTCTCCTTGTTCCATCGGCGTTTTCCTGCCAGCGCTGGACCCGTGGGGAGCCGCTGAGAGGGAGGATGTACTGTCAAGAATTCCTGTCATACAAGGGAAACACGCCCTTATGTAAACAGGAGAGCTGTTACATAACTCAAGGAAAACACGCCCTTATGTAAACAGGAGAGCTGTTACATAACTCAAGGGAAACACGCCCTTATGTAAACAGGAGAGCTGTTACATAACTCAAGGAAACACGCCCTTATGTAAACAGGAGAGCTGTTACATAACTCAAGGAAAACACGCCCTATAAAGGGAGGAACCGGGAGGTACAACGCTGTCGGATATTGTGTTCACACCGACGTACCTGCTTCGTGAAGAGCAGTGTTCCGGAGTGGTGCTCCAGTAAGGCAAGAACGGAGGTAGGTCGAGTCGTTACTCCCTGGGCCGTGTCTTGCCCCATCGTCACCTGTGAAGGACCCGGAAGCTCTACCGGTCAACCATTGAGCTTCGCTTTTTGACTCGGCTGAGTCCAAGCGCAGTGGCGCTTTTGCTGGTTGGAGTCGTAACTCCCAGCCCGACCAGAGACACAGGGACTGCCAGCTGTAACGCACACCAGGAGGTGTTTGCCGCGTTACAGACTCGGAAGTCCACAGGATCGATCGAGCGGCTGCTCTCGGTTCAGTCTTCTTGCTTGTGATTGGGGTATCGGTGACGCATCACCAGGAGGTGACTCCGCGTCCCGGTGCAGTCTGAGGAAGAGGTTGAGCGGCTGCACCCTTCAGGTAGAGACCCCGGCTGGGTGTTTCCCTGACTCCTCGATTCTCCCCAACACTCTTCGTGCCCCTCACAGCCTACCGATTGGCATTGTCGGCCATTTCATTTCTGCCCTCTGTTGGCATACGCCGGGACCGGCGTATATGCAGAGGACGGTTAGGACCATCCGTGCTGTGGGCTGGTAACGTACTTAGCCTGGAGGATTCCAGTGACTATAACTTTTGTTTGTTCTTTGTATTTTATTTGCCTTCATTAAAAGAACTAACCCTTCACAAGTGGTTGCGTCCTCATTGTCGTGTCTGTTAAACGATCCTGAGACGTTCAGGGCGTTACAGGACTGATGTAAATGTTTGCATGGATGGTCCCCTAGCTCCCGTTTGTCCATGGATGAGGGGCCATGCTGAGTAATTTGTGTTTGTGTATGTGTGATGTACGTTTGTGGAACAGGACACATGTCTGGGTTTCCCAGTTTGTACGACATCTGCCTTTGTCATCACAGTGGAGGTGTCATGCATGCTTGTGTCACCCCAATGTCCGGTCACTGGGGGTAGTGCTGTTGTGTGTCAGTCTCTTGCTGTGTTAGTTGGTGTTCATTCCAGCTTGTGTTACATGTGTCTGTTGTGCTCCCTCTCATCTCACAATGCCTGATTGCCCACTAACGGTTTCCCAATGATGGTTTACTTTTGTATGGCACTGTGTCCACATCTGTGTCACTGTGGTTCAACCCCCCTCATGTGTTGTCTAGTTGCCTGGGGATACTGAGACACACACACACACATGTTGTGTCAGATGTGCAGTGTGAGGTTGTCTGTTTGTGAATGTGCATCTGCATCAATGCATTGGTATTGCTGTCGTGGGCCATTGTCTGGATGCTGTTTCTGTGATTTTCCCTGCTGTCCCTGTGAGTCATATCACATCATTGTGCACATTCATCCTGGTTGTTAGGTGCCATTGCTGGCATGGAATGGGAGTTTGTGAGCTGACACCTACAGTCTACATGGGTTGTTTTGATTAAGGTGTCTATTTTCGAGATGTGTGTATGGTTTGTGATGGTCACTTCTGCTCTTGTGTCATTGTACACTGTATGCATTGTCAGTCCCCATGTGAGGTGCCTGTCTGCATATGGCCGAGAGTGTGTTATGTTTTCACAGCACTGTTAGCCTCACCACATCTCTGTGGGAATGGGACACAACCACTACTTCGCCCCAGAAGTGTTTAATGTGTTGGGAGCAGAGATCATACATGATGTTTATTATTTGCAGCTTTGACCATGATGACACTTACATTTTGTTCACTGTGATGAGGGGGGTTTAGACCCCATCACCACAATGCTCAACATCTGCTGCAGTTTGGAAGCCCACACTTAACTTTTGTTCTACACAGTGAGGGGGTGTTCTTTTTACATTGACACGGTGCTATGGTGATGCTTGCCTTGTGTGGGCACACTCATTTGTTGGTCGCACATGTGCTGTTAGTTACATTGTATGTTCGAAGTCATAATCACTGTTGTGGGCATTTGTCACAGACTACACACTGTTGTCATGATGTTAGGGGGGATGTATTTTGCTGACATACCTAATATTGGAGTATGATGGATGTGTGACGCATCACCCATCCTATGAGTGGGGGTGGCAGGGGTGATGGGCCCCAGGTCCCCTATGAGTGGGGGTGGCAGTAGTGATGGGCAACAGGTCCCCTATGACTGGGGGTGGCAGTAGTGATGGGCACCAGGTCCCCTATGAGTGGGGGTGGCAGTAGTGATGGGCAACAGGTCCCCTATGGGTGGGGGTGGCAGTAGTGCTGGGCACCAGGTCCACTATGAGTGGGGGTGGCAGTAGTGATGGGCAACAGGTCCCCTATGGGTGGGGGTGGCAGGGGTGATGGGCAACATAAGCCCTATGAGTGGGGGTGGCAGTAGTGATGTGCAACAGGTCCCCTATGGGTGGGGGTGGCAGGGGTGATGGGCAACATAAGCCCTATAGGTGGGGGTCGCAGTAGTGATGGGCAACAGGTCCCCTATGGCTGGGGGTGGCAGTAGTGATGGGCACCAGGTCCCCTATGAGTGGGGGTGGCAGTAGTGATGAGCAACAGGTCCCCTATGGCTGGGGGTGGCAGTAGTGATGGGCACCAGGTCCCCTATGAGTGGGGGTGGCAGTAGTGATGGGCAACAGGTCCCCTATGGCTGGGGGTGGCAGTAGTGTTGGGCACCAGGTCACCTATGGCTGGGGGTGGCAGTAGTGATGGGCACCAGGTCCCCTAAGAGTGGGGGTGGCAGTAGCGATGGGCAACAGGTCCCCTATGGCTGTGGGTGGCAGTAGTGATGGACACCAGGTCCCCTATGAGTGGGGGTGGCAGTAGTGATGGGCAACAGGTCCCCTATGGCTGGGGGTGGCAGTAGTGATGGGCACCAGGTCCACTATGAGTGGGGGTGACAGTAGTGATGGGCAACAGGTCCCCTATGGGTGGGGGTGGCAGGGGTGATGGGCAACATAAGTCCTATAAGTGGGGGTGGCAGTAGTGATGGGCAACAGGTCCCCTATGGCTGGGGGTTGCAGTAGTGATGGGCACCAGGTCCCCTATGAATGGGGGTGGCAGTAATGATGGGCAACAGGTCCCCTATGGCTGGGGGTGGCAGTAGTGATGGGCACCAGGTCCCCAATGAGTGGGGGAGGCAGTAGTGATGGGCAACAGGTCCCCTATGGGTGGGGGTGGAAGGGGTGATGGGCCACATAAGCCCTATGAGTGGGGGTGGCAGTAGTGATGGGCAACAGGTCCCCTATGGCTGGGGGTGGCAGTAGTGATGGGCACCAGGTCCCCTATGAGTGGGGGTGGCAGTAGTGATGGGTAACAGGTCCCCTATGGCTGGAGGTGGCAGTAGTGATGGGCATCAGGTCCCCTATGAGTGGGGGTGGCAGTAGTGATGGGCAACATGTCCCCTACGGGTGTGGGTGGCAGGGGTGATGGGCAGCATCAGCCCTATGAGTGGGGGTAGCAGTAGTGATGGACAACAGGTCCCCTGTGGCTGGGGGTGGCAGTAGTGATGGGCAACAGGTCCCCTATGGGCGGGGATGTCAGGGGTGATGGGCAACAGGTCCCCTATGGGTAGGGGTGGCAGTAGTGCTGGGGAACATAAGCCCTATGGGTGGGGGTGGTAGTGGTGCTGGCCATATAACCCCTATGGTGGGCTGTTGTTAGTGGCCAGGATGTGGATCTCCTGTGTGTGTGTGTCATTTTGCGGGTATGTGTCGTTTGTTTGTGTGGTAGGTGTCTGACTTACCGCCTGCGCCGTCGGCGTTGGTTCCTGATCCGGTCATAGATGTAGAGTACTGATATGACCTGCGCGATGGGATTCATGATGTGTTCGTGTCGTACACGATGCTTGTTGCTCCGTCTCGTACCCGTGCAAGCTGGTCCATCTCGTAGCCATGTATTGAGTTGTGGTGCGAATCGTAGCTGATATGCTTGTTTTCCGGATGCTGTGATCGACCCCTAAGTGTGAAGTAAAATCTTGACTGGGTCCCGCTTAGTGTATCTGGCCTCAAACTTTGACTTTGTCCTGGTCAGAGGTGACCAAACGTCCATTAGTGGCAGTATTGGTTCCTAAGCACTAGAAATTGTTTAATCTTTATAAATTCATATCTCTGATTTCCTATACTGGATTTTTTCCTTTGTCATTTTAAAGGTAAAAGTATTTCCTCTTTTTATAAATTGTTTTTGAATTTTTATTCTGTGTTGTGTCTTAATTATTTACTGAATTTGTGTTTTTAAATGCTTTACATACATGTCTTTGAAGTTAAGTCTGCTTGCTTGCAGCCAAGCCACCAAGGGTTGAGCATGGGAATAATTTTCTAAGACCTATTCTGAGCCCTGTGTTAGTGGTTATGTTGCCAGTAGTAGATGTACATTTACCACTACTAATAACCCACTTTCCAACACCAATCTACCAGATGGTTAAGCACAGTGAAATGTATTACTTTATGTGGTTCACCTTGATAAGGATTGTAGTTGATGCTTGAGAAGGGTTAACATCCCCTTCAACCCATAACCCAATTTCTTATTCCAGCAAAACCACTCAGCATCAATCTTTGAAAAGAGTTCTTCGTGTGATATAAACAAATGTGTTTAGAAATATTTTAAGGTATTTAGGGGTCGATTATAATGATGGGCAGATTGCCACCACCCGCATGGCGGTGGCGATCCGCCCGCCATAATCCACCGCCCGCCTCCCATCCGCCTCCCGCCACATTGCGATGGCGGGGGAGACCCCGGCGGACGGAAGGACCGTCCGCCGGTTTTCCACCGGTCGGCTCGACTCGACCGGGCGGAATAAGGGCATGACATGGAGGCGGTGTCTGCAAGACACCGCCGTCCATATCATGATGCAGGCGGTCTTTAGCATTCCCGCCATGGAAAGGCTAGCGGTCCTTGCTGTTGGGGACCCGCTAGTGTTGGGGGGTGCACACATTTGCATGTACAACGTGGCAGGCATGCACAACTTGCATTTTTAACCTTGTGGCGGGTGCTGCTGGCAGCACCGCCCGCCGCAATGTTAAAAATACGGGATGCGCCTGCCAGTGTGGCGGGCGCATCCTAATTTAATCGACGGGACCGCCACACCTATGGCAGGCGGTCCCTTCTGCCGTTGCGGTGGCGGGGGGACTTTGTCCGCTCGCCATCGCAATCGACCCCTTAGTTTTTTGAAGTGAGAAGACGCGTTCAAGTGTTTTATTCTGTGCTGGGAGCAGATTTAGTTAATGTATTCAGGGAAGTGCAAGTAAGCCAGCAGGTTCCAGTCTCCTGGATTTCAACCAACATTGTTGTATTTAAAAAGAAGGGGAACCCGCCAATGGAGCCTGGGTCCTATGGACCCATATCACTGATGAATAGTGATGTGGAGCTGTATGCTAAGATCCTGACCTCTTGGTGAAGTAAAGTTACCCGTAAATTGGTATCTCCATGGCAGCATTCTTCATCCCTGGTAGAGGAACTACTGATCATACCAGATGGGTAACTGCATTATTCGATAAGGCTAGAGTGTTAGATGATCCCATGGCCCTGATATTACCTGACGTTGAAAAGGCCTTTGATCGATCGGATGGCATGGGATCACCCATGGGCTGTACTCAAATGGAATCAGTTAGGCCAAGGTTTCACCACAGCGATACGGGCACTCTAGAGGAATCCAGTTACTGCAAATAATGGGGGGTGAATCGGGGGCTTTTCAAATAAAAAGAGGAACCAGGCAGGGATCCCCTTTCTCGTGCCTCTTATTTGCTCTCTACATAGATTCACTCGGTAAATAGTAATAATATCGAATTTTAAATATCGACTGACAATAATATCGATTTTATTATATCACTAATACCATTATATCGATGTAAGTAATATCGATGTCAACAATATCGTTTTTTTTTTAACATATCGAAGTATGAAATATCGAGTCAAAAATATCGTTAGGAGAAAAAATCATTTTTTTGTATTGTAAAAAATATCGAAAAAAATAATATAGAATGTGTAAAATATCGTTTTTTGAAAATGTCGAAAGAGTATTTATTTTATTAATATTAAAATATTGTTGGTTTTATTGTATTAATATTTGTATTAAATTGTATTAAAATAATAATTGTAAGATATATTTTAAGAGCGGGATGTTGGGTCATTAGGGGATAAGGGTGGGAAGTGTTTTAAAAATATTAGTTTGAAATAAAAAAATAAAATCAAAATTCGAAATTTAAAATGTTTTAAGAGTGAGATGTTGGGTTATTAGGGGATAAGGGTGGGGAATGTTTTAAAAATATTCGTTTAAAATGAAAAATTTATATATGCTTAGTGCCCAGCACCTTCCCTGACATAATATTGGGTGGAGTGGGAATAGTTAATTATATATGTTTAGTGTCCAGTACCTTCCCTGAATACATTCTGACTGGAGTGGGAATAGTAAATTATATATCTTTAGTGTCCAGCACTTTCCCTGACTTAATACTAACTGGAGTGGGAATAGTGATTTATATATGTTTAGTGTCCAGCACCTTCACTGACTTAATATTTACTGGAGTTGGAATAGTAAATTATATGTCTTTAGTGTCCAGCACATTCCCTGACTTAATACTGACTGGAGTGGGACAAGTAATTTATATATCTTTAGTGACCAGCAGCTTCCCTGACTTAATGTTGAGTGTAGTGGGAATAATAAATTATATATTTTTACTGACCAACACCTTCCCTGACTTAATATTAGTTGAAGTGGGAGTAGTAAACTAAATTTGTTTACTGTCCAGCATTTTAAAGATTTAATAGTAAGTACAATTAAGAGATATATATATTGATATGGTATTTTTAGATAAATAAAATATAAACATTGAATTAAAATATACATTTAGGAACATAAATAATGATAACTATTTAATAGAGAAAGAATAACACTTTTTATTTGTTAACATAACTTTATTATTTATTAATAACATGTTTAGGGTAAATAAATACATTTTATTAAGGTAGTATTATACAAATGTTGAAACATAGAAAGTAAATATATATTTGTAATAAATGAAAATGAAATATTTTGCATACATATGTTTATTCACATACACATTTTTTTAACATACATGTTTTTTACATTTTTGCATTTTAAAACATAGGTATAATAGATTTGTATTAGCAAACATTTTTGTTTATAACATTTGTGGAAGAAACATAATTTTTACAACATGTTTTTACAGTTTTGTTTTTGCATTTGTAACATTTCCAAAATATTGATAGATGCTTTTGTATGTTTAGTAAATCATATTAGACATATTTTTACATAAAGTAACAAAAACACATTTTAATAATTTTATAACATGTTAAATATATTTTTAATTAATATTATTAATTTATGATAAATTAATAAAATTAATTAGTACATGTTAGCATTTTATACAAATATGCTTTTCAAAAGGTTAAATTATTTGTTTACATTTTACATATTTTAAGCATTTTTGGATATACATTGTAAATGATTCAAATTAATAAGTAATCATGAGAATTATTAATATTTTTTATATTAATTATTACTATATTTTTCCAATACATACAAAATGTTATATTATTTTCAAAAAATAAGTACATTAATGTAATATTTTTGGAATAAAAAATAGTTTATTTATGTATGTTTCCTATGTTTTAGAATTATTTAGCATGTTTTTAATTATTTGAGCAGCTATTTTTGTTTAACAGGGACTATTTTTTAACCGCTTAGGGGCCGATTCCGATTCCGGCCGCAAAATCTACCGACCGACACGGACCCGCAACGGAGACCGACCAACACGGGCCGACGCCATACGACCCGTGCAGTACGATGCAACGCGTGTGAATTACAACCAACAAGTACGGAATACAAGCCGTACGACCGAGCCATAGGGAAAACAGTGATTCGCATGGAAACCGGACGCGATTCGCACTGACCGACACGCACCAGTAATGAAACCGACCAACACGTACCCGCGATGTCCGATCCGCGCAGTACGATACAATGCGTATAAAGCCAAACCGACTCGCACGGAGCCCAAGCCGCATGACCGACACGCACAGAAAACAGGGACCTGAAGCAATAGAGATCTCCGCGACCGACGCGCATGAAACACAGAAGAAAGTCAGCGTGAAAGACCCAGAGAAGCCAGAACGAGCCAACATCAGCGTCTGTCTCGGTCAGAAGAACGTCTCCTTCATGCCTAGAAAACCCAAAGGAAAAAATACAAAAAAAGGACCAAACAAGCAATGACAAAGTCAATAAATATAAAAAGAAAAAAACTTGGAACTAAGACACACCCACAACTCCACCTATATAGAGGACACCAATCACTACCATGATCCTTTGCAAATTCAAGAGAACAGCCAGCAGAGAACACCATCAGACAGCAACCACAGACACACTCACAACTCACCCATCACACAACTTTCACACCTCACCAAAAGCACCCACACATACAGTTAGCAAAACCGACACTCACCCACCCTCTCTTGCTCCCTCACACACACATCACTCACCACCAGCCCCCATCACCATGCCCTCAAAGAAGAATCCAAAGTTCACAGATAGTGAGTTAGAAGTGCTGGTAGATGAGATCATCAGAGTAGAGCCACATTTGTTTGGTACATTGGTCCAAAGGACCCCCATGTCACAGAAAACAAAGATGTGGGCAAGGATCGTGGACAAGTTGAACGCACAAACACCAATGTTGCGCACAAAGGATGATATCCAGAACAGTGGGTATGGCATGCGCAGGAGGGCCAAGAAACTCATCGAGAAGGATCACGCCTTGAGTCAGCGCACTGGTGGTGGCCCTCCTGCCAAACCAGTATACTTCAGGTCCTGGGAGGAGAAGGTGCAGGACATTCTACCACCAGAGAGCGTCCATGGTCTAGCAGACATACCAGAGCCTGGTGAGTACACAACCAATATACTCAATATTGTGTGGCAAGGGAACAGTGAAACCATGCACTGTTAGCAAAGCCACAGTAACCAATAGCCAATCATCCCAAGATGTGTATGCTAGACAGACAAACACAATACCTGCCATCTCATAGTGACTTGTAACTGTGTCATGACATGTACAAACCTACCAACAAATAGAGCAAGGCAGTGGCACAAAGCTAAATAGACACTGTCAGACAGTATGCCACCACAAACACACTACCTCACAGTGAAGCTGACTGACAGGAAGGAATAGTGGGTATGCAGGTGAAGTGAGTGTATCCAAAAGCATGATGGGGTTTGTAGTCACAGATAATGCTCCCCCTCCCAATTGGCCCATCAAGACCTCTCTGAACCATGCCCACATCACAGGGAGTGGAACATGACTGACAAGATGACTGACACTGGGTCCTGCTGTGGGGAGCACAAGGCCCTGGTAGGGGTTGTGCGCAAATCAGAAGCAGGACACCACTGCCTGACATCCTGAAAGCCAACTTGCATGCCCTCCAATGGAAGCATGTTTCATGGTGGGATGCCTGGCCGGGTAGGAAGGAGGACTGACAGCTATGACCATACTTTTTTTGTAAAAACATTTTTTTATTGTTTTCTCAACAACACAACCCCCCAGGGCCCCCGAGGGTACCAACAGGTCACAATAGAGTATCATATGAGACCGACTACACAATTATACAATGACATAAATACTCTTCCCGTGTGGGCCTCCCATCCCCCCCTCCACCCTTGTCAATGTGCCCCCTACCCCTAGTCTTCCGATGGTAAGCCCTACTCCCGTAACATATGATTGGCAGGGGTGGTCTGTCCCAGTTCTACCAACTTAAGTGCGTTCCAGGAACCCTCCCTGGCATGGGTCACCGTCCATCATCCAGAGCACCCTCCTAATCTCTCCGCGCTGGCTCCCCAGTGTGTTCTGGCATCTCCCCCTCGTCTATGGCATCGCACAGTAGTCCCTGGAGCTCAACCACCAATGCCTCCCACGCTCTGGCTGTTGCTAGTGCCTTTTCGTCGTCCGCTCTATGCGCTAATTGCAAACGAAGTGTACCCTCACTGCCTGCCCATTTTGCAAAATTCGCCCTCCACCTCAGAAAGCTAGGTCCCGCCCTTGACTTCCAATGCATGGTGAGCTCCCTCTTAGCCATAATCAACCCTAAATCGCAAAACTTACTAGTAACCTTCGTGTGACGGGTATGGGGAAACCAAAGCAACAAACGGGCGCCCATCTCGGCGTCGATGGTACGATCTGTCACTTGATTCAGGCAGTCTATGACGTCCTCCCAATAGCTGCCCAGCGATGTGCAAGACCAAAACATTTGGCGAAAGTGAGCCTTGTCCACCCCACACCGTGGGCACTGTGCTAGGACGCCCCCAAAGTACTGCAGTATCTTGACGGGCGTCAAGTATGCCCTGTGTAGCCTGAAGAATTGCACCAGTTGAAACCAGGCGTTACGCGTGCCTTTCCAGGCCCGCCGCACCAGCTTTGGCCATGTCAATTCGGGGATGGGCCTCCCAAGGTCAGCTTCCCATTTATCTTTCAGCGCCACTAGGGGCTCGAAACGTTCTGTCGACAGCTGCCGGTATAAACAGGTGATAGCTTTGATCGTACCCGCTGCCATGACTACATATTGGCAGCCCGCGGCGACCGGTGGTTCCGATAGCCCCGCATTCCTTTGCTTTTGGAGGCCCGCCACAAGAGCGGCATGAAGCAAATAATCCCCCCTCTGGATCCCATAGGCGTCCTGCAGCTCCTGGAAGGGCAGCAGCACCACCTCCATGTATAGATCACCCACCATGTGGATGCCAAGGTCTTCCCAGGTGGCTAACCCCGACCAATCACCCCCATGCGGCAGAGCCGTGAACAGCTCTGACCATACTTACCAGCATGTGGAGAAACACACACCCCTCAACACAAACTCCACACAACTCGCAGGGTATAATGCATTGACTCACACTGTAGTGAAATATCACCCAAAGATACACCGCACTGGGTTCTGCCGTGTGAAGCACAGGGGCTCTCTTTGGACTTGTAGCCAAACAAACACCAGGACTTCACAGTCAGCCATCTTGCCATTGCTGTCACACTCCCTCACAGGGAAGCAGAGTCAAAAGGGAGGAAGTATGGGCATGCTGGGAAGGGGGGTGTAGCCAAGAGTATGATGGGAGTCGCAGTCACAGACGTTCCCCACCCACCCACATGGCCCAGCAAGCTCACACTGAACCATGCTCACCTCACAGGGAGTGGAAATGAACTGGCAAGATGTCTGACACTGGGCTCTGTTGTGGGAAGCACAAGGCCCTGCTGGGAACTGGGCACCAACAAACACCAGGACTGCACTGACTGACATCCTGAAAGTTAACCTGCACCCACTGCAATGGTGACGCTTCATGATGGGATAACTGGCCTGGGGGAGAAGGAGGTCCTGACTTGAAAACAAATAACACCGATGCTGGCCATACACACACCTTCTATGCTAAAACACATTGCACACGTGGTACCAGTCACTCACAAAGATAATGCCCGGGCAAGATGTCTCACACATGGGCCTGATAAATGATGTGGCTGAAAATCACCCATATGCATTGGCCAACCCAAACACGGTCGCACACACAGCCATTGCAACCATATGTTCAAACTCACTGTCTGGGGATGCAGTGTCCAGGGGTGCCCCCTGGCCTGGCTGTGGAGGTGTGTCTTGCAGATGACAAGTGTGGAGATCCATATATAGTACATTGCCCAAAACACACAGGAACTCACATATACATCATTGACAGGGGACATCTGACAGTGAATGGAATGGACACACCAAAATAGCCGACACCATAGCATGGTCTCATTCACACTCGATGCTGTTGGGAGCTGCATTCCACTCCTACATCGTGCTGCAACATATGCATCCTTCACACAACACACCACTCACTGACATAGACACTGTAGACACAAGGTCTAACCTGGACTGCATTGGACGAGACATGCTACTCACAGCAGCCAAACCGCAACACACACACCACCAGCTCTCACTGTCATGAGCATTGAAAAGCCAGAGTGCTTCCTTGCCCAATCCATGCCACCATGGAGAACATTGACAAGTCAAATCACATATGCACGTACAAAACTCAGCACCAGCCTCATTAACGATGGTGACATCATCACTTGTATGAAATGAGATGGGAACTAGGAACACTGTAAAAAAAACACTTTCTCCCAAGAGATCACAGGCATACCGGACTGTGACCATGTCGTACCAATACACCAATGTGACACACAAAGACTAGCAAAATCTGCTACCACACTTGCCCCAATCTTGCAACATATCCTCAGTGGAATTGCACGTATGTCCTTATTAAAGGTCAAATGTGTACAGGCATGACACACCTGTGTCAGCAACGTGATGGCCCTTGATTAGTAATGGACATGTACAGCCAAATCTATACATGAGCTGGGCATGCACACACTTCGACATGCACATTGAAATGTTTCATGTTGGCTGGGCAATGTGCCACAACAATATCAATCTCTGTCCGTGACAACTTTGGACAAAGTAGTGTACAGGCACGCATCCTGACGTACAGTAGCAAATGTCATGTATGTGAACCATTGATGCCTGTAGAAACATAACTTACATTGTGTGTCTCTTCCAAACACAGGTGGTGCTGGGGACGCAACAGCAAATGAAGAGGAGTCCCTGTTCCGGACTCCGGTGGACTCTCAGCTCTCTGGTGTGGATCAGTCTCTGTCCTCTTCGGATGACGCAGAACAATCTGGCACCTCCGGTGTGAGTCATCATGCAGCACCAGCAGTACAAACATCTGCACCCCCTGTACCCACGCCTCCAGCATCTGGCAACAGACAGGGCACCCCCGCCAACACGGACAGACCAAGGACACAGAATACCGACCGCACAGGGACACAGGACCCCCAGGAAGCTATGGACAACGCCAACAGTAACAACACCCAAGGGGGCCGCCGCCGGTCCTGCCCGTGTGGCTAAGGGTGCTGGGAGGGGTGGTAATAGAACAACAATGGGTGTGGCTCTAATCAGTAAGGCTGAGCCCCTTTAACAACAAAAAACAACCACCTGCCAATACTGATAATCAATTCTAACTCGACGTCCACGCAGCGCAAGAACAATGGATCAATGCACGCCGTCACTATTCAATAGTATTTATTTTAGAACATCATTTAGTTCATTTATTTATTTATTTATTTAGGCGATTTATTAAGCGCACAACTACCCGGAGGTGTCTCGGCGCTATAGGACAGCTTAGAACAGGCAGTCGGGAGAGACGGAGAGTATTATTTGAATAACCATGTTTTTATATACTTCCGAAAAGATAAAAGAGTGGAGGCACTCTTAATATGTAGCGGAAGTTCATTCCAGAGTTTGGTTGTTGCCACGATAAATCTCTTATCGCCCCAGGTGGCTTTCTTGGTTCTAGGGACCCTTAGCAGCTGATTAGAGCTAGAGCGTAGATTCCTGCTAGGTCTGTACCGGCAAAAGCTTTTCTTAAGGAATTCAGGTCCTGAGCCATGGATTGATTTATAGGCTATACATAATGCCTTAAATTTAGACCTGCTTTTGATAGGTAGCCAATGAAGCTGTCGAATGACTCCTGAAATAGGTTTGAATTTAGGAGTGCCCGAGAGAATCCTAGCCGCGGCATTCTGTACCATTTGTAATTTTTTCAGGACTTTTTCTTGTGCATTTATAAATAGTCCATTGCAATAGTCTATTCTAGACATGACAAGGGTACTAATAAGAGTTTTTCCTGCGCTAGGAGGAAGATAGCGTAGAAGCTTCTTTATCATTCTGATGGTGTAGAATGAAGATGAGGTGATATAATTAGCGTGTGGCATGAATGATAATTTGTCATCAAATAAAACTCCAAGGTTTTTGACTCTAGTGACCGGAACCGGGGGGGAGCCTAGTTCCTCAGGCCACCAGGAGGTCGACCAGCTGGGGTGAGGCTTTCCAAAAATCATCACCTCCGTTTTGTCGGAGTTTAATTTCAGACAATTTTTTGACATCCAGGTGCAGATGGTGGACATTCCTTTTTTAAAATTGTCTGCAATGAAGTTTCCATTTTCGTATATTTCAATGACAATCTGGGTGTCATCAGCATACGATGAAAGTCGCAGATCGTGCGATTTTATGAATCTAGCAAGGTCTGAAACATAAAGATTAAACAACGTGGGGCTTAATGAAGAGCCCTGCGGGACACCACATGGTTGGGAAAAGGGAGGAGAGAGAAAGCTTCCCAATTTTACTTGTTGTGAACGATTGGCTAGAAAGGATGCTAATAAGGCCTTGGCTCTGTCTTTAATCCCTATGGCTGATATACGGTTAATGAGGGTTGAGTGGTCCACCGTATCAAATGCTGCTGAAAGATCCAACAGCACCAGAATTGCAGCTCCACCCTTATCCATAGTTGTTCGTATTTCATCAGCTGTTTTAATAAGCGCTGTCTCTGTTCCATGCCCTTTCCTGAATCCGAATTGGGTTTCATCTAAACAGTTATTGTTTTCGATGTATTCGGCCAGCTGAGTGTTCATCACCTTTTCTATGATTTTTGCTGGAAGAGGGAGACCTGCTATGGGTCTGTAGTTACAACAGTCAGAGGGGTTCAATCAATCAGTGACACTTATAAAGCGCGCTACATACCCGTAGGGTCTCAAGGCGCTGCGGCTGAGGTTGGGTTTTTTTAAAAGAGGTCTGATTATTGTTTCTTTCCAGATGGAGGGGTATATTCCTGTTTCAAACATAGAGTTACAAATTTTCGTCAATTCTGGGGCTATGGTTTCTGCAATGGTTTTTATTATGTTGGGTGGGCAAGGGTCATTGGGAGATCCAGATTTGGATTTAAAAATAAGGTCGTTTATGTGTTCGTTTGTGATTTTTTTAAATTCTGAAAATGAGGGAGGGACGTCCTGATTCCTGTTTTGAGATGTTGGACTATTGTATGAGGAAAGGTCAATATTAGGCATAGTGGTTTGTGCAGAGAAACTGGAGTAAATGTCCATTACTTTATTCTGAAAAAAACTGGCAAGATTATCACAGAGAATTTGGGTAGGTGCTACTGACGGGGGTGTATCTAATCCTGATAATTTGGTAACAACTTTATAAAGTTGTTTCGTGGAGTCTTGAGAGGATTCGATTTGATTAGTATAAAATTTACTTTTCTCTGTTATTAATAATTTTTTGTAATCGGAAAGTGCTTCCTTGTACTGAGTTTTAGCTGTGCTGTCATAATTTCTGCGCCAATGGCGCTCCAGGTTTCGACATTTCTGTCTATCTAATCTTAATTTCTCTGAAAACCAGGGAGCGGAGGGAGTTTTCCTGTTTTTGGAGGTGTTTTTTGTAGGGACAAGTGTATCAACGGCTAAACGAAGCCATCGTGTGTAGAGCATGGCTGCGTGTTCAGGATTGTCTGGGAGGTCTTGATGTGTAGCTTTCAAATAAGTTTTGATATTATCTGAGGAAATGCTGTTCCACGCTTTAAAGTTGACCGGCGAGAAAGTAGAGGTCTGATTATGTTGTTTATGTACGGTGTTAATGTTAAAAAGAATTGCAAAGTGGTCAGTCCATGTTAAGGGAAAGATGTTTCCTAGTGAGATGTGTTTATTATTAGTGAACAGTCCATCGAGAGTATGACCGGCAGTATGAGTCGGTTTGTTTACCAGTTGAGAGAGTTCGATAGAATTGAATTCAGAAAGTAAGGCAGATGTATTTTCATCATTATTGGATTCAAGGTGAAAGTTAAAATCACCTAGAATAGTGAAATCAGCTTCTCCTGCGGAAGGCTCTATTAGGGACGCTAGAGACGAGAGGAAGTCTGATCGAGAGCCGGGAGGGCGGTATAATAATATACCTTTGAACGTGTATGCTTTGGTAAGTGATATGGCAAAAGAGAAAGCTTCGTATCCATTAATGAGTATAGGATCTATTTTGATATTATAAATATCACGATGTATCAGGGCTATACCTCCGCCTCTTTTATTAACTCTGTCCAGTCTTTTAACTGAAAAATCGTTAGGGGTTACGATAGCAAAGTCAGGCCCTGATGATGGATCGGCCCAGGTCTCGGTTAGAAATAAAAGATCCAAATTGTGGTTCTCGAGAAAAGCAAGAATTTCATATTTGTGCTTAGGTAAAGATCGGACATTAATGAGCGCAGCTGTGACCCTATGATTATTAATAGGGTTGGTCGATGAATCTATAGAAGTGGATAGTGGTATGCAAGAGCTAGGTGTGCAGTTATTGCATGGCATTAGCACTTGAGGTGGTATAGAGGTGTTGCAAGGACACAATTTGTAAATGAGTGGTGGGTTAAAACGTCACAATGTACAGCGATTCAACATGCAAATTACAGTGTGATTGATGAGCCCTTTCCCAGGCGCTCCTAACGGTTTCCAGCAAATACAAAAGGCAGGAGCCCTTTACCAGGCGCTCCTAACGAACAGTTACAATTCTCAGCTCACCTTTCTGAGTCTAAGCGCGTCCTTTTATAGTTTTTTACAAAACATTACTTTATGTACAAAAATACACAAAAACACCACAGAAATATTTACCAAAGAAAAATTGGAAAAAAGATTTAGGAAAATCACACAATGACCCGCCAGCAATTTGGCATGTTTCACCACTCTCATTCGAACTTGATCATTCATACACCATTCCCCATTCACCAGCACGTAACATCCTACACACAATCACATGCCCACTCCTTGGTTATCTGAATCTATTTTCAAATTAATGGACCAAGGAACTTAGACCAAACAAAAGGGTGATTTACAGCTAGACTTGGTTTTGCATAACATCTAATCACAATAATTATGTTCAAAGCAAGTGTTGTTTGGAAACGCACAACACAGGCAACATTTTTTAAGAAACAATGTTTGGTACATTAAGGAAAAGGTCTACGCGTGTCGAACCCGCTAGTCTCAGGGGTTCTCTTCAGGACCAAGGAAAGGTAGTACACTGTAGGACAAAAGGAAAGAGAAAGACATTTTTTTACTTTAACCCCTTCAGCGCTGCGCGGATTCCCCCGCGGTGCTGAAGGGTTCGAGCGCGGGCGGGGCCATGACGGAACGGTTCCGTCATGAGCACAGCTCAACCGATGCTCATGACGGAACCGTTCCGTCATGAGCATGGAAGGGGTTAAAAATGACTGTCTAACTCACAAACGCAACTACTTTGTTCAACCGCCTCAAACGGAAACATCTTACCGATTCAAAATTCACCAGTACGTGAAGTTCAATAATTCTCTAATGCAGAGATGCTACAGTAGAAAAACAAGAAATGAAAGAGAGGAATCTGTCAGCACTTCACTCTGTATGAGTCAACACGTTAGGCATGTAGTGTCTTACACAAAAACACTTACTTTGTCATTGACATGACGTTTCCGTGATGTAAATAAAGATCAGGCCTTTGTTTGTTTATTTTGTTGTTATACTATGGGCCGTTTCATCGGGCGTGCCCGGAGCTGTAACAGAAAATGCAGGCAACTATAGACTACAGCTTAGCAGCAGTTAGTCAAAATTAGCGTGTTGTCTGAAAAACGCGCGTACCTGCAGTTTGCTTTGATTGAACCAATAGTTGAGGCAGGGCGCCCTCTCATTGACTTTTCTTTTCATGAAAAATATCTCTGTAAGAGACACAATAGCCCAATTAATAATCAGCTTTAAGACTTACTGGTAGATGTCAAAAATGTACGACCACACCACACGCTACCTACCAGCTCCAGAGTTCTTTTATCAGATAAAAGGAGTAGCGATGGGATGTCCCTTCGCTCCAGAACTAGCTGTATTGTTCATGTCAATGTATGAAGATAAGTTTGTATATAACAACAATCCTTTCAAGAAGTTTATAACGACTTGGATGCGCTTTATCGATGACATCTTTCTAGTATGGGCAGGAAGTGCGGAACAACGAATGCAGTTCTACGATTGGCTCAATCAAAGATCACCAGATATTAAGTTCAGCATCAATCATTCATTTTATAAAATGCCTTTTCTAGATGTGGAAGTCTATCCAGCGGAAGGTGGCTTAGTTACAACATTATATAAAAAACCTACAGATAGGAATAAGGCCTTATTGTTTTCAAGCAACCACCCGAGAAGTTTGAAAGAGAACTTACCTTATGGACATTTTTTAAGGATTCGTCGCAATTTTTTTATAAAGACGAATACACTTTACACGCTAACAACCTTGCAGAAAAATTATGTGACCGAGGGTACCCAAAAAAACTGGTTAGATCAGCCATGAAAAGAGCCTGGTGGACCCCTAGGGAAACACTGTTGAATAAAAAGAAAAACACCCTTTGCAACGACAAGTGTTCGTTACTACTTTTTGCCTGAATTCCAATCAACTAAAAAAAGTCATCACCCAGAAATGGCATCTGGTTAAGAACCTTGATCCAGCTCTTTCAAATGTACCACTATTCACTTTAAAAAAAGAAAAAGGTGTGTCTAATCACGTAGTCAGGGCAGCGGTAAAAAAAAACGGAAACCAACAGTAAGAGAACTGATGGGTCTAACACCTGTGAAAGGACACCACAAATGCGGTATATGCATTTGCTGAGAACAAACTATTGAAGGATCATTATTTTCTCACAATGGAATACATTGGAAGCGTGATGCTTTCACGAATTGTAAGAATAAAAGCGTCATTTATGGGATTCTATATCCGTGTCCGATGTTGTATATAGAAAAAACTAACCAAGAGGTTCACCAAAGAATAACACAACACAAATCTCGAATTAGAAATAATGTTGAGACTGCTCCACTGGTCAACCATTGGAATAAAAAATCACACACAGAAAGAGATTTACACTGGACAATTATTTCAAAAGTTGAACGAGATCCTAGAGGAGGTAATATTGATTTGAAATTATCCCAGCGTGAAGCAATGCTTATTGTGAAATTTGATACTGCAGTTTCAGGACTGAACGAATTATCTGAAATATACAAATTGTAGTGTGTCTTTTGATGAAGTCCGTGGCAGCTAACGATTATTAGTGCCCTCCAATTGTGAAACTAACACTGACACATCATTTTATGTGCTTTGTTCTTAAATCTCAGGATTTGACTACAATTCCCAGAAGTTCTAATGAGGGTCCCTATAATACATTGCGAGCGCTTTGAACGTAAGCGCGAATGGAGGCCACACAAATGAGCGCTCAGTTGTGTTTGAAGGCGCGTCCCTGAGAATGATGCCAGAACTGCACTGGAGCTGGTAGGTAGCGTGCAATGTGGTCGTACTTTTTTGACATCTACCAGTAAGTCTTAAAGCTGATTATTAATTGGGCTATCGTGTCTCTTACAGAGATATTTTTCATGAAAAGAAAAGTCGATGAGAGGGCGCCCTGCCTCAACTATTGGTTCAATCAAAGCAAACCGCAAGTTCGCTCGTTCTTCAGGCGACACGCTAATTTTTACAAACTGCTGCTAAGCTGTAGTCTATAGTTGCCTGCATTTTTTGTTACAGCTCCGGGCACGCCCGATGAAACAGCCCATAGTATAACGACAAAATAAACAAACAAAGGCCTGATCTTTATTTACATCACGGAAACGTCATGTCAATGACAAAGTAAGTGTTTTTGTGTAAGACACTACATGCCTAACCGAGTGAAGTGCTGACAGATTCCTCTCTTTCATTTCTTGTTTTTCTACTGTAGCGTCTCTGCATTAGAGAATTCTTGAACTTCACGCACTGGCAAATTTTGAATCGGTAAGATGTTTCCGTTTGAGGCGGTTGAACAAGGTAGTTGCGCTTGTGAGTTAGACAGTCATGTTTAAAGTAAATATTTTTCTTTCTCTTTCCTTTTGTCCTACAGTGCCTTGGTCCTGAAGAGAACCCCTGAGACTAGCGGGTTCGAAACGCGTAGACCTTTTCCTTTAGGTACCAAACAATTGTTTCTTAAACAATGTTGCCTGTGTTGTGCATTTCCAAACAACACTTGCTTTGAACATAATTATTGTGATTAGATGTTATGCACAACCGAGTCTAGCTGTAAATTACCCCTTTGTTTGGTCTAAGTTCCTTGGTCCATTAATTCGAAAATAGATTCAGATAACCAAGGAGTGGGCATGTGATTGTGTGTAGGATGTTACGTGCTGGTGAATTGGGAATGGTGTATGAATGATCAAGTACGAATGAGAGTGGTGAGACATGCCAAATTGCTGGCAGGTCATTGTGTGATTTTCCTAAATCTTTTTTCCAATTTTTCTTTGGTAAATATTTCTGTGGTGTTTTTGTGTATTTTTGTACATAAAGTAATGTTTTGCAAAAAACTATAAAAGTGAACTAAATGATGTTCTAAAATAAATACTATTGAATTGTGACGGTGTGCATTGATCCATTGTTCTTGTGCTGCGTGGACGTCGAGTTAGAATTGATTATCAGTATTGGCAGGTGGTTGTTTTTTGGGAGGGGTGGTAGGCAGAGGGCGCGGCTTGCAGTGGGGTCTGGACTGCATGATGACCCCCAACTGGCACGCATCATAGATGCGTACCAGTATAGCACCGGAGGATTTGGCCAGGTAGTGGGGATCCTCAAGGACATTCAACAAGAGCAGGCTGCCCATCATGCCCGCATGGAGGCAAAGTGGGATGCACTTACTGCGGTGCATAGGGACATACTCACATGCCTCTGCCAGATCAGCACCAACATGTCCACACCTCCCTGTGTGGCCACAACATCTGTTGCCGCAAGATCTGCCAGTGTCACAGGCAGGGAGGATGACTCAGGTGGAGAGTCCTCTGCACCACAGACGCCTGCACCTGAGGATCCCCCCCCAAAGAAGAAGAGGGGTCGTCCGAAGAAGGACAAGTGAGACGCAGATGTCCATGCACATCCCCCAGGGTCACAAAACCTGTTCTGGAAAATGTTCTTTGTACGCAAACCGTTCACCTTGTCGTATCTAACACAACTCACCTACATGACATGGTGGGTTCATGTTGGTCCAATGTAGCAGATGACTGTAGACTTTACTCTGGACATTTCAGCTACCAACACTTCCAACTCTACTGTGAACTTTGGATTCAAAACAAAATGTACAGCACCCACCATCCTGTGCACTATCCTCACACATGTTTGTAAATAAACTTACCAGTACACTATACTTGCCTCTGTTGTGATTCCAGCTTGTTATGTGTAATGGAGATGTTGATCTGCTAAAGAACACAGTGCATGCCAAATACTACAGCAATGTGATAACTGTTATGTGAGTCATGGTGATGTGACACATGTGAGGGAGACACACCACTATGGCACCACAACACATACTCACCATGGCCATGTAACTCATCCCATACAATGATGTTGACCTGAAATACAGTGGAATGCACAGACACCACACCTATCCACAATCAGTGGTAACAATCCCACAGGTGAGGTAAGCAAATGTCAGTCAGATGTGGGAAGACAGACAACGCACATAACAAAGCGTAGCACAGGTTCATTACACATCAGCAACATGTTTATTCCACAACAGTTGCAAGGTAATTCTATGTGACAGTGGACACACGGTCACAAAGTGTCGGAGAATTGAAGTCCAGGGGTGTGTGGTACACCACTTGATGGGAATCGACAACTTCCACCCTGGGGTTGGATTCTGGGTGTTGGGGTCAGTGTTGACCAAACAGTAGGCAAAGTACCCTGGGAAGAACAGACACAAGACAGACACAAACACAGCAGAACAGGAGAGAAATGCAATACACATGCACAAAACATGTCCAAATAAACCTACACAGAAACAAGTTAGCAGTTCGACACTATTGTGGAGTACAGACCACCTGAAAGGACACATCACTGCACGCATCCAGTCAAGTAGCACACAGACACACTCAAACAGCAACAGAGCAGCCCCAACACATTTCAGGCTAACTCAATACATTGACATAACAACCCTGTAAACTCACATTCAGGTGAAGAAGTTTTTGATGAGCTATGTGCGGACGTCAGCCTCATCATCATCATCACTGGCATCGTGGCCCAGGCCTGGATCCTCCACAGGCGGCGGATGTAGGTCATCGTCATCCTGGATGAGAGGCAACTTCTTCCGCACTGCCATGTTGTGTAGCATGCAGCATACAAGGATAATTTTGCACACCTTTGCAGGGTCAGGTGGGAGGGCCCTCCGGTCTTGTCCAGGCAGCGAAAGCGGCTTTTCAGGAGACCAAAGGTACGCTCAATCACCCTCCTGGTCCGACCATGTGCCTCATTTTAGCGTGTCTCGGCTGGTGTCACAGGGTTTCTGAGGGGTGTCAGCAACCATGGCATGTTGGGGTATCCGGAGTCACCTACATACAAACAATTGAACAATTAGCTGAGTTTTGAAAGAGGGTGGAATACAACATTGCCAAACACACACAATGGTAAACAGTCAGTACACACCGACAAGCCAGGCATGCTGGTTTGGCATCTGTGACATCAGAGTTGCAATGCGACTACTCCTCATGATGTAGGCATCGTGCGCAGAACCGGGGAAACGTGCACACACATGTGTGATACACATGTCTGCAAGACATACCACCTGAGCATTGATGGAGTGGAAATGTTTCCTGTTCCAGTATGCACGCTCATGTGCCCGTGGTGGTACCAGGGCCACATGTGTACCGTCAATAGATCCGATGACATTCGGCATCCTCCCCAGTGTATAAAAAGCATCCTTTATGTCAGTGAGTAGACCTGGGCTAGGAAACTTGATGTATAGGTCAAGGAAATGCAACATCCCCTCCAAGAGATCGCGTAGCACACGACTGAACATAGTTTGCGACATACTGCCAGCAGTAGCCACAGTGTACTGGAAGGTACCAGTAGCAAAGAAGTGCAGGGCTGCCATCACCTTCACCTCTGGGGTCAGTGCTGTAGGGTATGTCCGGCCAGGTAGCAGATGTGGCGCCAACTGCTCCGCCAACTCCTCAATCACTGGCCTGGTGAAGCGGTACCGTCGGATGCAGTCGCGTTCCTGCATGGTTTCAAGGTCTGGGAACGGTCTATGGACAGCTGGTGCCCTGCAGTACAGAGATGAACAAAGGAAGATTGTCGATTCATCCACCCATGTGGCAATGACCAGGCAAAATATCACATGATACATCATGACAATCCACAATGTACTGAGGTGTGTGCTGTTGGGTATGGACACATATGTCACCTACATGCCCATCACCTCACATCTCAAGTCCACATGTCCACATAAGTTCCATGTAGTGCAATGGCCAATCATTGGGCTGTGTCACAGTACCTTTGTACTGCTGTCACGTTACAAACACACACCACAGTGACAAGTGAAGCCTGATGTCTCCCAGGCATCACAGCTCTTTGACATGCAGATACCCAGGGTCCCTGTATTGCCACATGGACACTGGCATGACATGGCTTATCATGTACATGCCACAAAACAACCATGAGTCCCACAGGTAGTGGCCACTGTTGTCTCTGCAGGCCCTACATGGACGCCTCGTAGACACACACACAACATCAATGTTGATGCACAAACCACATGGATGTGGAGACTGTCTCCCATTTGATCATACACATCTGAGACACAACATGCACACAGACTGTGGGTGTACATCAGAATTAAAAATTTCCGAACATACGTGCCAAGAGTTTTCAATTCTATTAAGGACAACGGAGACGAGGATTATGCTTCTCATTTCTTTGCTTTATTCACAGCAGCCAATCAGATTTCTTATATATAAAAAACTACCAATCCCATGAGCACCTAGTGCCTGCAACAATCATAGAGTCCACCTTATAATAGGTCCTGCCGAGGCTAACACCTCCTCTTTCTTTGCCTGTTCATGACCGAGAAGTCCAAGACAATCCGAAGTCAACTTTAAACTTGGAGGAAGAGTCCTTCACAACAAATAGACATTCCAATCGTCGAACGTGAAGACGAGTCCGTGATCCTTGACGAAACTGCGGGTCACCGCAACTGAACTTCAAAGGGAAGCTCCACTTCCAACAGCATAAAGGTGGTAGGCTCGTCATTTGCCATCAGAACCTGAAACAGAAACAGGAATCCGTAATACCGGACAACCTTACAGAGATCATAAACATCATCTAAGCACAAGGGAGGGAAAAGTCATGTAATGCAAGGTACACATCATACATCACAAATCATAATACTGAACCCTGGGTGGGATAATCCTCGCCTCCGTTGTCCTTAATAGAATTGAAAATTCTTGTCACGTATGTTCGCAAATTTTTAATTCTATGTCAGGACCGGAGGCTCCGATTATGCTTGTTCAAAGCTGTGCCACCACAATTGACGCAACATCCAGAATAGGCTTATAATAGAAAATCTTAAACGTAGTTTCGGTAGACCAATCTGCTGCATTCATTATGTCTGAAAGACTTACACCCATGGAAAAGGATTTGGACGCCATTGCCCCACGGACCGAATGGGCGCCAAATCTGGACACATCAATGCCTGCTTCACTCATGAGCCAGCGCACCCATCTAGACAAGGTGGCTGGGGTCACAGGCCTGAAAGGCTTTTGTAAGGCAATGAACAGTTGACCATGTGAATTAGATCTGAATTCAGCTGTACTTACCTCGTACGCTTTAAGACATCTGACCACACATAATTTGGGATTATCCGGAAAGGCCGGATATGACACTGAAGTAGAATTACTTTTGGTACGCCGTGATATAGTAAATGTTACCCCGTCAGGGGAAAACTGACGTCCTGCGAGATCCAGAGCTCGGATGTCCGAAACCCTCTTACAAGAAAGCAAGCACAGTAACATGGCCAATTTTGCCGAAAGTTGTTTACGTGACAAGTACTTAATAGCCGGCCAGGCCTCTAGGAACCGAAGGAGTATCGAAACATCCCAGAGAGACGTATACTTAGGTTGCGGGGGTTTGACCATCCGAATACCCCTAAGTAACTTGCACACTAAAGTGTTTTCACCCAAAGGTTTTCCATCTATCTGTACATGTCCTGCTGAGATAGCCGATCTGAAATTATTAACGGTTCTATAAGCTAGGCCCGAGGAGGCCAAGAAATTCACAACCATGGAGACAGTTGCTGTAGTGGGATCGGTGTTCCATTGAGAACACCAGCTACACCACCTATTCCATGCTGATGAATATCTTTTATGTGTATTGGCAGACCATGCCTCTCTAATGAACCTGTGAGCGTCTCTCGAAAGGCCTGAGACCTCCCATCTATCCCTGAAACTCGCCAAGCCACTAGAGGCAGTTGCCCCGACTCTACCAAAGGGTGAGGATTCTTCTGAGGATCCAGCAACAGGTTCCATCTCTGCGGAAGGAGGAGAGGCGCAGCACAAGCCATCTCTAAAACTGACGGGAACCAAATCTGCGCCCTCCACAATGGAGTTATTAGAATCAACTCCGCTTGTTGACGTCTGGCCTGAGCCAACACCCTGGGTATCAGTGCAAAAGGAGTGAGGAAATATGAATTTTTATGATCAATTGTGTCCCCTATCTTAGACCCCAACGGCTCCATGTACATGCTACAAGTACATGTATGTTCCCTCCACTTCCAGCTATGAAGACGCAAATACATTTGTGTCCAACGTTAACATGTCCTCTTTCAGATCCACCATGAATGGGTCGAATATTCCGTTCCTAAGTATGCCTTGCCACCGTCTTTATATGGTGCACAGAATAGTATAAAAAATATGTACCGAAGGATCCGAAAAACAGTAGAACAAATACGTGAAAGAGAACAGCCTGAAAGAGAACTAGATGCAGATAAGACTGAATCCTCGGAGGAGGAGGAACAACCAGAAACGACAACAGGACAATTACAATTACCAGCTAGAGAAATGATAGCTTATGTAGGTAAGGGAAGATCATTTAATAATTCGATGCGTCCGATATGTCCAGAAAGTAAGAGAATTTTTCAAGCAGCCATGTCAAATCCAAAGACCCCTGAACACTTATTTCAGGCTACTGATAAAATACTTCAAGAACGAATGGGGTACCATGTACTCGATTCTATGGATGAACAAGAATTAGCCAGGTCAGCAGTACAATGGGCTGACAGTTCTGATAAATATAGTGATGACGCGCTAGCACACACGTTTTTGAATCTTTCACCAGACGAACAGCGTTTAGCTGGTATGTACATGATACAACACCTCCTTATATTGTATAAAGGTCAACACTCCGATCCTGGTCCCCTACCTGATATACTGATAGAACTACTCATGAAGAAATGGAGAGGTCTAGGTACCGATCTAATTAAAGTAATTCTAGAACATCGGCACAGATACAGTGCCTTCCTGTGTCCACGGCTTGATCCAGCTCCCTCCATGGAAAGAAAAATGTATTACATAGACAGACAGAATCCCTTACGCGAAGTGCACCCAGTTAGAAATGATGATAATACTTTTAGACACGTGTTTGTGTACACGCCCATAACTAAAATAGAACTATTGGAAATGAAAAAATTAGTGCCCAGCCATGACAGAGATCCAGCAGGTTTTCACCGTGAAATAAAAGACATGTTACTCATGGGTGATTATACCTATCCTGACATTATGAAAATATTAAAGGTATTATTGCCTGCCGGTATTTACGAGAAACTCAAAGAAAAAGAATGGGAGGTGGGAGAGCAAAAGATTGATTGGACTGCATTAGAAAACGAAGAAAATACCCGAACTCCAGGCCTAGGGCTTGGGGACAAAACTAAAGCGTTACCAGGATTATTAGTACAAGTACTGCCACGTTTATTAACCACGAAAAAGGAAGACTGGGGTGCAATCTCAGCCTGCAAACAGAAACCCGATGAAGACACTAGTGATTTTTATTCCCGATTTGAAAAATGTTTTGGTATTAATAGCGGCCTGAAAGCAAGTAGCGATTCATATCCACATCTTTTTGTAACAAAATTAGTCGAGAATTCCCTGCCCCAGGTTAAAAACAGAGTATTGAAAGTCGAGAGCACTTGGCAAGCTAATACCCCGTCACAAATGTTGCAAATGTTACAGTACCACCAGAATAGAATTAGAGAAGAACAAGAACACGAACAAAGACGTATGAAAGATACGAAAATGAAAATGCTCGTTGCTCAGTCAGTTCCAGCTGACGGTCATAAAAAGGGTGCGACACAGTCCAGTAATTCAGCGGCTCCTGTTAAAGGGACATGCAACTATTGTAAACAGCCAGGTCATTATATACACGATTGTGCAGTTCTGAAACACAATATCTCTACGGGTAAAACCAAGGAGAGACCGCGTCCACCTAGACAGGATCAGATCCAACCACAAGTACCTCAGAATGTACAGCCTATGCAAGCTTCACAACAGACCGTAGCAGTACCACATCCACAGCTTAGTGCCGCAACACAAAACACGACACAACAGATGTACCAGTATGCACAAAATGACTATCCCGATTATCAGCAATACACATGAAACAGCCTAGAGAGGGAGGTTGGCTTGCCTCTTATTGAGGTTCCTGTAGATCAAGAGGGTCCTTATGTACATAGTCAGGTATTAGGGAAGGACAGAAAGTTTTTAATTGATACAGGGGCAAGCAGAACAACTATAAGTCACGACGAGGTTCCAGGGGCACCCCTCTCAGGCTCACAGAATGTTTCCCTTGGATTTTCAGGAAAGCCTATTGTTAACGAAGTATCGCAACCTCTTCCTCTTGCAGTTGGTCCATTGACACGGACTACAGATTTATTGCTTACAAAATCATGCCCAGGAAACTTGTTAGGTATAAAGACACTGAAAGCTCTAGGAGCTGTAATATGTTGTTCCCCAGAAGGGGTACGACTATTTTTGCGTGACTTTAAAGGTCACTATGTATTTAGAGACATAGATCACCGGTTACAGAATGTCCCTGCACATTTATGGGCACAAGGCCCAACTGATGTCGGTTGTATGCACATTACACCATATCGAGTCACACTCAAAGCAGGAGTGGTATTACCACGTATCCGACAATACAAGTTACCTCCAGATGCTGTAGTGGCTTTGCTGCAAATCATTGATGAGCTCATTACACAAGGAGTGGTTGTGGAAACCGACTCCAATGTATGTAATTCTCCTATCATTCCAATTCTTAAACGTACTGATCCAAATGCGCCCCCAGTTTATCGATTAATTATTGATCTGCGCGAATTGAATAAATGCATTGTACCACAGTATCCCGTGGTTCCAGATATCTCTTCATTATTGACAGCTATTGATTCAGAAGCAACGTTCTTTACTGTAATTGACCTCAAGAACGCCTTCTTTAGCGTCCCAATCGATCCGGAAAGCCAATATTTGTTCGGATTCTGTTTAAATGGACGAAGCTTCAAATTTGCACGCGCACCTCAAGGATTCACAGAAAGCCCCAGCATCTATAGCCAAGCACTGAAAAGACAACTTGACAGTATCCACATGCCCGTTAACACTGCCCTGCTTCAGTATGTCGATGATCTGTTGATCACCGCCCGAAGTGAGCCCGAATGTGAAAAAGCATCACTGACGGTTTTACATTTTCTGGCCGACAAGGGGCACAAGGTGTCCCCTTCGAAGCTGCAATTCTGTGTTCAGCAAGTTGTGTACCTTGGGCACTTGCTGTCCAAAGGGGGGAGACAGCTCACACCTGACCGCATCCAGTTAATTGTAAACATGTCACCACCCAAGACACAAAAGGAGGTGCGGGCCTTCATAGGCCTCACTTCGTACTGTAGACAATGGATTCCCCAATATGCATTTCTAGTAAAGCCACTCATTCAGTTGACAACCCAGGAGGCAGCGACTTCGACTGTCCTCCCTTGGACTCAGGAACATACACAAGCTTTTGAAGACTTAAAGAAAGCCTTATGTCAAGCACCTGTTTTAGCGACACCATGTTACAGTAAGCCTTTTACACTTTTTGTCACAGAACGCGAAGGTACTGCCTTGTCAGTACTCACACAGGAACAAGCAGGTTCACACAAACCGTGTGCTTACTTTTCTAGCACATTAGATCCAGTAGCCCAGGCTCTGCCTACGTGCTTGAAATCAGTTGCAGCGACAGCTTTAGCGATCAGACAAAGCGATTCCATAGTATTAGGACATCAATTGACAGTGCAAGTTCCACATTCCGTGGAAGTTCTTTTAAACCGAACACAGACCCAGCACTTGACTATAGCACGACTGACAGGTTATGAATTGACATTGTTTCAGCCACACATAGAAATCAGACGCTGTAGTACATTAAATCCTGCCACACTTTTGCCATTAAGTGGAACAGACCCATTGGCACATGATTGTATTGAAGTCATTACTATTACGACGAAACCCAGACAAGACTTGACAGACATTCCATTACCAGATCCAGACCTGACACTTTATGTGGATGGTTCATGCATGAGAACAAGTACAGGAGAGTTAGTGGCCGCTTACGCAGTCACGACAGACACCGAAATTATTGAAACGAATTGTATTGACACCTTGTCAGCTCAAGCAGCAGAGCTCATCGCTCTGACACAAGCCTGTATTCAAGCCAAAAATAAGAGAGTTAACATATACACAGATTCACGTTATGCATTCGGAGTTGTACACGACTTCGGAGTCCTCTGGCGAGAGAGAGGTTATTTAACTTCTCACGGTGCCAACATTCAACACGGTCCCCTCATTCAAGCTCTGTTAGATGCAATACATCTGCCTACTGCGATATCTATCATGAAGTGCAAGGCACATACAAAAGTCACCGATATCATTTCCCAGGGTAACGACCTGGCAGACCGAACAGCTAAGCAAACAGCACAGAATCGGACTCATGCAACTGACTTGACAAAGACAATAGTTCCGACATCGACACACTGCATGACAGTTAGGGATCCCGCCCTTGATGTAATTGACATACAGACACATGCTACACCAGAGGAAATCAAGAAATGGACTGAACTAGGAGGGATCCAAACAGATCAGGGATGGATGACGAAGGGAAAATCTACATGGTTTCTCCCCGACTCCATGGTTCAAGTTATCACAATACATAGTCCAGCGCATCTAGGAGAGAAAGCTATGCTAGACAGTATTCAAAACATCTGGTTCAATAAACACTTACGAGCAGCAGCCAAACAGAAAGTGCGTACTTGCATGATTTGTTGTCAGTTCAACCCAGGTAAAAGCATTCCTGTAGAGCAAGGTGGATTTCAACCTCCCGATCACCCTTTTGAAGTCCTCCAGATGGATTATATCCAGATGGAACGTTGTCGAGGATTCAAATATGTCCTCGTAGTTGTATGCGCACTTTCCCGATGGACAGAAGCATATCCAGTCCCAGATTACACTGCTCCGACCACTGCCAAGCAGCTGGTTCGTGAATTCTTCCCACGGTATGGTTTGCCCCGTATCGTGTACTCAGATAACGGTCAGCCGTTCTCATCTGAGCTAGTGAAACACATTACACTCCTGTTAGGCTATCAGTGGAAATTCCACTGTGTCCGGCATCCCGAGGCAGCAGGTCTCGTGGAGCGTCATAATCAGACTCTGAAAATTCGACTTTCTAAAATCTGCAGAGAGAAAGGCGTCGACTGGATAGTAGCTTTACCAGTTGCGCTCTTTTACATGAGAATGATAGCACATTCTCGAACAGGGCTATCCCCGTACGAGGTGGTCTTCGGTAGGCCACCAAATATGTGGGGGACACCTATACCTCGTAAAATCACTGATGTTGATTGTAATATGCTGACAGATTACCTTGCTTCCTTGATGTCTGCACTACAATCTTGCCGTTCACAGGTAGCTGCAGCCTTTCCCGACAACACCGAGGTGAAGCCCCATGAAGTGGTTCCCGGTGACTACGTGTTTATAAGAAATTTCGACAGGAGGAGCCCGCTGGAGCCTCGCTGGCAAACGCCGAAATTAGTACTTCTGACCACAAGGACAGCAGTGAAGATTGAGGGTCGCAAGGGTTGGCTGCACTCGAGCCACATTAAGAAATTTCACGGACTGCCTTCTGATTTGAACTCTCAGCCCTGCCCTCCTCCACAGACTGACTCAAAACTCCCCCTGGTCGAGAAAACTGCTTCCCAGGAATATAAACTGAAACTAAGGTCTAGCAAGCCAGACAATTTAATTGTTTAAGTCCTCTTCTAGGTGAATCGGTTAAATTAGTTTCTGACATGTATCCTCTAGACCGAAATAGAGAGAGAGATAGACAGCAACAGCTCAAGAAACGTGCATATTGTAAATCACTTCGTAGTCACTGTATAGTGACATTATTGATTATGTTTTTTCTAAATCTTCTGATTATTGCTGCAAGTATACTGTTGCACATATACTACCCTATTTTCAAGCGTGCACATTCTGCTTTCAATGTCACTGCCGAACACTCTTTTAGCGAATTACCTCCGCATGAGTTGCCCTACAGACTTGCGCTGCGCAACAACACATTCATTAGTATGTTACATCACTCCCATCAGACCAACAACGCTACAAATTGTTGGATATGTGGCCGACTCCCTCCCTACCAGAAATACAAGGGAGTTCTGCCCCTCTTTCCGTATCCGTTCACACACAATGGTTCCTGTGGTGCATGGTTTAGTTTGATTAATTCTTTGGATTCAAATACCGTCGTTTACCAGGACAACTGGGTATGGGGAAACCTGAACTTAGTTTTGCTTAAAGCCTGCTACCCTAACAAAGAGGGACTTCCCAAAAGGACAGGAACTGATCTAGAAAATGAAGTATATGGATTAGGTAACTTTACACTTAACCTCATGATTCTGAATGTTGAATCCGAAGCTGCACCAGTCTTGCCTGCTATGTCAGTATTACCAGTCAAAGGTGAATTATGTGCAAGAAAGAATGGTTCAGTACACCTGGGTCATAGTAAATGTACTACTGTGATCTAATTCAGTGATCAAGGCAAGTCTACATTTAGAGCTTCCCGTCATTCCTACCTCATTTGTGGTCATACCGCATATATACGTCTACCTCTAGATTGGGATGGTACTTGTTACATTGCATTCCTTCTGCCACCTGTTTTCCTAGCCCCTCCTGATTATCATAGAAATACCCATCTAGTACACAATAGACCCCAGAGAGATCTCCCGATTGTCGACTACACTGAAACGGCATGGGAACAATACACAGACTTCAATAAAGGTCTCTTTCCCTACATAGGTGTTGTCTCTAATAGTAAACTGATACGTAAATTAACCAGAACCCTTGAAGCAGTAGTGAATGAAACTACTTCTGCCCTTGGCAACTTAACGGAGGAGCAGTCTGCAATGCGGATTGTTGTTCTCCAAAATCGTCTTGTCCTTGACGTCATCCTGGCCGATAGGGGCGGAGCCTGTAGAGTCATCGGATCAAGTTGCTGTGTTTTCATTCCAGAAAACGCGCCATCAGTATATAAAGCCATAACTCGTCTTCATAAGATTGCAAGTCAGATACACCAGAATCCAGGCACCTGGACTTGGTCCGGTTGGTTCTGGAGTGTGTTGTCAGCCTGGGGATAGAAAGTCCTATCCTTCCTAGGTATTGCCCTTCTCATAGTATTCAGTTGCTGCCTGTGTCTACAATGTGGGCCAGCGATTTGCGGCCTGTGTGCCACATCATGTATTCCACATTCAAGTTCTCATTCAAAATCCCGTAAGAAGAAAGAAGAGCAAATGATGTTACATGAACAGATTGATGGATTCATGAGGATCGATATATCATGAAGGGTCCGTAGGGGACAAGGAGGGAATGAGGAAATATGAATTTTTATGATCAATTGTGTCCCCTATCTTAGACCCCAACGGCTCCATGTACATGCTACAAGTACATGTATGTTCCCTCCACTTCCAGCTATGAAGACGCAAATACATTTGTGTCCAACGTTAACATGTCCTCTTTCAGATCCACCATGAATGGGTCGAATATTCCGTTCCTAAGTATGCCTTGCCACCGTCTTTATATGGTGCACCTTTCACGTTTTTCAGCTCTGGCAAGTTAGGCCCTGAATTCTGCCATCAAGCCTTTTCCTGCCTTCTGCCTCTGAATGCTCCAGCCTGGACCTGCATCTGTATCCATGACCTTTGTCTTACTCCCTGCGCGGCTAACGGTGCCCGGCTCGGCCTGTTGCCTGCCAAGACTGTATTTTGCCTTCAAGTTATCTGCTCCGCTCCTCGAAAAATACATTCCTGTCTAGTAGTTTAGGTAAACATCCTTCCAGCTACAGAGCAAAGGGCCCGGCCTTACTGTCTCCGTGCAAGTAATTCATAGCTCCTGTTACCATGGTAGGCCCATGCCCCCTCGCATCTCATGTAGACACGTAGACGCTTATACACGCACGCACTAGCAGTCAGTATAGGATAGCCTCTGCCCGAGAGACCTTTCCTTCCAGATAATACAGTTCCTTAAACACAAGATATTAGATACGATTCGGGATTAGGTTGTTCTGACATCCCAGACTTCTGTCTCCTCATGTAGGGCTAAATGTCAAGTCCCCTTCACCCTCCAGTTGCACGTCAATCACACGTCATGCTGCTGCACGCGCATCTCTGCCATGTATTTCTGCCGACATTGCAGGATTCTCTTATGGATCCACCCACCTGTGACATCCTCATAATGACGTTTCTAGTACACGCCCTTATGCACGCCTATTGTAACGCCTTTTTCATTACGTATGTGTATTCTTATCTCTCCTCTCAACTGTTACGCCTTCTGCATCTGCCTTACTGTAATGCATTGACTATATACATGATAACCTGTCAATAAAGTATGCGTTATCCCTTCCCGAACCTTCGTGGTGACGGAACCCGATTGCCTGGTTCGAACCAATTCCTTTGTAAGGAATAAAACCCCTTTTAAAACCTCTAATATCACGGATTCTGCCTCTTATTTATTCTGAGTTATCCTTATTGAACTTTACCACATAAATTAAGTACAGGTAATTAAAATTTACCACAGGAGGAAACGCATAGTTCAGAGTCTCGGACCAGTTCTGAAGAAAAGCGTCCGAGGCTACCGCTTCCGGATCCGGACACCAACTGTAAACACCCACTCGCGAGTGCAACCTCCAATCGCTGAAGTCATGCAGGTAATGGGAATGCCAATCGGCCACGTTGTTGCTGCGCCCCGGGAGGTATTCTGCCACCACCTAAATTCTGTGCAGAAGACAATAATGCCAGAAGTCTTTGGCAATCTCTGTCAGTATTTTGGATCGTGTCCCCCCTAGTTTGTTGACGTATCGAACCGCCGACACGTTGTCCATTCGTAGAAGAATGCAACAATCTGCTTTCTGTGGGGAGAGACTGCGAATCGCCAAAGAGCCTGCCAGCAGCTCCAAGCAATTGATGTGTAAGGCTAGCTCCTCCTGAGACCAACAACCCCCCGTGGATATCGAGCCGCAGCAGGCTCCCCAGCCCCATTGGCTGGCATCTGACTCGATGACAACTTTAGGAGTGAACCCGAAGATGGCCCAGCCATTCCATGACTCTATGTGTTCGAGCCACCACTGCATCTCCCACCTCGCCTCCTCTGAAAGAGGAACTCTCTCTGCATACCCGAGGCCTTTGCGAAGATGCCGGAGTTTTAATTGTTGTAGAGCCCGATAATGTAGAGGGCCTGGAAAAATGGCCTGAATCGAGGAGGCTAGGAGCACCACTATCCGGGCCACTGACCGCAAATAGACAACTTGCTTGCTCAATACCGACCGTAACTCTTTCTTGATGGTTCTGATCTTTTGGGGAGGGAGGAGAAGCTGGCAGGATCGAGAATCTATCTGGAAACCAAGAAATTCTATGGACTGTGTGGGAGACAACACAGACTTCTGAGGATTCACTACAAACCCCAGGTCTTTGAGGAGAGAGATCGACCATTTCAAGTGCTTGATGAACAAGCGCGGGCAACGTGCCATGAGAATGAAGTCGTCTAAATAGACGATCATCCGAACCCCGCGCGCTCTCAAAAACTCCACCACAGGACGAAGAAGTTTCGTAAAGCACCAAGGTGCCGACGAAAGGCCGAAGGGAAGAACCGCGTTCTCGTAACAAACGCCCGCCCAGAGGAACTGGAGAAAGCGTCGGTGTGGGCCGTAAATGGGGATTGACAGATAAGCGTTTTTTAAGTCGAGGCGCACCATCCAATCCCCCTCCTGTAGCAGGTCTCGTAACAGATGGATACCCTTCATCTTGAAATGACGATACATGATCCTGCCATTGAAGTCCTTCAAATTCAAGACTAGTCTGGACCCACCCCCTTTTTTCTCTACCAGGAAGACGTTGCTGAGAAACCCTCGGGGATGTATCTGAGATACAACAATGGCACCTTTGCGCAGCAGAGTTTACCTCGTCTGCGATAAAGTTCCGCTCGTGTTGGGAAAAATGAATAGGAGGGGGCATAAGGCCCTGGACCGGGGTGTCGTACAGTTCCAGTTTGTACCCCTGTACAGTCTCCAATACCCAAGCATCCTGAGAGATTGTTTGCCAAGTCTGCAGGAAAAACTGAATGCGGCCCCCCAATGTCACCTCGGAAGCCAAAATCAGTCTCACCTGAATTTCCGGTGTCGTGCTGATTGTTGGAGTTGCAGATGTACCTGCCCCTGCGGAATCTGTGTCGCACCCTGCGGGTGGGGTAGAAGGAGGAATTGGAATCTTGGTAGCCTCCGCGCTGTTGGTGTTGGTGGTACTGCTGGTACTGACCATGTGGGGCGTTGGAATTACCACGGCCGAACGACCGCCCTCTATGACGTGCGGCCCTGGTAAAACCGGACGAAAGGCTTTCCTTAAGGATTCCTGAGCCTTGTCCAGGCCACTAAAAGTGGCCACAAACCTGGTGAGCTCCTTCAGGAACGGTTGGCCAAATAAGAGGCCCTGGGCAAACGGGCCGTCCTCCGAAGTAGAAAGCTCCGCTAGTTTTGGGTCTAATTTAAGGAGCGTAGAACGCCGTCTCTCTGCAGACATGGCGCAATTTGCGTTGCCCAGTTGACAAATTGCTCTCTGCGCCCACCCTATGAGTTCCTCCGAGTCAACGAGAGAACCATTCTCTTTGGCTTGGAAGCCCAGCTCTAAGATCTTTGTAAGGGGGCCAGAGAGATCAAGTAATTTATCTTGGCATGACCGCCATGCCCGGTCGATGCCTTTCTTTGGATCTTTAGCGTACTTACGAAGGTAAGTTAACATAGTGGGGTCCATGTCAGGGGTGTCCGCCACTCTCCCTGCCAGCTCCGGCCGAGGGCATTCCGAACGCAACCGCGCCCTGACTTCCCTATCATAGGGACGACGGAGGTGCGATTGCACATAATCCGCGACCTCTTGTGAGGGGTACCATGCAGTGGAGTTGGGGTGGATAATGTCAGAGGGCTCGAAGGTAAGGACCCTGGGTTGAGGGGGCGGCTCCGCGTGATGTTCCTTCTTCTTTTTCTTGGCAGGCTGGGCTGCCTCATCATCATCATCAGATCCCTGATCTGTATCCGTATCGCCTGTTTCCCCATAGAGGGACTCTGCGGGGTCCGCCTGCGGCGAAACGGGTTGGCCTTGAGCCAAGGAGTCCGCAAGCCGCGCAAAATCCGCTTTGTGGGGATTTTTCTCCTGTGGGGCCCCTGATTTGGCAGGTAAATTAGAGGCAGGAATCCAACCCTGCTGCATAGCATACTTATTAAGATGGCGTTTTAAGGGTGCAATCGCCCTGACCAGAGCCGTGTTCACCGACTTTTGTACGCCTTTATCCAATGCCTCCACAATATCCTGTTCAAGAGAACCAGAAGGAACCTCCTCATAATACTCTTCATCGTAGCAGTACTCTGCCATCGTACCCCAAAGACAGGCACGTATGCAAGAAATGTAAATTGATATACCAGTGGTAACCCACATCACACCCTGGAACAGGGAGCAGTCGCAAGGAGGTATAACCTCAATCCAAGTCCAAGGAATGGACAGTCAAGGGGGAGAGGCGAACCCCAGGCAAGCCAGCAGTCACTTATAAACGCTGATCAATGGTGGAGGGAGGGGCTTGCCAACAGCCTCTCTAGGGAAGGCATATGCTTAATTCTTACAGCCCTCTGCTCAGAAATGCATGGGGCGTAATTGGGGGAAAAAACGGGCACAACTTGTCACCAAAACGGAGCTATAGGGAGGAAATACTGCTCCGATCGAAATCAGCGCGAAACTGACACCCAAAATGGCCGCCGCGCATGTGCGGCACGGCCCGCCCGTAACAATTGAAAGAAGACTGCGCGATCCAACGATCGCACGTCCTCGCCTCCGAACTCCCGCTCCACCTAAAGACTGCCACGGGCGCGAAGCACCCCACAGGGGAGGCCGAAGCGCTCCTGAACCAAGTTTGCCAACGAAGAACCCGCTACTCCGCGGAGGGCCCCGGGAGTAGTGACGAGCAAAGCGATCTCCACAGCGCGAGCTGAGGCAAAACCAAAGGTAAGCGCGCACAACAACTAAGCGGCAGAAACACCTACAAGCGCACAAATCGAACAATCAAGCACAATAAGGAACATAGACAAGTTGCGCTAGCGAGCGTTGAACAAATTGCAATCTAAACATTCAAAGGCACAAAATGAGGAAAGGCACTTAACTGGCTGCGCAGCAGCAAAGATAGAGGAGGTGTTAGCCTCGGCAGGACCTATTATAAGGTGGACTCTATGATTGTTGTATGCACTAGGTGCTCATGGGATTGGTAGTTTTTTATATATAAGAAATCTGATTGGCTGCTGTGAATAAAGCAAAGAAATGAGAAGCATAATCGGAGCCTCCGGTCCTGACATAGAATTGTGGCTATGGGTCTCACTGTGACTTACATACCATCCCACCCAGGACTCAGGGTGTATGTGACATGTCCTAAACATATCCAACCTGCAACTGTGTCCATGACTCATGCCCATAACTGTACAGTTGCACATCATAGTGGTAATGTGCACAACACACAAAGGATTCTGTCCCCATGAACACGTGCACAGCCTGGGGTGGCTGCACAAAAGTACCACACAACAAACCAAATGTTGCCCCCACAAAACACACAGGTAATGCAGCCTTACATGCCATGGGACACAGTGTGGCACATGCTGTAGTGTGGTAGGTGTGCACCTGAGTCCCTGGCAAGTAATTGTGTGGGGAAGCCGTCAAAAAGTCACACCAATGTCAACCGACGCGGGTGACTTCTACAACTTCCCAGGCAATGTTAACATGTCAGACATGCAGGGCATTTGTCCATTTCCATGGGTGCACTTCCTGTGTAACTCATTTTCCTTTGTGATGACAACATGTATATCCAACTGTGTGCAGCACAAATATGGGGCATGTGTGTTAATGGACTTTTAACTTTGTCATCCTCACAGGTTGATGCCCACCAGAAGCAGGAGATCTGGGTGACCATCGCCCGGGTAGTTCGATCAGTGGGGGTCTACAAGCGCCGGATCCGCAACTGCCAGAAGAGGTGGCAGGACCTTCGGGGCTGGACCCGGAGGATCGCAAGGGTGCAGCTGAAGCTGTCGCCTCCTTGCAGGAGGGGCGGACACCGGACCCTGACCCCCCACATGCTCAGGATTCTGGCGGTGGTCTTCCCGGACCTGGATGGGCAGTTGAAGGCCAGACAGCAGCAAGGAGGGGGTAAGTCCATGCCTCATCTGTGTACTATGTCTGACATGCTATTTGCAGTCTTTTGGCCTGGTCACACTTCCACATTACATAGGTCTTGTAGTCCAGGACTTATGTCCCTCAATTATGTGATGCACCCTCCTCATCTGATCCACAGGTGTGGACCCTACAGCCTGTGGCTTGTGGCACTAGGGCACTGTGTCCCTGAAGTCAGCTATGCTTCAGGTTCCGGACAGCATCTGTTACCGGGACTCTGTTGTGTGTTTCATGGGTGGGTCAATTGTTTACACAATGCCTGAGATCTGACATGTGATCTGTGTGTGCCCTTGATATGTGTTCCAATTGCTGGTCTGACTCGCCACATGTGGCTGGGGTATTTTAAACACACCCATGCAGCAGGGGACTCCAAATAATTGTGGGCCTCAGGAGTATGTATATCAAGTGTGTCACACTTGCTTAGTCACCAGACTACTGTCCAGGGCTATACACTGTTTCACGTAGACCTGAGCAGTCATGCCTACTAAAGGGCATTTAGAAACACTCTGTAATCCCACTCCTGTGTATCAACTTACAGGTTGTGCTTAGTGACATGTGCCTTCAGGTGTCTGCCTCTGTGTCATTGTGGTGTGGCTTCCTTTTCAGGACAACTGGGGTGTTCATGAGTTTGAGGGTCAGCAGGACATCTGAGATGTGACTATAAGAGACAAGACATGTGTGACGTATAGGTGTGTAATCACTTGACAGTGCACAATGATGTATGCAACTGTGAACTTCAGGCAGCTGTGTTTCATGCACATCAGACTGTGATGTGCTCATGTACAGGGAGTTGTGTTCGCAGAGACTCATATGTCTGTTTTGTATGATGTGGGGTCATCTGGGTCCGGGATATGTTGTTTGCAGGGGATGGACAAGTGCACTTGTCAGCTGCAGAGTATGCTTTACCCATGACCTATGATTGTGACACAGTGCATACTGTTGTTGTCTGGATGCCCTGCCCCTGTGACAGGAGACAGTGATGACTGACTTTCCAGGCATGCCTGTGCCATGGCATTTAACTTGCTATGAGTGATCTTGCATTGGGGTCAAATGTGCTCCATGCACCCCATTGTGGCATTGACTATCAGGACATGAGAACATCATAGTGTGTGTTGCTGGTATGCATCACAAGCATGTGAAATGTGACTATGCCCATCCCTTCTTCCTGACACCTGTACTGAGTCAGTGGCATGAGACGTGATGTGTGTATAGTAACATACTACTACATGTTCACTTGCATGTCCAACAAATGTGTAGGTGGTGCATGTCTGCACATTAGGGTATTAGCATTCAACATGCAACAGACATATGGGTGCAAGTCCAGGAGGGATATGAGTGCCATGGTTGATGGTGAGATTGACAATTGGCTTATTCAAAACAGTGTGAGCACTTTGAGCAGTGTTCAGCTGATGATGCCAGGACTTGCCCTGTGATATGCTGTACTCACTGTGGTGTGTGCGGTCAGTGCAGGTGACTGATGTTGTTTTTGTTTTCCAAATTCTATCCAGATACATCCACGGCCACAGGAGGGGACAGCTCCATGGACCAGGAGGAGCCACAGAGCCAGACTGGGACAGAAGGAGAGGAGTTGGAGGGACCCAGTGGCACGGAGGGCGAGTGGAGCCACACCGAGGAGTCCTCAGCACCAACCACCCCAGCTGAGGGCCACAGCAGCTCGGAGGATGACTCCCTTGTGGAGGCGGGTGTCAGCAGCCACCAAACCCCAGCTAGTGAGGCTGTCCCCGCCACCGCCACCACCATCACCACCCTCCCATTGGCTCCCATTCCAGAGGTCCATGGAGGCTCCCGTATTCTGGAGCATGTCTCCTTTGTGCCAGGCACCGCACCTCCTGCCTCTGGGTCCCCTGCTGCCCTGAGAGTGGAGTCTGTGGACTTGCATCGACAGATCCATGTAGGGCAGACATCAATGCTGAGTGTCCTCCATGCACACACCAGTCTGTTGACACAACTGGTGTCGTTCATGGAGGGCATTTCATCGGGCATGTCTGCCCTACAGAGGACCAATCAGTCCGTGGCCACCTCCCTGTCGGCAGCAGTGTCCCTCCTCCAACAGTCCCTCACCCCTCCTACCCCGGCCCCATCCACGATTCCTAGCACCCTACCTGTCCCAAGCACTCACACACCAGCACATTCACCCAAACCCACAGACATGGGCAGCACACAAACACCCAAACCAAGGTCTAGACGTGCACACAAGCAACCTCAGGGGACTGATACCACACTCACAGGGGATGGTTTGCAAACACACACACAGGCATCCACAACCACTCCGCAGTCCTCCGATACCTCTCCCTCCAAGACCCCTTCCCTTGCCTCACCTGCAACCCCATCTCCCAAGAAGCTCTTCCTCTGTGACCTTGGCCTCTTACCCACCAATCCAGCAGATCCAGCTTACAAGGGGAAGAGGAAGTTCCCACACACAGAGGGGAGTCACCCTCACACCCAGACACCCTCCCCCAGGCGCAGTCAGACTGAGGCCCCCACCCGTAAGTCCCCCCTGGAGCCGGAAGAGCAAGACCCCACCCCCGCCCTGCAGCTCCAAGACACAGTCTCCGTCCTCCATCCCCCAGGCCACCACTCCAGAGGTTTCCCCTGCCACACCCTGCCCCAGGTTCCCCCACCCACAGATACACCATCCCCAAAATGCTCCGGCCCTCCCCCCCTACCACTTGCTCTTCCACCCCCACGCCCCCGGTCAGACTGTTTGTGCACTGGTGTGGGGACTGTGCCCCCCCCCTCTGTCCTGCCGACCTCATCTGAACCCTATTCAGCTCCCATGGAGTTGGGCACTGCACCGTATTGTGATTTGAATTTTGCTGCTGAAAGTGTGGGGGGGGGGCTATTGCTGTGATGCTGAAAATAAGGCTTTTACTGTTTTGAATTTTATTTTAAAAACATAAGCTGCTACTTGCTTTTAAAATTCCTTTTTTCTTTGAGACGCTAACGCGGTGTCCGAGTTGGCCCGCGGTGAGGTTAGCGCTCTAGTTGTCGTCTTTTTCTGTTCGTACCCTGTCCATAAAAGCGGATGCAGCGTCCGCGCTCTGGTAATTGTGATTTGAATTTTGCTGTTGAAAGTGTGGGGGGGCTATTGCTGTGACGCTGAAAATAAGGCTTTTACTGTTTTGAATTTTATTTTAAAAACATAAGCTGCTACTTGCTTTTAAAATTCCTTTTTTCTTTAAGACGCTAACGCAGTGTCCCAGTTGGCCCGTGGTGAGGTTAGCGCTCTATTTGTCGTCTTTTTCTGATCGCACCCTGCCCATTAAACCGGATGCAGGGTCCGCGCAGCAATTTGTTATTTATTACGGAAACGTGGCTTAATGAATCCTGCTCTCCTTCAATTGAACAGTCGATTCCGCTGGGATTCAAAATTGCACGATTGGATCGGAAAAAGGGGAGAGGGGGTGGAACTGCTGTAGTGTTCAGAGATACCTGGGCCTTCTCTGGTGAAGCCTCGGTGGGGTTAGTAGAGGGGGAGGCGTTCGACTTTACTATTGTTCTAACGCCCCATTTCACCCTAGGTGGCACGTTGGTGTACCGCCCTCCTGGCCCCCCGGGTGCATTTCTCAAGGCCCTAGACGATGTGATCACTCAACGCGCTCTGCGCTTCTCCAATTTCCTCCTTCTCGGCGATTTCAACATTCACTTAGATTGCCCTGAAGCCCCTGTTGTCGGGTAACTTACTGACCTGTTCGATCTGGCCCACCTAACACACTGGATACAATCCCCCTCACATAAACGGGGGTCATATAATCGACTTGGTCTGTTCCAATTTTGGTTTATTAGTATTGGACCCTCTGCCGGTCACTTGGTCTGACCATTATCTGTTACAGTTTTCTTGGTCCATAGGGAAATTCTCACCCCGTCCTCTCCCGGTTCATAATATACCTACTTGCAGGATTGATATCCCTGCCCTTTCTAAGGCCCTCTTGTTGACTTGTCCTCCGGTCACCAATGATCTAGAAGATGCGGTGGCTGGTTTCTCTTTGTGGATCGATCTAGGAGTCGGGCGGTGTCGAAATCCCCCTCTGCTAGTCGTCCAAGAATAGTTCAATCTAAACCTTGGTATTCAGCCTCTCTTAAAGACCTCAAACTGTCATGTAAAACATTGGAACGGCACTGGCATCGGGACTACTGCCCTTTGGCCAAAATTGCCTTGCGTAAAGCTCATAGGAACTACTATGCAGCTATTGGGGCAGCTAAAAGCAGCTTCTATGCTGTGCGAATTGCTAAAGCCAGTAACAATTGCAAAGAGATCTTTTCTATTGTAAGAGGTTTTCTATCTCCTGTTACTGAACAAACAACCCTCCCAGTTTCATCTGAATGGTGTGAGGAATTGTCCTCTTTTTTGGTTGAAAAAATTCAGACGATTCAAGATAGTTTTGGTCTGGACTCCCTCCCGTTGGATGATTCTGTTTTCTTGCTGTCCTCAGTCCCTTCGGCTCCTTCTTCTCTATTCATTAAGTTCGCACCCGTAGCCGGCTCTGATACCTTGGCCATCCTCAAATCCCTTAAATCGGGGTCTCCATCCAACCTCGTTCCTGCCAGGGTGCTTGCCGGTGTCGCTGAGGTTGTATCTCTCGAGGCCAATAGGATCATAAATCTATCTCTAAAGACTGCTGTTGTTCCAAGGAGCTGGAAACAGGCCAAACTCCTTCCACTTCTGAAGAAACCCTCTTTAGACCCGACAAAGCTAGTTAGCTACCGTCCTATTTCTCTTCTACCAGCTATGGCAAAAGTTTGTGAGAAGGTGGTTTTCCATCAGCTGGAGTCCTATGTGGAATCATTTGGCCTTCTCCATCCAGCGCAGTTTGGGTTTAGGGCATCCTACAGTACCGAGACCGCTTTGGTGGAAATGGCTGAAGCAATTCGGGAGTGCCTCGACGCGGGCAGCAGAGCAGCCCTGGTCTTAGTCGACCTCTCTGCCGCCTTCGATACGGTACCCCACCAACTGCTTCTTTCTCGCCTTTCTTCTATCGGTATTGTTGGCCCTGCCTGGGATTGGATGAAATCTTTCCTGGAGGATCGGACCCAGCAGGTATGGATGCCTCCCTTCTCCTCTACTGCCAAGAAGTTGTCTACTGGTGTCCCGCAGGGCTCTACCTTGAGCCCTTTACTTTTTAATATCTACCTGACTCCTCTGATCTTTTTGGCAGAGGAGTTAGGTGCAAAAATAATTGCATATGCGGATGACACCCAGCTTCTTTTTACCTGGTAGGACTCTGATTTGTCAACTGAGACTGCCCAGAACTGCCTCTCTGCGGTGTTTAGGTGGTTGGCCTCCGCCCAACTGAAATGTAACGAGGACAAGTCCGATGTCCTATTGTATGGCCATTTCCCATCTACCTTTAGAGAATCTTTATGGCCTCCTGACTTTCCTCGTACGAATTCTGAGGGTGCCCCAGCCAAACATCTGGTGGTCTGGTTTGAAGAGGACCTACGGTTTACCCACCAAATTAAGAAACTTTCTGGAATGTGCTTCGGCATCCTTAAGTCCTTAAGAATGTTCCTTCCGCTGTTGCCGCAGTCAGCTAAGGAAACGGTTGTGCGTGCTCTTATTCTCTCCCGCCTCGACTATGCAAATGCTCTGTATGTGGGGATACCGGGATGCCTACTCAAAAACCTACAGACTATACAGAATGCCGCTGCCAGAATTCTGTTTAATATTTCTGGAAGAGTCAGCGCAAAGAAATATCTACGCGACCTGCATTGGCTGCCTGTTGCCCAGAGAGTGCAATTTAAAGCTCTTACTCTGGTGCATAGAGCACTGCACGATTCTGGCCCCATGTACATTCGGAAGCGGTTTGCCTTCTATGCTCCGAATAGAGTGCTGCGGTCAGCTACTCACCGACAGATGTCGATTCCACGCTTCCGCAAGACTCAGCTAGGGGGCCAGTCTCTATCAGTCAAAACAGCTATGGCTTGGAATGCTCTACCTCAGGAGCTACGGAATATTCAAGATCTCAGATTCTTTAAAAAACAATTGGAAACTTTCCTATTTCCAGAGTCGTGCTAAAGCCTTTCTCATCGGATCACTTTTAATTTCTCGCGCCAGGACACTCTTGAGTATCAGTGCGCGGTATAAGTTTACTATAACATAACATATAACAGTGGAGTCCACGACCACCCCGTCTGACTTGGGCACTGCAGTGAGGACCCAATCCACTCCATCTGACCTGCCCACTGCAGTTGTGCCGGCACCCACCCCATCTGACTTGCGCCCCACAGTTGTGACTGCACCCACTATGTCAGACACCTCCACTGCAGTTCCCAGTGACTCTCCTGCATCCACCACCCCTTCACTGCCTCCTTCTGCTGAGCCCTGATCCTGTCCCTGCGGTGCCTGGCCTGCCCCCATGTATGCCCCTCCGAGTGGATGTCCCCTGTCCTTACCAGTGCAGGCAAGCAACGTGTGACAGTTGTCACTCAAATCACATTGTTGACATTTGGATATGGACTGGCCATTGGCCTTTGTTTCAAAAGGACTTTGTATTTGCATTTCAATTTTGCTGAATAAATCATTTGTATTTATCCTTGTGAATTTGATTTAGCTGTACATTATGTTGATGATGTTTACCATGACCTTGCAGTTATAATGCTGGATTTCCAATGTTGAATACGGAGGTGTTGATGTGATGTACTTCATGTGGTCCATGAGATATGTATCCTATTCTGGTCGGTATCCATGTCATCCTTTGCAGCTAACTGGGTGTGTCATGATTAACAATTTCTGAACATCTCTGTAAACATTTCATTTTCATGGTCACATCTGTGGCTTGCACACATGCACATATGATGTGCTTCCCATTGTCCAATTTGTCTATTTCCTTGACTGTGGGCGCATCTCCACTGGACCTGCAGGTGTGGGCATCATTGGTGTAGGAGCAACTGGGTCCTCTGTGCAACCTGCTGGACATATGTATTGAGTATGTGCAGATGACTTAAGGGACACTCCTGTACCCAGGCTGTTGGGACCAGAGCCTTCATTGGGTGGTAACTGATGGCTGACTGACCAAGTGTTCTGCTGACATGACTGAGTCCTGCTGGGACTATGTTTGGTACAGCTGAGCTTCCACAGGAATTGAGTCCCCTCATGTAAGTGTGTTGTTCCGTAACATTGCTTGGGCCCATGGTGTGTGTTGTGTGAGCATGTTTGTGTGTGTGTCCACATCCCTTTTTATACACAGGCAGTGTTCCCTTGATATGTTCCTGTTGTTGATGCTTGCTGTGTTGTACTGTGTTCATCCCACATCTTTGTCCTGGGCAACCAGATGTGTGGGTGCATGACACACTACTGTTAATTGGTGTTTCATTATTGGGATTTGTCAGTTCGGAGTGGTGATGATGTGGTCAGAAGCAGATGGGACACAGTCAGGGGTCCCCAAGGCACTTGTTTGTTCGCAATATCATGTAGTTGCCCCTAGGTGGTACCTTTCGGTGATTGAGACATGTGTATGTGTGTGTGACTGCTCCCACTCGTCAGGTTCAGGACTGCAATGTTGGCAGGTGTCAGCATGTGTGCCTTGTGGTTCTCCTTGGCTTCTGCATTGTCCTGGGCCTGTGGCAGGGATTCCGAAGGTTACGGTAGCTTTGACGAAATGGCCATGTAGCGCATACTGTGCAGTATGTCTGTCATTCACCAGGGTTGTAGACTGTCCTTGTGTGATGAGTCTGTGCACCTTAGTTCCTCCCAACATTACTGCTTTGTCATGGGTGCATGTGCAATGTCACCTGTCCATGTGGGCTTCACAGATGCACATTGGTGCAGTTCAGGGTGTGTGGTGTTGAGGGTGGACAGATGTGAATGTTTGCATGGATCGGCCCCTACCTCCCGTTTGTCCATGGATGACGGGCCATGCTGAGTGATTTGTGTTTGTGTAGGTGTGATGTACATTTGTGGCACAGGACACATGTCTGGGTTTCACAATTTGTACGACATCTACCTTTGTCATCACAGTGGACGTATCATGCATGCTTGTGTCACCCCAATGTATGGTCCCTGGGGGTAGTGCTGTTTTGTGTCAGTCTCTTGCTGTGTTAGTTGCTGTTCATTCCAGCTTGTGTCACATGTGTCTGTTGTGCTCCCTCTCATCTCACAATGCCTGATTGCCCACTAAGGGGGACCCAATGATTGGTTACTTTTGTATGGCACTGTGTCCACGTCTGTCTCACTGTGGTTCAGCCCCCCTCATGTGTTGTATAGTTGCCTGGGGATACTGAGACACACACACACATGTTGTGTCAGATGTGCAGCATGAGGTTGCATGTTTGTGTTTGTGCATCTGCACCAGTGAATTGATATTGCTGTTGGGGGCCATTGTCTGGATATTGTTTTTGTGATTTTCCCTGCTGTCCCTGTGAGTCATATCACATCATTCTGCACATTTATCCTGATTGTTAGGTCCCATTGCTGCCATGGAATGGGAGTTTGTGACCTGACACCTACAGTCTACACAGGATGTTTTGATTTGTGTGTCTATTTTCGAGATGTATGTATGCTTTGTGATGGTCACTTCTGCTTTTGTGTCATTGTACACTGTATGCAATGTCAGCCCCCATGGGTGGTGCTTGTCTGCACATGGCCGAGAGTATGTTAGGTTTTAACAGCACTGTTAGCCTCACCACATCTCTGTGGGTATGGGACACAACCACTATGTTGCCACAAAAGTGTTTCATGTGTTGGGACCAGGAATCATACATGCTGTTTGGCATTAGCAGCTTTGACCATGATGACACTTACCTTTTGGTCACTGTGATGAGGGGGGTTTTAGACCCCATCACCACAATGCTAAACATTTGCTGCAGTTTGGAACCCCACACTTAACTTTTGTTCTACACAGTGAGGGGGTGTTAGTGCACATTGACACAGTGCTATTGTGATGCTTGCCTTGTGTAGGATTTTGGTCACACATGTGATGGTAGTTACATTGTATGTTCGAAGTCATATTCACTGTTGTGGGCATTTGTCACAGACTACAAACTGTTGTCATGATGTTAGGGGGATGTTTTTTGCTGACATACCTAATGTTGGCATATGATGGATGTGTGGCGCATCACCCATCCTATGGGTGGGGGTGGCAGTAGTGATGGGAAACATAGTCCCTATGGGTGGGAGTGGCAGTAGTGATGGGCAACATAGTCCCTATGGGTGGGGGTGGCAGTAGTGATGGGCAACAGGTCCCCTATGGGTGGGGGTGGCAGTAGTGATGGGCAACATAGTCCCTGTGAGTGGGGGTGGCAGAAGTGATGGACAAAATAGTCCCTATGAGTGAGGGTGGCAGTAGTGATGGGCAACAGGTCCCCTATGAGTGGGGGTGGTAGGAGTGATGGGCAACAGGTCCCCTATGAGTGGGGGTGGCAGGGGTGATGGGCAACATAAGCCCTATGAGTGGGGTGGCAGGAGTGATGGGCAACATAGTCCCTATGGGTGGAGGTGGCAGTAGTGATGGGCAACAGGTCCCCTATGAGTGTGAGTGGCAGGAGTGCTGGGCAACATAAGCCCTATGAGTGGGGGTGGCAGGAGTGATGGGCAACATAGTCCCTATGGGTGGGGGTGGCAGTAGTGATGTGCAACAGGTCCCCTATGGGTGGGGGTGGCAGTAGTGATGGGCAACAGATCCCCTATGAGTGGGGGTGGCAGGAGTGATGTGCAACAGGTCCCCTATGAGTGGGGGTGGCAGGAGTGCTGGGCAACATAAACCCTATGAGTGGGGGTGGCAGGAGTGATGGGCAACATAGTCCCTATGAGTGGGGTTGGCAGTAGTGATGGGCAACATAAGCCCTGTGAGTGGGGGTGGCAGGAGTGATGGGCAACATAGTCCCTATGAGTGGGGGTGGCAGTAGTGATGGGCAACAGGTGCACTATGAGTGGGGGTGGCAGGAGTGCTGGGCAACATAAGCCCTATGAGTGGGGGTGGCAGGAGTGATGGGCAACATAGTCCCTATGAGTGGGTGTGGCAGTAGTGATGGACAATAGGTCCCCTATGAGTGGGGGTGGCAGGTGTGCTGGGCAACATAAGCCCTATGAGTGGGGGTGGCAGTAGTGATGGGCAACAGGTCCCCTATGAGTGGGAGTGGCAGGAGTGCTGGGCAACATAAGCCCTATGAGTGGGGGTGGCAGGAGTGATGGGCAACATAGTCCCTATGAGTGGGGGTGGCAGTAGTGATGGGCAACATAACCCCAATGGGTGGGGGTGGCAGTAGTGATGGGCAACATAGTCCCTATGGGTGGGGGTGGCAGTGGTGACGGGCAACAGGTCCCCTATGAGTGGGGGTGGCAGGAGTGATGGACAACATAGTCCCTATGAGTGGGGGTGGCAGGAGTGATGGGCAACAGGTCCGCTGCGTGTGGGGGTGGCAGGAGTGCTGGGTAACATAGTCCCTATGGGTGGGGGTGGCAGTAGTGATGGGCAACATAACCCCTATGAGTGGGGGTTGCAGGAGTGATGGGCATCATAGTCCCTATGGGTGGGGGTGGCAGTAGTGATGGGCAACATAACCCCTATGAGTGGGGGTGGCAGGAGTGATGGGCAACATAGGGCCCGATTCACAGAACTAACTTAAGACAAAATCCTAAACTTACTACCATTTTGGTATTCACAGAAGGCACTTACTCATTTTGGTATTCACAGAAGGCACTTACTCATTTCGGTATTCACAGAAGTTAGGAGTCCTAACTTTAGGACTCCTAAATGCCTTCTGTGAATACCGAAAGTCTTAAAATTAGGATTTTTCTCAGTTTAGTAGTAGTATAGTTAGGACTCCTAACTTTAGGACTCCTAAATGCCTTCTGTGAATACCGAAATTCTTAAAATTGGGATTTTTCTCAATTTAGTAGTCCTAAGTTTAGGACTCCTAACTTTAGGACTCCTAAATGCCTTCTGTGACTACCGAAAGTCTTAAAATTAGGATTTTTCTCAGTTTAGTAGTAGTATAGTTAGGACTCCTAACTTTAGGACTCCTAAATGCCTTCTGTGAATACCAAAATTCTTAAAATTAGGATTTTTCTCAATTTAGTAGTCCTAAATCTAAACTTAGGACTACTAAATTGAGAAAAATCCTAATTTTAAGACTTTCGGTATTCACAGAAGGCATTTAGGAGTCCTAAAGTTAGGAGTCCTAACTATACTACTACTAAACTGCGAAAAATCCTAATTTTAAGACTTTCGGTATTCACAGAAGGCATTTAGGAGTCCTAACTTCTGTGAACACCGAAAGGAGTAAGTGCCTTCTGTGAATACCAAAATGAGTAAGTGCCTTCTGTGAATACCAAAATGGTAGTAAGTTTAGGATTTTGTCTTAAGTTAGTTCTGTGAATCGGGCCCACAGTCTCTATGGGTGGGGGTGGCAGGAGTGCTGGGCAACATAACCCCTATGAGTGGGGGTAGCAGGAGTGATGGGCAACATAGTCCCTATGTGTGAGGGTGGCAATAGTGATGGGCAACAAGTCCCCTATGAGTGGGGGTGGCAGTAGTGATGGGCAACATACCCCCTATGAGTGGGGGTGGCAGTAGTGATAGCCATGCAACCCCTATGGTGGCCTGTTGCTAGTGGCCAGGATATGGATCCCCTGGGTGTGTGTGACATTTGGCAGGTACATGTCGTTTGTTTGTGTGGTGGGTGTCTGACTTACCATCAGCGCCGTCCGCGTCTGTTCCTGTTCCGTTCATAGATGTACAGTACTGGTATGACCTGCGCGATGGGATTCATGATGTGTTTGTCTCGTACACACTGCTTGTTGCTCTGTCTCGTACCCGTTGCTAGCTGGTCCGTCTCGTAGCCGTAGATTGTGTTCTGGCGCGAATCGTACCTGATATGCTGCTTTCCCGGATTTTGTGACGTGCTGTACGTGGGGACCCGTTCAGCACGTATGATTTGCGCATCGTACTTGTCCGGCCGGAAACTGCTGTAGGTACTGCTTCCGGGCGACTCGGTTTGGCGATCGGAGGTACGGCTCGTACGGAAAATGAAGCTTGAATCGCAGCCTACGTGTCGGTTGGATTTGTGTCAGTTATGCGCATCGTACTTCATCGCCCGGACGGACCGGCTCCGGGTACGAGTCGGTCGCAAGGTAAGGCTACGAACAGCTCTCTGAGAGCTGTCTGACCCGGATCGGAATCGGCCCCTTACTGTTGTTTTGGGTCATTTCACAGGGGAGAAGCTCGCGGTTAGATGCTGCATCACGTTGATGAAGGTAAGTTTAATTTACTACCTTTATATTACATTTCTACTTGTAAATGCATGTTGTTAAGTGGTAGTTAGTATGTCTAGTGGTAGGTTGTTGTGTTTTTGGTGTGTTTTGGTAGTTAGTTCTAATTTAGCGAGATGTCAAGATTTTGTGTTTGCGGCCTAGTGTAGAAAGGTTATGCTATGTTTCTAAATGTATGTTTATGGTAAATGAAGTGTGTATATATGTTGTTTAATACACTGTATGTGTATGTTTGTGTGGGTGGGTATTTTCTTTCTCTTTTTTTAAGTTTGGTTCTCGGAATTGCGTTTTGGAGACGATAGCGTTTTTTTTATTAAGAAGTGTGTATTAGTATTTAATACTAATATTTATTTAACACTTTCTTAATTTTTCGGGTTTTCCTGGAGCGTTTCTTTTTTTAAACACTTTTTTCGGTTTTTTTAAGGTTTAAAGTCGTTGGATTTATTGATGCTGGATTATTTTTGGGGAACAATTGTATTTTTACATTTTTTGGGGGGTCAATTTTAATTATTATTTGGATTGAGAGATACCTGGTTGGATTCCCGATTTTTGGATTACGTTTTCTTCAGCTACAGAAACCGTAAGTGTTTAATTTAATTATTGTGGGAGGGTATTTTAATTATGTTATTTGATATTTGTGTAATGTTAGGTAAAATGTAAATAATATGTCAATATATCTTTTTAGAACTGCATTTAACATACATGACACATTATTTATATTTTTACAAAATTAAGAAAAATTATATGGACAGTTACCAAATGTGTTTTGTAGGAGAGTCTTTTTCTATTGTTTTAAGGAACTTTTTTAAAGAATTGTTTTTGCTATTAGTGACAGGTATTCTAGGCCTCTAGTCGTTGGGTATAGTGTTACTTGACTTTGTAGTAAGTCATACTTTTTTTGTTTTGTTTTGAGAGTTTACGGCCTATTTGAGTTACAGATTGTTCCATTCTAAGTTCCTGGTAACTTTGTTCTTTTTGTAGGGCTTGGAGTAATTTACGTAGGGTAGGTATCCCTCTTCCTGTTGTTGATTGGAAGGCCTTATGGCATCCTTCAACAGCATTGTTGGTTTTGGCTTGTTTGTTTAGTGTGCTGAAGAACACATTCCACCATGGAATGTGGAATTTGGGTAGTCTTCTGTGCCCTGATCCGTGGAGTCTTTCCACCCAGGTATCCTCAAAGTAATCCAATAGTGGGCTTAGCTTTTCTTCATGTCTTTTGTAGTAGGGACTTTCGATTAGGAGTATGTAGTGCTCTCCTACCTCAGTTACTGGAACATAGGCCAGTGCAATTAATTTTTTCACTTGATATGCAAAGGTACTGTCCATTGAATACTCAACACTAAGGGGTCGATTCCGATTTGGGCCGGAAGGGCACAGAACGATGGTCGGAGTCCTTCCGACCGAATCGGAACGTGTCAGCCAGATTCCTTTCCGACCGAGCCATTCCGATGGGCTCGGTCGTTAAGGAATCTGACTCAGATTTCCAGATGGCTGACAACAGCCTCAGTACTCCCCCGGCCACCTCTTTATGACCGAGGGAGTACGATGGCAGTTTTCCACTGCCTTTTCGTGCTGGTCTTTCCGGCACGAAAAGGCAGTCGAAAACTGCCTTCGGGGGCCCCCAGTAGGGCCCCCATGGGTGCGAGGCTGCCGAATGGCGGCCTGTGGGCACCTATGGTGCCCCTCTGTTGATCCCTGCACCCGGTGGCAGGCACCTTGGGGTGCCGGCCACAGGTTGCAGGGATAATAAAAATAATCCACATTTGTAAAGCGTAAACAATCACCCGTAAGGGTCTCTAGGCGCTGGGGGCCGTTGGGAAGATTAAGCAAGCTATTGCCCAGAGTCACATGGTGCTGGGCTAATCTGCCGCCGGCGCCGGGGATCGAACCGTGATCCCCAGATTCCGGAGTCAGTCGCCCTGGCCGCTGCACCACACCTCTTCCCTCTGATGAACTGCACCCCTGCTTTTCACAATGCAAGCATGTATTCCGCTCAGAATGCATGCTTGCATTGTGAAGTATACAAGTGCGACCGAACCCTGTTCGGTCGCATCGTACTTGCAGGACCGTAACCGATGACAGCAGGTCGGTCGGTTACGGTTCCTGACCGATGTCAGATGGACCTGAGTCCGTCCAACATCGGAATCTTAGGGTTGACTTTTGTAGATGTCTCCAGAGACATTGATTAAAGTGGTAATAGCAACCCTGTATTTCTGTATGGGGGTAGCATTTTAGTTCAGTATTGATCATGGAATGCTCAAAATCATGAATTATTTTCTGAGGAAAATAATTATTGGTTTTATCTTTTATTTGATTTAAAATTTCAAGGTAGGTAAGCTTGTTGTTTATTGGGGAGTAGGGTATAGACAAATGGAATATTAGGGCCCAATTCACAGAACTAACTTAAGACAAAATCCTAAACTTACTACCATTTTGGTATTCACAGAAGGCACTTACTCATTTTGGTATTCACAGAAGGCACTTACTCATTTCGGTATTCACAGAAGTTAGGAGTCCTAACTTTAGGACTCCTAAATGCCTTCTGTGAATACCGAAAGTCTTAAAATTTGCATTTTTCTCAATTTAGTAATAGTAAAGTTAGGACTCCTAACTTTTGGACTCCTAAATGCCTTCTGTGAATACCGAAAGCCTTACAATTTGGATTTTTCTCAGTTTAGAAGTAGTAAAGTTGGGAGTCCTAACTTTAGGACTCCTAAACTGAGAAAAATCCTAATTTTAAGACTTTCGGTATTCACAGAAGGCATTTAGGAGTCCTAAAGTTAGGACTCCTAACTTATTACATTGTTGCAATTTTTGTAAATTATTTGCAGTAGCAAACATAATAATTTGTTTGTCTTTGCATTTATTGTCAAAAAAATATGAATGGTTCATTGCTGTGTGTTACATTTAGCTCAGGGGGAATCTCTACCTCTTGAAAGGTTGGTTTTAGGGGCAGGTGTGCTAGTTGTAGTGGCTTTCTTTTGTCTTGCTATGGTTCTTTTTAAGGAGTCAATAGATGGTAATTGACTAGATGAATGTTGGGGTACTGTTAGTAATTGCTCCTTCAGTATCTCAGTGGTAGGTCTATCTGTGCTAGTGCTAGCTTCTTTTATATTTTCAAGAGTACCTCTAATTTCTATCTCTGTTACATTTGGTGGATGGTTATGTTCTTTAACAGATGTAACAGCCGTTTCCTGTGTAATAGCCCTACCATAGCATTCATTAGAATAATATTTACTACATTTCCAAAACACTTTAAAACCACTTTGTTTTTCTTGTGTGTATATATAATCCATATAACTCAACAACATTTTGCCTTTTTGTGACGTAATAAATTGGGCTCCATCAGTCATGGTGGTCTGTTTAGTTCTAAGGGAAATATTTATGAATATTAATTAATATAAAACAGTACATTTTAAAGGAAAATACTTATACACTCCATTGCATATACTTACTATGTTGCCATTGAGGTCACTGAAGATAGTGTTGGTTATTTACAAACTTCTCTTTTCTTCTTTTTGAAAATATTTCTGTTGGTGAGGAGAAATATAATGTTATAATGTTTGTTCTATTAATTTAAAGGTGATAGGGAACTTGGAGATAAGTGGGTTTTTAGTGGGTATTTTAGGGAATTGTGGAATATAAAGCAGAAATATACTTACTTTTTAAATAACGTTTTTGTTGATGTAGTAGAAGTAGTTTTGGGATGCTTTTTAGAAGGTATCTGTAGAGGACATATCAGTGCAAGATAGATATATTAGTAAATGACATTTTGAAATATTTTTAAGTGAAAAGTCTAAGTAGTGTTCTAGTTTAAATAGTGTTTTACTTACTTGGTGCTCTTGTAAATTTCTTTCACAAATGTAAATCTGCTTTTTGGAAGTAATCCGGCAGAGTTTCCTCTTCATTTTTCTGTAGGGTTGTCGTTTGCATTATGTGTAAATATTTGTGGTTTATATAGTGTTTGTTTAATTGATGGGTTTGCTTCATTGGTGTATTTTATTAGTTTAGGTTTCTATTCATTGTTGTTTTTTTTTTTTTTTAGGTTCTGGCACTTACTTTCCATATATGGGAAACGCTAATTAAGAAGTTGTTAGTGCTCATTTTAAAAAAAAAAACATATTTCTTTGCTTTTGTATGTTTAATATAGTTTAAAATGTATAAAATGTTATGTATTATTTGTTATAATATTTTATGTGAAGTTTAATAGTGTTATTTGTAAAGTTTTGAAGTTTTTATATGTTTATATTTTATAATACAGTTTTATAATACTTCTAATGTGCGTAGTTAATGTTTATATACTGAAAATACGTTTTGGAGTTAAGATATGTTCATTTTAGTTACTTTTTTAAATGTCGATATTTAAATAAAACCGATATAATTGTAGTCTATATTTTAGTTTTCGATATTTTGGACATTTCAATGTTTAGTAAAGCAACTTCGATATTTTTTTAACGATATTTGTGTTTTCGATAATGTTGTATACAATATTATTTATGTACGATATTTTGGGTTCGATATTTGTGTAATTTCTTTAATAAGTATTGTTAGTCGATATTATTGTAATCGATATTTTAGCGCCGATATTTTTGTAACTCGATATTGTGCTCGTCGATATTATGTCAGTGATTCGATTCACTCATAAGGAGATTGGAGACTAATTAGTTAGTTACCCCTATAGTATCTCAAGGATACTCGCTTACGCAGACAATATTGTGTTCGTTATACCTGATCCATAAGGGGCTCTAAGGGAAGTAGAAAACGAGGCTATAAGGTCCCGGAAGAGTTTCTGGGTACTTCCTAAATAAGAGTAAGAGTCAGATAGTAGCCAATGATCCTATTCAGCTGGAGGACAAGTGTAGAGTTGACCAGGTAGTGTATTTAGGAATAAATACCACAAATAGAGTTGAAAAGATAGTTGATTTAAATCTGGCTCCAGTCTTGCAGAAAGCCAAAAGTGACCTGAGGCGAATGGACAACTTGCATTTAACGATAGTGGGGCGGTGTAATGTAATTAAAATGCTGTTCCTGCCTGCAATTCTTTAGTTCTTTAGGGCTGTCCCCTTAGAATTTAAGAAATACATGTTGAAGAAGATGGAGGAACTCTCGAGTAGTTTAATATGGCCATACACCAGAGTCAGGGGGGCCTTAAATTTCTGATGTTACCTAGAGCAAGGGGGGTAGGCTGTCCCAAGTTTTAAGTATTACTATTAGGCAGCTGCTCTGCAATATATGCAGTCTTTAAGTGTGGGCAGGCAAACGGAAGATCAGGCGGCAGATGAACTGCCTTCCATCTATGAGCTCCTAATGGGGTGGAGGCCAATGCGTGCTTTTTAAGGACGGTCAAGCCCAGTTATTTTTAAAAAGGGAAATTTAAGACAGTTCAAGCTGCACTTAAGATCTGGATGCAGATCAAAAGGAAGATAAGAATTGAACAATATAGCTACTATACACTCCTTTGGAGATCTCAGATCCTCCCAGATAACTTTCATGAAAAATACTGTACCAGGTGGGAACTGTTTGGAGTGGAGAAGCTTGGGGATTTCTTCAATCTAAATCAACTAAAATGATTTGAGGAATGACAGCGGATGTATGGGCTAGAAAAGAAGGACTTTATTAAGTATCTGCAGATTAGGAATTTTGTGTTAGTTTCAGGAGAAATGTGTGGGTAGAAAAGATCCCTATAATGGAGTTGCTTGGCGACATAGAAGTATGTAGGATTAGCCAGATTTATGGTGCTTATTAGAGTCTACGCCTCATTGTCAGGTTTACTCACATTTCCGCAGGAACGCATGCAAATGATTAAAAAGGTCCTCAACCTCTCCTGGTCACCTACTGTACCTAACTGAGTCAAAGTACTAATAGTCACTCGGGGAAGAAGGGAGAAAACAAGGAGGAAAATGGTACCACATCGCACCCCACTCTGGGACAGAACCAGTGGGCCAAGAGAAGTCTCTGTTAAGAAAAAGGACAGAAAATGAGGTAAGTATACAAAGTGTTTCTAAGCCTACATGTAAGTCTATCCTAAGTGTGCGTATAGCTACCTGAATAATTCCCTTCTTCCATATTTTCTGGTAATTGATGTAAACGAAAGGGTGTTGTCTGTCTGGAAAGGAGAAGAGTAGAAAACAATAAGGTTTTCCGAGTTGAAGATTAATGAGTAAGAAAATACGCAGAAGAAAAACTGTACAAAAACCCACCGAAACACATGTAGTGACTGACTAGATATATTCCAGCATAAGGTTCTCTGACACTCATGATCTGGAAAAGCAATCAGAGAACTGGAATGGGAGGCTGGGTATTATGGGTGCAAGCTTTTGGGAATCTTGATGGGCACCAGGTGTTGTTATCCACTGGCTTGTAGGCCCAGCATCATAAAACACTTTACAACTTCAACTGTACCCCTGCAAAAATAGCTAGCTGGGGGAGAAGCTCTGGAACAAGTTGCATGTGAAGTGGGAGCCAGTTGGTTGATCTTGGGCATATGTTTAGAAACTGTATTCAGTTGTGAAAGAAGTAACCCGAATCGGGTCACCTGGGTTACTCGCGACCACCTCTCAGCCTTCCAAAGAAAAGTCGGTTAGACAGTAGAGAATACAAACCAAAGTTATTTATTAGTCATACACTCGAGTGGAGTCCAGTCTGACCAGCCTCCTTGGATTGCTGCAGAGGGACTGACTTCAGTCAACGTGGTAAGCCATAAAGTACATTCCCAACACCCCTAAATACACGCCCAGATGAGAATTTTCCAGTTAGTAGTTGTTAAACAAAGGAGATACAGAAGGATGGGTATCAATCCTGAGACCGGGCACACATTATCTTACAGTCAAGGTTACTCTGCCGACTCTCGCCGTTCTGAGCAGTGGGCGCAAGACTATCTAGGCACAAAGGTTTGCGATAATAAGAACGGTCTATTCATTAGCACTGCAAAATCAACCTTGGAGAAATACACAAACGGAGAATGCATCGGCAGCTGCTATTTGGTGAGGCAGGCACAAAATGAGACAAAAGTTAGTTTCAATCATTGCTCAAAATGGCGGCTAATACAAAATGGCGCAGCGTATGCTAACTTAAATCGTACAGTGCATTTAGAATTTTGGGAAAATAATGTTTCCAGTCCAACAGTTGGATTCATTTAAGCAAGGGATTTCCCAGTTTTTAGGAGCTGCTTTGCACACCCAGATAGTACAGTTCCCCCAGCTTATGTTACTAGGTGTAGAAAATCAAGAAGTGGGTACTGAGGTTGAACATTTTGTTTTTGTTGCTATGGCGGTAACCCGAATTTGCATTGCCACAGCTTGCCTTAATCCAGACACTCTCGCTTATAATCAATGGTTGGCGAGGTTATTCTCAATATTTCATTTGGAGAGTAATCTGTATTCACGCAGGGGTAGGTCTGCGAGAAAGAGGGGAGCTCAGATCTGGGCCCCGCTTGGGGAATGGCTGGGACAGGGGGCTCTCTAACCGACTGGAAGGAAATATACACCACCATACTGCGGTCTCGTTAATTATCTTTTGGTCAATTGTTTTATTTTGGAGGGGTTATAGAAAAGGAAGAAGGCTTTCTAATGAATTATATTCAGCATTTGGAATTTAATGAGGAATGAAATTTGAATAATTGAGTGTTAAGAATAATGATTTGTCTTTTTTTAATGCTGTTTGTAATTGATTAATGCTCCTCTTGTGTAAAATAAAAAAACAAAATAAAAAAGAGAACACAAGTGTTCTCAAATGAAATACTGAAAGCACAGACATTATTTGCAGCACCCGTAACTAGAGTGCAGTTTGCAACGAAGATGTTACACTTTCACACAACAGTCTTTATGCTGTCATTTTGTCAGACAAGAGGTCACCACTTCCTTGGGAGACACGGTAAGGCTATGATCCCCCAAAGTGATGTGCTTTCTTGGCTCGCCCCTAGACAGCAGACCCCCACTGCAGTGGCCCATCTTACCGCCCCACCTGGGGACCAAGGATATGGCACCTCCTGGTGGCGCTGTTCACACTCCCTGTGGACCTTCCTTGTTTTTAGAGATGCCTACGCTGCCTTTAAGAGCACCTGCAACCCTCACCGGGCCATTAAAGAGGGGAGACTAAGTGGAATAGTTGGTCCTTCGCCTACACTTCATAATCACTGCCACCAAAAGAGAGAGTGAGAGAGATTTTTCCCGCCGCTCGGTTTTAGAAATAAGCAGCTCGTTGTACGTTCATGCTCATGTAATATGTGTTGTGACGTGTGCCATACCTTAGCAACTCTGCTCCCTGAGCAAAGGTAGGTTGCATGCACACACCCTACAGGGAAGAAGAATGTCCGTCACACATCCTTCCACTTTTACTAGCCATGACAAGGTTAAAAACCAAAAAGTAGGCTTACTGGAAGTAATAATCCCTGAAGTCCTTGACTATAAAGTGGATAACAGGCCTTAACCCTACTGCCCATCCACGTCATTGGCATTATTCAGGACCTCGCCATGCACTGCTAATTGCCCCACATATTACATCACTCAGGACATCTTCTACGACATCATTGATAATATCCCAGCAACATTTGCTGTGAAATGATCGATGCGATAACTGTGCATGACAAGGGTGCGATTTATAGTTACCGCAGGGCACAAGTTATAGTTACTTGAAATAACTATAATTGCTGAATTTCTATGGTTTTGTGCGTGTGAAATCTGAACCTAACTATAACGTCCCTGTAACCTTTGTTTTTTTTCAGTGAATATATATATTATATATTTAAGCTCCTGTTTCAAAGAAACACGCTGCACTCACGGGGTCCATTGAAGATAACTTTATTGGTGCTTTTAAGTTAATACCTTGATTTTCATTGGTCACCGTGTTAGTCAGACAGAGAACTATCAATATCAGATTCCCGAGGCACGCTATGGACTAGAAAACATCCGTAAGGGAAATGGAGGGGCAATGACATTGGCCCATGATTGACTAATCCTTTTTCTCCTGTCATCCATGACGACCAATGAAAATCAAGGTATTAACTTAAGAGCATCATCATGTTAAGTGCTGTTTGATTTACGAGCAAACAGGAAGAAGGCTGATTGCCGAAATGCGTCCCTGCCAATAAAGTTATCTTCAATGGACCCCGTGAGTGCAGCGGGTTTCTTTGAAACAGGAGCTTACATATTCAAATGGACCCACCTCCATGTTCGTGTGCACCCGTCGCTAAGTGTGCAGCAAAAGCGCCTAAAGGTGGACAACAGAGTGGAGTATTGCACGACTTGGAGGTATTCTTGGCACCAGCGTCGACGCTGTCGACAGCCATCCAGTCTGTTGGGGATACGACCATACGGCCGACTCCTATTCTGTGTGCTACTGAGCCTCGTGGTTGGACGAGGGGTCCCAACAAGGTAACCATCATAACAGCGGAATGCAGCAAGTATGGGAGAAAATGGGTTTATTTGCAGGTTACGAACTGTGCATTTTGGTAAGGCCCATGTGGAGGGATAATATGCAATCTGTACATGTGTCATTCAGACAGAGAACTATCAATATCAGATTCCCGAGGCACGCTATGGACTAGAAAACATCCGTAAGGGAAATAGAGGGGCAATGACATTGACCCATGATTGACTAATCCTTTTTCTCCTGTCACCCATGGCGACCGATGAAAATCAAGGTATTAACTTAAAAGCACCATCATGTTAAGTGCTGTTTGATTTACGAGCAAGCAGGAAAAAGGCATATTGCCGAAACGCGTCCTTGCCAATAAAGTTACCTTCAATGGACCCCGTGAGTGCAGCGGGTTTCTTTGAAACAGGAGCTTACATATTCAAATGGACCCCCCTCCATGTTCATGTGCACCCGTCGCTAAGAGTGAAACAAAAACGCCTAAAGGTGGACAACAGAGCAGAATATATTATATATTATACATATAAATTATTGTGATGGAGGAGGTCTAAAAAGGGCAATACAATGTATGTCAGTCAAATTCACATACTGTACAATTCATGGTGTCATGCTTCACAAACTGCCTCAAATGTAGTTAAGTGAGTTTTCAAACATGACTTAGGAGTGGTCTGTGTCACATATTTTGGTTATGACACACTTGCTTGGTGAATTGCTGTAGGCCTTCAGCAGACGTAGCCTTGGCTGCAGTGCACAGACAAAGAAAACACAAGGAGTTGATGGACAGAGCTCTGAAACTTTTCACACACTCACCCACAGTCACAGATCTGGGTTGAATCAATCATCATTCTTTGCCACCCCAGTTCAGACCCATCTATATGCAAATCAGTCTTGACCCTGTTCCTCATGGGAACAGTCCAGCCCGAACTGCCAAGCCAGGTCTTCCCTGGACCGGAAACAAGCATCCTAAGACCGGTTTCAGGGCAACATCTCTCATCAGCCAGGCTACCTTGAATCCAGACACCCTTAACTGCTGCACACAGAGGAAACAAATTAGAGGGAACATTGGTGTTGTACCATGGCAATCCTCCACTTCACTTATTGTGGCTATATATCAATTATTACTTGACCATTGTAAAGACTAATCATTTCACCCAAACGAATGGTGCTACAGAATGAGATAGGTGAGCACAGGTTGAATCAAAACATGTCTTGCCAGAAGGGAAGTTGACTAAGTATGAGCTGAGTTCAGTGCAGTATGCATCAGAGGAGTACACCATTGATTCGGGGAAGAGGAGAGGAGCTTTGATGGCAAAGAGTAATATCAAGTATGCTTTTTGCCTTCCGCTGATTTACTCAGATGACTTTAGACTGTTGACAATGCAATATAGAGCCACATCTTTTGTGGATAAGGCTATACCAATGGGTTCTTCTGACCTTATATCCTATCTGAGAAATTTAGCCGTTTTCTGCAGTGGTTGTTTACTTTTAATTTCGGTTTTAAATCAGTCACTCACTACTTGGATGATTTTTCTTTGAGGGTCTGCATCATTCAAGCGAGTACCTGGAGATGCTGGACAGTTTCAAATATTGATTTAGGATGTTGGGGTGCCTTTAGCGTCAGCGGCTGCTCCACTAAGGTGGAGGAGCTTCGCCCCACTGCCTTTCAGCTGTGCAAAAAAGGAATAATAAAATGATAACACAATGTATCATTTTTTTTTCTGTGCTGAAGCCAGTTTTGGGGTGGGCGGGCCTTGGCTGTCATCACAGCCAGCAGGGGGAAGAGTGGTTGGTGCACTTAAGTGCGCATGATGGTTTGGCCAGCCATCTTGGGCCTGCCAGTCATGCGCACTTAGCATATTCTCCACCAGGCTGAGATGCTAAGGGCACAGTATTGTCTGTTTAGAATTTACCCATTAGTATAGGCACTAGTGCTGTGGGGTAGGTTCTTCCAAAACAAGCAAGAGTTGTTCAATGTGGATAACATGGCAATGGTAATTATTGTAAACAGGCAATCTGCATTCGACGTCAGGGTGGCTCAGTTATTGAGAATTCTGGTCCTGGATTGTATGTGTCACAACTTTGTATCTAGAGCTAAACATTTCCCAGGAGAGAACAATAATATTGCGGACGCATTGTTTTGTTCACCATGGGGGAGATTCCTTGGACTAGCACCGTGAGTATATCAGCTCAAGAAGTTTATGTCAGAGACCTGTGGAGACTATACGCTGCCAAGTGATTGAGCTGATCGAAGGTTCACTGGCAAAGTCAACCAGCTAGGTATATCGTAGAGTCTGGTCAGAGTGTCCAACGACAGGAGCCAGGCGAAAATCCTCGTATGGGAATGGCAGTGAGCAGCCAAGGGAGGATATAGTTAAGTTTATTATGTATATGATTGAGAACGTTTTGTTCTTGATGGCCTTGCAGACAAGTTCACCAGGTTCACCTTCCATGGGAAGCTTTTCTGAGGTCATGAACTGCCAAAGGGATAGTGGGAAAAAGTATACTAAAATACGCTTCCAGTACAAAACCTGCACTAACATCATGCAAAGGTGCATGGGTGTGTGTGTGCTGCTAGGCAACCTAATTGTGCACCAGCACTATGGAGAGAGTAGATAAAGTCTTGTCTCATTCTCTCTTTTTCGCGCAATTCTGTGCAGCAAATTTGTTTGCTGCAATGTGTAAAATCTTTGCAAATCTGGACAAGACGTTGTTAAGGCGCAAATGAACGGGGGCAGGTGGACCACCAGTCAGAAGGAAGCAAAGCCAGTCTGGGTTTTGCAGACTCTGATTTTACAATGAGAGACCATGATATTAAAGTAACTTTGCAGCTGGACAAAAATAAGCCCTCAACCATGCTGTATTGTTTTAGATCCTTAATTTTGCCCCAGTTGAATGACAGAGAGGTTTTGCGTCAGGGCAAAATATTAGGAAAATGGACTGTGAAAGCTTTGTTTCGCAAATATAGCCCAGTTTTATGCTAAGTCTTGTTATCATAGAGATTTTTGCAAAAAGACTGTATTTTAACAGTCCAATCTTCAGATTTTAAAAGTGAAAACATTAATTTTCTCCATATCTTCCTATGTTAACACAAAAAAAGATCATTTAATTATTCTCTGCCATATTTCCCATTGTGCAGCATCTCCTAGAACACATCTAAGTAAAAACTGTGCAATAGACTTTTTTTGCCATGTGTGTTTTTTGCCACTGGAGCAAGTCTGTCCATTGCGCACTGGATTCAGTGGTAGGACGGTGGATTTGAACTGGAGCAAGAAGTGGCAGTGAGCTCAGATGCAAACTGAGGCTGTAATGCAAACACTTTGAAGTACATGTAAGCAGGGGCGGCTTTGGCATCAAGAGCAGAGCAGGACCCCACAGACCACTGTACTTGTTCCAATGATGGCATCAGCTGAGGTTCCATAGATGTATCTCAAAGCGGCATCAGAGGTAAACAAGAATTGGCAAAGATTTAATTTAATTTAGCCATATTTGTACACTAGCGCCATAGAGTGTAGTAGTGTCGCAGAGTGTCATGGAGTAGAGTAGAATTTAATAGATGTGGAATATCATGGAGTACAGTATCTTTGAGTGTAGTGTCATAGATTGGACTATAGTGAAGTGACATAAAGTACAGTGGTGCAGAGTAGATTGGCACAGAGCACATTGGCTTTGAGTAAAGTGGTGTAGAGTCCATTGGCGTAGAGTGCAGTGACATAGAGTAGAGTGGAGCACAGTAGATTGCAGTTGCATAGAGTGCAATGGCATAGAGTAGAGTGGTGTAGAGTGCAGTGGCCTAGAGTGTAGTGGCATAGAGTAGATTGTTTCAGAGTAGAGTGAAGTGGCGTGCAGTGGACTGGTGCAGGGTAGAGTGCAGAGGTGTAGAGTGCAGTGGCACAGATTAGAGTGGTGGTGAGTGATGATGCATGGAGTGTAATGGTACAGAATAGATTAGAGCAGCATAGAGTGGAGTGATGCAGAGTAGAGTGGAATGGCATAGAGTGCAGTACAGTGATGAAGAGTTGAGTGGTGCAAAGTAGAGTGCAGTGACATAGAGCAGAGTAATTTAGAGTATAGTGGGACAGATTTCAGTGGCGGAGAGTGCAGTCTTGCAGAGTAGAGTGTCATAGAGCGCTGTGTAGAGTGCAGTGGAGTAGAGTGAAGTGCATTGAGGTAGAGTGATGCAGAGTACAGTGGTACAGTTCTAAAGAGTTCAATTATACATCAGAGGGTCCCTGTAAAGTCCATAACAAAGGGGAAAGAACCAGGGAAATACAATCAAAAGAACAACTCAAACCCCTTCCAATGATGGCGCAAAAACTATCCCACAAAAAAGCTAACCAATATTATCACAAATTCATAATTTATTTCAGAGATTATATTTCTTTTTCATATAAAAATGTACATTTCGCTATAGTTTTCAATCAAGTACAGAGATTCTCAGAACAAGACGAAGCCGCAGGGTAGTTCCAAATACATAATTAAACAACAAAATGACATACAATAAACATCTAGACAATTACTCAAAACAAAACAGAGACAGTTATTGTGCAAAAATACATATAACAATAAAATATATCAGAAACAAACTAAAACAAACAATTGCGCCGACGCGCGTTTCGGAATCCAAAGCAGTCCTTCCTCAGGGCGCTGATGGTATAAAGAACCAATTTTTCGTAATCATTGATTTTAAAATAATCAAAAAATTCAGTTTAGAACGTTAGTCGAAGCTTCGTCAATAGCATCTGTGGGAACAGTTATATAGTAATTTAGTATGTTGAGCAAATCAAACTTTATACTCAAAAAAGACATTTCATATGAGCTTAAAAGGTGGAGTGAATAACGAGCATAGTTCCAGGAAATTGAAAAAACTCAGGAATAATCCAAAAACCTTTTAGGAATCAAAGAAATTCCCAATAGTTAAAACATCACCCAGTGAAAAGAAAAAACACTTAAAAGTGAAAATAGAGTCCCGTCCACCTTAAACTAAAAGTATATACATAAATATCGAATTCTACATATTTGTCAACCCACACGTAGTGAACATGGGGTACTATAGATCAAAGCTGTAGGTTATATCCCCGACATTCCTGTCCAGAGAATAGGATAAATAAATACATGTCCTGGTCAGAGAAGTTGTTTTGACCATGAATAAGGCTCACCAGTCACTATGAAAGTTTAAACTGTTTTAGGCCTCTTACTAAGTTGGCTAGAAGAGAGAAAGGATACATAAATCAGCATTACGAGTGGTATATATAAAAAATGATTTATATATACATAGCGAACAGCTATTGAATAGTAGTTCTATAAGAACCGTCATAACACCCACCTCGAAAGAAGTTGATGTCCAGGTATATCCATAGAATGAATATCGTGAACTTACAATGACATAAAACACACAAAGATCCGTTTCCACAGGAAACTAAATTCACGGAATGGGAAAAAAAGAAGAAAAAGAAAGAAAAATAAACAGAAGCTCAAGGTCATACAAGATAATCAAAGTTTAATATTCATTCCTAGAGAGACATGTCCCGAACAAATATATACCTCTTACTAAGTTGTACCTTTAATAGTCGCAGATTATTCAAATTTATTATTTTTGGGGGGAATAGTAGAAAGTCCAATCGCTCGGCCAAGGTTCCTCTCTTTAACCATAAAAACTCTAAAACCAAAGATAAGAAAGGAAAAAAACACATAAGCTACTATAATGAAAGATACCGTATACCGAAAGTGAGAGCCTCTACCCTAACTAGAAAGCTGACATATATCTATAAATCGAATGACACATCCGAAACAATAAAGGTTCGATGGCAGAATGATGGTGACGAATTTAAAGATAAGACAGAAAAATATTACGTACGTGTGAAAAGAGTCGAAATAGGGCAACTCCCGAAAGTTCACTAATGCTATGAATGCACTGTATAAGGTACTAAAAGCTAGAACATTAAGTAGCTATTACCTAATAGAAAAATAGGCAGATAACAAGACAAAAGAAAGAAGGGGGGCTCGATCCAAAAGAAGACTTACAAATTATGGCGAGAGTTTTCTAAGCGTATCCCAGATCCACCGTCACTCCTCTTCTCGTGCAATGCGGAAGTAAAAGGATACCTAGCGCGAGCTCTCTATAAATAGTGCTTGCGATAGGTAGAAAGAATCCAAACCCATTACACCTGGCGGAGCGCCAAGCGCTGGACTGCAAACTCACGCCCGAACATCATTGGGCCCCCATCTTGGAATTCCTGGAATATAAGGCCCGTTACGTGAGATAAAAATCCTTGTCGGAATAAAATAAAAAATGAAGTAAATGAATCAAAATCAGTTCTGGTCCCGAGGATAGACTCCATATATGCAATACGACCGCCTAGAAATAAATATATTAACTGCTCAGTACAAAACAGTAAATATAATAACCGGCATAAAAATAGCAGCCATTTTGGAACAGGAATATAGTCTGTAGGGTAAGTAGAAACAGTGAGCGCAAAACTACAGAGAAAGAATATAGATAACAAAATACTGATGCGGTCAAATTCAAATATAACCGCATATAAACAGAAGACAAGAATAGGAAGCTATACAGTATGTAATAAAGCGGTATAGCATATCTGAACCGTACTAATCAGTAGATAGGTATATTAACCGGCATAAAAATAGCAGCCATTTTAGAACAGGAATACAGTCTGTAAGGTAGGTAGACACAGTGAGCGCAAACCTAAAAAAGAATATAGATAACAAAATGCTGAAGCGGCCAAATCCAAAAATAACCGCATATAAACAGCATGTCATAAAACGGTATAGCATATCCGCAAAGATTGTCTACAAAATAGTATTTTGCCACGGCAAAGATTCATTCAAGCCTATCTCAGAGGTCATAAGGGTGAAAATCCAAAAGACTTCTCTTTTCAGTCTAAGGGAATCGCTGTTGCCATCTGCAGGTGTGTGGATACGTTCCAAGATCAACCATTGGAGATCATTGATGGAATGTTGATTCTCTAGCCAATGTTTAACTAGGGGTGCTCCCACACGTTTAGTTTTTATGGCGGATTTATGTTCACAAAATCTAACCCGCATCTCCCTACTGGTTTCCCCTACATGGCCTTTATTACAAGGGCAAAGGATGAGATAAATCAAGTTATAGGTCTTACAATTCGTCATTTCATTAAACAGAAAAGTTCTGTTTCCCCATTGAAGGCTGGTCATAGTTTTAACAAAAGCACAGGCCTGGCATCCGCCGCATCTGTGTGAACCTAAAACTGGGATAGTTACAGTACTGGAACGCTGAATATTGTCTTGCCTATCGGGTATCATTGATTTAACCAATAGATTTCTCAAGTTTCTATTTCTACGAAAGGCAAAGATAGGTTTAGGCATAGTCTTGTTCTGAGTCCCAGAATTAAGAATATGCCATGATGAATTGATTTCTTGACGTAATTTGTTGTTGAAAGTTGAATGCCTTGTAACACAGACTAAGTTCTCTTGGGTATCTTTAGCCTTGGGTTGAAGAAGATAGTCGCGATTATAATATTTCGCTCTTTTATATGATTCTTTGATTATTCCATGGGGGTATCCTCTATTCAGAAGTTTAATTTTTAGCTTATCAGCATGAATCTCAAAAGATTTAATACATGTACAGTTCCTGCGGAGACGCAGGAACTGGCTAAAAGTGATACTGTCTTTTTGACTCTGTGGATGATAACTGTGGTATTGTAAAAGGGTATTTCTTGCTGTAGGTTTGGTATACAGAGAAACAGCAATATGTTCCTCTGCTACCTCAATCCATATGTCTAAAAACTCAATTTTTTCTTTACTGGTTTTGGGGATGAATTTAAGATGTGGATCACGAAGGTTAATCCACAGCATAAATTCAGTAAGATGTTCCTCGGGCCCACTCCAAATAAAAAAGATATCATCTATATATCGAAAATAATGGGTGATGTTTTCAGAAAATGGAGCAACCTCATTGTAGATAAACTTATTTTCAAAGGCACCCATATACAAATTGGCCACATTCGGAGAAGCAAGCCGCTCCCATACTTATGCCAAGCGTTTGCTTATAAATGGTTTTATCAAATTGAAAATAATTCTCTTGTAATACCACCGCAAGGCATTCTAGAATAAAAAGATTGTCTAAATTTGTCGTACTATCTTCCAAGGCAATTTTTACCGCTTCCAAAGCCCCAACTTGGGGTATATTGGAATAAAGTGCCTCAATGTCCATTGAGACAAGCATATCATTGGTAGAATTGAATTCAAGGCCTTCGATTTTACTAATCAAATGGCCGGTATCTCTCACATAGGCTGGGAGGTTACTCACCAGCGGTGCTAGGAATACATCAACATATTTAGATAAAGGTTCCGTCAATTAACCAATCATTGAGACTATGGGTCTAAAGGGAGGATTTTCCATATCTTCATGTACCTTTGGCAGGCCGTTTAACACAGGGATTTGGAAATAAACCTTGTTCAGCTATTCAAATTCTTGCGTGCAAATACTCCCGTTGTCCAGAGCTCTCTGCGTAATATCCAGAATACTGTTCTTAATTCTACGTTCTGGGTAACTCATAACTTTACAATAGTTAGCGGGAATATTCAACATCTTCTGTATTTCAGCTTTATATCTGTCACAGTCCATAATAACAATACCACCACCCTTGTCACTGGGTTTAATGGTCAAATCCTTATTCTTCGCAAGTGACTGCATGGCTTTATATTCCTCATAATACAAATTGTAGGGGGTTTGGCACAAATTTCATCATGTTGTTAATTTTCATATTAACAACCTTTTCAAAAATCCCTACTTCCGGACCAATCTCGTCAAGACTTGAAGTAAATACCGACCTAGGCCTGAGTCCGGATTTGGTATCGATCTCACTGATAACCCGATTTTCAAAGAATTTCTTAAGGCGGATTTTACGAAAGAAAGATTGGAGATCCTGATTAAGTTCAAACCGATTAAGATTAGTGCTGGGTATAAACGAAAGACCCCTAACTAATAGGTCCTGAGATGGAATATGCAAGGTTATCTTGGAAATATTAAAAATCGGGATCGGGTCGATCTGCATAGAAGAATCTATTCTCTCCAATATTGGTTCCGCCTCCTCTGAAGAAACTTGGGGGGATTGTCTGTTTGTTGGTATCGTCCCCTCTCCTGGGTTCTGTATCTCCCCCTCATGTTCCCTCGGCGGTTGCCTAAAAAACGAGTATTTCTTCTTTGACCTTCAAACGGAATTCTTCTATTACCATAGTTCTCAAAGGTGTTCTGACCACCTTCACCCTCTGATTCAGAGGTATCAGAGAATGTAAGTATTCTGTTGCTTGACCAATATTGTTGGTCATCACGGTTGGTAGGGTCCCTAGAATGATTATAGTAATGGGCCCCTAGATAGGGATATACTCGTTCTTCAGAGAAGTATCGTATGTCCTTACATAACTTTTCTGTTTTTTTCTTGACAAGATAGTCACTGAGAGAACTCAATTCTAGGTTAATATCTTCAAGTTTTTTCTTAGCATCTTCTACTGAATTATTCTTTCTCATAGTATCATCCATTTCAGCTATTTCCTTAAAGAGAGCGTCTACTACCTCTCTAGCTGTCTCTATTATGAGGATCATAAGATCCCTAGAGCATTTGTTGGCTATTAGTGACCAGCGTTCAAGGAATTTTCTTATTTCGACGGATAGGCCTGGTATGTTCCTGATTCAAAGACCATTAGGGATGAGCCCTGCCTTGAGGTATTCCAGCATAAACTCCGCATGAGATGCGGTACGTTTGGCTTTCTTTTTATGATTGAGGAGTTTAAGCCAGTCTTCATTGCCCCCCCTAAGATTGGAGGGAGGGTTTTCCGATGAAAAACCTTCACCCACCAATCTAGCAAAATCTTCATCAGTAAATCCGAAGGTTTTAATCCTATCCATATTCTGATCTTAAAACGCAAACAATCAGGTAAGCAAATATTCGTATAATGTACAATCCAAGAACGTAGGAATTATCGAAGATATACAGTAATACAATGTGCTCAGACAGGTGGAAAGTGAAACCAAAAAAATGTGAGAAATTAATAAGTGCAACAAAGAAAGTGGAAACTAAAATAATCAGTATAAGAATAAAGAGATATGAAGAAAAAGAACTAATTCAAAAGACTCTCAAAACATCAAGCTCATATGAATACTGCCAACCTACCTTCACAGCAGCGTGCCGGGAACAGAATTCAATTATACATCAGAGGGTCCCTGTAAAGTCCATAACAAAGGGGAAAGAACCAGGGAAATACAATCAAAAGAACAACACAAACCCCTTCCAATGATGGCGCAAAAACTATCCCACAAAAAAGCTAACCAATATTATCACAAATTCATAATTTATTTCAGAGATTATATTTCTTTTTCATATAAAAATGTACATTTCGCTATAGTTTTCAATCAAGTACAGAGATTCTCAGAACAAGACGAAGCCGCAGGGTAGTACCAAATACATAATTAAACAACAAAATGACATACAATAAACATCTAGACAATTACTCAAAACAAAACAGAGACATTTATTGTGCAAAACTACATATAACAATAAAATACATCAGAAACAAACTAAATCAAACAATTGCGCCGACGTGCGTTTCGGAATCCAAAGCAGTCCTTCCTCAGGGCACTGATGATATAAAGAACCAATATTTTGTAATCATTGATTTTAAAATAATCAAAAAATTCAGTTTAGGTGACATGTATTATTTATCCTATTCTCTGGACAAGAATGTCGGGGATATAACCTACAGCTTTGATCTATAGTACCCCATGTTCACTACGTGTGGTTTGACAAGTATGTAGAATTCGATATTCATGTATATACTTTTAGTTTAAGGTGGACGGGACTCTATTTTCACCTTTTAAGTGTTTTTTCTTTTCACTGGGTGATGTTTTAACTATTGGGAATTTCTTTGATTCCTAAAAGGTTTTTGGATTTTTCCTGAGTTTTTTCAATTTCCTGGAACTATGCTCGTTATTCACTCCACCTTTTAAGCTCATATGAAATGTCTTTTTTGAGTATAAAGTTTGATTTGCTCAACATACTAAATTACTATATAACTGTTCCCACAGATGCTATTGACGAAGCTTCGACTAATGTTCTAAACTGAATGTTTTGATTATTTTAAAATCAATGATTACGAAATATTGGTTCTTTATACCATCAGCGCCCTGAGGAAGGACTGCTTTGGATTCCGAAACGCGCATCAACGCAAATGTTTGTTTTAGTTTGTTTCTGATGTATTTTATTGTTATATGTATTTTTGCACAATAACTGTCTCTGTGTTGTTTTGAGTAATTGTCTAGATGTTTATTGTATGTCATTTTGTTGTTTAATTATGTATTTGGAACTACCCTGCGGCTTCGTCTTGTTCTGAGAATCTCTGTACTTGATTGAAAACTATAGTGAAATGTACATTTTTATATGAAAAAGAAATATAATCTCTGAAATAAATTATGAATTTGTGATAATATTGGTTAGCTTTTTTGTGGGATAGTTTTTGCGCCATCATTGGAAGGGGTTTGTGTTGTTCTTTTGACAGTTCTAAAGAGTGCAATGGTGCATAGTAGAGTGGGATAGAGTGCTCAGGCATAGAGTGGAGTGGTACAGAGTAGTGTAGAGAGGTATAGAGTGCAGTGTCAAAGTGCAGTGGTGCATAGTCGATTAGAGTGACATTGAGTGGATTGGTGCAGAGTGTAGTGGTGTAGAGTGCAGTGGCATAGAGTGTTAAAGATTGCAGGAATCGCTGTTAGAATGAGCTGAAAGCCATTTTGTTCTTGGCAGCCATTTTAGTTAGCCATGTGCTCGCCATGTGCTTTCTCCCTCTTCCAGAGCCTTGCACATGCTCAGAAAGGCCTAGCTGGTAGAATGCACCTGCTCCTAGTATATAACTGTCAGACTATTCTTACTGATGTGTTCAGTTTAGTCTCCCCTCCCTCTTTGTTGAGCAAGCAAATTGTGTATACCCATATTAGTCAATAAGCATGCTTGTATGTGCCAGAACCTCCCCTTGGTTTTATGTTGACTATGTAATAAATACATATATAAGGCCCCTGTTCTGTGTACTCCTTAGACTGTCTCCTACAGTGGCCTGAAGGTACTGTGTGACGCAGTCTCCCTCATGTGAGGTTAATAAATGCATTGTTTTTATATTACAGCTTCCGTGTCAATCTCTTCTTTGTTGGTTTAAAGGACCAGGTGTATCAGTGAACCCATAAGAAGGTTTTTATTTCTTCAAGAGTATAGTGGCGTAAAGTGCATTTTCATAGAGTAGAGTGGCAGAGAGTGCACTGGTGTAGAGCAGTGGTTCTTAACCTGTGGTCCAGGGACCGGTAGGGGTCCACAAAGCCTACTCGGAGGTCCGCATCTGCTTTCAAAATAAAATAATATTAACAGAGTAATAAAGTGTATAAAAGTAAGAAGCAAAAATTTAAATTGGAGGCTAAAAATTATGTTCGTATCCTAACATTGAATTGTGGGAGCAATGTAAATGCATCAAACAAAGATATAGTATAGATGGTGAATGACCTTAATTGAATTCACAGAAACACCAACCTGTGCATTACAATTAAAAAATAGATTTTTTTTTATATTTGTGAATTAAATTAAATATTTCATAAATATTTCATCATTTGTGTGTTTGCTTGACGAACGCTTTTTTCTGTATGTTTTTTGTTTATTATTTTGCAGATCAAATGATCAAAAATGCATAGACTCATGTAATTTGGTGGGGGTTACCGGATTCCAAAAATGATTCAGTGGGAGTCCCTTAGTTCCAGGAGTGATTACGTGTGGGTCCAGAGAAGTCAAACTGTTAAGAACCACTTGTGTAGAGTGCATAGAGTGCATTGGTGTATGGTGCAGAATAAAGTGATGTAAAGTGCAATGGTGTAGAGTAGTGGCGTATAGTGCAGTGGCATTGAGTAGAGTCTTACAGAGTAGAGTATAGAAGTGTAGAGTGCAGTGGTGCAGAGTAGATTGGCATAGATTGCAGTGGTGTAGAGTGTATTGGTTTTGAATAAAGTGGTGTACAATGCAGTGGCATAGATTAGAGTGGGGTAGAGTGCAGTGGCATAGAGTGGAGTGGTGTAGAGTGGAATGCACAGAATGCAGTGGCGTAGAGTGGAATGGCGCACAGTGGAATAGTGTGGAGTAGAGTAGATTGTTTCAGAATAGAGTGTAGTGTCGTAGAGTGCAGAGTAGATAATAGTGACTTAGAGTGGATTGGTGTAGAGTGCAGTGGCGAAGAGTGCAGCGGTGCATAGTAGAGTAGTGTGGAGTGGAGTACATTGGCATAGAGTAGAGTAGAGAGGCATTGAGTGAAGTGGTGTAGAGTGGAGTGGTGCAGATTAGAGTGCAGTGATGCAGTGCGGAGTGGAGTGGCAGTGTGTGGAGTGGTGCAAGTAGAGTGGAGTGGTGTAAAGTGGAGTATGCATGGTGTGGTAGCTCTCTGCGAATACAGACTTTAATTGAAAAGGCCATTTCATTTGCACTGACATACAGTTTTAGTGATAAACAGTGTCTAAATTATAATGTGTGAAAATGTCATCTCCTAGAGTAATGATTTGTTTTGGTAGTATAAAATTTAAAAAAATCCACCACACTCCAGAATTACCAAAACATTTGCCTCATTTGTGCTTTCCATATTCTGAAATATCTGCACAGTTCATTTACAGACATATACATTTTGTTTTGTGCTAGATACAAAAATAACATCGTAAAGCACACTCTGAGTAGCCAGCTAGAAAAAATAACATCCTACAGCCTTTCTGTCTCACATGGGTACTCAGCAGGAATGTCACATAAATCCTCTCTCTTTGAAGTCAGAGAAAGGAAAGTATACACCAAGCTCCCTGGAAGGCAGAGCATGACATCTGACCTGTGTCTTTGAATGCACAGCAAATTTGACAAGATAAGAACAAGATTAAAAGGCCTGTTTACAGAAATACAGTTCCTCATTTAGGAAGGCCTCTTGTGGCATTTTTGCGCCTCCGGGGCATCTTGTGTTTGGTGCTCTGGTGGTGCAATGTGCCACAGCATATTTACAAGGCCACGCAAAGCCACTTTACATGGCTTTTCATGGTCTTATAAATAGGTGCTCCTTTCACACACAACACTGCGTGAAAGTGGTGTTCCATGAGTGTTGCTGTGGGTGTCACCATGCAACACTCAGGGCCAGTGCCACTTTATAATGATTCAGAGAGGCCACACATAAGTTCAAATTGCGGCGTCCCCGCTCGACCAGAATAGTGTGATCTTGGGCGAGGCAGAACAATTGAAAAGTTTGAATTGATTTAGGGAGGGTTTATATAGTGAACCCTGCACATTTCTGGATTGTATTCTCTGTTGTATTGTTTTGGTGTTTGTCATTGAATCTTATCTTGAACAAAGGGGAAGTCATAATATTACCTCATTTTACGACCGTTAATTCCGATCCGCTGAAAGTGGGTGAGCATGGAAACAGATCACTAAAAACAGGCGAGATATAAAAGGTCGTATGCTTTATGTCGGCCTCTGGTAATTCATGAGTGGTGGAAACAAGAGGTACATGGTGGGATCCCAGCTTCTCAATGTCATCAAAGCTATGTGATCTTGGCCAAATCACTTTATCTGTGTGCCCAAATTCTCGTAGCTTCCAAAACTGAAGGTGCTTAGAGACATAATAATCACAGCAGCATGTGTGTGGGTGCGTGGAAGTTTATGGACGCGCTTGTTTGTGTTTACAGTCAGTTGTTTTTGGGAGGTTGAATCAAACACCTGAGTTATGATCTCGGCTCTCATAGTTGAGCTTCACGTGTGTCCCGACCCTGGGCAACATTACTCCATCTCCTCGTACCTTAGTTCCCAAAAATAACAGATCAAATGCAATCTTGAGTGGCAAGGGAAGAGCGACATTTATTTATGCATCTTTAAAACAGTTACCAGGCGCTGGCCTCACAGATGTTAGAGCCGGTTATGGAGAGACAGCTTTCTATGTAGCGCCCACTCGCCGTTCTAGTGTCTTAGTGCTGCAAACTAAGGCTCTAGTAATGGTTTATGTTTTGAGGTCAGATAGTGGTGAGAAGTTGTTTTTTCTGCTCCCAATCTCCAATTTTTCCCAGCAGAGTGGCGATTTGATGTGATCAAGGGGTATTCATTTTAATGTGCCCCTATAAGGCGGGCGCATTGCCAGAGTAAGGGGTTGGAAGGTGGGTGCATGTGGGAGTTCTTTGACCTGTGAAGGGGTGAACCCCCCTACCCAGTAGCCCGCGGATGCATGAGATGTAATGTGGAGCGTGGGGGTTTCTGGTGCCCTTGATTGGGGAGTTTAACCCCCCCTCCCCGGGATAGATGAAGGTTGCGATGGGGGTGCTACTGCCCCCCCCCCCTCCGGTTTGGGGAGTTGGTGACCCTTCCTCAGGATGCACATGCTGCGGTCGTGCTTTTGACCCCGTGCAAAAGAGTAGGAAACACCTCTGGGTAACGAGAAGGGCTGACATGGGTGCAATGAAGGAGCGCTCGCAGGGGAGCTCGGAGAAGGTTTGCGTCCGAGGAGATGAGTTGGAGCTGCAGGGACATCTGCGGGAGGAGGAAAGTGGAGGGAACTCTTCTGAGCGCAGAGGTGAGATCTGCAGAAGATGAGAGGAGGGAACTCTTCTGGGTATGGAGCGGAGATCTATGGGGAAGAGGGAAGTGGAGGGTACTCTTCTGAGCGCGGAGGTGGGATCTGCAGGAGATGAGAGGAGGTAACTCTTCTGGGTATGGAGTGGAGATCTGCAGGAGGAGATGATGGGGGACTCTTCTGGGCACATTGGGGAGCTATGCGGAAGGAGATGAGGATGGAACTTTTCTGGGCACGAAGGGAAGCTATGCAGAAGGAGATCAGCAGGGGGAACTCTTCTGGGCACGGAGGGGAGCTATTTGGAAGGAGATGAGTGGGGGAACTCTCCTGAGCACGGTGGAGAGCTCTCTCTGCAGGGGGAGACGAGGAGAGGGAACTCTCTTCAGCACGGAGGTAAGATCTGCATGAGATAATCGGAGGCAACTCTCCTGAGCCCGGAGGGAAACTCTCTCTGCAGGAGATGATGAGCGGAGGGAACTCCTGAGCAGCACGGAGGGGAGCTCTCTCTGCAGGGGGAGATGAGCGGTGGGGGGACGCTTCTGTGCACAGTGGGGATCTATGCGGAAGGAGATGACCAAAGGGAACTCTCCTGAGCACGGAGGGGAGATCTGCAGCAGATGAGCGGAGGGACCTAACTAGCCCTGCTCGCGCCTCGCACATTTGATCCTTTTTTAGCTGCTAACTTGTTTTTAATATCACTGCATTGTCATATTATGCTGGGAGGGTTGTTTGCTGTTAGGGGGTTTTAACTTTTTATTTATGCACTGACTTACTTTTATCAAGTTTTGCCTTGCTCCTCCTCGCGTTAATTTGCACTGTCCTTGCTGGTTGATTAGGGCCGCCCCGTTCCGCCACGGCTGACGTGCCGATTGAGCGGAGGGCGGACCCTTTAGCTCACAGTATTCCGGCCAACTCACTTCCGGTGAGGACGCGCTCTAGACATCCGTCGGAAGGGTTTTAAAGCATTCATGGTGCGGACGCGCACAGCGGGTGCGCCTAAGGCGCGCCTAAGGCAAGCCTGTCTGCGTCCGTCCGCGCCAAGTCCGTGCCTAGGGCCAACAACTCTGAACCGTGGCCCCCACCAATTATTAAATATACTAGTGGTGTCTTGCATGCCTTGGATAAGCAAAGTAGGGAAAACTGCTGTTATGAGTCTTGGGGTTGGCATGGCAAGCTGTGTTTGTGGATTTGTTCTCCCCCACCCTAAACTAATCTCGGCTTTGCAATTACCCCAGCCTTTAGCGAATGGCATCGCACATGAACAATCCATGCTCTTTGGCGGCCTTATTAATGCCAGATCACTGGGTAAGCATAGATATGAAAATGCTCACAGCATAGAAAGCCTGGGTCTAGATATACTATTCATAACAGAAACCTGGGCAGACGCCGCATCAGACCCCGACTTTATCACTGCAACACCCGCTGGGTTTAGAGCGATTAGAGTGGACAGGTCTTCCAAACGAGGAGGCGGAGTAGCTATTATTTTTAGGGATTATCTTCTGGCCACACACTATCCCGTGTCCACCCCTTCCTATGAAGCTCTCCATTTCTCGTTTACACTCAATTTCAAAGTGACATTCATGGGAATTCTTCTCTATCGTCCTCCAGGCACTCGCAACACCTTTTTAACTAATCTGGACACTCTGCTTGAGCCAGTTATTTTAAATTCGGATTTCACTATTCTTGGAGACTTCAACTTCCATCTGGAAGAGTTAGAAAACAAGGACACAATGGGGTATTAGATACCTTAAGATCACTTGGACTCACTCAATTGGTGCAGTCACCGACACATATAGCTGGACACACGCTGGAAGGTGTTTTTTCCTCAGCTTACGGCCTCACGGTAAAGGAAATTCTCCCGTTACCATGGTCCGATCATTCACTTATCAATTTCAGCCTTCCCTCCTTTAGGGTAGGAGAGAGCTGCATTACCAAACGGCCAGCTTCCACCTGTAAAACCTGGAATAAAGTGGACAAGTTGGCCCTTTATACCTACTTGGAAACCTTTTGTCCTCTTTGTCAGGACCAGGTGGACTCAGCCGTCACCAACTACACTAATTGGATTTCGGGCGCAGTTAATGCCTCGGTTCCCTCAAAAACACTTTCAGGCAATAGGACTACGCCTTCTGCCCCCTGGTTTTCTGAACTTCTTCGGAAAGAAAAACAGATGTGCCGCCGTTTAGAACGGCGTTGGCGTTTAAACTATGATGAGCCGGGTAAACTAGCTTACAAAATAGCTTTATTGAACTATAAAAAACTTCTTATCTCAGAAAAGAAAAAATATTTTACACAGCAGATCGATTCGGCTGTTAATTCACCCAAGGAACTGTTTGCTGTAATTAACAAACTGGCTACACCCAACAACACAGGCAGGAAGATTAATCAGAAATTCTGTAATGACATTGCAGACACTTTTTAAATCTAAGGTTTTAGAAATTTTTCAAGCCTTCAAGGAGGCTCCTGATCCTTGCCCTCTGCCACACTCACGTGGCTCAGACATCATTAATCACACTTTATTTGCGTTTTCCCCGGTCTCCATAGAAGAAGTAAGAAAACATGTAAATCAATCTAAGTCAGGATCACCTTTAGACCCATGTCCACCGACATTCCTCAAAGGTCTGGTAGACTTTGTGAGTCCAGGTCTCACAGATATTTTTTATCTGATGTTTACCTCCGGTGCCTTTCCGACCAGCTGGAAGGAGACATCCATTTTGCCTTTATTAAAAAAATCTACACTAGATGCCACTAATCCTACTAACTACTGACCTATCGCTAGACTGCCTCTGCCTGCGAAAATAGTGGACAAAATTATGAACACTCAATTGTCGCAATTTATTAACGCGAACAGCTTGCTGGATCATTCCCAGTTCGGTTTCCGCAAAGATCATAGTATGGAGACCGCACTGATCAAAGCAACAGAGGAGATCAGAGCAGTGATGGATGGAGGAGGCGCGGCGGCTCTCGTGCTTCTTGATCTATCTGCCGCTTTCGATACGGTTGATCACTACCTCTTGCAAAGCTGTTTGGAGAAGTTGGGAGTAGGGGAAGTGGCGTGGGCACTTCTGGCCTCCTTTCTAACTGATCGAAAATCCACCGTATCTATCGACGGCTTCAACTCAGACCCCTATAGCCTGCCTTGCGGCGTCCCTCAGGGTAGCTCGCTGAGCCCTTCACTGTTCAATATCTACGTCTTCGAACTGGCTCCTCTCATCCGGGTATCTGGGTTCAACCTGACCACATATGCCGACGACACCCAGATTGTAGTGGCGGCACATAAACTCCAAAATTCCCCTGCTTCACAGTTTAGATGCTTCATGAATGCCATCAATAGGTGGATGACAGCACACTGCCTTAAGCTCAATTCCAATAAAACAGAAGTTTTGAGTTTTGCCGGTTTGCAGCCCTTCTGGAACAATTTGTGGTGGCCAGCGGAGATGGGTCTACCACCAAAGCCAGTGGCTAAAGTAAAAAATGTGGGTGTGCTGATGGATAATAGATTGACATTCTGCGAACAAACGAATGCCGTGGTGTCTGCTTCACACTTTCTCATAAAGAAAAAAAGGAAAATATTTCCGTACATCACCGACAATACCAGGAAAACAGTGGTTTCTTCCCTTATTCAATCCAAATTAGACTACTGTAATGGTCTATATCTTAACGCCCAGAAGCAGTGTCTGAAGAAACTTCAGATGATTAAGAATTCAGCAGCTCGCCTTTTGCTTGACATTCCCAGACACAGTTCAGTTTCTAATGAAATTCGCAATTTGCACTGGCTCCCGGTGCATCAGCGTATGGCATTCAAGACATTATGTATTGTTTTTAAAGCTTTGCATCATCTAGGCCCATTATTTCTGCAGAATCTTTTCACATGGTATCAACCGACCAGACACCTTCGGTCAATGGGGGCACGATTACTGTTGGTGCCAAGAATTCATACGGCTCATTGGGGAGGCCGTAGCTTTTACTATAGTGCATTGAAACTGTGGAATTCCCTTCCTTTTCAACTTAGGAATGTTATTTCTTTGACGGCTTTTAGAAAGCAATTAAAAACCTGGCTTTTTCAGTACTAGGCGCGAGTCTGCGGCTTGCATTTCCTAGCGCCAAGACACCTCTGGGTAGTTGTGCGCTTTTATAAATCTCATTAACATTAACATTAACATTAACATTAACTCTCCTGATCACGGTGGGGAGCTACAGGAGCGCGCAGAGAAAGGATGGGAGTGTGTAAATGGAACTCGGTGTAGAAAACTCACCAGCAGGCACAGAGCGGGGGCACCAAGGAGAACTCTCCAGGCGGAGCTCAGCCGAGGAGACTTCCCTGGTGAAGACAGTCTGAAACGGGAGCTCGGAGGGTCGGGTTTGCAAGGAAAGCCGGGGGAATGGGGAGGGGGGAGATGTGCAGGGGGCGCTCAGTGGATGAGACTCCTTTGCTAGAGACACGAGCACAGAGGTGCGACCTCCGCATGCTGGAGACCGAAGGCAGAACTTTGCAGAGGGAACACAGGGTGGGATGGCAGGGCCGGGGCGGCAGGAGACGGAGTGCACTGCAGAGCGAACTTTGAGGAAGGAACTCTGCCACGGCGTCTCCTCTCCGCTCTCTTGTGATCTTGGAAAGTGAAAGCAGTGATTCAGGAAATGCAGAGTCAGTGACGGGCGCAGGCCAGAGTGCGGCTTGGGGAGGAGAGGAGAGAAGTGAGGTCGGCGGGCGGGCGGCTCTGCGGGAGTGCAGGAGGTGAACCAGGAGACGCCACAGCACCTCGTCAGAGGCACTCATTCAGGAGTGACAGCGTCTGCCAGAGGGGCTCAGGGCAGCGCACTCTGCCGCCCGCAGGAGCCCTGGCAACGAGAGCGGAGAGAGAGCTCCTCCCGGAGCAGGAAGTGGAGGCAAGTAGGGGCACGTGCAACTGCTCTGGTACATACAGCACCGGGGCACGTGCAGCTGGACTCGTACATACAGCACCGGGGCACGTGCAGCTGCACTCATACATACAGCACCGGGTAACATGCAGCTGCACTCATACATACAGCACCGGGGCAGGTGCAGCTACACTCATACATACAGCACCGGGGCAGGCGTAGCCCACTCATACATACAGCACCGTGGAAGGCGCAGCGACACTCATACAGCACTGTGGCAGGCGCAGCTGCACTCATACAGCACCGGGGCAGGTGCAGCTGCACTCATACATACAGCACCAGGGCAGGTGTAGCTCCACTCATGCACACAGCACTGGGGCAGGTGCAGCACCCCTGGCAGCACTGGGGCAGGTGCAGCTCCACTGACAGCACTGGGGCAGGTACAGTGCCACTCATACATACAACACTGTGGCAGGTGCAGCTCCACTCATACATACAGCACTGGGGCAGGTGCAGCTCCACTCATACATACAGCACTGGGGCAGGTGCAGTGCCACTCACACTTACAGCACCGGGGCAGGCGCAGGTCCACTCATACATACAGCACTGGGGCACGTGCGGCTCCACTCTTACATACAACACAGCAGCAGGTGCAGTTCCACTCAGGTGCAGTACACTGGATTTGGCGCAGGAGTGGTGGGGGCTTCTCTGTGTTGCTCAGGCTGGCAAGCCAGAGTGCTGTGTCATTCTTTACAAGTGCTAGACGGACGAGGACATCTCACGCTGCTCTCCCAATTCTTGGTGATCGCTACGGCGTGGCCCTACTCCTTCAATCAACCGGCAGGATTCACAAAGATTAAATAATCGCCATAGAATAAACGACCTTTGAAATGAATGGATGGTGTCGGCTGACACCTTCAAAAGTAGAATACAAGGAAGCCAATTACTACACTTCCTTGCTACCAGGCCGTCTGATACTCCTCTGTCCTGATGAAGACCTGCAATAGATGCTTACAAATCTGCACTCCACCATAGGGTCGAAACGTCGACGTTCTTAGTTCAATTTGTCCTTGCAACTCCACAACTTGAATAAGGAAATTCTATATCCTGCTGTGGTCTATGTATTCAATTTTGGATACTTGTACATATTCTTGTTGTGTAAATATGTGTTATATATGTTATCTTGTGTACAGCACCTTATCACTGAACACAATAAGTCACTAATTGTCTCACCGTACCTGTTTTGTGGATAGCCTTATATTATAATTTGTTCAAGTAATCCAGAGAGTAAAAAAGGATTTCATCCACTGAACTTTTTCTCTTATCGATTATTAATGATGTGTGTTTGTGTGTTTTACCTTCATTGAATGATTAATGTAACATTTGCGTAATTTATTAAGTACAATAGAAACTCAGGCTACGTGATTCCCGACAGAACCGTTTTTTGTTTTGCAATCATACCCAGGTTCTGAGGGTTACTGGGTTACCCCATTTTCTTTAATGGTGGTGACGTGAGCGAGCCACTGACACAGCTGCAGGCCGCTCTTAGCTCTCCACCCTCCCGGTGCTGACCGTGCCCAGGGCCGGGGTCAGCCAGGGGTCACACGGCAGCTGAGATGGCCGTAGGTGCAGGGCCCTGGGAAGCTCGGCCAGTTCCCAGCCCTAGCGGACACCCTTTAAGAGGAGCCCCTCTCTCTCATGCGTCCCTTCTTTTCACCCCCCATACCCCACCTACCATAAAGTGATCTTGGCCTAAACCTAGGGCGCCGATCCCCAGGGGCGGCGTGGAAGATTAATCTAGGGGGACCCCGCGGTCTGCTGAACCTGAAAGTGACAGATGTTTTAATTAATTTATGGCATGAATAAAACAAGCATTTGCAATGCAATAGGTCTCGCAGTTACGCGAGTTTAAGCTATTGGCATTTTAAATTACAATGCCTTTTATTTATGTTTTTAAAAATAAAACAAAAATAAAAGGCATTGTTATTTGCAATGCCAATAGCTCAAACTCATGTCAATGCAAGACCTATTGCATTGTAAATGCTTGTTTTCTTTTTTTCTGTGTGCTGCATTGTGCAGCACACATAAAAAGAGGAAATTGCCTCAATTGATTGACTTTGTGCAGAAAGGTGTCCCATCCTGCAAATCAATCAGCCCCGCAACGCAGGCACCCTTGCACCATGGCGCAAGAATGCCTGTGTTCGCGCACGGCAGCCCACTGTGCAGCGGAACAGGACAGGAATGAGCCATTTCTCATAGATACAGGGCATTCCTGCCCTTTTCTTTTTGCGCAGGGCAGCACAGCTAGATTACTTGTGGCACTGCCCTGCCCCAAAACCTTGTAAATGAGGCCCACAGTACGGGTGGAAGTATACAGTAAATAGGATTTGGGCAAGCAAAAGGTCCGAAATCAAGCTGGACAATTTAAAACGAATAAAGCCAGCAAATCGAAAGCAAACAAAAGTGACGTGCAAGCCACAAAGCCAATGGAAAGCAATGGGTGGTTGCATTCTGAGAGAAGCTTTCCGAATGTCCCCAAGATGTCATTAGCAAAGTAGATATCTGCGCTGGTTGGTAGGCTTCGACCTGAAAACAAATACATGCAGGGGACCCCCTCTATCCTGCCGCAAGCAGTCACACGGTACAGTGTGTTTATAACATGCTTGCTGGCGCAGTTCTTCAGCACTTGGTCCAATTAGCAGTGCTCCTGAGATTGGAGTCTGAGCCCTGCAGGATGCGCGCAGACTCCATCGGCAGGTGCATTCTGCTACTGAGCTACAATCAGAACATTATGCGAAAACATTGATAAGCCCGGAGGTTGCATTTTACAATAGATTTTATAATAATGGCTGGATGGCTTAGGAGAAGGATGCGAGTGCATGTGATCGCACGTGTTTGTTTTTGTATAACAAGTGTATGCAATAGGTCGTTTTTACATATGATAAAACTACTTTATGACTCCTTTCCAGTTATTGAAGCCAAATGCTTTCTTTTCATATGTTTCCATCTCACACTGCAAGAGGCGCAGGGCCAGGAGCCATGCTGATGCTAGGTTTATTGAAGGAAGACTTAGTACATTCTTCACTTTTTGTGGCACTGCTCTGATATCATAATTAACGTTGGCTGAAAATGTAAAAAGGGAATAGAAAGGAAAAGATGACCTGGCCACAGTGGCATGGTGAGCAAAAGAATGATGGATTTAACCCAGATCTCTTGACTGGGGGTGAATGTTTGATTTGTTCTGCATTCCGTCCATCAATTGTGTATCTTTTACCTGGCCGACAGTAGGCATTCACGAGATCTTGTAAAACAGTAATATCTAACGAGGCTTGGAATGTAAACAAGCAGAAATATTACGCCAAGTGGCAACGTGCCCGTCCTTGGACAAATTAGTTCGTCTTCCCGTGAAGAAATCAAAAGGCTCCTGTGGGCGGGTCAGACCCAGAAAGGGAGGGACGCCACCACCAATAAAACCAAGGCAACCGAGACTGACACTGAATCAATCCAATCCAATCTTGGGCAAGGATTGGCTCTGTGGAGTAGTGCAACAATACAGCCTGCGACGGACAGGTGGCTTACCTGTCCGTCGCAGGCTGCATTGTAGCCACCTTGGATGCTTGCCTTGGTGGTGTCCATAACAAGACTGCAAAAAAGAGGGAAAGTGCAGATATTACGCATCACGGCTTCTCGGTCACTTTACAATCATTCAAAGCCAACGCTACCATTTCTTTGTTCCAATATGAATATTTTGCTGTGATGTGCATTAAAACTAAAAGGAATGTGTATACCCGGAGCTGCCCACCTGATGCCGCCTGGCTCCATTCTCTTTTGGCAGCCATCTGATGCCTTGCCTACAATTGAAATAATAAACCGGCAGCAAAGTTTTCTCATCCACTACTGGCGTGGCCTTGTTTTTTTCTTACGGTCTTCAGTCTACGGATATCTGCATTTCAACCAGGGCAGTGTGTGTGGTGGGCTCTGGAATTTCGGCGCTATGTGCACCTACTTTGTGTGAAGAACCTCCTGTTCTATAATTATATGTGAAGGTTTTTAGCGTTACATTTTATTGCAAGCATGTGGATGAACATTTAAGGGGTGGTACGTAGTTGTTTATGTTTGTGGCACGTGCGCGCAGTAAAAAAACGCGAAAAGAAGTCATTCCCGTTTGCAAAGTCTGGATCTATTGGCTTTGCCAATGCTTGTCGCTCATTGAGTCCGCTTTTAGCCCGTCTGGGACATTGGTCTTCCTTTGCTAGGAGTGCCCTGTGAGTGGAGTTTGAGCTAGGCGTGGGTGAATTCGGACCTAATTCCATGTGTTTTGGGTTCGCGCCCAGTTACACTAGTGGTTGAAAAGAAACAACCTGGACTCGTTGAGAGGTCAGGGGTATCTGTTCAGCCCAGTCCAGCTTTTTTCCTTCCTGTGCTTTTAGGTACATTCATTACGATGGCGACATGTTTTTTTAGGCTTCTGCATACGGCTCGAGGACAAGAAGGAATATCAGCCCAGCAACTCCCCCAGCTTTGTTGTCAAGGGCCTCCTCTTTTGGCAGGAAAGGAACAGGCGTGATTTATTGCAATTATTAGTCGTTGCACTGAAAAGATTTGTAGTTTTTGAATGTGTCTTATTCTTGCTTTTATAAACCGGAGCCCTCTGGGACTCGTAGTCCTGTCTGCTCCATTTCAAGCACCTGGATTACCATACCTGAAGCCGGGAACAAATAGCATCAAAGAAAGCCCAGAACTAGAAACCTGGCCTCGCCCTCGCACGGATTCCGAAGCAAGCTTAAATATTATTGTAAAAACTATTGGAGTGCCGTGCAGCTAATGATTTCTCCTTTTGCATTCATGACGCTACTTAGTTTAAGATTGCTCCAGGGAGGTGAACTGGGGAAAGCAGGTGTCGGTGGAAGTTTAATCTAAAGACACATCTGAAAGGAGCCAGTCATGTGAGAGCATCCCTGCACCCGTCCAAAAGGCCTGTTTCTTCGGATTCCAGACAGTGAGTCAGAGGCACATGAGCGAGGGATCGCTGGGGGTACAGAGAGGCGGGCAGCGTCCCGGCCTAATTCCATCACATGACGGGCCCCGCAGCAGTGGCGCTCCTTGGGCGGGAGGGGGCAGGCTGCTAATCAGCCTCAGCTGCCGCCCTAGCGGGGCTTTAAAGGGGGCGTGGGAGGCGGGAGTTCATTACCTCTCTCACAACATGAAATCGACGGTGGTGCTGTTCGGGGTCCTGCAGCTGGTGCTTTGCGTGGGAGCTGTCACGAGTGAGTGATTTCACGCTGGCGACAGAAGTTTGCGCGGCATTTGCTGCTGTGGGTGAGAGGAGCGCAACGCCGGCGGCGCAAGGGGCCCTCGCTTATTTTGTAGTTAGCTGTGCGAGTTATAGCCACGCGCGACAGGTGAGCGGAGGGCTCTACGCGAAGTCTCTGGTGCGCCAGATGAGCGCTGTGAGGTCACTGGGCGCAGTCTCTGGTGCGCCTGGTGAGCGCGGTGCGGTCTCTGAGCGCTGTGAGGTCTCTGGTGCGCCAGGTGAGCGCTGTGAGGTCTTTGCGCGCAATCTTTGGGGCTCCGGGTATTCCACACAGATGGAGTAGTCCACATATCCTTGTAGTGTGCAGCTCTTAAGACATTTGCAGTTCAAATGGACTGTCTGAAATGCTCGTGTTTTTTTTTTTTTCTTTTTTTTTTTTTCAAAGCTTCTAAAATGCGTGATGTGGAAAACGGGCTGGGTGTAAGTGTTGGGCGGGCGCGTTAAGCGCTTTCTTTTGTGCTCACTTTGCACTGAAGCGGTGCATGTGACGTCTCCTTCATTGGGTGCTGCATTTAATATAGGTTACCAGTTTTTGAAAACCGGGGGTACTTTTCAAACTATGGACTACAATTCCACAACCGCCGACCGGTATGGAATAATATATCAATCCTTTTTTGTGAAGAGCAGCTTATCACCTGCGAGGGTATCTAGGCGCTGTGCTGGGGCCTTCAGTCGAAGAGCCGGGTCTCGAGTCCGCAGTCAATGACGGCGCTTCTCAACTTGGAATGAGACCGAGGCCCTAAAGGGATATATTCAAAGGAAGTGGAAGCTCCGCCTCGTGTGTGCGGTGTGTTTTAAAACTAAGGGGCATATTAACAAGCCAGACGACAAAATTATCGCCGCGTTAGCGGCAGAAAACTGCCGCTAAAACGGCGATAATGGGCTTGACGATATGCTCTTGGAATTCCAATAGAAGCCCATGTTAGATGTGAAGGACATCTAACCTGGGTTTCAATTGGATTTCCATAGAGCATATTATCAAGCCCATTATCGCCGTTTTAGCGGCAGTTTTCTGCCGCTAAAGCGGCGATCATTTCATCGCCTGGCTTGTTAATATGCCCCCAAATTACTTACTGACAAGAGCCGATAATTCGTCCTGATCGGAACACATTAAACGTTTCTTCATCTTCCGTTGACCATCTCTGAAAACTTGGACGTGTACTCCCCGAACTCCTGACGGGACCGCTGGCGAAACGCGGGAGATCCTAGACGCCTGGTCCCCCTGAATTAATGCAGTTTATTGTGAGCATCAGCCCTACAGGGCCGTGTGCCCCCAGCCGGTGAGGGGAGATTAGCGGGGACTCGCAGCTCCCACAGCGGGACCTCGCGCACCCGTCCTCATCGGCGCGATGTTGGGTTTTAGTTGCATGGGTGGGCGGTCTCTGCTGCTTCAGAGGTGGGCTAACCACCGCCGCCGCCTTAGACTCGCGCCAGGAGTCCTGGTCCTGAAAACGAAATGCCCAGCCCTCGGATGACCCGCCCTGGGCATTGGATGCGGAGAGAGACCCTATGCTTCTTAAAGTCGCTGTTTGTGTGGGGTCGGTTAAATATGAGTGAAGTGACTCCTCAGCAGCTGGTAAACCGTGCGGTCATTCACACAAGAACACTCCCAAGCTTTGTCTGGAGCATCGCAGCGATCTACCAATTTATTGTATAAATTGCGGTTTAACGCACAGCTGTTTTCGGAGAATTCCCTACACCCGAATATGAGTATTGCATTAACTTAGCAGCCCATTTGGTCAAAAGGTTCAGAGTTTCAGAGTTCTTTCGGGTTACACTACGGCAATGCTGACCAACGTTTTGGAACCTCTAGAAAGGTGGCGAAGCCGAGAAATGGCAACTGTATTTCTGTCCAATTTCTTTGGAGCAGAGGCAGTTGTGAATTTGAGGAAGCCAAAAATGACATGTATTCTGTCTTTAAAACCTGGCATCTGCAGTCTAAATCTGGCATGTATGATTGGTGCTGCAGACTATGGGATATTGTGTAAAGGTTTGCTCCGCACGGACTTTCGCTTGCAAGGGAATTGGAGAGATAAACGGTCATTTAAACTGTTCGATGTTGTCCGTCGTCGCAGCAGCTCTCCAAGTCGCTGTGTACTGCCGGCTTTTTTTTTTTGGAGGGGGGGGGGGGGGACTGCCCGAAGAACGGGTAAAGGGCGGTGGCCCGGCGTCTGCGGCTCGTTTTGTAAGGGGGCTCCTGAGCCAGATCTAAGCCCGAGCCTGCCATGGGGAGGTCCCACTTATACCGATGTTAGAGAGCCTCGAGGTTAAACAAAGCCCCTGCTTTAGGGGGCATTCGGTGAACGGAACTGGTCTCCGGGCCCCGGCAGAGCTCTCCAAGCGAAGGAACGTTCGCGAATGCCTGACGATTGACGGCGATGCTGCGGTGGGTACAAACCTCCAGAGCTCTCCACTTGGGCACACCTCCCCCTCACGCACTTGACCTACCTGCGTAGGCACTATATCGCGCCTACCCAGTGGATGAGCAGGGGAGGACACAGACTATAGCTGGCATGAGATGGGAGTAGACAAAAGCATTCGAGGTTGGCCACTAAGGGCATTCAGTAGCCTCGGCCTTGGCACGTGCGCTGGGCCGTCTCCTGGAGCTCCCCCTGGAAATACTCTTGGGAGACGGAGGGCGCATGGCACTCACTCTTGGTGCTGGCATACCGCTTGGCTAGGACCCATTGCACGCGACTGGGATTGCGGCAAAGCACCCGCATACACGGAATAGACACGCGCACATAAATGCACGGATTCAGGTGGTATACATAAACTGGAGGGGGTCTCCGAGGAGGGCTGTCTATATGATCACGGGTGTGGCTTAAACACAACCCAACGTTGTGCTTACCAAGAAGTTTCCAGACTGGTATTTTGCGTCCTCTTTTCATTATTGCATCCAAATACAATACACCTGACATAAACTAGGACTATTGGCTTTGTCAAGGGTGGTTAGCTGCATAACAATGTTGTAAATAATATTGAAAAATGCTTCAGTACTGAAATAACTAACGCTCAATTAAGGGTATTGAATCAAACTCTCAAATTTACTTAACTATGGTGGGCTTAAACTGTCTAGAAGCTGCTAATATTGGACAGCAGGAGTCCATGCAGAGGCTTGAACGCTGTACACCTGTTACATTTAGAGCCTTTCACCCCTCCTGCGCCCCTGCGGATTCAGATCCCTGTCAGGTGATCCTCTCTTCCGAATAGCGTACTGTCGTAGCATGCTGCTCCACAAAGGAGTCTCTTCAATTGCATATAAGGCAAGTGAATGCTACAGCCGCTGAGTTAAGGTGTGTGTGTGTGTGGGTTTTTTTGTGTAAGGTGCAGGTGAGGGTAAAAATTGAGAGCCCGATAGGAACTGCACTCGGCACCTGCTTTGTAAAAGTGCCGGTGCGGAGCACCGTCGGGACCCGGCCCACTTAAAGCCCTGTATATATGGAAAATATATGGGGTTCTTTGACTCGACACCCGAAGAGTTGGGGGCCCTTGGTGGAGCATTTTGTCTTGGATGGCCTAACCTCCTTGAAGTCGATGAGGCTTGTTGCACAGACGTCATAACTTGCAGCTCGTTGTGCCCACCTGTATCGTAGGACCACGTTTAATTATCGCCAATATGAGCTACCCTTGTCGTTTCTGGTTATTATAAACCATATCGCCCATAGTGTGTATTCGGACTCACCTGTCCGCTTGTGTTCTGCTCCTCCACATGTGGAAAGGGCTTAGGAATGTAGCTTTCAAGAATCATTAACTCAGGTCAGTAAGTGCTAAGAATGCAGATGAGCCAAGCGCTGCTTCCGAAGCCCCACCACTGAAGGCTGCGGTAAGGCAGTTGTTTCGCAAGCTTGCACTCCTTGCTGTGTAACTATTGCTAGTTTGGGTTCCCTTGCAGGTGATCTGTGGCAGGGGTTGACTTCCTTACTGTTCAGATCTGGGTATCGACTTATTTGGTTCTAATCTGCTTCCAGAATCCTTACCCTGGGCCGTGGTACAGCTGTCTGAGTTTTATCCGGCATGTCTCGGTGGATGTCCTGCAATATTATGGAGTGCCATTCATTTCTATAGCTCTTACTACCCCTGGCAAGGCGTCGAACTTTTATGATGGGCAGCGCACTACTATAGAGCCTAAGCTTAGGGCTAAGTAAAGTGTTATTGGAAGTAGTCTTGGACACTCAAGCGAACCATGTCATGGCTTCACGCCTTCACCCAAGTAATGTGGTAGAATGTTATCAGGAGGTGGGTGCTGTCACTAGTGAGTGTGGGGGTTGTATGGCAGTTCATGTTTGGGATTTGTAGGTGAGCTAGAAGAGTTTGCATAGGAAGGGTATGGCTTTCAAGATGGTCGGGCTTGTGATCTTTGACATTAGCTGTGCAGAAGTTGCAGAAATGCCTCAATAGAACTTCAAATGCAAAAACAATTGATGGACAGAATGCAGAACAATGTCATTAACCCCAGTACAGAGATCTGGGCCTAAATCCATCGCTTTTTTGCGCGCCATTCCAGTTAGGACCCAGCCATATGCAAATCAGTCTTGACCCTGTGCCCAATGGGAACAGGCCAGCCTGAACTGCCAGGCCAGGTCCTCCTTGGACTGGAAACAAGTATCCTTTGCATATGGCTGGGTCCAAACTGGAATGGCATGGTGAGCAAAACGATGGATTTGGGCCCAGATCTCTGTACTGGAGTGAATGTAGGACATTGTTCTGCATTCTGTCCATTAATTCTTTTTGCATTTGTCACCCCGAGTGGGACGGGTATGACCAGATGTGGGTCCCATGCCACTAGTCAGGCTATCCTGCCTGAAACCAGTCCTAGGATGTTTGTTTCCAGTCCAGGGAGGACCTGGCCTGGCAGTTCGGGCTGGACTGTTCCCATGAGGCACAGGGTCAAGACTGATTTGCATATGGCTGGGTCCAAACTGGAATGGCATGGTGAGCAAAAAACGGTGGATTTAGGCCCAGATATCTGTACTGGAGTGAATGTAGGACATTGTTCTGCATTCTGTCCAACTGTTCTTTTTGCATTGATAGAGCTGCAGGCATGCATGTGACTTGGAGAAGATTGTGCCCATGGAGAGAAGACATTCAGAGGGTGGGGAAAAGAAAAGACCTTTTGAAAGGGAAAAAGAGGCTGTAATTAGATTTTAAGTGAATCCTCTGTTTTTCATGCTGGATTTTATGAATAGACACGCTTTGTAACTACATGCAATTTGAGGATGTATAACTCGGACAGAAGCAACATTAGTTCTGTATGAAGATACTGCTGTGTGCTGTACTCCTGACATGCATTAGAATCCGATGAACCGTCTGCAATGCTAGGTTAATGCTAGACCACTGCGTCAGCAAGGACAGCTGATCAGTTCAGGGGCTGGAAGCTTACAATGACTGGCACAAAGCTTGAAAGATTCTGCAAATGCTGGAGCGGGCGACTTTCAGATTGGCTCAGAGTATTAATTGGAAAGCTAAGTTGGATGCCTCTGGTTTGACATGGCACAAGATGGAGGCCATGTACAACTTCCCTACCCAGTGTAATTGTGTTGCCTGCATTTCCCTACCCAGTGTAATTGTATTGCCTGCATTTCTGTGGGTGGAGGGTATAGGTCCAAACCGTTAGGGAGCAGCTGTTGATTAGACTCTCAGGAGCGCTGCTTTTGGTAGAGGGTGTGGCACTGCAGATTCTCTTGGGCAAGATGATGGGGCCTTAAGGGGAGGCCTTTGTCTTTGATCACACTGTTGGGTTTATATTAGCCAGTACAAAACCTCACACATGTGCATTGGTTTTGGGTGTTCCAGGCCAGACTAGCCTGCTGTGGGGCATCTCCAGACAAAGGACGGTCTGGAGCACTGGAGCAACCTGGAATGGACATTTGTAAGAACTGCCCCAAACCTGCTATGCGAAGTTAATCCATTCATAGGAATATAGACCTCGTGATGCACGGAACTCGTATAAGGCAAGTTTTTGAAGGGGGTAAGCATGCTGAAGGGAATGCAAAGAGTATTTAAAGGCATAGTGTAAGAACCATTCACATGGCCATAAATGGGCAGTCCAAGTACCCTTAAAATAGAAAGCTTGAAATAGATGCACATTTAATGGAAATACACTCTTAAAGCCTCAGCCACTCGAAGGGTGTACAATCATGCAGGTGATGAGCATCATTAAATGCAGCAAATTGCAATAACATTAACTTTTTTAGAGCATTTGGACTAAAACGCAAACAAATGCATTGAATGTTCTATTATGCCACCTGGAAAACACTGATTTCGCAAGTGAATGGAATCGCGGTGACCAGCTGATCCTTATTCACCAGGACAGTTACGGGTTTTTATAATCTGTCCTGGCAGACGCCACTAAATTCAGGACATTTGTGAAATGTGCCAGTTATTGGTTTTCAAAATGGGGTCACTTCAACTGGAATGTACTCCAAGTTCTAAAGCTTTGGAGATGGTAAACAGCCCCCCCCCCCCCTCCGCTTTGGAACACGTTGTTCCCAATATTAAAGGGGCAGAAAACCAAACCAAGGGGTTAAGAGGGCCATGTATGAAGTGTAACTAGCATTAAACATGCCAGCAGGCCTGGCTTTAAAGGAATGTTGTATGGTAATGTGAAGCTTTGCAAGTAAACCGCATGGGAACGGATATGTTTCTGTGTGAAAGCAGAGTTGTGTAGAATAATAGTGTCGGGGAAAACTGCAGGTGACAGATGCACTTTCAAGCCAGACCTAAACATCGTGTAGTTAATGGCTGCCCTCCCATCTGCTACTGCCAGAGAAACGCCATACATTATCTAGCTATCTTACACACTTTAATAGCATTACAATGTCGGGTGTGTGTGTGCCCCTGATGGTTCAAGCTGAGGCACCTGGATAAATAAACAAATGATCACGGCTGTGTGGAGGGTAAGTACTGTTTTGGGGAAGCGCACAACTTCAGCCCATGCAAAACGTGTACGACTTGAGCCCCACATGTGGGCAGAGCCAAAGCTCCTCTTGATTCTCTCAATTGTCTGGGGACAGCTGCGTTGTCAGGCCCGCCCACAAAAAATGGGAAACCGCCTCTGCAACGAGGTAAATGCATTGCATGCCTGTGCCTCCCATTTTTTTAGCACGCATGTTTTTACTGCGAATATGCATTTACAACGCATGCCAATACCACTTAAGGTAAGTTGGTTTCTTCCCCCCCCCATGATAGACAATTAATCTGGTTGGCTACCAATGTAATAGTGCATCGGCAGTAGATTTACTCGAGTTGCACTTTTCCAACTGTTCGGCGAATTTCGATCCTGCAATTAAGTGTCTTCAACGAGGGTCGCGCCACCGGGAGGAGATCCCAGAAGGAGCCCGGCACGCTTAGTATAGTTCAGCCACCCGACCAGGAGGAAAGAAGGCAGCCGGATCTTATCTGGCACCACCTGCAAGCCGGCCATGTCCCTGGAGGGGCGTGGCTGACCAAGGTACAAGGGAGACTGGGGGCTGTTTGGGTGAACGCTTCCCGGGGAGACTCTGAAGCACGGGGTGGGGGTACCAAGCATCTGAACCCTCCCGTGTCTCCTCTTTGCCAATGATTCATCTAGTGTCTGTCCCTCACTAAACCACGGTCCTCTGACTTACCTGGATTATTCACGGTGTTGGATGATTTGATGCCAGTGTTCCTCCACTCCCTTCCCTCAATTACGTGCTTCGTATGTGAAAACGGTACTTCACATGGTTATTTTTTTTTTCTTCCTTCTTCCGACCCCACGTGACCACCACTGCCTTTCACCATCTCTCCTATCCTCCTGGAGTATGACCAAGTGATCTTTCCCCTCAAGCACGAAGTGGCAACATGGAATCGTCGACTTACCAACCCGAAAGGAAGAGACTTTAAGTTACTTTTTATTTGTTTCCCTTCCACCCTTCCACTCAATCTATTTAGGTTGGACAGTCCCCTGTCTTGTTCAAACAAAGTGACGCTTCGTCCAGGAAACTTTGCAGGGGGCATTTGATGGCGTCGGAGGACTACAGGTCCCAGGATCTCAAGGGGCCTCGCCAGCTGCATTATAGGTCCTTCCTACTACCAGCAAAATACTCGAACCCCCCCCCGTGAACAGGTGGTCGCCGGGCCAAGCCCGGGTAAAGGGCGGGCCGTTTTTGGCCGTTGGGGGCAGGGCAACCCCCTGTTGCTGGCCTGATACAGGGTTGGTCCGCCTTTTCCTAGTTATTACATATCATTTAGCCTAAGTTTTATGTGTTATTAATTTATCTTTTGGCCCAATTTATTGGGAGTTTTACTATTTTTGAGTGTCTTCTCACTGTTTTACCGTGAACTGTGATTTGTGAACTTCACATTGAAGTATCATGGGCAAAACCATTTCCCCCTAATTCTCGCCCGTGCACAAGACAAACAGCCTCAACCACCCTAGTGCCGACTTTAACTGCTATAGATAAAATGTTACCAAAAAAACCTAGGGGTGGTTGCGTTGGCTATAGAGAATACCAAAAGACGTCTCTCACCTGGTTTATTACCCCCCCCCCCCCCCCATCGCTAATTGGGGAACATATCTGTATCCACTGTTAATTCTACGGATTCAACACTAGCGTCTTCTTATGTTGAGCTTCCATGTGCGCAGACTGATCCAGTTACCCCTCCTACCAATTCTGCGGTCCCTCAAGGAGCTAGAAAGACACTAAAGCCTCACTCCAGAACTAAAGTCGTAACCTACTAATAAGTTAGGTAAGAGTAATATACCTATTATAGATGACCTAGAGGCAGACCCTGCTCCACCTTTTACAACTATCTCCACCGGTATGGGCTACTCATTTACTAATTGATTTTCAAGCCCAAATGGAACAACTCGTCAATTCCCATTTTAAAATTTTGATGAGTAGAATTGATAAAGTAGTTTCATTGATAAACATTAAAAATGGAGGACGAGATCTGCCTCCTACTTCAACTGGGAATACTATCGTGAAAGTAGCTCCAGGTAACACCAAGCAGGCCTCAAGGCCATAGCTCAAAGGGAGGTTCTAGCTCAAAGGGAGGTTCTAGTTTAGACAATCTGGTTCAGGGATCGGTCTCCATTAATACGAGCAAACGAACCCCAGATACTAATGTCTCTGGCCCTGTTATTCCACCTAGGGTACCTCCAGTTACAGGTAGCCCGATTCCCTGTAATCTATCTCCCACCCATAAAGACACTAGTAAGCAGCGGGCGGGTCGGGGTTCGGCGCTCCAAGGCTCTGCTTCAAAAAAATGTTGGTAATATATCCCAACAACTTCCATTTTGCCCCCAGTTACCACCTGAGGCTTCTCCGTACGTGGTGGTTTTATCAGGGGTTCCTTCGTTGTCGGGTGAGCGCGGAGAAACTTTCCCCGAGTTGAAGAACAAAGTTATCTTTTGGTTGAATAGACACAGACCATTGAGTTCGGGCCAGGGGGAAATTCTATTTGCTAGAAGAGTTAGCTGGTTGGGGAACAAACCTGGTTGGGGAACAAACCCAAGGATATCGGTGACGATTGTATGATTGTTAATTTTAGGGATCCCGGAGTGGTCAACCACATCCTTGAGTGGGGAGGCCCGTGTAATCTGGGTTCAATCCATCCTCTCCCCTTGGGGTATTTCTATTCACGGGTTTTACTACCGGGTGGGCCCGTATCAACTTTCTATCACGGGGCCACAGGTAGTGGAATATAATGTACCCGTAGTTAACACTTTTAGTGTCTTATAGTGTGAACGGACTACGTCATTGATCATTGTCTACTGTAATGTACCCCAATGTGGCCGATTGTCGTGTGGTGGAGGGTGGGAGTGTTGAGGAGAGTTCTCCCCAGTGGGCTTTAGGGGAGAAGCAAGCCGGAACAACAATGTCCACACACAGCCCATGTCTTAATAGTAGCCATTTGGGAGATGGTCTGGTTCTGGAGACCTCTCTAGGATCATCCCCTTTTAATGTGCTAGAGTCTACCATATCTAGTCCCGTAAGGGCAGATTCACGTAGATCTTTAATTGGGTCCTGGAACGTAGCAGGGCTTGGTTCGAAGTTATCCAATCCAGAGTGGGGTGAGTTGGTGGACAAATATGACTTGTGTTTGTTCCAAGAGACTTGGTTGTTGACTCCCCTGATAAGGGTAGGCTTTGCAACATCTAATATCCCGGCTGTGCAGGGACCCAGGGGGATGTCCTTCGGGGGGGGGATTATGTATTTGGGTAGCCACACATTTGGGGTGTTCAGTTAAAGTAATAGATTCTCAATCCCAGGACATCCTCTGTATTATACTTAAATACTTGGATGGTTCGTCGGTGGCGGTCATTAATGTTTACTTGCGCCCTATTCCCATCCGGTTGGGGTTATTTACCCTAGAGGCTCTTGATTAACTTCTTTCTATTTTTCTGTCACATAGTTATCGGGTGTGATTTTAACTGTCATTTCAAACCTTTGGCCGGGATCCCCTCTGTAACCTTAGATGAGGATTCTATTTGGCACATCCAGGAGTGCTCTATGTATTCGGTAAAGCGTCTAACACCGTTGGCCCTACAGATTAATAAGCTCCTAGTAACACATTCTCAGAGCTTGTAATGGGAGACTCCCTCCCGATGCCCCTGGGAAGTGTACATATAACAGAGTGGGGAAAAAGTACAACCATTGACTATTATGGTCCATGTAGAATTCTGGCCCCAACTGAGGGCTTTTACTGTAATTAATAGGGTAGACAGTGATCATAATCTCATCACTTGAACTAACATACATTGGGACATCAATATGAACTGGGGGCATTGGAGATATTACCCGACTCAAACTTAACCCTAGTGGCGGGGGGTATGTGCATCAGGTGGGATAAGTTTGTGTTGGCTCCTGATAAAGCTCATCTATATCAACATGTGGCCACCTCTCTAGCAGAGGCTTTTGAACTCCCGGTTGATAAATACGATCTCACCTATTTCCAGGAGCTGGAGAATATTCACTCTAAGCTGCTTTCTACTTTGGCCGATTTATTTTTACCCTTCAGTCAACACTAAGCTACGGGATAAAAATCAGGCCCACTGGTTTAACAATAACTGTAGGGCGGCCAAACGGGCTCTTGTGAGGGAGGTTAAAACTGGTTCCCTGTTGAGTATTATGGAGGTTAGACCTACTTATAAACATATTACTATGGAGTCCAAGTCTGAATGGGAAGCCCCGAGATGGGCTAGTATCAAAGATGCCCTGGAAGGTCTCGATAACAGGGCCTTCTGGAACCTAGTTGGATCAGGCATGCTAGAGGGGCCCCCGCTATAATACCTAACTTGAGTGAAGAGGTTTGGATAGCCGATTTCAAGCCTCTATTCACCCATTTGGATTCTGTATCTCCAGCAGACCTGGCCTCCCCATTGAAGGGTATATCTGCTTCAGCGCCACTAGTTGTAAGGGTCTCTGATAATCAACTTTGTACTATCCCTGAAATCCAGACGGCTCTTAGAAGCCTTTCCTCTGGGAAGGCTCCCGGTCTGGACAGGATCCCGGGCGATCTATTTGAGTGAACAGAAGGTTTGGGCTCCCTATGTTTTGCTATACTTTAATGCTATTTTTCATGGCATGGAGATTTCCCCCCCCCACCTGGCGGGGTGCCGAGATTATTCCCATTCATAAGAAGGCTTCCCCACTCGATCCGGCCAATTACGGCCCCATTAGCCTCATTGATGTCCTGCAGAAATTGTTAGCTCGCCTTCTTTTAACTAGGTTGCAGAGTTGGATGGACGAACACCACATCCTAACTCCCCTCCAAGCGGGCTTTCGTGTCAAGGTTTCTACAATTGACCAACTGTTTGGACTTCAGTTGGTTTACTGGAAAACGGTGACCATGGGGGCTAGTAGCCTATACCTCATCTTTGTGGATCGCCGATCCGCGTTTGACCTGGTTCAGAGGGACAAGCTCTTGGCAATACTGCTAGAGATGGGTGTTCCAGTATAACTCTGCCACTTATTCGAACGTTTGCATCAAGGCACTTTTGCAAGGGTGAGGTATGGGAGGAACGGGGAGCTTTTCGCTCCCTTTGCAGTGGAAAGGGGTGTTGGGCAGGGGTGTGTTTTGGCCCCTAACCTATTTTCCTTGTTCATCAATGGTTTGATTGAACACTTAATGGGAGTGAGGGATTTAGGTTCTCCTAGTCTAGCAGCCGATAAGATACCAGCCCTGATGATCGCTGATGACCCCCTTTTATCAAAATCTCCTATGGGTATTCAGCGAACATTAGAGGAGGTGTGTTCTTTCTGTAGATCTAGAAATCTGGAGATTAATATTTCTAAAACCAAATGTATGGTTTTTAATGCAAAACCATCAAATTATCCCCACCCTCATTTGGAGGGCTTTGTGTTGGAGAGTCTCCACTTTCGACTATCTAGGGAAAACACTAAATGATAGGATGGATTGGTGGTCCCATATGGCTAGGGCTAACATGAAGTTGGCCCAATCCTCTGGCGGTATAATAAAGGTTATTAATGAGTGTGTGTCTAAATCTCTGGGTCCGCCAGTGGAAATCTACAAGGCCCAGGCTAGAGGTGGGGCGCTTTAAGGAGTAGAGTGAAGGGGTCATGCTAATGCAACCTTTGTCTACTACCGAGAATAGTTTTATTAGACGCTTATTGAGACTTCCCCAGAGTACACCCCTGATACCTTTACAATTAGATATTGGTCTGGCCCGATATAGGAGGTTATCCTTAATTGTCCATTGTTATACTGGAGGAGACTCTGGTCTATTCCAGAGCTCCAAAGCTATAGTGCGGACTTGAGGGATTTTCTGACTATAAGGGGCTCGGGTAAAATACCCTGGTTAAAACATGTCCAACAGCTTTGCTATGCACTGGGTAGGGGAGATATGTGGCTATTCCCTGAAGAAACTTGTCCCCCTGATTACTAAAAGGGCGTTGGTCGTCGTACTCAAGCAATATCTGTGGGATCTTACTAGATCAAATCTATCATTGGGTAGGTTGACCAATCGATTTTTGGAGGCCAAGGATAATTATTATTTTAAGAAATTCTTGGACGATATCCAGCCCTCACTGGCAAAGAAGTTATATGTCCAATTCAGACATGGAACTCTTACAGTGCGGGCTGTGACAAACAAGTGGTTTAATGTTCCCAATGTTTCAAGCTTCTGCCCTGGTTGTGAAAGCGTTGAAGAGACGGACCAGCACGTTTTGCTCTTTTGCCCGTTCTACTTTAGGGCTAGAGCTAAATGGATCGTCCCACTATGCAAATCCAGGGGTCTCGGGGATTATAGGGAGGTATTTAGAATATTAAAATATACCACCTTTTTGATTGTTACTTCCAGTTATCTTTTTTTCTCTGGTGCGCAAGAGGCGGTAAAATAATAATAAAATTGTGTATCTTAATCATTTAATTTTAGAAGGCACTCCCACTAGTATACAGCCTAGGGATTGCTCCAGAATTATAGGTTTTTCTTTTTATTTTTTTTTATAGGATTTTTACTGCTTTTAATAGATTTGAGGAATATTTGTACCTGGAGTCCCCAGAAGTGTAACTTTGCTGTATATTGTCTTGTCCGTATTTTAGTGTGTGTGTGTGTATATATTCTATATCAAGTCCAAACGCTGTCTCCCACTTCCTAACGGTGAGGAAGAAAGCACACTGACACCAGCTCGTGCTTCAGAGGATTTTAATGAATGTCAGCACGCCATTACGCGTTTCTGCCACAAGATGGCCTTGATCACACGAGATTGTGTGTATATATATATATATATATATATATATATATATATACACAATCTATACGCTTTTATGGTTTTTAACTGATAATAAAGCTTTTCTGACTGACAATTAATCTATCAGGTCTTGCATTGGCTTGAGGGAGGCATTTATGAGAAACTATGTTGACTTTATCATGAATGGGCTCTTTGCATGTTTGGAGTTTGAGGTTTCCAGGAAAAGTGAGATGGGTGTCCTGCATAGAGGAAAATGAAGCGTGATGTCTTTGAATGCTCTTGTTGGATCCAGAGGATCTGTAGATGAGGTGACTCTTGTATTGAATGGAGAGGTGATGGGTGAGATCCAGTAACTTGAATGTTACTGGCCCACCTAGCAGAAGTTGCAGCGTTCTATGGTGTGGCGATGTCAGATTAGAGGGTGGGGACACTGAGCACAGGCCGCGCTCTAGTATTTCAGGCGCCCAGTCACTGGTGGCATAAAACATGGCCGCACCAGACATTCGGCCTTTAGCAGGTAATCAACCTCGTTCTGGGGGGATTTTGTAATCTGCTGAATTTAAATGCAAATAACGAACTGTGAATTTGAATGCAAATTACCATAAAATACTTCTGCACTACTCTGCCTTAATATTTTTAAAGTCGTCCCTGTTTTATAAGAATTACTAGTGCCAATTAAATCGCCGTTTTTAGAGACTTGCTAGGCATAGAATATTTACCAGTACTTGTATTAGAACTGTAACGCGCTCTACAGTGTGGTGATGTCCAATCAGAGGTCATAACTCTGAACAGAGGCCGCGCGCTAGTGTTTCAGGCGCCCACAGTAAGTGGCACAAAAGCATGACCACGGTGGGCGCACCAAAGGCAAGCCTGGCCATTGCCAGTTACCATGCCGGTGCCAGCTTTGAGGAAAACCCTCCATCCCCTACACCTCGGCTGAAATACTTAATTTAAAACCACAAGCAGTGTAACAGCCCTATACTCGGACTGCAAGGGTCCTATCTGTTGCTCTTACGTACTCCCGCTGCATCAGTGTTTAATTTGTAAAATAAAAGTGCCAGGGCTCTTGTCGGGAGGCCCCTGCAGCTAACAACCATACATTGCACCTGCCTTGCAGCCAATGATGGTAACTACACAACTATTACCTCTCGCACTACAAGTGCGAATTGGACTATTTCAGGCCTCCAAAGCTATAAGAATGGCTTGGGCGGCAGGTAAGTCATTTATAATGGATATTGTATTCATTAATAACTGTTGCGGTCTACTCTAAACTAGCCAGACCATGCCACCTTATGGAAGCCCGTCTGACAAGCTCCAGTGCTTGAAATTCAGTGTTTGTGCCGATCACTAGAAACCACCGGCTCAAATTTAGCACTGCTCTGCATCCTTTAAACCAAGCAGTCTGATAACCCGGAGCGGCTGGATACCCACAGGAAGCTAAAAGCTGCACTCTTGTTTGCTTACTCCCTAAACACGCCTTGGACTCATGCTTCCCTTCATCCACACCAAGAAGGGCGGTGGGGTTGCCATAGCCTTTAGGAAATCATTAAAATGCATAACATTCAAGGTTTAGGTTGAAGACCTGGTGGATGCAGAGGCTTTGGGCGTTCTCTCACCCTCCACTCAATGCTTCTTTGCTGGAGTCTTGTCTATTACCCCCCCCCCCCTGGTTATGTAGGCAACTACAGAAACTTTCTCAAGTTTTGACTCCTAAGATCTCTTATTATGCATGCTTCACTGTCTTGAGAGAGTTCAACATTCAGTTGGACAACTCTTAATAGCCTAGTATCAAAAGTGTTAGGCTCACATGACCCTAATCGGTCCCAACACATAAAGCAGACTACTTAGATGCTGTAATCTCTAACATCCTGCTACAGCATGGCTGGCCAAAAGTGATCTGGTTAGATCACTTCATACTACGATTCTCCCGACCCCCTCCAAAGCGTCAAGGGATGGCAGGCCTCTCAGAATCACACCTGGAATAAGGTGGATACATATCTCTGTTGAAAGATGCACTAGATGCCACCAAACCTGTACTAATTGGCCTCATAGTGCTAGATAAGGTCAGAATAAATAACTGGCTCACGAAGGCCGCTTCCACAGTTGCCCCAGAGGTTAATGAAAGGAGCCCTAGACGTGAAAGTCAGCCAGCTGGCTCACCAGTGAATTATCAGAAGAAAGCACTGTAAAAAGTTGGAACGTGTATGGAGGAGATAACATGAAGCCGACAAAAGCCAGTACAAAGCCGCTCTAAGCACATCACATTAATCTGAAACTTGCTTATTGCACTTTTTATTCCAACACATAAGAGAACACAAAGTAAACTTTTAAGATCTGGTACAAAAGGCACTGCACCCCCCCCCCCCTCCCTCCCAAGCAAGGGTCTGCCTATATTTTCAACTGACCACATTCTCGAAGGATAAAATCTTACATCCAGGGTACGATTGCAAAAATGCAAAGCAACCTATATATGCTGCAAAATATGCCTTGTGCTATACCCAAAAAGCCTTTCAGAGGGTGGAGGCCAAAGTATGTTCTCTGCTCTGGGGCAGAGGTGCCCCACATAGTGCTTCATAAACTACAGAGGAGTCTGAGGGGGTGGGGGCTTAGCATTTCCACACTGTCATTATAGAACATTGCAATTGGCTACTGTCAATGACTGGCTTTTCAGTGACCATACTGACCCGGCATGGAGGGTGGATAGGGTGACCATGGGGAGGGGAGGGTGGCTTTCACTACTTTACTGTTGTGTAGGTCGTATAAAACTATACAGGATCTGCACGTTTGGACAGCATACACTTTAGGATTGGTGTCAGACTGATTCTGAACACCCCCACTGGGTATGTTTGCCTTTTGTACCAGCTGGCTCAGTGCCACTAGAATCTCCTCTTACCAAGGAGAGAATAGTTCTTGGCAACCATCGAACATGACAACCCTGATCCTGCAGAACCATGGAAACCATGTACTACCTTTCGCTCAGTCACTCGTGCTTACTTCGTCTGTCTCTGAGAGATACACGCAATAAACATGCTGGGCATTTCAATAAGTATTTATTGAACAGTTGTTGTTCTGGTGTGGAATAGATGAGCTGCAACAACCGTTAGACAGTATAAGATACAAATGATTAGCAGTACTATAAAGGTAAATGGATGGTATAGCTCTACCATCTTGCAATAATCATGCATACATACGAGTATATAAAACACACGATAAAGATACATGCTCCAAGTGTACCTAGCATGTGTGTAGGTGTTAAGCCAAGAATCCCTCTAGGATAAAGTCAACACCTTTACCTGAAGTGAGACTGTGGGACCCTGTCCTCCTCTCGGGTTTGACACCTCGCAAGGGATGTTTAGACCACTGCAAACTGTAGTGTCTGCAAGCAGGAACCTCCACTTATCTGGGCAGTGTCGGCCGGGAAGTCTGTCTCCTGTTATATCTTAGCAAGAGGTGAGATATATATACACACCCCCATAGGTCTCAGGGGGTCCTACCTTGCTGTATTACGGCTTGCCTAAGGATGGCATCAGGCATGAACTTTATACATGGATATTATACAGGAAATGGTAGTTCTGCTGTGCTTCCAAGAATCCTCATGCATAATGTGAGATTTCAATCTAGGGAAAACCTGCATTCTGAATGCAGTGTCGTATCTAGGTAAAAGGACGGTCAGTCCCTGTAAACCGTTTCAAGTGTAATGTAGGGAAGAATATAGGTAAAGGGTTGCAATGTTAAATGGGCCTATATCGGGGTACCTATATGGAACAGAACACTACAAGTTGGAAAAGAGAGACCCGTCCATACTCTCTCGGTACTATCCGTATGGAGCACAGTTAATAAATACCTAGGTTGGGAAGGAAGCCTGACACAAATGACTCCATTATGGGCTAATGAGGGACTTCAGCGGGTCAACAAACTGAAGCGCTTTAGTAAGTGGAAGCTACTGGGCCTGGAGAGACTTCAGGATGTGTGGGGAGATCAGGCCTATATCAATACAAAAAACGACAGCAAGAATGCAAAATGGGAAGGGGTGAGTGGCTGAAATACCCATGGCTTGGCCATGCCCTTAGGGCGCACATTGTTGAAGGAGAGGTACTAGCGGAGGCCTCCCCTGCCCCCTTAGATCAGTTACTCACAGACCCACTTACATCCAGAGCAATATCACTAATATATAAAAATAATGAATAACACTCCTGATACTATGGGTCTGCTGAAAACCGCGTGGGAGGGTGACCTGGGCAACCTAGATGAGGAGGAATGGGTGGAGGCACTGCAAGGTCCTAGGGAGGTAGCAGTAAGATCCAGGTTCAGACTTGTAAAACTTAAAATTTACATTGGCCGTACTATGCCAGAACACCACTACATTGAATAGGACACTCTGGGACAAGCTAATGCCAGAGGGGGTGTGGCCAAGAGGGGACCTTCTACCACATCCTATGGGTGTGTCCAATCATTCAAACGTACTGGCAAGGGATAGGGGGATTATGACCAGCATAGACAGCCAGTACCTATCTAACCCAAATGGTTCCTATTGCACATCACTGGAGACGAAGCATGGCCTCGCTACATGGAAATTTGGCTATCCCTCGCAGCGGTAGTGGCAAAATGCTGGGAGGCAGTGCCTTCTCCACGAATTGCAGATTGGAAGTCTGATATAGGCTGGTGTAGCTTAGCTGAAAAAAACTGTATATAAAAGTAGGGGCTGCCCAAAAAAGTGGGAAAGTCTGGAGTAGATGGCAGGCATATAGAGGACTATAAATAAACTGGGAGCCCCCAACACATCGTCTACACTTTTTTTTTTTTTTTTTTTTTTACAAAGGTTGAAAGGTGTAGAGGAGAGGGTGCACATTGAAAACTGCAATAACTCAACGACTAGTCATTTTTCCAGGGTTGGGGTGGTTTGAATGGGGAAGATCAGAGTTTGATTATACTGCAAATATATTTTGTATGCCGACTTGTTAATAAAATGTAAGGCCAGACTCTCCGAGTTACAACACTTGGTAATTGTATGTTGTGTTGAGCACGTTTCAATTAAGTTAAAGGAAAAGCCAATGTGCCCATGAGCGATGTAAGTCAACTAATACCCATGGTGCACAACAAATGGTTGCAGTTTAACCCTCTGACAAATGACTCAACCTTTTCTTCACAAAGTAAATCTGGCTCCCTGCTGGCACCCCAAGTTACGATGGGGGGGGGGGGGGGAGAGGATGGGGGGGAGGGGGGGGGGGGGGCAGGGAATAGCCTAGGTCCCATTTATCAGGATCTCATTACTACCTCCCTGCACTTTGGGAAAGTATCCCCTTTCCCCTAACCTAATTCACATCCTAAAAACGTCTGACTTTAGAGCCCTCTCCTTGCTCCCTGGGGGTCTTAAAGACTCTAGAAAAAGTCCTTAATACCCAGCTAACGTCATTCTTGGAAACCTTCAAGCTCCTCCACCCATCACAATCTGGCTTCAGGGCCCTCCATAGTATGGAGACTGTACTCATGGTTATTAGACTTCCATCAAACTTATGCTGGCCACAATGCTGCATTAGTTTTGTTAGACTACATTTGACACTATTTCGCATGCAATCACCCTGATGCGTGCAAGACGTAGCAGGGAGGAGAAGTCTCTGGCTTCATTGGGTTCTTTCAACAGCACGGACAACAGGCATTTTGGCTCCAGTCATTTTTCACTGAAGCCAAAACAATCTAGTGTGCCGTGCCCCGTGGCTCAGCCATGAGCTCCGCACTTTTAAACATCTGATGCTGCTGATTTACTTTCTCGACTCCTTTGGTAGCCAGGTAGTCTCCTACAGACAATACCCAAATTCTACGGCTCTATTATAACAGTGGGCCAGAGGACAAAACTAGATTTGCAGCCTGTATGGTATCCGTGACTTGCCTGAAAACCAACCCCCGCCAGGCTAGGGTCCATCTTGAGGTGGCCAGGAAACTAGGGACATCTTGACACTTATCCTTTGAGGAATTTCTTCAGCATCCTTCGTATCCAGCGGGCAGATGTGACCACAGCGGAGTTCTAGGGTTCAAACGTCTGCCTTGGGAAGCCCAGAAAACGGTGGTACAGGGACTGATCCTGTCTAGGCTGGACAATTTCAATGTCTTGTACATAAGACTCCCAGACTATCTTATCCACAGGCTGCGAAGGTACAAAACGTGTCGGTCCGCCTCTTAATTAACCTTCCCAAATACTCCATCACCGTAACCAGTTGCACTGGCTACCAGCAAAGAAAAGGGTCACTTTACTGTCTTGACAGTAGCACACTCCTCTTTCTACAAGATAAGTCCAGCTACTTACATGAAAGGTTGACCATATATTGCCCCCAAAGATCCCTGCGCTAAGTCTGTCTTATTACTGGCCGTTCCCTTCACCAAACGAGTGGGTGGTTCTGCTTGTTTGGTTTTACTTGCTCAACAGTAGAATGAACTCCCTTTACCAGTCAGACGCATACTGGATAAAAAGCGATCCGCAAATAATTAAAAGCCCATCTGATTAAAGAATAAATTGATTATGATCCTCCTGATGGTCTTTTACTTTAGCGCCAGGACACTCTCGCAGTAGCCGGCCGCTTTATAAAACCGCGGGGAATCCTTACATTTAAGGAATACACAAATTATTTTTTCAGTTTGACATCAGCCTAGACGTATCAATGTCTCTAACATTAGAGATCGATAGGTTTATGGATTTTCAGCCATCTTCATTCTCAACCTATTCAGTCATCCACATTTTTCTTCTGCCCACTATGGCATGAGCCAGTGGGTCGACTTCAGCAATTATGTAACTTCACTGTGCATGAGGGCACTATTCTTTTTACGAGGTGCACATGCCACACAACAGCTCCCTTAGTCCCGGGGACTGCAAATGCATTTATGCTTTTTGGGATCAAATGTTTGCTTGCTTTCATTTCTTCCCCATATACGGAATGGCCTGGCATTTGTAGGTTGAGTGGGGCGCTCACCTATACCAACTTGATGCAAAGTTTCTTATCTCTGGTTTGTCTGTTCCCCCCCCCCCCATATTGTCCAATTCCAAGAATGGGGAGGTGGGGGGGGGGGGGGTTGTATGTTAACTAAACATTACCCTTTCTTGACGCGTTTAAATGATAAAACGCTATTTTAAGGGATAACTTTTTTTGTACTCCATTAGTTTTTCTCGCAGGCACTGCAACCATGTAATTCTGCCCGAAGTGCCATCTGTGTTGGCAAATACGGAGGATGCGCCTTGTTGGGTGCGTGGCTTGAACGCCGTAAAAATCAAGGCAATGTTGGAAGAGCGCACGCCTCTGATTGGCTAGACCGGATGACCTACAAGGCTGGGTAGACCATTTATTCCACTGCTCAACCCTGGTGGGCTGGAGGCCGGTTTTGAAAGCCTAGGCGCCTGTCACTTCCAAGGTTAACGGCAGCGCGGGGCGGGCCGCGGCTTCGGGGGGGGGGGGATGGCAGGGATGGCAGAGGGAAAGCAATTGGAACGAAGAGTAGAGAGAATAGACTAAAGCGACGAAGAGGGTGGTGGGGGTTGTTGCCATCTGAAAGTTTAAAATGGTGAGTTCTTAAACTGGTGGCCCACTGCTACCAGTCTGAAGAATGTCGAACGGCGGGGATGCAAATCAATGGTGTGGTGCTCCTATATACTATAGAATATAAAAAATGTCTTACCTCTAGCAAAGGAAGATCTGTCAATATATGATTGCATATCACGCGGACTAGCAGTGCACCGTGTGATCTTAAACTAAAGAGCGTGTTCTCCCGGGTTCCTTTAAGTGCGACAAATGGTGCGCTACCTCATAGTGTAGTGCTGTACATGTAGATTTTAGTCTAGAATGAAAAGGAGTCTTCGCCATAATCACAATTTAAAATTCCATGTCATTCTTGCTCTGTCATGTTCTGCTTTCTATTTGGATGGAACAAATTTGCCTACTGTTAGCAGATGTGTGTACAAAGAATCTTTGAAATGTAACTCTTTGCTGTGCCCCTGACATGAAGAGAGGGGTTGGCCTAGCGGCTAGGGCGGTAGACCGCGAATCTGGGGAATCAGGTTTGAGTCGCGGCAACGACTCTTAACATCCTGTGATTCTGGGCAAATCACCTAATCTCCCCGTGCCTAACAGAAAAATTAATGTGTCCTCATGTAACGCAACTGGTGTTATGTAAAGCGCTCCGATACCGGATCAAGTTCGCGCTATATAAAACTCCGTTTAAAAAAAAAATGATTCACTACACACTTATCTGCTTTTGCCAAATATGCGCTCGCAGGGCAGGTAATCTGATGGACATGTTGTACATTTCAGAATTATGGAATACAAATTGTTTTGATCGGTGTCCATAACAATACACTTCTGAAATAGATGCCTGCTACGCAAATAAAGGCCTGTAGTGTTTGCCCCTGGAGAAAAAACATTTCTTTCATTCTCTACAGTCATCGCTAAGCATGCGGGGACGTTTAAAAATATAAATACAGGTATACAAGACATGGGCTTAGACCTGTCGACTAAATTCAAGGCTCAAAACAACACAAGCCATTGCGATTGGTCTGCAGAACCAAGTATTAAAAATACTTTGTAAATGCCACGGATAAACTGTTTTCTTTTAAAAAATATTACACCGAACTGAAAACATGCTAGATGCATTTTTAAGACTGTCATACTTTAAACTGTTTGTTGAAAAGACGTTGCGATGTTAGTCTATTAACACTAATCGGCTACATGTTGTAGAGAGATCAGACAGGCCCGGAAGCACTCTGTCAATTTCACTAAGGAAAGTGGACAGTGGCCTGAGTAGAGAAAGGTTGTTTGCTGATCTCATTCCTAAAATTCCTTCGCTCTAAAATGGCCTTCGACTTACTGCTCGCTAAACAAGCAGGAAGTGGGATAAGGGAGGGGCTGGCTTATGGTGAGCACTTTCGCGGGCGCTTTGATGTTCTCAGTGGCCACGCGGCTCACTGAGAACATCAAAGCGCCCGCGAAATGTACACGCAGGCTGCCAAATGGTGCGCGCGCCCGGCACACATGCACTGTAGTTGGGGGCCTGAAAAGCACTCGTTTGCACATCCAAATCCCCATTTTCTATAGCTCTCGCCAGAGCAGCACTAAAGCGCTGGCTGAGGCGAGACCTAAAAATGAAATGAAGTAACGTTAACCTTGTGTTTTATCATTTTATTTTTCCATTGAACTCAATGTGGTGATGCTCCTAAGCGGAGGAGCTGCTGCTGAATAGGATGCTTATACTTCTATTTTGCTGGTTTTTATGACTACTATGTACCTTAAGCGGATTGAACTAATTTTCGTTTAGGATTTCGTGATGTGTCCCGACAACGAAGAACCTGTGTTCCAGGTCATGGCCGTAAGCTGGAAGGCTGGTCTCCAAACAGCAACCCTTGGGATGAGAAGAATTATCCAGCCTGGGCAGAGGGCGACTCTAGATGGGCCAAAAGTTGGAAAGGTGAAAACTGGATACTGACATTATTCATTTTAGTCTTCTATTGGTCAGCAGTTTGCTGAAGGTCCTGTACTAGCCCTTTGCTGAAACATTATGCGAGACCTGTTTGTGTTTCTTTCCCATTTCATAGGCGGAAAGGTTGTGGCACGCTTGACCAGTGACAGCCCAGCTCTTGTGGGATCAAATGTGACGTTTGTAGTCTCACTGGAGTTCCCCAGGTGCCAGAAGGAAGATGAGAATGGAGACATAGTGTATGATCACAGTGGGAGATGCAGAGATGGTAAGAATGTACTGCTTGGCAACAAGATTGCCAGACTGCCACCACCCCAGTCCATCCCGTGGGCTTCTGACTGGTCTTCTCTCCATGATGCTGGAATGCAACAAATTTAGAAGTTTCAGCAAACTATGGTCTTTAATTGTGTCTTCATATCTAAAAAGGAACACCAAAGTGTTTGAATCCTGTTGCTTATGTTGTAACTATTCTTGAATGTGTTGCAGATCCATCCGTGCTTTCAGGTACATTTGTGTACAACTGGACGCAATGGCTTGACTACAGCTCTCCAGGCTACTTCCCGGATGGCAAGCCTTTCCCTCGTCGCCACGACAGGCGAAGGCAAAACTTTATCTACATCTTCCAGACACTTGGTAATTTGGCTTTATGTATCTTGGCAACTGTAGTAATTGTCTGAAAGTCCAAGTTGCTGTTCTCTTGGCCCCGCTTGCTAACTTAATTGTCTGGTTCTAGGTCAATATTTCCAGCAAATGGGAGGGTCTTCGGTGGTCCTTTCCTTGAACACTACAGATATCCCCCTTGGCACCCAACAAATGGAAGTGTCTGTATATAGGAGGGGACGCCGGCAACACACCCCAGTGGCCAACGCAAGTGCTCTCTATCTTGTAACAGGTGAGCATCACCATAAGTGTTAATTCCTGTGGGCTACAAAACCCTGATCTCATTTGTGTAGCGTCTCTATTTACAGATATTGGATTTGTTTGCAGCGTGGCCACAGTGCAAGGTAGCGCTGTAAATTGGTGCCAGAATCTCCAAAAAGGATTGGAAATACATGGTTGATCGATGAGCTTTTTTTAAGCCTAAAGGTGGAGTTCTTAAGGGGCAGGGGAGAATGACTGGTCTTTGGTTGAGGAGTCTGGGAATGGAGGGAAGCAGAAGCAAATGTGTTTAAGGTTCACGGGAGTGGACCTTAGTCTGCCCTCAGTACCCTCCGCTCAGATAAAAGTAGTTAAACTTCCCTGTGCTTATTTTTAGCACTTCGACAGTGTGCGGTATAGGAGGACTGCTCTGTATGTGGAGTACCCCAACTTAAGTAGCAGTGCAGGGGACATGATCAGTAGCGGCCGGTGGTGGGTGTGCTGCAGGGCAGGGGTGGAGCAGGGTGGGTGGGGGGGGGGGGGTAAGTAAACTATGGAATACAGCCCAATGGAGGTAAGTAAATCAAATTTCATTGCGTGCGCTGCATCACATTTGGCAATGTAGCGCGCACAATGAAATTTGTTTACTTACCTCCGTTGGGCTGTATTCCATAGTTTACTACCCCCACCCTGCCTCACCGCCCCGCAGCACTCCCACTGGCCGCTACTGGACATGATTAAGTATCATCATTTTGTGACTTCTACTTGTATGCTATAGCAACTCAATTTGGGGATATTGGAGCAGGATCCCTCCTGATGCATACCGTGGCTGGCCTTCAATCCCTCTAAAACCAGAAGGAATTGCTGCTTTCAGAGTAATCGCAAGCTCGCCACTTGGCATTGCACGAGCAGAAAGATTCCTCCCGCATGAAAATGCATGCAAGACCTTGGGAAACTCATTAAAGTAGATAAATTAAGCAACACTTCAGATTGCAAAACTGGAAGACAGTGATCCTACTTGGTACAATTGTAAGGCTGACTGGAATGAGGGTGGATACCGTTTAGTGGCTTGTCCATTGAAGTTCTATGGAGAACCGGGACTTGAGCACCCTCTGGTGCTGAGGAGATGGGACATGGGTTGGGTACGGGTTAGAACTTTAAGAAATTTCATTTAAATCCTTAAACTGGGCAGGGCTGGAAGGTGTGGCTGAACCGGACTTCAGTTTTGGCTACTTTTCATGGGTTCATCTTGGTTGTAGCCTTAAACCTTGTGCTACAAAGTTGCATGCAGGATCAACTTGGTGGATACTAAGGTTTCCAATTTTTTAGCAGCCACCTGGGACCACTTCTCCCAGAAGTCCAAGGTTCCACACTCTATGGCAAGTAGTTGCTAATATAAGAATATTTCTTGTGTAGGCTGGCTTGTCATGTGTTGGGTGTATGCCAAACATAGGATTACTTAACTACCAGTTGTTGCGTTTGCTTAACCTTCTGACTTTACTAATGGTGAATATAGGCGAGCAGAAAATTCAGTTACTGGGAGCCTTCTGTACCTTTTTAGATAGTTTGACACCTGATCCTGGATTGGATGGATAACTAAGCAAGTCCTGGGATCCAAAGAAAGGTGTCCGGCAGTAATTTGCTGATGAATTTCAGCTCTAATTTGAGGCATCCATATTGCTTGACCTGCAATTTTTAAAATGGAACAAAAAACCTGATAATTAAGCATGTAGCTGTAGTCCTTTAAGACCATATTCTCAAACCACAAACCTAACCATTCACAAAATATAACCCTTTCAATTTTTTTTTTTTTTACAATTATCAATTGCAACCATTAAATCTTCCCAAAGCGCGTTACAAAAAACAGTGAATCAGAAATAAAAATGTCACTATCAACTTGGACCCTTATCCTATGTATTTCATCAAACCAGATTAATTAAACTACCTGTTTAATAAAACTTAAACAATTAAATGTTAGTTTGTACATCACCGTTGAAACCACAGCTACAAATATAATCGCTGTCCAAGAATAATTTTAAACCCAGAAAATTGGCATAAAAGGGATTTAAACCTGATCTAAATGTTATGGCACCAAGCATAGGCTGGTTTGGTTAAATATGCTAATAAGAGTTACCTTTCTAAGAATATCTCGAGCATAGCAGATATAAATGTATTTTTCTATGCCAAATCTCTGGTTTCTTTCACTTCATTCCACAGCCCTTGTAGCAGAGTTCCTTGTTAGATACTTCTATGGAGCAATCTGGTTTCCAGTCATTAAATTGATTTAACTTCCATGCACAAGCAGTTGTGTTCTCCACATATTGGCCCAGCTTAACGTGTTCATATCTACAAAAACTAGACTTAACTGGTTGTAAGCTAGTTGCCTATTTCAGAACTAAGTTTAAAATCCACACTTCACCGGGCTCTCAAATTAGCTTCCACCCTAACAGCGTGTACCATGGAACAATTGGTAGAGTTTACAAAGTTTGCAGATAATGGCCTACCTTCTCCTAATCCACCACTCCTTCAAATCTCCTATCTGCTTAACGTCTGCAGCCGTGCCAAGGTTTTATAAACTGTCAGAACAGGCTCCAAAGAGTATCAACCAAAATTTCATATCACCAATTGATGATGCCCTGGATTTTAGAGTGGGTGTTATCTCCAAACTAAATACTTGCAAATTGGTGTGACAATCTATAAAAGCTTCCTCTAGCGTTCAAATCCCCAAAAGACACTGTGAAATATTGTTGTATTGAACCAAAGTAAGTTTGTTCACTCCAAATGTTTATAATTTACAATAGTTAGTCATAATTTACTTTTTGCAACCCAATTTGTGTTCTATTGGTTATTACCAAATCAGCATGGTAACACCATTATTTAGTGCCCTCCCATTTTTGGCCAAAACTCTTGTGTTTGGAAGTATTCAGGAGATTTGCTAGATTTAATGCAAATAGGGTAGCGCCAAGACAAGTCCTTGACACTATGCATTTTTCAATAGGAATTCTTGAGTCCATGTAGATGGATCAAGCTCTACCCTGGCACTGTTTACGTGGTTTATTTCTTTAAGAAGCACAAAGCTTCTGTACATTTTCATTTGTTCCAACTGAGTCCCAAAATATCTTGGCTAACTAAATCTAATATGGTGCGAAAGTTCAAGCAGGGAGCCACTGGTTTCAGTGGCCTTATGGGCAATCTGTTTAAAACTGTCTAGTGGCCACGTCCTTCTATTGTTTCAGACCGTAGTGTGGATCTCTTTATGGATGAGCTTATTTATTGCCCAGTTCCACCTTCCCAGATATTGCCCAGTTTGGGAACCAGTATGAAATAGCTAAACATATATTCTATTCCCCACTCAAGATTTGGCTTTCATTATTCAGGTAGATAGTCTGTAGCTGCTGCTCTTGATTAAGAGAACAGAATAATTTTTAAAGTTACAGTAAAAAGAGCGTCTTTCACACTTGTAAAGATCGGCTTGAGGGGCCAGACCATTGTTTGACTAGATTTCTTTCAAATAACCTACCCAGGCTTCTTCAGTAACCATGCATTGTGAGACAGTAGTGGTACCACTGCTCATGCCAGACATTGAAAAATTCTAGTGCATTTTTAATGACAAAGCATTTGCTCCAGTTAGATTTTTGCATTTGGGCGTTATTCCTTTTTATAATAGACTTGTCTTCATTTCACAGTCTACTTTATGAGGCTATCACCCCCTTTTAATCCCTTTCTTTATCCTTAACTTTTTTTTCTTTGCATTGTGCATTCTTTGTATGAATTTGACCACAATTAAAATTATCCCACTTTGTAGTTGACCTTTAATTAACCTATTATACCACGCTATTACTTCCACTTTTTTTAAAATAGCGATTTAAAAAAAAAAAAAAAAAAAATGTGGTTCTGCCTGCATGTGAAGCCTTTAGATTAACACTTTTAGTTAAACATCTAACCAATCAAATTTCCAAGGGTAGGATAGTTTTCGTTGGATTTAATTTTCAATCTTACTAAGGCTCTCAAAGGGAAGGGATTACTACCTGAATCCGCAATTCACTCAAAATGCCATGCTTGAATATAATTTGGGCAACTTTGTTTGCCCTGCTTAAGTCTGAACTATGTCCCATTTACTCGTAGCATTTTGAAGCCCAACTCAAGATATCAAATCTTGGTCTGCTACTAACCAGAGGCAGATAAGGTACCGGAAGGCCACACGGGCTAATCCTGACCAGCGTAATGCAAGCTGGAAACTGATGGAGGCACGAGGATGCACAATAGGAGGAGTATTTAAAAGGTCCTGAGGAGCATGTAGATTGTTGCTTGAAGCAATTTGTATGCACGTTTATAAATCAAGTTTCAGCAGTTAGTGCATGGTGCTACATGGCACGATTATAGCTAATCTGATTTAGATAAATGTAAAACCAGTTAATTTGACACCCTTGGGCATCTCTCAGTATCTGCTTAAAGGTTCATGGGTTCCACATGTGGGTGGTGAGACTTGTGGCCCACAGGCGTCTTTAGGTTTACACCTTAAGCAGATTGCCCTAAACTAATATGCATTTTGAGAAATCAAAAACAATTGAAATGTTTAAGATCTAAATGCATGTGGGAGCCCGGTGGTCCAGTTTGACAGCCCTAGTGGTGAAAAAGGGTCCGAGTGACCACATGAAAGGTGAACCATTAAGCTATTGCGAAAGGTGACTGCAAATGTAATGAGAAATGCCAATTATAAACTTTAAAAAAAAGCTATTGTGAAAGGTGATCTGACCAGGCGATTAAATACCTAGAACTGAACTCTTGTGATGCCTACTGATGTATGAGGAGCACCTTGATGTAAATTATAAAGGTTAGATGTATTAAAATAAGTTAAATCAGATTTTATTGCAAAGGGCTCAACGCTGTGTAGGTATGATTCAGTAGCACTCTTGAAAGGGCGTATTATAAAAAACTTTTGATCCTTTGGACAAACTAGTATGACGTTTGGCACTAGAGGATCTGACCCAGGGGAAGACTGCTGAATTGACATCTGCTTCAGGAGGGCTTTCTTACAGACTTCTTGGCCTTGTGTGATCAGTTTGAATTCCTTATGAAAGTTGCAGCTTGCAATCCAGCGGACCTGACAGACTCCACCTAAAGCACCTCTCAAGCCCGCTGCATTACAAACACTACAATTTCCTACTGTGTCCTAACATGATCCATTTGCTATATAAAGGGCTCTGGAGTCCATGCGGGGTTTCCTTGCACGTCCCTAAACGTACCTTGAGATGGCACTCCAAACTGTCTTTGACCAAGAAGGACAGGTCATGCTTTGGCATGAGTGTCCAGGGCTGTGGAAGCACTTTGAATCTGCTCATCCTGTCACCTAGGCTGCCTGCTGTATTGCAGCTATGCCCCCGACCCGCCTTGCAGGAGAGTTGGGCAGCTGTGACGAGTGGGCCCTGTGGTGACTAGGACAGGAGACTCTGGGACATGCCTACACCAAATCCTGGGCTCACAGCAGCGTTGGCCCCCTTCCTCCAAACCCAGGGTTGGGCAGTCCACCTATTGGACAGTGGAACAAGCAGCGTTGCGAGCCCAGACATGTCCATGGATCTGCTACCTCCGTGATCCTATCCAACGGCTCGTGGGCCACCTCTGAGGAAGGAGGCCCAACAAGCTACCGGGTCTAGCTTTAGACTGCTGGAGAATAAAAGCCAGCTGGACCAAAGGAAGTGGAGACCAGGCCTGCAGCTGTATGGTAACGACTAGAAGGGAGGGCTAACTGGCCACACAGGTCATCAATCTTGCCTGACCAGCCTTGGAGCTGGTTCACCTATCTCCTCCCCAGATTGCCCCATCGGCTGTCTGTTCGGAGCCCCCTTCCCCAGGGCTGGGGTAATCTGGCTGGTTCCTCTGACACCGCTGCCTATTACCCATACAGGGCCTATTGCACAACTCTTCATGACCAGATGTTGGGATACCATTAGGCTACCGCCTTGCAAACCAATATACTGCTTAAGTGTCTGAGCTTTAAATATTTAGGATTTCATACTTTGTGGGACACTTGCCTTGCATGGAGTCTAAGCCCCCCCCCCCCCCCCTTCCTTGCCAAAATGATAGATTTTCGAACTGTGGATAACCTTCCAGTAAAACTACTTGACAACTACAAACACCCCAGACGAGTTCCCTCCTTCCTCCTTCCCCCTTCCCGGTTCCAGAAGCTAACTTCTGCTATCTGCTTTGTGGACCGGATGCATGTTCCTCAGTATAGCCTGGAACAAATTCTGACCCTGTATATGATGGAAGACTAGTCGTGGCCAACAATCTGCTTGCAGCACTGGGCTTTCTACAAACCTTTAACCGAATAAACTGAACTACCTGCTCGCCACACCTTACCACCTATGCAGAGCTGGTCTGACACCTCACCCAAGTGACTCGCTGTACACCTGAAGATGCATTGCCCCCCCAATCCCCAATGGTTTGGACATGTCCTTGCAAAGAGCAGTCCTGGGAAGGAATAGGTGTTATGCTGTCACATATTGGAGACTGGTGGGTCTCACACTCTGGGTAGCCCTATTAGAGGGTGTTTGTGCCGCACGCACACTGATGGTGGCAGCAAACTGACGTTGCATGTAAATGGATGACTTTTGCTCCACCTACATTATCAGAATGGATGGCGAGAAGATGGTGTGCAAAAATTGGAACCATCAATCTATCGGACATGGGGTTGTCCCTCCAGAAAAAATTGAGAATTTGGAGCACGTGTTGGACACTATGGTTTTGCTGTATATACACATGTGCTGTAGGTAGAATTTGAATTGCAGTGTAGGTAAAGCAGGAATGTGTGTTCATTATGTAGAACTTGGTTTATCAAAAATAATTCCATTCACTAGTTTGGGGAAAACGAAATTGGGAGGGGTGGGGGAGTTAAAGGGATGTGAAGGGTTAAAATTATCTCAATTTGGCTTCCATGGGAAATTCTCCTCTCCTACAACCCAAACTGCTGAAAGGATTTACACCAAACTTTGCATGAAAGTAGATCATTACTAGGGGCTTGCTTTTGTTTGAGTAAACCATCCATTCAGTAGTTTGAGGTACTAGCATGAAGTTGCTAATTGGGCTTTAAAGGATTAAGACTTTGTACAGTTCTGCTGCTTAAAACTTCAAGCTATGATCCGTGGACTCTGATCATTTTTTTCTATTTTGGAGAAATGGGATTACAGGGGTTCCGCCTCCACAAAGGTGGAGCATCGCCACTGGCTTAAGCCAGCAGGTAAAAAATAAAACTATTTTCTATCTGTTTATTTTTCACCTGCTGGCTATCCCAGCATGCAGAGAGGGCCAGGGCCGGGACCATGGGTGGAGGGAGGACTGGTTTGTGTTATTTATTTTTGTTGCTAATGCTTCCAGTGAAACCATCAAACTGCTTGCCAAGGACAGCCACTGGTTTTGCTAGTAGTTGTGCTTGGTTTTAATTTATAATCCATGCTATTTACTGAACTGCTGCTCCAATTTTGGTCTGGAACAAACCACATTTTATTGCCACTGTTCTTTTGTTACAGACAAAATTCCTTTCCATGTGAGTCTCTCTCAGAAGAATGATCGTAATGCAACAGACAACATATTTATTAAGGACTCTCCAATATCATTCACTGTGAACATCCATGACCCGAGCCATTACCTGAATGCTTCAGCTATCTCTTATGACTGGAACTTTGGAGATGGCAGTGGGACATTTGACTCCAATAGTCCTCTTACAATGCACACCTACACCCTTCCGGGGAACTTCAGCGTTAACTTGACCATCAAAGCTGCAGTTCCAGGACCATGTGTGCCAACCACTACTGGGCCACCGCTAACCACTGCTCTGCCAACCACTACTGGGCCACCACCAACCACTGCTCTGCCAACCACTACTGGGCCACCATTAACCACTTCTGAGCCTATGCCACCCACTGTCAATATATCTTCCCTAGAGCTGGAAGGTAGGTTTTATTCACAGAATTCAGCTTTGCTTAATGTAATTTCAGCTTATTAAGATTTGAGATTTAATTTGTGTAGGGTTTTACAGAAAATGAATTTTGAAGCATTACTTGCTGCAGAGTCAGGACAGCCGCCCCGTGCAACATGAGCTCCGACTTGTTGAAGGTGTGAAGAGATGGTGACTTGCCCAGGGTGATTCCTTACGGTCATGATACAACCTCAGTTTCAGTCCTCATCAGGTTTGCAGCGAGTCCATGGGTGTCTGTTTGTCCAGAAAGGTGCGCTCTATAGCATTTTAGGAGCAGGACGTCTATTTAGATTGTAGCTCTCCTGAATGGGGCGTTCACCATAGCAGTTTATTGGAAGGCCAGGTTAATCGGTGCTGCTACTTAACATGGCGTGCTGGCTCTTCTCTGTGAGGATATTTGCGTGCGGTCCGCCCATTCATGAAATGTATGTTTTGTGCAGAAGTCAAGAACCTCGGGTAATTAGTAACTTCTATCTTGCATGTAGAGGCCTAAAATTTACTTGCCTCCTACTTGGACTATTCTTTTCACTCTTCCAGCTGATTTTGTCACTGATCTATACGCTTCACTTTCTCGAAGTCCATCTCTAACCCTGCTATTTTGCTTGGCATTTTCCCCCATTATTGCATAGCCTGCCCCTTGCAAATGCTTACACCAATTTTTGTTGCTTTTATGCCCATCCTCTTTTTCCCACCTCACCCTGAAATTAAGTTTGAAGAGAATAAAGGCAGTTGCTATGAAGCCTCAAAGAATGTGGCCTCATAACTGCATGTTGTCTACCTTCCATGAATACAACTTCCTTTAACAATGGACGGTCACATAACGCCTCCTTTTGTTAGACCACGCCAGTATGACCTTCTGAAACTAATGTCCAACTTGCCTCTCCGCCACATCCAATTTTCCTAAGAAAAGTCGTCCTCTGGCCCCCTCCCTCGCTCTTCCTTCCCTCACCCCCCTCCGCTCTTCCTTTCCTCACCCCCCTCCTCCGCTAAGGTGAGGTAGCATTGCCCCATTGCTTTGTGCAGTTGGAAAACGATCACTTTATTCTGATCCTGGTTCAGCTGGTTAGAGGCAGAGTGGGCTTGACGTCACGAACAGGGGGAGGAGTGGTAGCGCTCCTAACTGGACATGGTCTAGCCGGCCTTCTGGGTCGGCCAAACAATTGTGCACAGTTGGCATGTTCTCCACCAGCTGTAATATACAGCCTGAGTGTAGAACCTGCTCGGGCTCTGTTCCTGCCCGAGCCCTGAACTATGGTGCATAGACCAATCCCAATGCTGCTGTAACACAGCGTTGTGATTGGCTAGGATTCTGGGAGCTTCCTGGTGCCTACTTCCTTCCTGCTCCTGGCTCTGCCGAAGGATGGAGAGGAAGCAGCCAGTGTTCATGTAAGTTGGTGGTGGGGGGGGGGGGGGGGTTTGTGTGGTTTTTGTTTGGTCCCACCCCCCCGCCCCTCTATTTACCACCTCCCCCACTACCTAGAGGCTGCCACTCCCTACCCCCTTTCTGCTAAGAAGTGTTGTCCTTGGTGTTTCTCTGCCTCCATGAGATATATTTGTACTATTCAGAATTGCCACAGGATCCAAATACCATGTTTAAGTATCTAATGAACCATCTGGATAGAACTACTAGCCCACGCCTTCTATAGCCACTTTTCCAGGCACTTCAGTGGTGCAGCTGATACCCGGGGCCCTGCCTTTCAACGCCTGGTCTCTGTTCCTGGCAAAGACTGGAACAAAGTGAGCCCTGTTTATCCTCTAGTTGACACATTGCCAAACTGAAAATAGGGCCTGGAGGGGTGATGAATGGTAGTATGTTCAAACGAGTGATGCGGGGGGCTGGTGGTTTGAAGTGTCAATGTGTGGCGGTGCTTTCAATGGCCTTTCCACCGTGCCAGAGTCTTATCCTATACGCCTAAACCTTTCAAGCTAGTTTGTCCTCTGACCCTGGTTGGGCCAATAAACCAGTAGAAACTGCTACCATCTACTTGTGCTTCAGGGTTTCCCTTGACCAGGATGCTGTGTGCTTCCTGTAAGTGTCCGCTGACCCTGCGGTTGGTGAGGACTGTGCATAAATGCTTATTTGGGTTGAAATGTTGATTAATTGTTTTGGACCGTATTACTCGGATGGAAACAAGGGGCAAAACCAATATTCCATAATGTTCTTATGTATATTGATTGTCAGCCAAAACGTCCATTTGACTTTTTTTCAACACATTAGCATTTCAACTCTGATCACAAAGTTATCGGGGGATGAATGACAAAGATTGGCTATATAGTCTGACCTGGTTTTCAATATTCTATGGCCATTTGAGATTTATTTTTCTCGCAGCATGATTCCAGTCTGAATCATAGTGATGCTTATACCAAGGAAAACGTCCACACAGCTACTGTAGGAAAGTGGTAAGGCTGGGTAACCTTGTCGTGGAATATCTCAATACCCCAAAGATGCTCCTTGGATTCATAGGAGTGAGCTAAGGATTTATTACTGAGTGTCAAAAGGCAGTCTGGCTTTGCTAGAGTAACGTGTGTTAAGCATGTCAGAGGATCAACATGGAATAGAAGTAATTGGCACAGCTCGAGCTGACACCTATTTATAAAAAAAAATAGGGTCTTAATTTCAACACCAGAATGAAATAGCATATATAACCAGAGTTGTAGATTAAGTTTTAGGTAATAGTCACTCAATGCAGTAAAATGTGTAGACTGAGTAACTTTGTGGCCAATGGCAAAATCCACTAGTGACAGTCACTGGCAGGTCAAGGTATTTGGAACCCTTATACAGTTATGGTGAGGTCACAAGTCTGTGTTTTTTTTTTTTGGTTTTTTTTTTTTTCTCCATCCTTGGTGCTAAAACTGCTGCATGTTTTTTGGTTTACCGCTTGTGACACATGTGTACACAGCTGCAGACATTGTAGGATAGTTGCACTGTTCTCTGTAGCTATGGCATCTGTGTGTGTGTGTGTGTGTGTGTGTGTGTGTGTGTGTGTGTGAGAGAGAGAGGAGTGGGGTGGATACCAGATTGGTAACCAACGAGCCTTGGCAGTAGCAAGCACAGCAAAATCTTCTGGCACTTCATGGGTCGTAACGTATTGGCCTGAAACTTTGGGGCAGGCAAGACTGCCTCCACAAGGCACTTAACCACCTGTCCAGATTTAGTGATGTGGGAGCTAGTAGTTAATGGGCAGCTAGTAGTTAATGGGCAGCTAGTCCCTGCAGCTAATCTGCCCCGAGGTGACCACATCCAGTGGTGTAGGTCCCCTTCTCTACCCAGAACTCACCAATTCATCCTTCCTAATGGCAGAATTCGATTTTTAGGTGTGCGGATCAGGCTGCCCACCTTGGTGTGGCCAGCCTTCCTGGATATAAATCACACCTGAATAGCTAATTTCTTGCCTTGCATAGCTGCAAATGTTCCTGGGACATCGCTATTTCTTCCACTGAGACCCCACCCTGATGCATATCGGAAGCAGTGCAGCCTTTGAAGCTCACTGCCTTGATGTGCCACTAGATGCTTGGGAGGAGGGATGTATGAACTTCCGTGCCCAAGTCTTGTCTGACTTCAGGGAGTGATTGCACTGACTGGCAGGTCATAATCCTGGCTTGGCAGCAGGTGTGGGAAAGCACATGCTGATTAGACTAAGCTCAGTACAGCTGGGGATAATAAAATGGTGGGCAAATTCAGAGGTGGCCTATGTGCATGCCACGTCGCCCAGGGCATAATTGTCGGGTGTGAGATGTCATGCTTGGTATCAAATATGACTCCTTTTAGTGGTACCATAATGGAACTGCTAATCTCGTGCCCAGTTGGCAGCCCATGTTCAATGGACCGCTAACACTTATAGTAGTGTCAAATGGTTCCCGCCGCTATAAGGACATAGCCTTGCACTTATGTCCTTCCCTTTCATAGACTGCATCTAGCCTCTTGGGCAGAGGAGCCCTACCTTGGGGGTTCTTTACATAGATTAAAGGCAGTGTATGTACCACACAAATCCCCCCCCCCTCCTCTCTAGTTGTGGAAAACTGTTTGGTTCAGTAGTGCCAATGGTCTGTTCTAGCTACACTTTATAAAACAATCTAACCGGGGGTCTCTGATTCTCTCCGTTTCGGTTCTAGTTGTATCGCATGACTAGACCCACACTGAACACAACCACTACCCTCAATTTTACTAACTGGCTACACGTTACCCAGGCAAAAGCAGAACTTACTTTGATTTGAAAAGCCCGCTTTGGAAATTGAAGGACTGATCCTGGGAAGGTAGCTCTTGCGTATCTTGGTTTTAAAAAAAAAAAAAAAAAAATTAAAACCAATTTTATTGCTCAAATGATTTGTTTTATGCTCTTTTAATTACTTCTAGAGGGCATGGTCTGTCTTTTCAGTCAAAGTGGACTGACATGTTTGTTAAGTGCTGTGCTATCCTGTACTGAGGCCTACCTGTGAGTGGGGCTCGGATGGTGGGAGTGGCTGTTCCACTTGGGAATGAACCGAACCCCCTTGGAAGGTAACGCTCATTTAAATGTGTATTCGCTTATACTTAGTCTTCAGGTTTTGGGTACTTTTTGTTGGGCTTGCTTTCCTTGCACTTTGGATGGTGGTTTTGAAACTATTTCCTATTGAACGTGCAGATCTCAATACAGAAGAGGAGATATTTGGGGATTTTGTTAATGTAAGCTTCCTATGGAAGAACCACACGTGTGTTGACGGTTGCACGCTCTTTCTCTTTATTTTAGAACTCTTTGAAGTGGAGAACCCAGAGAGAGTGGTGACTCCACGAGCTGAAACCGCCAGCCCTTCAACTCCTGCCGCTCAATGCGTCCTCTACAGATATGGGTATTATACCGGCAACATCACCATTGTAGGTATGGCTTCTAGACTTTGTGGGTAATGGTTGCACTTTGAGACTGTAGGTGGTGCATGCTTCTGCAAGCAAGAGTATTACTCGAAGATCAGTTTACATATGGTTGGTATGGTGCCACAAGAGGACCTTGTAGAGCGCCCTAAGCAGTCACTAGTCTTTCATTGGCTATAGAATACAAAATGGACTCTTAAATGGGCCATTCTAGCACCTTGGGAAGAAACAGTCTTGAAAGTGTACTGTGCATTAATTTCTTTAGCAGGAAAAAGCAGAAATGGCGCAACTAAAGCCTAGTCTTAGTTTATTGGTCTATTGTAAATTAAAATTTATAAATCGAAGTTATCAACGTTACCAAAAAAGTAGTGGTTTGGGTGGCTAAACAGAATGCGAAGGGTCTGAATTCACCTTGGATTAGAGTTCTGAAGGAGAGGGTGCCTAGTGCCCCAAGTATATATTGACTCCTTGGCAAAGGCAGGCTACGAACAACCACAAAGCAGTCTTTGCCTCATTACCACCGCTTGATTGCCATGCCACTAGTCCCTGTTTTGAGTTCACTGAAGTTGGATTTGGCGTATTTTCATTTTTGCTTATTTTACCTCAGATTGTGGTATGCAGCCTTTCATATCTGAATTCATTGTCCATGTTTGTCTTGCTATTTTGAGACGCCTGCCAGGACACGGAGGGTACATCAAATGTTCGGCGTGTTTATAACTTCAGATGGAAAATTGGCAAGAGTCGACACTGATACTAATGCTGCCGGTTCTGTATTATCAACCTTTTGATGTTGATAGACTATTTTAAATGTGTTACAAGTTATGCAGCCTTTGATGTCACAAATTTGCCCTCCGTAATTTTCTACCCCATTTTGGCATAATTAGTTGCGCCATTTCCAATACTTTTATCACATTTAGAATGGAGTGTGAACTCTAAACTGTTTCTAGGAACATCTTGTTTTCTAGAAATGTAGAGACTAACCCTTCTCATACATGTAAAACCTGTTCCAAAATAATTCTACCTGCCAATCTGAAGTACAGATGGGTGACATTGCGGTGGTACAGTTTGGGTGCTGTACATGCTTGCACATTCTACTGGAAGGCAGTGGCTCAGATTAAAGGGAAACTTGAATGAAGATCTAATTTCAGACCTTGGTGAAGCTTGGGCACTACGATAGAAGTATCCTATACCACAGAATATGAATAGTAAATCTCATTGAGGTGGGGGGAGGGGATAAAGGGGTTCCATCAGAAATGCAACCTGAGATGAACCTCCCTCTGGTCAGCAAAAGACACTGACCTTACCATCGTCACTTCCCCTTAAATTGTGGCTTGCGTTAAAGTGCACAGCATGCCTTGTTTAGGCATCTGCAGGCTTGCCTTCACGGGTGCTGGGATTCTGTACAAGCCTTTGCTCCGCGTAGAAAACGCAATGCCCATGTGCTTCTGTTGCACCTGTGCTCTTCAGGTGTACAGATGGGCACAGCAACTTCGAAGAAAAGGGGCTCGACTTGTATTCCAGACTAAGCTTTGTGTGTTGCATCATAGCTTACACTAGGAGACGGCCTGGTCCAACATGCACACCCTGCTGGGAAAAATCGCATGGGTTTAAGTTTTACTCAAACCTGCTTCTTTCTTGCTACTACTGTGCCTGTGCTAATGTGTGGCTTTATGATGGGATTAATATAGAGATGTAGGGGGGGCTTGGGAAATAAAGTGGCTGCCCTAACAAATGTTGGGTGTTCCTCTAACATGTTCATTGCATCATAAAACTAATTCCTCATTCATGACCACCACGAGCTTACTTTAGTTTGCAGATTCTGAAACTGAGTTAATAATCTAGTTGCCTCCAAGCTTAAACGCCTTGCTTGTCTAAAACGTCAATTTGTTTCGTCTGCATAGATCAATTCATGTTCTAGAGTTGGGAATGAAGTTTGATCTGGTTTCCTTTTCGGCCTTGGAAAGAGGGCTCGAGCTTGATGCAAGGTAGTGCTGCCCCTAGTGTCTGTTCATGAGACTGTCTTGTTTCTGTTTAGAGGGAATTCTGGAAATGAATATCCTCCAAAGCACCGGAGCGGAGGTGGCCACAGCACTGGTTGACTCCGATATTGACTTCATTGTACGCTGCCAAGGCAGGTAAGTACTGAGTCAAAGCAGCTCTGGGTAACATTCTGTCCCTTAACCGTGCCACCTCTGCCCCGGGCAGGAGACTGGTTACATGCTTGGGCTGGCAGTCTGACCTGTGTAGGGAACTTTTTGGTTGCTGATGGAGTGACTTGACAGTGACTGCATGTGTTTATCATGATGTGCGTTTCCTCATTCATAAGTATGGAGAACATAGGCATCCATAGTGAGCACTTATAATTCAGGGTGGTTTGAGGTCCAGCCTGGGCAGCGAGCATGCGCTGCTCTGCAGCATGCTGTATTGGAGTACGGAATTGAAGCCCTGCCCACTCCACCCATATTTGTCGGTGACTTGTTTCATTTCCCTTCGTAAATGCTGGCTTCTGATTACTTAACAAGTTGTTAGTCTCTCCTTAGTACTGCCTCGTCTTCATTGGTAACCTCCCATGAGGACTGGCCCTTTTACTCCAGTTGTTACACGGTATGTCTTTTTTTTTTTTTTTTGTCTGTAAGCACTATTCTTTAATGAGTTTCTCCTACTGCAGGTATGACCTGCTTTCTGGCAACGTTCAGCGCACCATGCACTCTTTCACTTTCAGAGCAGCCCAGGATAATGGCGGTCGCTTCTTTGAATAGGTCTCACCTTTGCAAGAGTTTGAGCTATTAGCATTGTAAATGCCAATTTTTTTTTTTTGTGTTAACAGATTAATAAAAGGCTTTGTCATTTACAATGCTAATAGCCTAAACTCTCGCAAAGGTGAGACCTATTGCATTGCAAATGCTTAATTTTTGCTTTGTTTTTCAGCATTCCCAAGGATGCCTGCACTGTCATTTCGGACTCCACGTGCATGGTGCCTCAGGGAACAGTATGTGACCAGGTAGCCCCCACCACCGACGAGTGTCTGCTGACTCTGCGTCGGTCATTCAGCACACCTGGAACCTACTGCGTTAACTTTACCTTAAGTGATGATGCGAGCCTGGTCCTTGGGGGTATAATGGTGTCTGTGCAGGAAGGTGAGTGCTCCAGATAACAAATTGCATTCTTGGCTAGTGTGTGCGGCAGTGGCTGGGACTCCCATGTGATGCAAGGTGCAGATATAAAAGGGGGGGGAGGGGGGGGGGGGAGAGATTGCGTGGGGGGGTTTAGAGGGCTTTGCCTCCTTGATTAATTCTCGGTGGTTACCTCACTAGTGAGGATAGTATGGAGTGGAATAGAGGGGTGTCTGCTGCATTAAACTCCTTTCTACTGTAATTGTCTCAGGGTCTGGAAGCCCACGGACAGCGGCGGCTGCTCTCCTGTCCCTAAGCGTCTTGGTTATTCTGGTTGTTGTAGTAGCTGTCCTACTGATCAAGTAAGTGTTGCTTGTCCATGTTCATAGTGTTTAGGAATGCGGTTTCCGGGTGATTTGTGGCATTAAGAGTGCCTTTCTACTTGCAGGCGATACAAACAATACAAGCCCATTGAAAGTGCTGGCGACAACGTGTCCGGCGAGGGCCTTGGCGTTTATTTCAGCAACATGAAGGCTATCTTCATAAACCGGAAGAACGAGAACCGCCCCCTGCTGAAGGGCAAAGATGGAATCATTTAAAGGACCTGGAGTCATTCTGCCCTTGCAGCACACCGAGGGACAGACTGAAACACTGTAATTAAAGCTTGGCACGAAACGAAAGCTGCTTAACAAGCCTGCATCTATAGCACTTGCACTACTGAATGCCCTTAATTGGTGCTCTGATAACCAAATGTTCATAAGGTTCAAAGTAAAACATTTTCTTAAAGTCTTGGTGATTTATTTTTTTTGTCTTAAATTTGTGTCTCTAGTGGAAATGGGTATTGCCTGAACGGCAGTAGAAAAGTTCTTTGCAAGTGCCTTCCCTTATGGTGTGGGAACTGTGCCTCAAACTGTCGCCAGGAAGTCGATGGCACCCCTGTAACTGAGCATAAATGGTTTTAGAACCAATGACCCTTCGATCTGCAGTAAAGCTAATGTCAAGTCTTCACGTTAACTACTTGGTGTACGTCGCCTTTGATTCCATAATGGTGACCAAAGGAATAGTGGCAGCTTCCTCGTGGTTTAAGGCATCTTTTTAAAAACTGGCCTGTCTAGTCCTTTGTCGTTTGATTCCTTTTGGGCATTACATGCAAGCCTGGAGGTGTGCTTCATTGGAAACTTGCCACTTTGTGTAAACCTAGCCGACCCGGAGTCCCTGAGAACCATCTGTGCCGGTCATCTGCTGCTCACCAGGCCTTATGCAAGGCAGTGGGATTCTCTGCCTCCCTTGAATGCTCTTCTGCCTGGTTTTGGAGGCACTCGTGACGTGCAGGTCTAGCAGGGGAGGGAGCTCGGTGGGGGGGGGGGGAAGCCTGTTAGAATCAAGCAGTTACATTTTCTGCTTTACAGTGGTAGGGAACGTTTATTAAGAATGATGGGATAACAAGCGCCAGGATGCAGCTGTGATCAGTCTAAGCCCAATCGACGGGCTTGAAGTGCATGATAATGGACTTGTGTATGACGTGCAGCGTGTTAAGTGGCTCCCCTTGATAAAATGTAAGTCTGATATTAAATGTGGGTTGTTTGCAATTACGACCATAGATGAGCATTCCATTGATTTAGAACTCTTGCAATGTAGTTGTAATCGAGGAGTAAAGCAGTCCATGGACATGAGAACCAAGAGGATGGTGGAAGTAGTTTATTCCCAGAAAAAAGACTTAAAATCTCCACTGTTGCCGAAGCTGCCGGTCGCTTGAAGTCCAAACCGTGTTCATAGAACATGGAATACAGAACCCAATGACTTGATGGTGAAGTACACGAGCCTAGCCTGTCCCGCCCGTCTTCTCCCCAAAACATACACCCAGCACAACCTTTATAAACCAGAGTTTTAAATTCCACAGTGGAGTAGCAAAGTGGGTGGTCTGGCCCGGCAGCCCTGTTGGCGGTGCGGCGGCACTTTACCCTTTCACTTCACCCCTTCACTTGCATATCCCCCCCCTTACCTGCATGCACCGGCAGTCACTAGGAAGAGCTAGCTATAACGCTGAATTTCCATATGCGCCAATCTTTGAGCTTCACTACACCACAAAACAACTTCTCTTTGAGGCTTGCTGGATTTAAAATTACTACAAGATTGCACAGGGATTTTACCATGCATCAACAATCACTTATTGGTTCCGGAGTAGCTTGCTACTTGCTGGAAAAACACCGACACCTCGTCAGGGGTAGTAAGCGCTATATAAATGCAATTCACTTTCAGATCACCTTTTGTGTAAACATATTCAGTTTTCCTTTGCACTTGTTTGTGCTCCTAGAAAATGATCTACAATTCCCGGATTGTATTTAGGCCGGTCACTTTCAATCTGACTTCTTTCAACCAAAGAGGACACCTTAGTATTGGGCAATCGGTCAAACTAACTTAGTTTGAGTAGTATGTGGGTACATTTAAATGCCTCAATCCTTATCTGCAGTTGATCTTTCAAAGAGCATGTGGGAGAGACTGGTAAGATGCATACAGTGTTTGGATTGAGTTTTCTCAATCTGGTCATTGGTCTGCGGATGGTAGAGTGAACGTTTATGCTCGGATTACTTTCCGGGGATCCTCATACTTATTTATGGCTCGGTCAAGGATGAGAAGGACTAAGAGTAATGGCTGGGTCGAGGGATTTGGAGGGAATGCCCTAGTTCCCCCTCCCCTTTAAAAATTCCTTCATTTAAACATGAACCCCATTATGTAAAACTGTTCCTGGGTTACTTTCTTTACTGAATGGTCTCCAAAAATATAACCAGCTGTAGTAGCATCTCGCCACCGTTACTTCTGACCACCTAGAAAGCCTAGTCTTACCTACTAAAAGAAGACCGTGTAGTGATCTGCTGGTCACTCATCTAGTCTTGTGGTTGTACCAGCCACTCCCCTAGGGCTGGCTCTCATCCCCCCCCCCCCCATCAACACAGGTGTCGCTGGATTATGATCCTGAGAATAAAAGGGGCCGGGTGCATGTGCCCTAGGCCAGTTCTACCGACTATGATACTGTGTCCATGTTGCTATCTATGCATGGAGGCCTAGGGCCCCTCGGCATTACATTGGAGGCAAGCAGGTTGGACCTGCTGCCTTGTGAGTGGGGGAGTGGGGGGGGGGGGGAGGGGGGGGGAGGAGACGCATTGCCTGTGTCTAGGGCACACCTGCCAACATTGAGGTGGAAGGTGAACTTAGTGTGCCAGCTGACTCGACTAGCATGAGGTGAGCCTGGGAGTGAGGTGCATGAGGCTGGGCCTTCTCAAGAGCCCAAGAGAGGAGATGACCCCAGAAGCCTGCAGTGTGGCAACCAAGCATGCCCGCACCCACTCTGACCCGGCACCAGTCTGTAATGAGTGTGGCGGGGGAGAAGCTGGGCTGATGGCGCCTGTAAGGTAAAGGCCCTGCAGCCTCTGCCATACTGCCCAAGCAGCAGGAGGAGCTGTTCTGTCAGTCAGAGGTGTCTAGTCACGGTGCTGGCTAAAGTTCCCCTGCATGGGGAAGTGCTGGGCTGCAGGCGGTGTCATGCCTGAATGGTGTGCAGACCAATATGGCCCAATGTGGATTGCAGCTTTGAGTAATGGTGCCCTGCGGCGTAAGTGGGGGGGGGGCAGCAGGGAAAGAGCTCTAGGGAGCATCCTGCTGCCAGCCACTCATGTGCAGGAAGCATGGGAGAGCCCCCAGGGAAGAAGGAACATGGAGTCAAAGTAAAAGATAAGTCTGATGGGAGCTGCTGTGGTTGCCTGAAATAACCAAAGCCTCCAGGAGTTCTGCCACCCCAGTCATAAAGGCGATTGCCCTCAAAAGAAAGATCAGATTATTTTCTGTGGAAATTTAAATATCTCCTTAGAGGTTAGGAAGCAAAGCCGGGATGGATACTCTGGTCGGAAACAACAGCCACGGTTTGGTGGAATGTTGGGCATTAAAAAATCCTTCTGACCCGGGCTACACGTATTTCTCCTGTCCGCATAATAAATGTCAGGATTGATTATTGTTTTGGTACAAGAGATTTACTAGCAGCCAGTGATAATAACTTCCTAAATTAATATCAGATCATAATCCTCTGACTTTAGAAATTGCAGTAGCCAATATTAAAAAAACATCGGACCCGGTGGACGTTTGATAGAAAGCTCCTTGTCAACAAAGATATCGAATTTATTAAGAATTGGACACATGTATTTCGATATGAACAGTTTTAGCGCAAGTAGGGGGGCTGTCTGGGATTGCTTTAAGGCAACCCTTAGAGGTGAAACTATTAGTTATACCGCCAGAATAAGGAAGGAGCAGAAAGATGAGAATCAGAAAATTCTACAGGAGTTGGCTAGAGCGGAAGAACATTTTTGCTATTACCCAGGGACAGGATGCAGTTCATATACAATATTAAATATTAGTATTAAAAATAACATTGAATAGCTGGCTAACTCAAAGGTCTGCAGAAGCGTTTCAATCACATCGAAATGGCTCGTATGAAAATGGAGAGTTGGTAGGTAAAAGATTAGCTCTACGGACCAGGCAGAAGATTTCTCTAAATGTAATGCCCTCTATTAAAAGTGACGGACAAGAATATACAGATCCAGAAGATATTATAGATTGCTTTCAAAGGTATTATCAAACCTTATATCAAGATATTAGGAAAAACTCTGTAGAAGTCAGGCAGGCCCTTTTAGAACTGACTACAGGTACTGAATTTGAAGGTGGGGTTAGATCAGCTAATGAGAGATGAGTTAGAAAGAGAACATCAGAGGAAGTTCATTTAGCCCTGGCCTCAGGTAAAGCAGCGGGACCAGACAAAATTCCGCTAGAGCTCTATAAAATCCTGGGAACAACAATTATGCCCCTCTTATTAGACCTGTTCAAGGGAGTGCAATATAATGGGATCTCTCTGGAGTCGTGGGATGAGACCGATATAATAATTTCTAAGACAGGTAAGCCGGTAGATAATCCTTCGCCTTATCGACCAATTTCCCTGATTAACTCTGACTCTAAATTGTATTAAATCTTGGCTAATCGGCTCGGGAGGGTCATAGCACATCTTGTCTCACCCTGGCAACATGGCTTTATTCCGGGCAAAGGAACCACCGATCATACCCGTAGAGTTATCACACTCTTTGACATCATGTCCGGGACGGGAGGCCAGATGGCTATGATCCTCCTTGATGCCGAGAGAGCTTTTGATCGGGTGTCCTGGGGAATTTTTATGGGAGATTCTCGAAATAAATAAATTTGGGCCCCAAATTATCAAAGCAACTCGAGCTATGTATTGCCAACCCAGGGCCTGATTGCAACTCATGGGTAAAGAATCCAATGTTATAAATGTATCAAGAGGGACAAGGCAGGACTGTCCCTGCTCACTGATTGTTTGCTCTTTACATTAATCCCCTGCTGATTAAATTATTAGAAAATCAGAATATTAAACCAATAGTTACGGGGGGTTTCGAGACCAAAGAATTGGCATATGCCGACGATGTGGCGGTATTAACCTCAAATCCAGCCGAGGCCTTAGTAGAAATAATCAATCGCTGAGAGGTGCGGGCTTTTTTCCAGATATGCTTTGAACAAAGGAAAAACAGTTGTTTTGTGTACTGATTTCTGTTTTAATGATCCAAGAAAAACAATACCACTATCTATTTGGGAGTTTCCATAAGTGCTAATATAGAAGAAATTAATAGATGCAATTATGACCCCTTGATTAAATCTATCGGGGATGATTTAAGGAGAGCATTCATCGATCATTGGGAGGGGTAACGTTGTAAAAATAACAATGCTCCCAAAGATCTTGTACTTATTCCGAGCGATACCTCTAGCCCTAGAGGATAGTATTCTAAAAAACATTGGAATTAATGTTTTCTAATTCCATATGGCAATATGGAAAAGTTAGGAGAGCAATGAAATATTTGGCTTTACCACAAGATATGGGTGGCTTAGCAATCCCAAATATCACTTTATATTATTGGGCGGCGCTTCTTCACCAAATGGCTACCTTATTCATTACCGGAAATAGCTATGGAACTGAGGAAAGGCAAAAAATCCTGGCTATTTAGGAACTTTCTATTGGGAAGAAAGCTCCAGGACTCCTATTAAAACAATTGGAGCCTAGTTACTATAAAAAAGTTAAATTTAAAGTAATCCGGGGAGTATGGAAACGAGTCTCTAGATTTATGGTAATGCTGAAGCTTAATAGATACACACCCTTGTGGCACTCATCGTTGTTATTGCCTCAGATTAATGATATGGGAAAGGATGGGTGTAATAACAATAGGAGATTTTTCAGGGGAGGACAAGATTTTCATTTTTCAGCACTACAGGGTGTATTTGGCATTCCTGACAATCAGTATTTTAAATTTGCTCAGATTAAAAGCATCCTTAGGTTAAGCATCCCCGAGATCAAGCTTAATAAAATTCCACTCCTAGATAATGTATCTAGGAAATCCATTAGAATTAGGAACTTGTATAGCCTACTTCTTGATTCGCCAGATCTGGAAAAACAGAATCTACTTGCGCTCAAACTTGATAATCCCAATGTTGATCTTTATACTTGCCTTTCGTTAACTTCCAAAATAGTTTTGTCATCTAGTTTAAAGGCACAACTTTATAAGACAATTTTTGATTTATATTATACACCAGCTAAATTGTTCACATGGGGTAAAAGGACAGATGATCATTGTCCTAGATGTGGGCTAGGGCCTGATACATATGTTCTGACTGCGCTAAATTAACCTTATTAAAACAAGGTTTATTAGGGTATTGGGAGGAGGTATTCGGGCATAGAGTGGAAATTTCCCCTACCCTGCTAGTTCTTGGCTATGATGACTCACTGGGGTCAAAACCAGAGGAGAAATTTTGTTTATTTTTGGGGACAGCTGTAGATAGAATAATCCTTGCGGCAAGATGAAAAGACGCTGAACCTCCAACTTTCCAGATTTGGCTTGCCAGACTCCTGGGAATTTACAATCAAGAAAAGGCTATTTATGCGTGCAGGGGCAGAAAGGCTAGAATTCAGGGTCAGAGGGCTTGGTCCTGTATCACCACCTCTACCAGAAACATAAGGGGTTCACAAGAAGGCAATTAACATAACGTTTATGGATTAGTTTATGCTATTGGGATGGATGTATCTTATTATTTTTATAAACTTCTGCTGCTTGGTTATTACTGCCTATTGTCTACATTCTGGAACTGCTTAATAAAAAATAGAAAGATCAGATTGGCATGTCCCACAACCCAGCACCACAGTCAATACATAATGACTGTGTTTACATCACCTGCTGTAATGATGGGAGCCATACAGGAAAGGAGATGGTGAATTGCTCCATGGTGCCGCAGGAAGCATCTGATGCAGGAGTGAGGGGCTGCACTGGTGTGGAGAGAAATCCACACTAGCCCTAAAGGAGGACAGTCAGCCTGCACTGTGCCAGTGTGTGCCTCCTGGTTACAGGCAGCCAGGAGGATACCTCGTAGCGAAGAAACCTGAGACAGAGAGCAAGGAGTCCTGTAGCATGTAGAACGCTGCTGGGGCATAGGACTACTGCAACAGTAACATCTTGTGGCAAGTATCTTGCTCGGTGAATGCTTGCAAGAAAGACTGGAAAAAAAAGACTAGGAAAGAAGTGACTGAGTGCCAGCAGGATATGAAATGACAGCCCTAAGAACAGTGCTGTCTCTGTTTTCAAATGAACTCGCAGAGTGCAAAGGAAAGTACTGCAGCATAAGGACTGCTGCTGCAGTCCAAAGTTTGGTGGGAGGGGAAGGGGAGAGAAGGGCATCAGAAGAGACTTTAAGTGAGGAAAGTGCTTAGGAATTGACTGAAGCGTCAGATACCCAGAATACCTTGTCGTGCAATGTCATCAGGAAGAGAACCCCAAGGAGAGAGGCCGCCAGGGCTTGTGAGCAGGAATGCAGTGACACCTATTGGCCATGGGTGGTCACTGCAGCTGTAAAGACACCAGTGGTTAATGCACCAGGATGGCATGCAGTGTACAGGGAAACCGCTCAAAAGCAGCAAGCTCGCAGAAAGGGCACAGCAGGTGTCCAGTGATGTAAGGACAGCCCCACAGGAGGAAGAATCCGGTGTGCATGGCACCAGAAGTAGGACGACCTTCAAGTGACGTACAAAGGGTGCACAGCGGAAGCTCTCTGAAGACAAAGGGAGGATGATTGTCAGAGCTGGAGCCTGACGGAGTGCCCTGTGAGGAAGAGGGGCACTGGTGGTCACAAGGGGGACTGATCATGTGAAGCTGGCCCAAGTGGAGACTTCAATGAACCACATAGGTGTGGTATTGAGGTACCGGAGCGTGGTCTGACTAGATGACCTGCCAGTCAAAGTAGGAAAGCCTACAAGAGGTAGAGAAAGGAAGGTGGTGATGACGGGTCTGGTCACTGAACAAAGAGCATGCATTGTCCTAGGGGTAGGACCGGGCCAGGGAGACCTGTGAAGTGCACATCGCATGGAGAGGCCTGGTCAGAGGTGCAAGACCTGATGGGACTAGACCGTGTCCAGAAGTTAAACAAGAAAGAGGAAATTGCTTGGCATGAGGCCACCACAAAAGAAGTTCCGAGAAGAAAAGTGTGATCAGACAACTCGCACACCACAAGATGGAGGTCAACAATGCGTAAACATCGGTAGCACCGAGAGGATAGCTGTCCAGAGGTCTTACATAACACCAAGCAAACCTGGTGACTGCAGATGTGAGCAAGCTGGACCATTTATGACCGCCTCCTTTGGGGTTGCACGGGAGACTGGATGGTGAGACTCCTCAGATGTCCTGAGGGACCTTGGATATGGGGTGTAGAAGAGGATCCAACCACTCCACACCAGACCGTGGCGATCCAGGGGCAAAGGCCTTGGGACAGCCGGTCAGAGTGGGCTCTGCCACGAGAGTAGTTTACAGCCGCGCCTCCGCAGGTCCCAGGAAGACTAAGATCTCAAGGTAGGTGGCAGTGAACCCATCAGGAAACATCTACTCTCCAGGTGGAGTGAGGGACTTGAAGGTGGAACTTGTAGCGCTTCCTCCACAAACCTAGAGTGGCGTTTGGAGTGACGCAGCAAAGCACACCCAATCCAGTGGAAACCTGGTGGGCCGCCGGGGCATCCTGCGAGGGGAACACCTGGGAGAGGGGCATCCTGGTGAGAGTGGGAAGTATGTAATTACTCTTAGCTGCTGTAGTTAGAAGCAATGCTGCCTTTGTGAAGATGCAACAACCAGGACTGATTAGTGAAAATGTGACCTCTACCAGATTCACTATCACTCCGCCTGCACCCTCACATAACTGTACATATAGCGACTTGGGTGTCAACTTCCACACCTGGAGTCCGAGGAGGACCAGACCCATAGAGCAACACTGAACTGTCCCAAGCGGAACTGGTGGTCTTCGCTGCAGTTGTACCATCATCGTTTTTGCAAGCAGCGGAACACTCGGTGGAAGTTTTTGTTATTGTTTTCTCTCCCACAGGTTAGACTTTGTTCCCGTTTGAATAAGTTTTGGGAGGGATGTAGTGACCTGCTGGTCACTGGTCTAGTCTTGCAGTTGTACCAGCCACTCCCTGAGGGCTGGCTTATGCTTACATCCCTCCAACACAGGGGTCACATGACTTGTGACCGACCCTGAGAATAAGTGGGTCCGGGTGCACGTGCTCTGGGCCAGTTCTACAGACTGATACTGTGTCCATGTTACCATCTATGCATGGGGGCCTAGGGCCCCACAGCATTAGTCTGTAGTTGTAGCACCAACCAGCGACGGACCCAAAATTTGTAACACCCTGCTTTCAAGACTCCCCTGGAAGGCTTCTAGGCATCATAGTTGGAGTCCTCGGGAGGAATATTTTGCACTAGGTTGTAAAGTATAGTAAATTAAATATTGTATATAGTTGACGCCAGTGTCCAATTTGATACCCGATCTGAAAAACTCGAGTACTTTTTTTTAAAGCCTGGGCGAAGCACTACGCTTCGCTCGCGTAGTTTGCGAAGTTCGCGCTACTTCGCACTACGCGAACTGCACGTAGCACAGTGCGAACACGCGTAGCGTAGTGTTGCGGTCATTTTTTGCTTGCTCGCGGTCCTTAACGTCAAGTTGGCGACCGCGAGCAAGCAAAATGACATCCCGGCGAGACGTTTGCCTTGTTCGCCATCAACAACATCAAGTTGGCGATTGCGAGCATGGAAAATAAACCTCCCGGCGAGATTCCCAACACGAGGTCAGGTTTCTCATTGCGAGGGGTCGCGTATGCTCGCTGTGAGAAGTTGGCCTGGTATATGATGTTCACTAGCTAAAGTGACCACCTTGTACCATCCCAAGCAACCCTTATGGTGTGGTTGTAAGTCAACCTTTTCGGACTAGCTGCCCTAGTGGTAGCGTAGGCCAAGCAGTCTTTGAGGCTAAACTCGTTTAAGCGTGTTAAGCAAGCTGTTTTATTACCACAACAAAGGTTGGACACTGTTCCAAGGATAGGGTCCAGAGGTTGACCCATATGTCTTATAAAAAAGACAAAAAGAAAAGAGGGGGAGTCCTGGGTTGAGCAGACCCACCACAAGGGGGAAAGCACATATGTTGCCTCTTGTTGCCCTCACACACCTCGAAGGGTGTCATGCTTCATCATCGGGCTATGCTCCTCGTCGGGCCGGCGCTGCAATTCCCAATGGGCCCCCGAAGGGTCACTTTCTCGGAGATCTTTTTGAGGCATGCCGGATGGTGTATGAGGGTGTGTGGGGTGTGGGTTCTAAAGAGGGTAGCTAAAGTGTGTGCAATGTGAGTTAAAAAAATGACTGGGGGTTATGTTGGTTTAGTCACCCTCCTGTCAACAATAAAAAACTCATTTTGAGTATGGTCCCCAAGGACACATTGTGCCTCGGTGTCATTAAAACGGTCAACATGTTTCGCGCCTCTGTCGCTGCTAGAGTCGTTGGCGCTTCATCAGGACCAAAGAAGTGCAAAAAGTAGTGAAATGCACGTGAGTGTGTACGTGAATATAAAAATATATAAATAAATACCCACAATATATGTCAGGGCGGGCCAATTGTACTGCTCCTGAACATGACGTGTTAAACCATTCTACTCAGTAGATCTTGTCTTCTGTCTTTATATGTCCTGTTGTGGTGGACTCCGTCAATAAAGACAAAACCACTTCCCTTGGTGTCGCATAGCATGTACCCATCAATCCTTGAACAGTCCTTAACTAGACATTGAAAGAGGTATTTGTTCCCTAGGCGTTGTGACATCTAGTGCTTCGTCGGTCGCAGTCGCCTCGTCCTGTCCGACGGGTGCCGCACCCGCCCCAAAGTCTCAATGCCGTCAGACGGGACCAGGACAGGACGAGGCGACTGTGACCGACGAAGCACTAGATGTCACAACGCCTAGGGAACAAATACCTCTTTCAATGTCCAGTTAAGGACTGTTTAAGGATTGATGGGTACATGCTATGCGACACCAAGAGAAGTGGTTTTCTCTTTATTGACGGAGTCCACCACAACAGGACATATAAAGACAGAAGACAAGATCTACTGAGTAGAACGGTTTAACACGTCATGTTCAGGAGCAGTACAATTGGCCTGCCCTGACATATATTGTGGGTATTTATTTATATATTTTTATATTCACGTACACACTCACGTGCATTTCACTACTTTTTGCACTTCTTTGGTCCTGATGAAGCGCCAACGACTCTAGCAGCGACAGAGGCGCGAAACATGTTGACCGTTTTAATGACACCGAGGCACAATGTGTCCTTGGGGACCATACTCAAAATGAGTTTTTTTATTGTTGACAGGAGGGTGACTAAACCAACATAACCCCCAGTCATTTTTTTAACTCACATTGCACACACTTTAGCTACCCTCTTTAGAACCCACACCCCACACACCCTCATACACCATCCGGCATGCCTCAAAAAGATCTCCGAGAAAGTGACCCTTCGGGGGCCCATTGGGAATTGCAGCGCCGGCCCGACGAGGAGCATAGCCCGATGATGAAGCATGACACCCTTCGGGGTGTATGAGGGCAACAAGAGGCAACATATGTGCTTTCCCCCTTGTGGTGGGTCTGCTCAACCCAGGACTCCCCCCCCCCCCCCCCCCCCCCCCTCTTTTCTTTTTGTCTTTTTTATAAGACATATGGGTCAACCTCTGGACCCTATCCTTGGAACAGTGTCCAACCTTTGTTGTGGTAATATAACCTTTGGGAGCATGGACACTGGACCATTAACCGGCTCCTTGGTCCCCCCCCCCTCTTTTTGATGGAAGCAAGCTGTTTTACCATATGTAACCCCTCTTTATACCAATGAAAGGACACCACACAGATATATATTCAAAATATATATGTATTTATTGCTCAAAGTATCCCCTAGACTCTTTATGAGCACAGGAGCACAAATAGTTAAACAAGAAAGTATCACAATATACACTATAGTATCACAATATGCACTTTATATGGATAGGCCCGGGTGGCCGCTCAAACCATATACTAAAATAGTGGTATAAGTACCACGAACAGGAAAGGGAAAAGGCCTAGGGCCTCTAGAATCGCTGGGCCTACAAGGAGCTAACTTCAGTTAGTGACCAGGAGGTCCACGGGTCGCGTGTGCAGTGAGGAAAGTTACACGCGGGCTCCCATAGGTTTTCAATGGGTGCGCAAAAGTTACTGCTAAAAGGGTCTTCTGGTTGAACTACGAAATCAAGACTTCAGATCTGGGCATTAGAGATGTTACTCTACACTTGTGCACTGGAGTGCCAGCTTTACCTCACCCACAGGAAGCGGGTGTATAGGTCTCGAAGTGCGTCGGGTTTCGTCTATCTGTTCAATGGAGCCTGATGACAAAGATGCTGCAGGCGGCCGGTCCAGAAGAGATGCGGTGGATCCAAGGGTGGATCGGAGTTGTAGAAGACCTGTAAGCAGAGGGGACAGTGTTCACAGTCACTAGCCAGTGACCAGCGTGGCACCAGGTAGGTACCAGGCGATGTCTGGTGCAAACAGGTGAAGAGGTGTAGCTTGTCTCTGCAGCCACGTGGTCCCTGAAGGTCGACGACGTCCAGGAGTCGGTTCACGAGCTGCCCCACGCAGGCTCTCGCTGTCGGTGGTGTCGGCGACTCGAAAGGAGCAAACAAGCCGTGGCAAAAGGAGTAGTAGGAATTGAAGAAAGCTGTTTACTCTGACCAGCGAGGTCAGAGGGGCTGCTCCTTTGGAGGGAAGCAGGGGCCAGTCTGGAGCAACCAGACCAGCATCGTAGTTTTCAACAAGGGTCGCCAAGATGGCCACTAGCCAACGGGCCAGGGACCGGTTAGGCGCGTCGAGTTGCAAAGTGCAGATGGGCCCCACGCAGATCATGGAGATGCTGGAGGGCTCACCTTTGGTGCAGATGCTGCTCGGAGGTTGGACTTCTCAGGACCCAAAGCACAACTTGGAGGGAGCCTCTGTTGTCGCGCTTGCAGCTTGTCGAGTGTCTTCCAAGATGGCTGGCTCCACGTGTCTCGGTGCCTCCACGGGTTCCTTCTTTGCAGGGACTGTGGATCGGGCTGTGAGAGGTCTGGAGGTCCAGTTCTTGTCGGTCTCTGGGCTCGGGCTCTGGCGGGAGGCGGCGGCAAAGCAGACGTCGATTCGCTGGTTGGTGCTTGCGTTAGCAAGATGGTCACTCCCTGACCATAGGGGAGAATTACTTCAGTCTTCTGTGCAGCAGAACGTCGAAGTCCCGTCTTCTTCTTAGTTTCAAGTTGATTCCAGGATGTCTGAAGTCTTAGGACACAGCTCCTACCTTACCAATACACAAAATCCTGTCTGCGGTGGTGCTCGCACCTCCCCTGGCAGGAAACCCTTTGTTCACGTCTCCCAAGCTGGAAGGACTCCCAGCAGCAGGAGGGCAGACTTGTCTGTGGTGGCAGCATCCATTTTGTGGAGCTGAGGCTATGTCTGATTTTACCCGGGTTTCAGTATCTGTACATGTCGTGTCCCTCTGGAAGGGTGGAATGCTAACCCCGTCGCCAGAATTGGCGAGGGGTTAGTATTCCAATTCGTATGACACCTTACTCGACATGTTTTGATAAAGCCAAACCAAAGATAGCATTTAACCACGAGGTTCATAATGCACTTAAGAGTATATGGTATGACGATATCTGGAAACGGTTGAAGAAAGTTGTTCCGACCACTGCAGACAGGCTCAGCTCATGCCAGAGCACCATCTCACATGAAACCAAGCACTCTGCCTTCAGGATTGTTAAGGCCTGCCATAGGAGTGACTTATAGGTTAACATGTGTCCCATTTAAGGTTAGGTATAGGTATACTACACCTAAGTAAGAGGTGGATACACCAACTTACCCCAGCTGAGTGATCAGCCAGTTGTGTCAAATTGTTAGGCCAGGGGTGGTATAATACATGCTTCAGCTCCTGGTAGGCCTTAGATACACCAATGCCCTGGGTACCTAGTGTACACTGGTACAGGGGCTTACAGGGTGACCTAGTTCCAATGGGTTATGCACCTAGAGTGCATAGTGTCAATTTAGTAGAGAGAACAGGCTGGGGGTCTGATTAGCAGGCCCACAGCCTCAGTATGTCAAAAACCAGTGAAGCAAAAAGCAAACATTTGGGGTGACCATAGGATAGCAGACCCTACTCTCCTACACTCGCGACCGCTCGCGATGAGAAACTACCAGTTCGCGTTGAGAAAGCTGCCGCTCGAGTAAAAATCTACTCGAGCAGCAGAAAACTACAGCTCGCACTGTGCCAGATGCCATTTTCGATGATTGCACAGTGCCGGTTGCTTGTCCGCACTGTGCAATCATTGAAAACGACATCTGGCACAGTGCGAACAAGGTACTACGCAGTTCGCGAAGTGCTACGCGTAGCTCGCGTAGTGCGAACTTCACTTTGCGTAGCTTCACGAAGTGCTACTTCGCGAACTACGCCCACCCTTACTTTTTTTATTTTCAGGATTTGAGTACATAACAGTAATTTATATTAAAAAAAAATCCAGTAGATGGCAGTGTAGGTCCGCGGATTCTTATGGAGAAAGCAGGAAGCGGCAAAAGTAAAATAAATTGCAGTGGGAAATGAAGCGTTTAGAAGATTAGACAAGCTGCGACCCTCGGGCCTCACGCTTATAAGGGGAGTCCATAACTGCCCCGTTTACTGAGGCAGAGCAATGGCCAGAGAAGACCTGTGTAATAATAAATCATGAAAGGCGTGTCGCAACAATAAATCCGTCCATGCTTTCTGTAAGGGCAGTAGACCACATACTAGGGACTCACTCGATCGTAGGGAGCGTCTCCCTCTAAGGCAGCGCGTGAGCACCTGCACGGCCTCTTCTGCTCCTGCAGGTTAACTGACAGCATTGTCCCTGTTAATCCTACAAAAACAAGGAAGTGTGTGTTAGAAACAGATGCACTTTGCACGCCGTAGTAAAATAACATGAGGGTATACAGGAGTAAGATGTACAACGTACCTTCTCCACAGTAGCCTTGCCTTATTGTTGATCATGGGATACTGGGTTATTGGTAGAGGGTGAGGAGCGGGAGGTGGAAACCTCTCAGGCTTAACTTGGAGGCAATGTGTAAAGTACTTATGCAGCACACAACAAGCAATAAAGTGAAAGCAGAACACACAATCCCATAGTCTGGCTGAACAAGTTAATTTCAAGTTTGGTGGGCAGAGTTTAAAAAAAAAACAATTTCACAGAGCAGCTTCTTGGGGATCAGGACCTCACCCCCGCAGGGCTCGGGCATAGCAGGTCAGCTCATCAGTTTCAAGAAGGCAGTGCTTAATTTGCAGCCTAAGGTGCTGGTGTCCAAAGCACTTCTCCACACAGCAGCTGGTGCTATTTAATGTCCCCATCAATATCAAGCATGCATAGTCCTGAATCCACTCCTGGCTTCTTTAATCCGCTGCTAGAGGCTTCCTGCACCTTTGCTGCTCCTTATTTGGCTCATAGTGGATTTCCTGCATTATCCTCTTCCTGTTTACCACGCTGTTGCTCTTGGTGAATGTCTGATAAGGAAAAAAGTGGTGGTGGGCCCCACTGGCTCAGATTAAGCACTGTAAGGAGGCATCTGGAGCTGGTGTCGCTGTAGCTTGGAAGAGGCCATCCAGATGACCCTTGGAGCTAATCTGGTTAGCCTGGGCTGAAAGGAACAGGTCCAGTTTTCCTTCTCGGGGCAGGCCTCAAACAAGGCAAGCCTTAAGCAACAGAGCCCTGCTAGCATCAAACAGTCTCTTGAAATAGGCACGTGTCCAGCAACTGAGCAGGCCACTGCTAGCATCAAGCAATCCCCTGAAGAACCAGGCAGATGTCAAGCAACAGGGCAGTTTTCGGGTGGGGGCAGCAGTCCTGTAATGTCCACAGGTCCAGGAGTGTATTGAAGAGTTGCTACCAATACTTTGTGCCAGCCTTTTAAGTGGGAGAAACTTCTGGCTCCCAAATCCCTCCCCTCCAGTTCTGGATATTTGTCTCCCCACTAGTCTCACTATACATAAATGATCAAGTCCCACCTAGACCCTTGCTAACTCTCGTTTCTGTAATAGTTATCAGATTCAGCAGATAGCCATAGTTGTGTTCAACCAGGATAGAGGCATCAAGATTAGAAGTGGGGAGGGCAATGGTTTTCAGGTATCTACTTAAATTGATGCATAAATAATGGAATTTCCAAGTTTACTGACCTTATACAATAAAATTATTGGAGCTTCACAATCTGCCCTTATTTGGCAGTGAACATTAAATCTAATCAGTCTGTTTGTGACCACACATGTTACCCTTTCTGTATGAAAGTCCCATTTAAACAATGTCCTACAATCCTAAATACTTAGTTGGGGAAAATGGCTGACAGGATGTGAGCTCTGGCCAGCCACTATCACTAATCCCACCACCCTGCTCTCTAATCCTGCTCCCATGAAGCTCGCTGCTGTCCTGCACCACCAGGACTATAGAGGCTGACCTCCGGTGCCTGCAGGTTCTGATGGTAACTGGGGGCTTCCGTTGCAGGGAATTTAAGTGAAGTGGTGTGGCCCAGGACCACAGGAGCTGGGGACTTGCCATGGTCTGGTTCCTGCCTGGTTACATTCCAGGTCCTTGACTCTGCCTCATGAGGTGGCTGCAGCCTGTAGGGATCGTTGGCTCAGTGTCTCTGGGCAAAAACAGTGCAGGGTAGGGGCTGTGGCCACTCATGTCCATGGGTCATAATTCCATACATGTGGGATCTACACTACAAAACTTCAGCTGCTGCACAGTGGAGCACAACATGTTGTACTGCCTACCACCGTTGTTGATCTGTCTGATAGAAACTCAGGTGAGGTACAGTCTGCCTGTTGCATTGGTACTGATAATCTGTTACTGCTGACCAGGAGTGCCTTTGGCACTCTGGGAAAGGACCAACTGGCCTGGGTGGCGAACACCATAATACAGTACACTATGCCGTCATCGCACTAAAAGGTTAACTAGACAAATGGGAGCTCCTGACCCAGAGTCTGCCAGACTACTCTTATGAGCTGTCCAGATCTGACTACTTGGCAGCTATACAGGGCTTTTGAGCATGAAATAGAAGCTGTCTCCATTAACGTTCACCTTCTCAGGGTGGACTTGAAGAACATCAGACAAAGTGAAGTTGCCTGAGGGCAACCTATTCGAACTACAGGAGGAGGCTTCTGTTCTAAAGCACCAGGTGACCACCAGCACAATGGATCTGGAAAGATGGGCAGAAGACTCGGAGGGCTGCTCCTGCTGGAGTAAAATTCGAGTCCTGGGGTTACCGGAGCGGGTGGAGGAGTCCTCCATAGAACAAATTCTGGAATCTTGGATATGTAATGAACTCAATCTGCAGGGCTCATCAGACCTTTTTGTGGTACAAAGGTTGTACAGGGCCCTGGTGCCCTCTTCCTGGGTTAACAGTTTGTGATCTTGGCTATTGGGACAGGGACGGCATTTTCCACGTTGCCCAGGAGCAACCGGCTTCCCTTTTTTGTGAACTGTAGGATCGCCATCTACCCCGGCAAGTGGCAGCTTGCACAGGTAATGCGGTGGATAGTGGAGTCTGGCATACGACGCCAAAGGTGAAAGTAAAGAAATAAATAAAACCACTGACTTTGTGCTCGCTGCATCAGATGGGTTCAGGGGGTCGCAGACCTCAACAGGGTCACACATCTATATGTCTTGCTACCTGTAGTGACCTGCTGGTCACAGTTCTAGTTGTTCTGATGTATCAGCCACTCCCAGACGGCTGGCTTACACCCCATCCACCACAGGCGTCACAGGACATGTGACCCTGCCAATAAAAGGGGCCAGGCGCAGGTGTGCTGGGCCAATTCCACTAAGTAACCACCCGTGTCTGTGTATTCATTATGAATGCATGAGGGCCTAGGACCCTGCAGCATTACATTGGCGATGAGCGGGACCTGACCACGTGTGCAGCTGCCTTGTTTGGTAGATGAAGGGGAAGAGTGCTGCCCGTGATTGGGAGCCCACCTGGCATGGCGGCACCCAAAGGAAGGATCGTGTGGCCAGTGGCAGGACCCCTGCCACCAATGTGCTGAGGCCCCGACTGAAGAGCGAGCTGAGCGGGAGCCCACCCCGCATCGAAGTGACTGCCTGCGGGGCAAGAGGTGATCCCGAGCAGGTGCAGAGAAGTGATCAGGCTGGGTGAAGAACTAGCGTGGGGGGGAAAGGACACTGCTGCAGTAGTCCACAGTGAAGCAGGCCTCCACTGGACCACTAGGAGGTACGGTGCCAAGAGAGCAGAAAGTGCTGCATGGGTGAGCAAAGGCGAGTGGCAGCACCTGCAGCATGAGTGAAAGCGGCGACCCAGCTCGGTGTACCTCGCCACCGGTAAGGAGAGTCAGGCAAGCCTGGGTAGTTGGGGAGCACCCCGCAAATGTACTGGGGCCTACTGGTAGAACTAGCACGGTGCAGGAACTGGAGTGTGGTGTTGGCGCCTGCATGGCGTGAGGGTCCCACGCAGCCCAGGATAAAAATAGGCTTACTGCATGGTGAGGTGCCGCTGCTATACGGGAGGTCTCCTGCTGTGTGAAGACCAGCAGCGGTGTTCAGCGATGGTGCTCCATCTGTGGGGGAAGTGAACACTAGAAGGCCGGCCAGAGTGAGGCTGGTGCTGTGGCCGGTGTGAAGAGGAAATGGATGCGAGACCCCTGTGTGGTTTGAGGGGGGCTGTGTGGCAGACAGTACCTCATAGCTGGTGCGGATGACGCGAGTGGATGGGCTGCTGCAGAGCACGAGGCAGTGCGAGGGTCCCCACTCCCAATAAAGAAATAAACACAAAAGAAAAAAACGTACAGTATTGAGGAGAGGACGTCCTCCAGCGGAGTCAGGCAGCATGGAGATATCCCGGGCAGGACGGGGGGCTGTCTGGAACGTGCCTCACCCATGCCAGCCAGTGGGAGGTATCTGGCTTCGTGCGGTCGGAGTGACGCAATGAGAAGGGACAGTGTGCGGCCCGCGGCTGCTGACAAAGATAAAGGACTCCCTGGGGCGGGGAGCTGTGTACACCCAAGCAGCATGGAATGGCAGAATCAACGGCAGCAGGGGAAGAGCTCGTAGAGAGCTGCCACCACCAAGAAACACAGACGAGACACGAGGAGCCCGGTCATGTCTGCTCAGCGGGAGCAGTGACTACACAGGAGGCCTGCTGCGTTAGAAAACCATCGGGTTTTGAAATAAAGCAGCACTGCCATCTAGTGGCCGTTTTGTGATACTGCACCAATGGTAAATAAAAGAATGAGAGGACGATCGGGGCACAGTGAAAGGGCCCCGCAGCGCAGGGAAGGCTGCTGAGGCGTAGTGACCAAGGGAGGAGAATGTCCAGCAGTACCCTACACTAGAAGCAGCTGGAGCAAAGCAGGGCCTCCAGAGAGGCACCGTGCACACCAAGGAGCAAACGGAGTCCCAGTACTGTAAAGGTGGGAGAACCAGACTACAGTAACTGGAAAGGAGCAGAGGCGATGCTGCCTACTTGAAAGAAGGGGACTGCAGCACAGGAACAGTGGCTGCAAACCCCTATTTAAAGTTAGGAGGACACTGTCAAGATGGGAACCTTGAAGACAGAGACTACCAGGACTGGTGAGGACAATGCGATCATGTCTAGTGGGCGTGGCCACAGGCAGTTACCACAGCAAGCAAGGACATCGGAAGTTTTGCCACCAGGAGAGAAGGCAGCAAATCCCTGGAGAACAGAGGAAGTGCGCAGTATGCACGCCCAGTGGCGAAAGGACGCCACCGCAAGTGGAAGACTAGAAAGGAGTGCAGGGAGCGACATTTTCTTTTTTTGTCGCATATTTATATAGCACGAACTCGACCCAAAGGTATTGGAGCGCTTTACATGAGCACCGTATTTAAATTACACATTCAGGCACGGGGAGATTAAGTGATTTGCCCAGAATCACAGGATGTGGACATGACCTCGAGGCTCGAACTCTGGTTTCCAGCACCAAAGTCGGCAGCGTAGCCGACGGACCACATCCTCTTTCCCCCATTGCGCCGAAGATGTACCCAAGACACAGACGGTACAGACTGGAGCACAAGAGTCAGCGCCCTGCAAGGAAGAGGGCCCAGGTGGTCACACGGTGTGACTCCTGTGAAGCCGGCCCGAGAGGACGCTGTGACAAGGGAGCCACATCGGTGTGGTATTGAGGTGCCGGGAGCACGCCCTCAAGAGAGATGACGTGCCAGAGGTCAGCAAAGCAGTGACCTGAGAAGAGGTCGGCGAAGCGGTGACCTGAGAAAAGGTCGGCGAAGCAGTGACTTGAGAAGAAGTCCGAGTGACGGTGATCAAAGTAGAGGTCAGAGAAGAAAACCTTGGAATAAAAGAATGAAGACCGAGAATGAGTATTGACAAGAAGGTCGTGATGACTGGTCTGGTCACCAAAGGAAGAGAATGCTTTGTCCTAGGGGTAGGACAGGACCAGGGAGACCAGTGTGAAGTCCACGTCACACGCAGAGGACTGGTCAGTGAAGAGGAGCAAGAAGATGGGACTAGACCGTGTCGCAAAGCGAAAGAATAAGAAGGAGGAAATTGTGTGGCATGATGCTACCGCAGAGAAACTTCAGGAAGAAGAGAAGAGTGTGTGGTATGACAACTCGCACACCGGAAGGCAAAGGTGACGTGCAGGAACATCTGGTCTGGAGCGCAGTACCTGGGGAACATCGGTGGCACTTGGAGAAACTACCTATCCATGAGTCTTCGGAACACCTGGTGATTGCAGAAGCGAGCAGGCTGGACCATTCATGACATCCACCTTTGGGGTCGCTTGGGAGACTGGATGGTGAGACTGCTTGGACGTCCCGAAGAAGAGTATCCGACCACCCCCACACTAGACCGTGGCAACACAGGGGCAAGGCCTCAGGGATGACGGTGAGTGCAGGTCCCGCCATGAGAGAGGAGTCTATAGCCGCTCTTCCGCAGGTCCAAGGAAGACGAAGATCTTGTGCTGAGTGGCAGGAGTAAACAACTACCCTTCAGGTGGAGCTAAGGACTTGAACGTGGGACTTGTAGCGCTTCCTCCACACACCCAGCGGGTGGCGTTGAAGCGACATGGCGAAGTGTACCCAGTCCAGTGGAAGCCTGGTGAAGAGTGCTTTCGGGATATCCTGTGAGAGAACACCTACGAGAGGGGCATCCTAGTGAGAGGGATGTCTTACAACTACTCCACCATTTCGTAGAGAGAAGCAATGCTGCCTGTGGGAAGTTTTTGCAGGCAGCTAAAGCGACTCAGCAGAAGTTTGTTATTTTGCTTTATTCTCTCCCACAGGTTGGACTTTATTGTTTCCAGTTTGAAAAAAGTTTGGGAAGGATGTAGTGACCTGCTGGTCACTGTTCTAGGTCTTCTAATGTATCAACCACTCCAAGAGGGCTGGCTTACATCTCACACTCATCCACCACAGGCGTCATTGGACATGTGACCCTGCCAATAAAAGGGTCTGGGCACACGTGCCCTGGGCCAGTTCCACTAAGTAACCATCTGTGTCATTCATTTTGCATGCATGAGGGCCTAGGACCCTGCACTATTACACTACACACAGTGCTGTCTGTTGGGCAATATTAAGCACCCAAGAGGTAGGCAGATGCAGTACTAGTTCCTACAACTGGTATTAGTCTTAGCCAGATGTAGGGTAGCTATCACTTGGATGGGACAGAGGGTGCACAATGTTACAGAGATATAATGGAGTGGGCCTTGGCTAAGGAAATACACTAAGGAAGCTCAATAGATGCTATGAAAGGGTGACCGACCTGGCTGAGTGGAAGTATCTGTGTGCCACGTTGCTGGACCTGAGCTTGGACATGGTGTTGGAGGGCAGTGATGACAAAAACGATTGTGTGCAATGTATGGGAATAAGTTATGTATACAGAGGCTCTCTTATGTATACCCATTGTCAACAGGAGTGGCGCATGCATGATTCGCTGGACGGTCTTAGTCCGTGGACTGCAGTTTATTGTCCGAGGCCATGCTTGTTGAAAGATCTTGTTTCCTTGGTTGTGCTTAATCTCTTCACCATGCATTCTACTGCTTTCTTTTTGTATTGTTATTTTTAAAGTGAAAAATAAAGGCTTTAAAAAAAACTAAATAACATGTTACAGTCCCGTTGCTGCATAATCCACTTTCCTGCTCTAAGGTAAGATGAAGACCTGTTCATATTAATTGAATGTTCTATATGAAAACCTCCCTCAACGCAGACCCGTATGGAGCAATATGCCACGGGTAGGAGCTGGTCTGTTGAGGCTGTCCACAGCGAGACCATGCTGCAAGCCATACCATCCTCGCAAGATCCTGTGGAGGGTAAAATAGGAGAGGTTCAGGTTGACATGGCCCTCATAAGACAAGACCTCCGCAATGCCATGGCCCGCATAACGGAAGCAGAATCCCACCTGTCTTCAGTGGAGGATGAGGTATACTGTCTAAAAGAACATGACATGCAACTCCAATCCCACACGTAAGAGCTACACAGGTGGGAAGAGAATGCAGAAAAACGGTCGCAGCGTAACAATCCCCGCCTGGTAGGCATTCCCGAGGGCGGGGAACCTGGTCAAGTGGCAACCTTTGTCGAGACTTGGAAAAAATCATGGATGCCGGCGGATGGGCTCTCCGCAAGGTTTCCCGTGGAGCGTGCCCACTGGGCTCTGGCACCCAGGCCGTCACCATGTGCCCCACATTGACCATTAATTGCTAGAATCCTCAACTTTAATGACAGGGATGCTACCCTACAACCGGCCCGCTCCCAAACAACCCTGTCCAATCAAGGCCACAAAGTTATGATTTTCCTAGCCTATACTAGGGAGGTTCAGGCACAGCGCCGATCCTGTGTGGAGGATAAACAGAAATTGCAAGCTTTGAACCTCCAATACAGACTGCTATTTCCGGCTCACCTCAGAGTGGTCTTCCAGAACAAAAACCTCTTCTTTGATACCCCATAGGCGGCATGGACTTGGGCAACTGAAGAGCGCCTCCTCCGGCCCCACGGGGTCACCTCTCCTCCTGCAGTGTACCCCAGGGTCAAGGTGCCTAAGGATCCCAGGCCAAAGGGACACACACCCGCTTTCGCAGGGGAGGGAATAACCGTACAGACTGGTCCGCCTACCCCACGGCTGCCGCCCAGGCCTCCAGTAAACCGCTCAAACTTCCGCAAACCACAGACCAGATGCTAGACCGTGAAATGGAGGAGACCAGATCCGAAGGAGGACCTCGCTCACTGCCGATTCTTGGATCGGGGAACAACGAACCGTCGCACACCCAGACGATCTAACAGACATGCGGCTGAATCTAGTCCCTGCAGCCATTTATAGAAGACTTCCATTAAAATCCGCCCTTATCATTTATGGCCCCGGTATAATTAGTGTGTCTTGCTCAGAAACTTGATCACATCCTACTACATGGAGGGGTCCACCAATTAATTCACACACTAAGCTAATAGTTTAGTCTTCTTACATACCCTGTTATAGTTCGGGTGATAGATGCTGCCTTTAAAAAGTATAGGGAGTGGGGTTGGTTGGGAGATGGGATTGGGACCCTTGTCCCAAAGTTAAGTTCAGTTCCGCTTCATAGACGCAGCATTTACTACACTACATTACACGCATGCCCACATTGCCACCAGTGTCTATTTTGACCTCCAAACTGCTCCGGGCAGGCTCCCTGGCCTGCCGAATGCAGTACTGCTACTCCCTAACCCTACACACGTGCTATGGCCATGACACCATATTGGGGAGACCGCTTAAGGATTCTGTTCTTGAATGTTAATGGGCTTCTTAACAAAATAAAACTTACTGTGGTGCTGACACACTCAATGACTAGCCCCCGAAATCCATTTGCTCCAAAAGACACATCTCATGAGTAACCAGTGTCCCTTCCTTGCCAGCCACGTGTTTGACGGAGTTTGGAACTCATATCCTCCCTGCCCCCGGGCTTAACGATAGTTGGGGTTGACTTCAATGTAATCCTGCAGCCAACCCAAGATGTCTCTGGCACACCAACCCCACATACGCCTCAGCAGGCAAAGCGAATGATGGAGTGGGCAACACAAATGAGGTTGTGCGATGTATGGAGGACATGAAACACCAGAACATGGCAATACACTCACACCACGCTGCATATCATACACATGCGTGCATCAACCTGCCGTTCAAGCCAGTCCCCGACTGCCGCGCGGTAACAGATGTCCGTATCTTTCCTCAAGGCATATCTGACCCTTCTCCCCCCCCCCCCCCTCCTCCTCCAAGTGCTGGCACTCTGCACCACCTCTGGCAACTCAACGTCTGGTTTCTTCGATAAGTTTTGGCGCACTCTTGGGAAGGATATCAAACAATACTTTTGGGATAACCCTAGCAAGGTACATTGTGGGAGGCTAGCAAAGCCACTATTCGAGATCTCGCTAAGAGACATCTCAAAGCCAAACAACTCCTAAGGGAGAGCCGGCTCGCCCTCCTGGAAGCTCAGGCGACCCGCCTGGAGCAGACCGTTACGGGGCAGAAACAGAGAAAGAAACCCAACAACTCAAGCTCCTATGGGAAGAAATAAAACCCCTCTTGCTTGAGTCGGCAAAGCTTCTGTGGAGGTCCTCGGCTTCCCATGTCTATGGATGGGGCGACAAAAATGGCAAATTGCTGCACTGGCTGGCCTCCCAATCCTTGGCAACCCGAATAGTCCCGGAGATTCTTAACCATCAAGGTCAAATCCATCACACGCCTATATTTATCACCCAAACCTTCGCCAATTTGGGAGGGGGCAAGATGGCCGCTGGTGGTTTGCAGTGAGAAGTCGCATCTCAATCCTCCTCCTGACTACAGAAGAAATGACATAAAACCCTCCTAATACGGCGATGAGAGTTGGTATTTGGCTACGAGGAGTGGATTTTAAGAATATCTTGGCTGTCTTGGAAGGTTATTCCTTGGGTGGGCTACCCTGGAAGATAATTCATCTGATTCAAAGGAAGTTTGCAGAGTATATTATACAACCAGACATCGGGTGCTGTGAGATGCCTCCTCGTATTGTCAAAGGGAGTGAGGCGTGTAAAGACAGCGCGATGAAAGAGCAGCCCACTCGGGACAAAAATGACTCAAAATCGGCAACTGGGGCAGCGCCGCGAGCTAGCAGTACACTTACCGTAAGGAAACCGGCTGGTAAGAAGACTGGAGAGCCGCGAGGCAACGGCGAGCTGCGAGGTAATGGCGAAGGGTTGACTGCTTCTAGCGATCCTCGGGATCTAAGGAGTCTGCGATCCACTAAGCCGGCGAACAAAGAATCATCGCTAAGACAACCCTCGGTAACAGAGAGTTTCCCACTGAAAAGTACGGGGAGCTCGGATCTGGGGAATGCCAACAAAGGGGACAAACGGAGCGGGGTTGAGCTGCAAATTACCCGCAAGGACACAGAGGTACCTAGGCAACCGGAGCAAGCGTCCATGCAGGAGCTGACGTGTTCGGTTGTGGGCGGTGCGGCCGAGGAGCAGACAGAGGGTGAATGTCTGGAAGGAACGAAGGTAAAGGTCTCTTCGGATTGCGATGCCAGAACTGAAGCAGGGGTGAAAGTTCTATCCTTCACGGAAGATAACGCTAACGTGAGCCAACACCCGGAGGATACGGAGATCCCCATAGCTCAAAGATTTGGTGAGTTGTGCGATGGACAAAATATAAGGCAGGAAGTAGGTGGTGAACTCGAGGCCTCTATAAACCAACAGCGGTTGAATAAGAATACTTCAGTAGTCCTACCGAGTAGGGGGCCAGTTGGGGAGGCTGTCTCACCAGATTACTTTTTCTCGGTTAATGAGGACTCGGAGCCAATAACCCCAAGTGATGACAGCCTGGACAAATCCTCTGTCTCAGGAAGTAGCTCGGCGCCGCAAAAGTGTACTTTAAAGAAACGTAGATCATGTAGAAAGCCGAACTCCTCAGAAACCCCACCTGACCCTACAAAAAAACTATCATGGGATTACTCAGCTACCTCACAGACATACCAAGATGCCGCTAACACGATGGCGCCATCTGGGGGGGAGGGACCACCTCAATTTAACCCCCAAGCAACATCATTGGACTTACTATTCAGCACTCTTAAAACTATGCAAAATGAGGCAAGGGCCGAAGGTCGGAGGTCGAGACAGGGGCTGAATAAAATTCACAACTCATTAAGGAAGATGAATAAGCTGTATAAGGAGGTCGCTGAGAGGGTCACGCAGGTGGAAGAGAGAACAGGGAGGTTGGAAGACGATCTGAGCAACATCCGGAGCTTTAAGCAAGAGCAAAGTAAAGTTTCCGAGGATATACAGTGGAAGATGGAAGATTACGAAAATCGGCAGCGCCGCAATAATATAAGACTCTTGGGGGTTGAGGAGGGGATTGAAGGGCAAGATGTTCGGATGTTTGTGGTGAACTCGTTAAAGGGTCGATTCCCCTTAGTGGCTAGGAGAGAACAGAATTCACGACAAGAGACTAGACCTAGAGTTATTCTTTTGTTTATAGGCAATTTTTTGCTGAGACAACAGATAATGGAGAAAGCAAAGCCAGAATCTAAATGTACATTCAACGGTGTGGCTTTTTTTGCCAGGCCCGACTTGTGTCATGTTACTGTAGAGCGAAGGTGGAGGCTGAGGCAGTTGATTGCACCAATACAAGTCTTAGCTTCAGAAGCTTATTTACTCTACCCCGCCAAATTAAAGATAGTCACAAAAGGCCAGGTGAAAATGCTATTCTCCGAAATAAAGGCAAAAGAGTATATGGTAGATGTGCTGGGCTACAAAGACAGAGGGGGTCACTAGTCAGATTGGGAGGGCAAGGTTTATTGATACTGGGAGGAGGAGGCGACAACTGCATTCTCAAGCTATCACGCATAGGTCATGGTTGACCTATTTGCCTGTAGGGGGGGAGGGGGGGACAGGGGGGGGTAGGGAGGAGGGGGGAGGGGGGAGGGGGGAGGGGTATAGGAAGGGGGGGGTCACAAGAAAAATACAGCATATTTGGCACTTTCAGCACAGCACATTTTGGTTTCTGTTGGTCTTGATTATTATATTAGTGGTTAAGATAAGATTAACGTACAGGGTTTTTTAATGACATGTAAAATAGCTTCAATTAACATTTGTGGTCTTAATGATGTAAATAAAAGACTACGAGTTTCGGCTCTACTGAGAACAATGAACTTAGACTTAGTCTGTCTCCAGGAGACACATATAGAGGGTGGTAGGGGGTTTCTGTTGGATCAGCTGGGATTTTCTGTATTGGCTAATACAAAACAAGGGTCTAAAACTAGGGGGGTTGCGGTGTTGGGCAAAACTAGGGATACGGTAGTAAGGAGGAAGAGAGAAGATCAATGGGGTAGATGGGTGATATTGGAGATTATATTCAGGGAGGAGTGGTTCACGTTGGGTTCAGTCTATGGCTCCACTGAGGATGATCCTGAAATCTTGCAGTTTTTAGACGCAGAATTAGCTTTGTGGCCTGAACCGATTATTTGCTGTGGTGACTTTAATATTCATTGCCCAACTGGGGTATCTCCAACTGCAGGGAGGGGATATATCGGTAGGAAAAAAAACCTTATAGGGCATTAAGGGATTTGGCACAAAATAATTCACTGATTGACCTTTGGGCCACTCTTTACCCCCTTAAAGACGGAAGTACATTCTTCTCTGCACCTCATAGGGTCTTGGTTAGATTAGACTATTTTTGGATATCCAACTCTCTGATTAGTAGATCTCAAATAGAAAAGCACCCTCGGATCGTATCGGATCATAACCCCCTGATTTTATCTGTAAAAATGGGCCAGCGACGGGTACTGGATTCCTTTTGGACGTATGAGAGGGCCTTGTTAAAGGAGGAGGCATACATTAATCATATGAAATGCTGGATTAGTAATTTTTGGGAAATAAACAGGGGGACAGCAGATTCTGGAATGGAGTGGGATGCTTTTAAGGCAGGTATACGGGGAGAAACGTTGAGTTATTCATTGTATAAACAGAAAAGGGAAAAAGCGAGATTTAATGAAGTACTTATAGAGCTAGCCAAAGCGGAGGTAGAGTTATTTCTAGCGCTACAGCTTAAACAGCCAGTTAAAAAACAGGGATTAAAAATAGTTAATCTTAAAGCAAGGGCGGTAGAGAGTATTGCCAGCAAAGCTGCAGCTAGATGTTTAACAAAGAGAGAGGATGCCTATGAGTTGAGCGAGAGAGTGGGGCATATATTGGCTATTCGTTCTAGACAAAAAGCTTCATCAGCAGAGATCAAGAATATCATGGATGTTCAGAGTAATATCGTCACAGAGCCTGATGGGGTAAGGGAAGTGTTCAGGCAGTTTTATGAGGGTTTGTATAGCTTAGATAAGGATCTAGAATCAGGGGACATTCTAGACTATCTTAATAACATTAGGCCAACGTTCCTCCCTGAGGAAGACAGGGATATGCTAGATGCACCAATTAAGCTGGAAGAGGTGATGGTAGCACTGGAAAGTCTTCCTGCTGGTAAAGCCACGGGTCCAGACATGATCCCTGTAGAATTTTATAAAGTATTTAAAGAGGTATTAGGCACTGAACTTTTTCTCACCCTGCTCCAGGCACAAGGAGGGGAATCCATTCCTATCTCATGGGAAGGAGCTGACATTGTTGTTATTTTGAAAAAAGGTAAAAGTCCATTGGCACCATCTTCGTATAGGCCCATTACCTTAATGAATGCAGACGTTAAGGTCTACTCTAAAATACTCGCGAAGAGATTGGCTGATGTAATCGAGGCTTTGGTTAGCCCTATACAACATGGTTTTATACCTGGCAAGGGTACGACACAACACATTAGGCAGATATTTACACTCTTCGATGCCGCAGAGGTCCCAGGAGATCCTATGGCGGTATTGTTACTGGACGCAGAAAAGGCATTCGATAGGGTCTCCTGGGAATTCTTATGGATAGTACTGAGATGGTATGGATTCGGTGAGAAATACATCAGAGCCATTCAGACTTTATATAACAAGCCATCAGCTAGGATTAGGGTCAACAAAGGATACTCAGCCACAGTGCGAATAGAAAGAGGGACTAGACAGGGGTGTCCGTCTTCCCCCCTCTTGTTCGCACTCTATATGGATCCATTTCTGCGTAGATTAGAGATTAATCCTAACATCCCCCCAGTAATATTTAACAATATGGAAATTAAGACACAGGCATATGCGGACGATGTGGCAATTATTACATCTAACCCCACACTTGCTGTTAGCGCAATAGAACTAGAAGCATTATGTTTTGGTCAGGTGGCAGGCTACTGTCTTAATAAGATAAAAACTCAGATTGTCAGGAATTCACATGTGATATGTGACGATAGCAGGGTAGTTATTTGGGCAGTATACTTGGGAATAGAAATATCAGCAGATCTAGAGAGAGTGGTAGAGCAGAACATGACTCTCCTAATGGCAAAAGTAAAACTAGATCTAGATAGAATGAATAACCTCCCTCTCTCTTTAGTGGGCTGTACGAATGTTATTAAAATGGTAATACTGCCCAAATTTCTATATTTATTTAGAGCAATACCACTATATTTTGGGGCAAAATGGTTTCAGGCGATAGAGCTGCTGCTAAATAGATTCATTTGGGCCCATGGAAAGACTAGGAGGGCGTATAGATTCATCACCCTTCCAAGGGAAAGAGGGGGGTGGGGGGCTCCTGACTTTAGGTTATATTATTTGGCTACAGCACTACAATATATGCAGGGTTTGATTGGTGGGGGAGCACATCCTAGAATTATCAGAATGTCTACGGCGGTGTATGCAATAGTCTTGGGGGCGAATGCTGAGAATTGCTTTTTAAACTGTACGGATTTCTCCTACTACAAAAGAACAAGGTTTAAGACAGTCGCTGCCGCCGTTAATATCTGGAAGGCCTTCCTGAAGAAATCTGGATTGGGCAGGTATAATAGATATACTCGAATGCTTAAGAATAAGTCTCTGCCAGGGGAGATATTCGCAGATTCGGTTTTCGCAACCTGGGAGCATAAAGGGATCAGGAGGATAGGGGACATCATTGGTCCGGATGGGATTTTGCAGTTTGCTGATTTAGTAACTAAATACCAAATAGACAGTAGGAGTTTCTTCAAATATTTACAGGTTAGAAGCTTTTTAAATACTAAGCGAGGAGGGACCATAGGATTTAATAATAATGACATTTTGGATAAGATTGAGAAGGGGGGAGATTGCAAGATCCGCAGTTTTTATGCATGTTTAGTAGCAGGCAAAACAGATGATCTCGCCAAATATGGTGATAAATGGGCTATGAAACTGGGTATTGCGGCCGCCTGTTTTCAGGAATCACTGGATTTGGGACGCACTGTGCTCTGCTCGGCACCATTACAATCACAGCATTATAAGACCCTATATTGTCTGTATTATACACCATATAGAATAGCGCAATGGGGTGGTACATCAGGGACCCAATGCCCACTCTGTAATCAATCACAGGCGGATTTAGTCCACATTTTTGCAACCTGCCCCCAACTCTCTACGCTGATCAGGGAGGTGGAGGAATTCCTGGGGATGCACCTAGGAATTCAAACTACAATTACACCAACCATGATTCTATTGGGAATAATTTTAGATAGTGATGTTATCAATCGAGAGTTTATGTTTGTAGCCATGGCAGTATTTCGACTTGTTATAGCTCTATGTGAAAGAAAGATATATGAGTTATTTTACAAGCTATCTTCTTCTATTATAATTGATAGAAAGGGTTTTTTTGGTTATTAATACTTGCATTTTTTTTTTTTTCTTTTTGGTTGTATTCTATGCTGTGCTGTACTGTAACATATGGTATATGAAATTTCTAACGAAGAAATTTTTTTTTTTTAAAAATAGACATCTCAAAGCCAAACAACTCACAAGGGAGAGCCGGCTCGCCCTCCTGGAAGCTCAGGCGACCCGCCTGGAGTAGACCGTTACGGGGCAGAAACAGAGAAAGAAACCCGACAACTCAAACTCCTATGGGAAGAAATAAAACCCCTCTTGCTTGAGTCGGCAAAGCTTCTGTGGAGGTCCTCGGCTTCCCAGGTCTATGGATGGGGCGACAAAAATGGCAAATTGCTGCACTGGCTGGCCTCCCAATCCTTGGCAACCCGAATAGTCCCGAAGATTCTTAACCATCAAGGTCAAATTCATCACACGCCTATATTTATCACTCAAACCTTCGCCAATTATTACTCCCAGCCCTGCACGGCTGATCGTCCCCACAGCCGCGGGCCATTGGGCCTCAATCTCCTTCCTTGTCTAACAGAGTCAGAAACGACCCTGCTGGACCAACATATCACGATGGACAGACTAGGAGAGGCAATCTCCTTGACCGCGGCTGGAAAGACACCCGGGCCCGACGGGTTCCCAGCAGAATTTTATACAGCGTTCTGCGACACTGATACCTCCCTTGCATGCACTGTATGCGGAAGTGGCAGAGACGGGAGACTTTACGCTGGAGACAGACATGGCAACAATTGTGGTTATACCCAAAACACAGCCCCTGTTGACCTCCTGCTCAAAGTATCGCCCTATCTCGTTAATTAATACAGAAGTAAAAAATCTACGTGACGGTCCTAGCCGCATGCCTTAAATCGGTCCTTAGCAGCTCCATCCACCCGGACCTGTGCGGTTTCATGCCAGGTGTTATTTCATCGCTAGTAAATAAACATGCACATTTAGTTGCAAAAGAAACAAATGGGGAGACACAAAGTTTTTTAAGGAGTGCCAGAGGCATATTGTATTAGGAATACACAAGGTGGAAATATATTTAGAACTAGCAAAATGGAAAGAGTAGTATCAGCACTGGTAACAGTAAATGTGGAAGTAACCAGATGAAACTTAGTGCACATAAGTGCTCGTGACACACAGGGTGGACAGCGCAAGTGACAAGTGGAAAATTAAGGCTGACCTCCGCAATGGCAATCCCTTCCTCTCAACCCGATAGGTAGAGTCACATTATTTAAAATGATGGTACTACCCCGGTGTCTCTACATTATCCAGAAACTTTCACCCTAACTCCCTCGTGGATGGTTCCAAGCGCTGGATGGCATGTCCATGGCCTTTTTTTGGGGAATACTTCGAGACCACGTATGGCTCTCGCCTCCTGTCAAAAGGCCCTGTATGATGGTGCAATTGGGCATGACCAACCTTTTCCTTTACACTCTGGCCACTCGCTTCTAGGTAAAGCACGATTGGTACACCGGCGGCTGGTCCAATCCGGCATACCGAATTGAACTAGAGAGTCTGAGGTTCTCTCTGATCTAATCCATGCTCTATGGAGCCCTGATCACTCGCCCACTCCGCAGTCGCTAGGGCAGTTTTGGTCACCTGGCGTTCCACTTTGCAATGTCGGTTTATTGTCCCACTGTGTGTATCGCAAACACCCTTATGGAATGGTGCTTGGCTTGGTGAGGGTGGGACACTGGAGGGCTTTCGCAAATGGGACTTGATTGGAATCTTATAGCTTGAGGACATATGGAAAGGAGACCACATGTGCTCTTTCCAAAACTTACAAAGCTCTTATGTACTGCACCCCACCAAGTTCTATAAGTACCTGCAAATCCGGCATGCCCTCACCCCTTACATGCCTGCAAACACCACTTTTCCAGAGTTCAGTTCCCTGGAGGCCCAGCTCCTGATGAGAGACCTTGAGAAGGGAGGGGTGTCCAAGATCTACCGCTCACTAGTCAATAACTCCCCGACTTCTCTTGACCCCCTCAGAGGGCGCTGGGAGACCTGGCTGGGCCCCTTGGAGGAGCAGGACTGGAGGGATGCCCTGATGGCCCCCCCGCACTGCCACTATTTCTGCCAGACTCAGGCTAATCCAGCTCTACTACCGCCACTGTGCATACTTGACCCCAACCCGGCTTCACCGAGCGGGGCTTCTGGCTGCCCCCCACATGTCTGTGGTGCCAGGCAGATCCTGCTGGTGTCTACCACATGGTATGGGCCTGCGGCCTTCTCACCTTATATTGGGCCAAGGTGGTGTCCGAGCTGAGTACTATCCTTGGCTGGGAGGTCCCACCTAACCCATTGGCTATACTCTTGGGTGTCATGGATGGCCTAGATGGGACCCGGGCCGACAAAACTTTTCTCTGCATGGCGGTTATGGTGGCGTGATATAACAGCGGCGTGGAAGGACTCTGCCCCCCCCCCCCCCTAGTATCACCAAATGGAGTAGGGGAGTCGACTGGTGCGCAACCCAAGAAAAACCCATATACGAAGCGAGAGGCTGTCTGGTCAAACAGTGCTCCATGTGGAGAAAATGGTTGGGGCTATTGATTTAATTGGGCGGGAGGATGCTGAGGTATAACTTGGAGCTGATCAGGCTTACTATGTTCTCACACTGTAAACAGACCAAGAAGAACTGTGACAACATGTATTGCGCTAAATGTACGACTTGTCTGTGCTGCTGGTTTGTACCTATATGTTTTCATGTTTTAAAAAAATAAATAACCTTTGTTATAAAAAAAATATATATAAAATTCATTTTACAGTGTTTATTAAAGAATTCGCAATAAATTACATAACTATTAGGTAATCTTTTAACATACAAAACTCTGGCAACAAAAATCAATAGTTAACATTTTCAAACCCACACCCTAATTCTCTACAAATCCAACAACTCACTACTACGTTACAAATTGGTAATTAAACGGTAGAACACTTAGATTGCATATTACAAATCATAGCAAATTCATTTAAAATAAATGTATAATTTAAATAACTTTGTACCCTGTTCCTCTACAAACCCAACAACCTGTTGCTAAATCACTTATTAAATAAAGAAAATAAACCTAAATTGCAAACTGTTTATCTGGCTAACGTGTAGGAGCTCCCTTCTCTGTGCCAGGCAAATGCTTTTCAGGTTCTGAACATAAGACTGAAGAACATAAATGAAAGGAGAAGTCTCTGGGATACTAAAGGATCATGACCACTGTTGAGGGCAATATAAAAACGTGTTCCTTTTCTGTGCAGAACTAACATCGATCTGCCTCTGGTCAGAGGGTCACAGTCGATTTCCCACAATTTTCAAGTCATCGTCCTTTAGTTCAGCGGCTCATAAAGTGCTCAATAAGGAATGATACTAGAGGCAAAAGAGGCCACCTGGCTGCTCAGCCGACCCCCTCCAGGTTGGAGGGCCCAGCGTGGTTGTGCGGCTATAGTTAAATCCCAGTGCCTTATTGGTGGCAACAATGCTGCAGTCACGATTGCGCACAGATTAGACAAAAACTACAAATACAGACCAACTGGTCAATCCATGTCGACCTTCACATTGGGTCATATAACATAAGTAAAGCGCACGATTACCCGTAGGTGTCTTGGCGCTGAAGAACAGATGTTTATTGCTACCCAACTCAATGGTACTCATTTTATCGACCTCAGATGGATGAAAGTAGGTGTCTTGGCACTGAATAACAGATGTTTATTGTTACCCAACTCAATGGTACTCATTTTATCGACCTCAGATGGATGAAAGGCTGAGTGGACCCGCCGGGATTTGAACCTGTGACCATGAGGTTGAACACAGGCCCCTGCAGTAGTCCACTGAGCCACTAGACCCGGCTCTGTGATCAGCGTCTAAGTACTACACCACTGTCAGAGTATACCGTTTACTTAGCTATTAATTTATTTTTACATGACTCCCCCAGGAATGTGCTGGACTCAAAATGAGTTGTTTTTCCTGTTGCTGAAGCTCTGGTTTAAGATCACAGCGCGCCGCGGTACCATTCTTGGTAAGAGATAATTCAGGAATGATCTCACTGAAAATACCTGGTGATGTGCACCATCCTCCCAAAAAGGACATTTAGTCAACATGACTTTTGCCTCCAGGGCAGGCACAGTCTACAATCACAGACAGCCGGGTGAAAAGACGGCTTTGCTATTAACCAAATTTGTCCACCTTCATACTTTCATTTTAAAGATTGTCAATTCCCCAAAATACTAAAGAAAAAACATTGCAATAAGCTGTGTTGATATTGGACGTGCTGAGGTATGACCTGTTGAGGCAGGCACTTCGATCACAGATTGTGCTCACATTCTTCACACACCTTTTCATTCGCCCTTAGGTGGTCCCATGATGATGGGTGGGAAAAGTTCACAGGTGGCTACTTTATCACGGAAAATGTAAAAGCTACATGGGTTGCATCATTTGGAATCTGCCAGAGGACACCCCAGAAGGAGCACTCTTCTACCCAAAACCATAATAAGAGCGTCCAGATGCAGATATCTCAACAGATGCGCCAAAGGCGCACACCGCTAGCCCACTGCTGGCGCTCGCCCTCACGCAGGCAACTGAGGGATTAAAGTGAATCGCTCCAAATTCGATTAATCCAGACAACTACAGTGCAATCAAGTCAGATGCGGCAGACTTTGAACAACACAACCCCCCAAGAGCCAACACAACATTCACACAAAGATATACAGCTCATCAGCATGCTGTTTTAAACCTTTTGCTAAATATTTTTTTTCCCTTCTTGCAGGGCAGGCTCTAGGCCGGTTCGACCGGTGCCAGCTTCGGGAGATTGGGCGGGGGGGGGGGGGGGGGGGGGTGTCCTGTTTACAAGTATATTATGGCTTTGAAAAACACCTGCTGTCCCGTTCCTTGCCTCCCGCAATTTCGAGACACCAATAACAATGTCAATATAACTCCGGTGATTAATGTTCTTCCTGGAGGGAGCGAGATCGAGTTTTGTCTAGTGGAAGTTTTGACTCTTCGTAAGGTAGCGCAGAGGGTTAAGGGGCCTGCTGCAAAGAACGTGTACCATGCAGATGACAAAGTGCATATCTTGTAAATAGGTCAGTGCTTTTGTCAGAGAGATCCTTTTGTGTCTTGCAGTTTATCAGTTTATAAGTTGACACCTTTTAATATAGAACAGTGAGCGTTGAACTGTGATCAAAGAGCTGCGTGCAACTGCAAGCTATACATTGGGAGTGTTGTGATTTTTCCCAAGTCTTTCATTATCCTAATGTTGCAAAAAGGCTTCATTTGGGTAGAAATCAGTTATTATTAAAGAGAACCCTCAACCATGGCGTTCCGTTATAAATCCCCATATAGTCAGCTTCTACAACCTCTCACTGTCTATTATGAGTTATAACCCACTAACTGCACTATAGCTGTTCCAAGGTCACCATCCCTTTAATGTTGTCTTGCCCTAGTTCCATGCCCAATTAGCAGTTCTCTATTTCACGTCTGCCCTTTTCAGAATGTAAGGACTGCACATCCCCTCCCCCACCCCAGCATGGCAAAGCCATCCCTCTTGAGACCCCTCTAAGTGGTCCAGGCTGCCACCCAGGAGAATCCCTCCTCTGAGTTTTTTTCCTGACCAAACAACCGCATATTCCCCACCTGATTTATGCCTTCTGCTAATCTTATCTCGCCCCACAAAATCTCATCCTCAGCAAACAAGCGACTATATCCTTAAACTTCATCAGATACTGCTCCCTGTGTTGTTAAGCCCTGATTATAACTAGTGGTTAAAGTGCAATCCCTGTTAAAACAGGATTTTTATGTAGGGTTTGGAATTCCAAAATGAGCGAGGGTTTTCACTCTCCCCCACTTTTGGCAGGTCAAACCAACTGAAATTTATGAATGCTTTAAAAAAGCAAAACCTACAGCTGCTCGTGCAGTAAACACCGAATCTCCATGCTGTGCCTGACTCTACCCTCCCCAACTCGGAATAGTAGCTCATTACTGCACCTGGTAAATGCCGCACTCTGGTGTAATGTGATTCACCGCGTGTGGTCAAGTGCAAGTTCTATTCCAACCTGCTCAGAATATGGTCATTGGAAGGAAAAATTCACCCCAACTGTCCCAGCCTTTGTCTTTCAAGTGTTTTCTTTTAGTTGCATTCTTTCAGTGCCCTTGGTAGCTTCTGAGTCCCTCTTCTAACCCCACTTGAAATACATTCAGTCCAAGGGGCATATTATCAAGAAAGGCGTTAAAATTATCGCCGCATTAGCGGCAGGAAACTGCTGCTAAAGTGGCGATAATGGGCTTGATAATATGCCCTTGAGAATTCAAATAGATGCCCAGGTTTACACCAGAAGAACAAACTCGGGTTTTGGCTAAATAGCAGCAAGGCCAAGCCACATATAATCCACAAAACAAAACCAGTGCCAATGCTGCACTTAATTCTAGTGAAGAATTAGATAATTTTAATGCCGTTCTTGATAATAATAATATGCCCCCAAGTCTGCCTACAACTCAGCCTAGTAGATAAGACCAGTGAACAACCGAGTCAAACAAAACACCCTCACATTTCACAAACTTCCTCAAGCTTTTCAGTTGTTCACTTTGTCTGCTCCTGATACCAGCCCACAGGATCTCCACTACTGCCAATGAGTGTTGTCAATTCTCAGGATGTGTTGCTCTAAAAATGTTGTCAAGCATCCCTGAAAAAAAGGTTTCTTTAACCTCAGCAATTTTTCTTCCTTCGTTTTTTGCCCGTAAATTAAAGGTACCATACTCTACTTATCAACCCAGAAAGCCACTCGTCTGCTGACAACCTACTCCACAACGACATAGAAACCAACAGTTGAACACCTCCAAAAAAGGCAACACCCCTACCCTATTTCAGCTAATGTTCTAGCCACTGTCCATCACACGCTGCCAGAAAAGTTCAAAACTCCCCTGGGCTTGCTGTATCAGCTAGTAAATTGCACGTGTCACTCTGCTTCTTTATCCAATGTCCGCCCTGTGTGAGGATTTGGGTGTATTATATGATATGGGTGTGGAGCCTTATCGTGGAATACACTCTGAAAACCTATCTTGGGTCCATTCAGACTTGCTTGTAAATCTTAAGCTCAAGCGTGGGTAGCTGTGGCTTCGAGTAGCATGGCTAAACAAAGGAACTTAGTGTAAAGATTTAACAGCACCAAACAACAGAATAAGAAAGTCGCACAGCGAGAAAGAGACACTACAACAATTTATATACACAGAGCATATTTTTGTGACTTTTTAGAGTCTGTTATTGTTGCAGCGCGGAAACCTGGGTAACAGGAATCAGAGCAAAACCCCGTACCTAATATCCTCCCTTCGTCACAGACCAAATATCACATTAACACATTCACTCCTACAATCATTGGTGGGGCCCATAACACCAACACTCATACTTCACTTCTCACTGGTCTGTACTTACAGGAGAGATGAATGTTCCAAGCGCTGACATGAAAGGAATACCTTATAACCTATAGAGAGAAATTATTTACACATCTATATACTAATCCTTATATCTACACATCGTGAACCTAAACATTAAGATACTCCTCCCACTTGATCAATGGATCATTTAGTTGGATTGGAAGGGTGATTTAGTCCTGCTAAAACACACCCAAGATCCTGATCTATCCTCTCTTAATATATGACCAAAACTCATTTGCTTGTTAATCAATATTTTGTTTATCTAATTAATGCAAGAATTTAGTTCCATCTAGTACATTTATTAGTCATTACGAAAATCACAGAACACCATATTTACGTAATCTGGCTATCGGTCGTCCTCTAAGTCATCAAATTTAGTCGTCAGCACGCTACAGTCCCAAAGATTGGGTCAAGGACTAGAGACGTGCAAGCATCGATCAGTGCCCATGAATTTTAGGAAGTCCTTAGTTCATCAAGAAATTGGGCAGCAATTCAGTCTGTCAAAGATTCAGGAACGCAGCCGTCATGTAGCGTCACCGTCGTCTCCGTCAGCAAAAAGGAAGCACGCAACGAACTATCATAGTCCTCTCTATTCTACCGTCATTTTATAATAAAAGTAATGTCAAGAAGATACATTTTATGAAATTTGGGCTTCACCCATTGGTCGGTTAGGATCGTCCAGTGAGGTTTCACACAGTTCAAGAGGTTACGTCACTATACATGACCCATCCGGTTTTTGTGAAAGTCCTTTCTCAAGATACTTGGCAGGCATCCCACTTTGGCCTTGCTTGGGTACAGCGAGAGCGAGGTCATGTCGAGGCCACTGGTACGTGTCGTTGAGCATGCGCACTTCGTCCGAAACCTCGTGGAATGGTGGCCATCACGTCGTGTCAGTTTAGCGGCCATCTTAGTTTTAGGCCCAAAGGACAACTTAAGCGAAACAAACACAAAAGAGTAATTAATACATAGAAATAATGAATAAAATGTTAAACCCTTACTAATCCCTCTATGTGCATGTAATTATCTAGCGTATGGCGACATTTAAAGCGTTCATATTCACCCATTGATGTCATCTGGTGCAACAGTACGAAAACGTCACAAAAGCAACATATATCATGCGATATTCTATTTTTCCTAGTATTAGTATGCATACATATGTTAATTACAAATTATTTAGCCATGCAGAAATGCAAATCCCACGTGTATTTCGTACATTAGTAATGTTGATTAAACTTCATGCAGACACATTAATAGTATACCAATTAATAGATTATTCTAATTAGTATAAACATGCAGAATAGGGGGGGGTATACAAAACATTGTACTACCCGCTCCATCAATCCCCCCTTTGGTGATTTTATCACCACACCATTGAAATTTTGTATTACTTTTCATGGAGTCGAAATGAGTTCTTGCTTTTATTTACAACTCAGTCTCCCCACTGTCTTATACATATTTTCCTTCAATTCTTCTAATTCTATTTCTTCTAATTTTCTCTCTTGTGTCTTATCTTTTCTTTTTAAATGTTCTCCTTTTAACTTTTTCTGATTTTTCTTAGGCATCCTAATCTTAATATTAATACTAAGAAAATCACACATGTTAATGGAAGTAAAATTTTACCTAAAAATGTACTACCTAAATTTACTAAGAAATTTTTAATAGCAGATATTTTCTTTACAATCTTTTCCCAAACACCTTCAACTTCCAGTGGCGCAATTTCCTCATGCAGTTCAGTTATATTTTTAATATAAATTTTCAAATCCTTATTTTCGTCTGGAATGTAAGTACAACAATGTCGAACTTTCAGCATTCCACAGACTCCACCCTCTTTTGCCAATAATATATCAAGGGCAAGTCGATTTTGCATTACCATAGCACGCATGGCAACCATTTCTGTGTTTACCAATAAAAATCCTCCAGCGGTGCTTGTTGACAAGCGATCCACTACTGTTGATAGCCTTCTAATTTTGTTTGCATTCAGAGATATTCCCACTACTGGAATCAATGCTCCGAAGATATTGCCTACAATTTCTGACCAAGATTCTCTCTTTCTACGTACTAAATAACTACCTAACTTATGTACACCATCTTCACCTCTTTCCATATGAAAAATCGTCGGGAAAACCAAGCCTACATAACATGTGCCATACCAATGGTCTGGCAAACGATAATATGCCTTGTTCCCACAAAAAAAGTATAACCCAGACAAAACTGGATCTTTTCCACCTTTAAATCCCCAGCCACCCATGATTCGGTATGTATCATGGCACTCACTATTACCTACAAAATAATTATCATATGCAGTTTGATTCCTTCTAATACACAATTTCCCTTTCTGAGGCCAATCTAAAGCCATAGTTGGACTAGCTTCTCCTTTCAAGTGTTTTTCCATTTCTACATCCCAGACTGTCTTCTCCACTTTTCCTTCAGATGCCTTTCTTTGCATTTTCAATCTCCTTTCTTCAACCATATCCAAAAATGTCTTTTCTTCTTTCTTTAAACTGCAAGTCAAATTGTTTCTAAATATATATTCTAATGTTAGTTCTTTAGTCTCTAAGAAAAATTCACCTATTACCTTTGCAGGTTTTACCTTGTTTAGCTTGTTAATTGATGGTACTTGTGAAAATATGTTATCTACATCTGAAAAATAATACTCTAACTTCCCTGTTTGGTAAAATAAACTAGCTATTACACTACATGTTATTCCATAAGTTACTGGAAGGTGGTGATAGGTCACTCCCTCCGATACAGATGCAGGTAACTGCATACAAACGTGGCAGTCCCTTACGTCCATTGTCTTTACATATTCGTACAATAATTTCGAAAATACATTGTTAGAGAAATCAGTTATAGATCTGTCTGTATGCAAATAATTTCTATCTATTTTAGTCGGAACTACTCTTTGAACCTTTTCTATATTAGTTTGGTTTTCACCATGTCCTTCTATTGTGTCTATAGTAACCTTAAATGAGATCATCAGAGCAAGTATACTCCACAGAAGCATTAGTAATCCTGTACAACAACAACACATTTTACACCACGTCTTCAAAAATATACATCTACCTTTTCTACTATCTGTGTTTGCCATTTTTGTAAAAATGAACAGTGTCTTTTGACTTAGCCTCTTCTACTTCACAACTAGTTTGTCTAACCCAAGGCTCTAAGCACCTACTTGGTTCTACCAGTTGTTTGTCTTTTCCCGTATTTTATTGTTTTTCCATTAGCAGCTTTCTTGTCTCATTCAGTTTGGCACCTCATCATCTTTCACCTTTCCTTTGTGATCTGAATACAGACCGTCCTGAACATCCGCTTCTTCTCCAATATCGGATAAGATAACTCTCAGGATTTCCGATTCCTTGTCTTCCTCAACCACTTCCGGTACAGTCACCTCTGGGTTTCCTTGGCTATCCGCCTCTTCTTTTACTTCAGGCAGGGCCACATATGTCCATTCCGGCGACTTATACTTCTGGTTAGGTTTCCTCGTTCTTTTGCTTTCTCCAGTTACAACTATTTCTTCGTCTTTTGATTTCACTTGACTTGTTACTTCATTCACCTGTTCAGCTCTTGGTGAATTCACTCGTGTCAATCGATATCTCAGTCTTTTTATTTTATTCGGCCAAACTTTGTCTTTTGCTGCTCTTTTCAGTTTACTTCCTTTATCATTCTTTTCAGTTCTCCAAGCTCTCTTTCTTAGGACTCGACCTTCTGGTACCTCGTCTTCGCTTTCCTCTGACTCTGTTTCAACTTGCTTTTTACTTTCAACAGCTTTTATTTCCACCACTTCTTTCGTTTTCCCTACTTCTGTCCCTCCTCGAATCTCCGGCACGCGATCTTCCTGCTGACTACTTGTCCCTTCCTCTCACTGGATGTTGGAGCTCCCTACACCTCCTCGGGGGTCTTCCGCAGTCTTCTCTGTATCTGGCACCTGTCCATCTAAATTTGTTATTTCAGGTGGAATTTCTCTCAATTTTACATCTGGAACTTCTCTCTCAGTAATCTCTTTAATTGTCTTTTCACTGTCTTTTTCTTTTCTCGAATGTTAAGTTCCTTGTTCAGTCTCTGAGTCTGAGCTGGTATCAGAAATCTGTAGCCTTCTCCTCAAGGAAATACTTCTGGGCACAACAGTTAGATTTGACTCTGATTCCCCTCTTTCAGGTTTTTCTTTTGTTCCTTGTCTCTTCATCATCTGATTCAGTACTAGATTCTGATTCGTCAAAATATTATTTTTCTGTGCTATCCACTGGATTTGGAATTCTCAATGTGTGACTTGCATGAATCCAGTTCTTCAGTCCAGCACACTTCACAGCTGTTGTTGTGATCAAAATCACTTGCAGTGGTTTTCTCCACCTTGGAACCAGACAGTTTGTTCTTCTGTGTACTTTGATTCTTACCCAGTCCCCTGGGCTCAGATCATGAGCTTGCTTCTTTTCAAGGGTGGTGGCATCCGCTCCAACCTGATGAAACAGAATGAACTGCGTCAGCCAGGCTTTTACAGTAATCCAACACCAGGTCATCAGTTATAGGCATCAGCTTGTTGACTGGTATGAACACATGACGCATTGCTCTACCCATGATGATTTCATGGGGGCTCAACCCTGTAGTTCTGTCTGGAATTGATCTAATAGTCATGAGTACTAGAGGCAAGCCATCAGGCCATTTCATACCTGTGGCTAAACACATTTTCCCTATCCTGTTTTTGATAGTACCATTCATTTGCTCCACCACACCAGAAGCCTCTGGGCGATAGGCACAATGTAGTTTTTGTCGTACATTCAATGCTTCACAAATCAATTTTATGATCTCATTATGAAAATGTCTTCCTCGGTCTGATTCAATTGTTACTGGGAACCCGAATCTAGGGCTAAATTCCCTCAAAAGTAATTTTGCCACTGTGATTCCATCATTTCTTCTTGTTGGGAATGCTTCTACCAATCTAGAAAACAAACAGACCATAACTAGAACATACCTCGACTTGTTACAGGGAGGCATTTCAATGAAATCCACTTGCATTATGGTAAAAGGCCCTCCTTCTTGACCTATTGTTCCCAGACTCACTACTGTCTTTCTTCCAGGGCTGTATTGCTGACATATAAGGCATCTCTGACAAAGACTCTCTGCTACAAGTCTAAATTTTGCATTTTACCAGGTCTGCTTAAACAACCTGATCATGGCATCTCTCCCTATGTGTCCCTGACCATGATACATCCGTGCCATGGCAGACATCATGCTATCAGGCATAACTGGTCTTCCATCCTGATAGACCCACACATGGTCCTTTTCCCTTGGTGCACACCCTGCTTTTACCCACTGCTTAATTTCCTCATCTCCTGCTTCTTCCTGTAATTGCCTTACTTCCTCCCAGGTACCCACAATGTTAGTAAACATTAAGGTGCAAGAACTCACTTCCTTCTCTTTTGCCCTGTTAATTGAATTCTGGTTACGTGCACAGTATTGGGCTATATCATTGGCATATTTGTTGCCGATGGCGATATAATCGCCAGACTGACTGTGTGCAGCACACTTCACAACAGCCAATTGCCTAGGCAGCTGTATCGCCTCAAGCAATTTTCCAACCACCTCAGCATTCTTAATAGGAGTTCCACTTGATGTCAAAAATCCTCTCTGTAGCCATATTTGGCCAACATCATGCACCACACCAAGGGCCTCATGTAGGAAGCCAAATACCGGTCGGTAACGGCCGAAATTCGGTAAATATCCCGTTACCCGTTATTTAGGCATTTGCGATGTAGGTGGCAGATTTTCTGGATTCGGTATTTACTGATTCGGAAATTAAGAAATCGGTAAAATACCGAGTCGGTAAATACTGAATCCAGAAATGCTATGTAGGGGGCACTCAAGTGAGTGCATCATTGGTGTCTGGATTCGTTATTTACCACCAACTACTAGTTGATGGTAAATGACGAATACCTTTCAAAAAGCATTTTTGTGCTATTTGAAAAGTGCAATGTGGCAGACATACATGCCCTTAGGGCATGTATGTGCGCCACATGTGCACACATGCACGAATCAGGAGTGCAACAGGGTGTCAATGTGACACCCTGCCACCCATGATAATGCCTCCCCTATTACCGATTTGGTATTAACCGAATCGGTAATGGTAACTGGCTTCCCATTCTTTCCTATGGGCCTCCAGGCCCATAGGAATGAATGGGAAGGGATGCATTATTACCGATTCGGTAAATACCGATTCTTAAATACCGATATTTACCGAATCGGTAATAATTACCGATTGGTTACCTACATTACATTTACCGATTCATAAATACCGAATCGGTAAAATTCGGTATTTATGAATCGGTAAATGTGATGCTACCTACATATGGCCCCAAATCCGTACTGACTGTCAGTTATCACAGTCACTTTCACACTCTTCCCAATCTTACATGCTCTAGTCAAAGCAACAAGTTCAGCTACTTGGGCCGATTTCACTCCTTTTAGATAGGATGCTTCTATTACAGCTGCAACTGTGCATACTGCATATGCTGCACTCAACATTCCATCATCTGTTCTCAGGCAAGAACCATCTACAAACATCACTCTCTGGCAATGGTACATCTTTTATGTCAGGACGTGGTTTGGTACAGAAATTGAGTACATCCAGACAATCATGATCCGCTTCATCTCTGACTTCAACATTCTCAGCATCAGGTAATAACGTTGAAGGATTCACGTTCAAGCATCTCACAAGATTCACATTCGTTGCACCTAATATGACTTTCTCATACTTAGTCAGCCGACTATATGTCATGTACTGAGTGCGACTCCTTGTTAGAAGGATTGCCACATCATGAGGTACAAACACTTTCACAGGATATCCCATCACAATTCCTTCACTCTGCTCCAAACTCCAACAGGTAGCAGCCACTGCTTTCAAGCACCCAGGTAAAGCTACAGCTACTGGGTCTAACATCGATGAGAAGTATGCAATCGGTCTCCTCAGTTTTCCATGCTTCTGTATTAGAACAGAAAGTGCACATCGATTCCTCTCATTGCAATTCAACTCGAACTCCTTCTCATAATCAGGCATTCCTAATGCTGGCGTTTCACACAAACCATCTCTCAATCGTTTAAATTAGGCCTGGGTGAAAATTTCGTTCCGTTCGCGGAAATTGCGATAATTTGACATTTTCGCGTTCCGCGGAGAGCGCGAAAATGTCAAAATTTCCGGTTTCCGCAGTTTGGCGATAATTTGTTTCTTGCTCGCGCTGTAAATTAATACATTCTTGCGTGCGCGCGATCGCCTTACCTGAATCCCTGCGTTCGCCGACAAGTTTTCTTGATCCGGTCGCGTTCTCCATGAGATGTTGTATTGTTTTTAGCCATTTGCGCTGTCTCGCGACAGTTCGCGCCCGCAGTGACGTCATGCGTCGCGCGATCACGTCTTTCTTCTCGCGATCATGCACAGCGAGACAACTCAAAACAAGATGGCCGCGCCCGCAAGCAACCACATGGGTAAGTTGGCGACCCGCAACCATGCAGAAAATCTCGCGAACATGCCGGAAAAAAACTTCCGCATCTTCGCGATATTTCCGCTTGTTTGCGATAATTTTCAACATTTTCGCGATAATTAGCGAAAGTTAATTTCGCAAATTCCGCCCACCCCTAGTTTAAATGCTGCCAATTCCTCTTTGTTCAAATCAATGGGATCTCTCACATCACTTCTTGTCAAACGTATAAAAAGGCTTTGCAATCAAGGAGAAATTGCTTATCCACTGGCGACAGTATCCAACCATTCCAAGAAACATTCTCACCTCTCTTTGCGTCATGGGAGCTCTCATTCCTTTTATGATCCTGACTATAGTGTCTATTTCACAAGCTTCGCGGGTCTTCGACGCCACAAGAAGGTCGTCGATATACTGTACTAACACTGAATTTTCGGGCATCTCTAGACTTTCTAAGGATTTCTTCAGTATCTGATTAAATATTGAGGGGCTTTCTGTATACCCCTGTGGAATTCGGCACCAAGCCAAAATACGCTCGCCGAAACAAAACGCAAAAATCTCCTGGCTGTCATGGTGCAATGGGATGGAAAAGAAAGCATGGCATAAATCAATCACTGTATACCATCCTGCATCATGAGGAATCTGAAAACAAATCACAGATGGATTTGGTACAATGGGACAACATGATACAACGATTTTGTTTATCTTTCTCAAATCTTGCACTATCCTAAACTTTCCATTAGGCTTTTTCAGTCCCATAATCGGGGAATTACATGGACTACTCATTATTTCTCTCAAAATGCCTTGTTTTATCATTTTCTCAATCATTGGAGTAACCCCTTCAATTATCTCTGGTGTCAGTTTATATTGTGGGACATTTAGTTAGCTTACTCCTTTCTTCACTGTTATTTTTACTGGGTCCACATTTCTCATTAGTCCCACATCTTCTCCCGTGCAATCCCAGACTTCTGCCTTTACAGTCTGTTTCAGTTCTTTAGGTAATTCATCAGGGTTAAATACAGCATAAGCTTCAGCAACCTCTGTTTCCCTGTTTGCCATAGTCATCTTATACAGCACATCTTCATCAGGGGTCTCAAATGCTATACCATCAGGGGTACAGAAAATGGTGCAATTAATTTTGCACAGCAAATCCCTACCTAACAAATTCACAGGACTTGTGTCGCACACAACAAAGCGGTGCATTTCAGAGAATTTCCCTATGCTAACTTTCACTGGTTCTGTAAAATAGGTTTTAATCTGTCTGTTGGATACACCAACTACTTGGATCGTTTCATCCGAGAGAGGAAGGTTCTTAACATCAACTGACCTAACAGTTGATCGAGTAGCTCCAGTATCGACTAGGAAAGTAATATTTTCATTATTTATCCTCCCATCCACAAAAGGGCCTGTCTGGTCTACTTCTAGAGTTGCGCCAAGAACGCACTCTTCTTCCTCCTTCAGCACCGTCAATAAACTTCTTCTGAATCCCTCTCATCGCGTTGTAGCCAATACTGCGAAACAGCGCTAGCGCGCGGCAGCTTAGTTACCTGTTCTTCATTGTAGAATCTGTTTCATTACTGTATTTCTGTGAGTTTTTGCTTCGTGGAAAAGGCAGTTTTGGCACCTGATTCTGTTGGGTAACAACCTGCTGTCACTGCAGTTGACCACTCACCTCATTCTGCACCTGTGGATTCAATGATGCATTTTCAATATTAGTACTTGGGGGAAATTTACACTTGGATTTCCAATGCCCTACTCTACCGCAATTATGACATGGGAATTTCTTTTTAGCTTCTTCTATATTAAAATTTCCCTTACCTTTCCCAGGAATGAATTTTGATCTGGGTCCTGTATCATTTGCTTGTTCCGCTAACTGAGTTTCCTGTCTCTCTGCCACTTTTACCTGCACCCACATTGTTTTCTCTTTTAATTTGCGCTGTTTTACTTCAATGTCATCACTGAAATATTTTGCATGTCTCAATACTTCATCTATCTTCTTGTTTTGCCAATCTACAGTATGTTGTTTGATCATCTCACTAATTTCTGGACGTAGACCATATACAAATCTTTATACAAAATGACTCAAATCCTTTTCACTCAAATTCTCATTACCATTGAACTGCTTAAAGGCCAAAATCAACCTTTCATAGTAGGCATGTACCAACTCCTTACTTTCCTGATGTGTCCTGTCAATTTTTACCCAATCAGTCTCTTTGGGAGGTACTTTGTTTTTCAAAAAAGCAATAACCTGTTCATATTTCTTCATAACCTCTGGATCAGGGCCTCCTGTCTTTGGATCCCTAGGGTATTCCTGTGTTGGCCAATTTATCATAAGCTTGCACTCTGTCCATAAATCTGCTGGTACTATTATGTCAAATAGACTGTTTAGATCAATCCATAATACTTTAGATAATTTCACAAACCTGTCCACTTGTCTATACCACTCGACAGGCTTTTCGCGTAGTCGGGGTAAATCATTGGTAAATGAAAAAATATCCTGTCTAGTCCATGGAACATGTACATATCCTCCTCCTGGAATTTCTCTCATGGGCCATTCTGTTACTATCTTTTCCTTTTCTCTCACAGGGAACACTGCAATTGTTTTATCTAGGGCATCATCTCGTTTTCGGTACCACCTGCTTCTCCATTTATCTACATCTCCCCATTTTCTCAATAAAATAATTATCTCCTTAATCTGACTTATTCGTCCTGTGGTATTCAAATTTTCAATATCTTTTTCAGTAAAGTCTATTTGATATGGTTTTTGTAAAGCCTTCACCTTTTCAATATCTATACCCATTTCATTTGCTACTTCTTCTAATCTTTCATGCAGATGTTTTGCTCTCCATGTTACGCTTTTGCACAGAATCAGTAATTCCTCATCCTGATAAGTTTTTAACTTCTCTGTGGGGATAGTTTCTACTATTAACTCTTCCAGTACCATCCTTAATTTGGCCACATCTATTGATTGGGATTCTTTGTCTTTTATCTGCAAACTTCTCAACCATTGACTCAATTCCTCTGAAGATGGGCCTACTGGTTTTTCTGATTTTCTCTCTATTTCTCTAATGGAAATATTTTTCCCTAATTCTTGGGATACTGTTTCAGTCTTAATGATTCGCAAAGTCTCTCTCATTGGGGCACTTGGTGTCAACATTTCAGATTCTGGTTGATGTGGAGGTGGATTTTTATAAAACATATCATCAAGAACATCATCCTCTGATTCATGCATTCCATACCCTCTCGATTCTATATTATGTCTCTTTTCCGTACATTTTCTTTCTCCAACTTCTTCAACAGTTCTCACAGGAAACAGACCTTCAGTGATACTTGCATTCCGCCACCTTCTCATTCTCTCATCATGAGTGTCATGCCCGTATCTACCAAACATGTACTTATACCTTCCGCCACTCCTCTGTCTTTCTCTGTCATGCATGTCATCTTCCCATTCTGTCGGTGCTTCAAACTGTGTTGGTCTAGATCTTGGTTCTAGATTCATCATTTTCTCTCTCAAATTTCTCAAAACTGCTAAATTAAATAAACCATGCTCTGGGAATGCTAAGGCTCCGTCGTTCTTGGTGTATTTTACCCAATTATCTAACCAAATACAAGTATGATATCCGTATTTCGCAACCATGAAGGATGCGGGGGTTTTCGGTGGGGGAAGGAATTGTCCTTCCCTAGTCACAATCGGTTTGTCCTTTTTAAACCACTTTTTAATTTTCCCAAACCAGGACTTTTTCTCCTTTTCTGGTGGATCGTAATACATCATTTTTGTCTTTCGTGTATCGCTAGCCTTTTCCTTATGACTGTTTAGTTATTTTAACCAATCGTAGCGCGACTCACACTACCGCAACAAACCGGAGCGTCTACATCACTTCTGTAATTCTCCAATCCCAGCGTGTCTCACACTTGCGAACCAATCAGCAGCATCTACGTGACCCTGTACTTCTCCACTCCTAGCGCAGCATACACTAGCACATTAAACAGGGGCGTCTACGTTTCTTTACTGACTAGCCAATCCCAGCGCGGCTCTTCTGACGTCAGCTTTTCTTGCTGTCACAGCTCCTGCTCCTGTTGACCCCTCCTTTACAAAATGCCCTCGGTAAGCTTTTTACGTTGTTCAAATTCACAAATCTGTTAGTAACGACATAAAAACGCCACCAAGACTAGTTAAAGACCTTTTTCACAAGAATTCCATCTTTCCCGAGAGCAGCACTTACCTCTGCCCTACTACGGAATCGTTACTTCCGTTGATAAAGTAGCACATCCCTCTACTTCACCCTTCTAACAAGCATTGGCTAACTGATCCTCCAGAATTAAGACACCTAGTTAGAGACGCAATGCTCCTGAGAAATCAAACCAGAGTTTCGCAATTAACCCGAATGCCTTTCCATTCACGTACTTTCACACGGAAAAAATTTAGTTAATTCACACAGAATTCTGTTTTTTCCGAGAACAGCGAACAGTCTGTCCTACTACAGAATTATGACACTCGTTAATAAAGTAGCACTTCCCTCTACTTCATCCTTCTAGCAAGCTAAGGGAACACCTACTACCTTTTTAGTGATAAGCGTTATCAGAGTACCTTCTGGACTCCTGGTACCTAAGACCAAAATTTCACAGGTGACCTTCGCTATCATGCACTTCTCTCATACACAAAATATCCTTAATGGCAACACACAGCGATGTCACCGAATCGAACCCAGACAATGCGTTGTGCAACTCCAATCGTCACACGTTTTCCCCGTGTATCTACGGGCAACAACAATTCCGTCTTTCCCGAGAGCAGCGCTTACTTCTGCTCTACTGCGGAACTGTTACAAACTTCCAACTTCCTACATCCCAGAAGCCGTGCAAACAACACAGAACCTGACACGACTTACATATAGTGTTAATTACATAAACCAGTACCAATCAATAATCAATAAGCAATGTACAAGCAATAATCACCAAACCAAAACAATAAAAACCATAACTCTGCTACCAGAAAAACTGTTGCAGCGCGGAAACCTGGGTAACGGGAATCAGAGCAAAACCCCATACCTAATATCCTCCCTTCGTCACAGACCAAATATCACATTAACACATTCACTCCTACAATCATTGGTGGACCATAACACCAACACTCATACTTCACTTCTCACTGGTCTGCACTTACAGGAGAGATGAATGTTCCAAGCGCTGACACGAAAGGAATACCTTATAACCTATAGAGAGAAATTATTTACACATCTATATACTAATCCTTATATCTACACATCGTGAACCTAAACATTAAGATACTCCTCCCACGTGATCAATGGATCATTTAGTTAGATTGGAAGGGTGATTTAGTCCTGCTAAAACACACTCAAGATCCTGATCTATCCTCTCTTAAAAATGACCAAAACACATTTGCTTGTTAATCAATATGTTGTTTATCTAATTAATGCAAGAATTTAGTTCCATCTAGTAAATATATTAGTCATTACGAAAATCACAGAACACCATATTTACCTAATCTGGCTATCGGTCGTCCTCTAAGTCATCAAATTTAGTCGTCAGCACGCTACAGTCCCAAAGATTGGGTCAAGGACCAGAGACGTGCAAGCATCGATCAGTGCCCATGAATTTTAGGAAGTCCTTAGTTCATCAAGAAATTGGGCAGCAATTCAGTCTGTCAAAGAGTCAGGAACGCAGCCATCATGTAGCGTCACCGTCGTCTCCGTCAGCAAAAAGGAAGCACGCAACGAACTAGCATTGTCCTCTCTATTCTACCGTCATATTATAATAAATCCTTTGAGGATTTAGATGCAGGACACCTCAAGGAATGGGAAAAGCTTCTATTTAATTCATCGGTGGGGATGATGGACATTCTTATCAGAGATGCAGATCTGAAACGTGACAAACTCTTATTAGAAATTTCACTTTTGGAGAAAGAAATTCAAGATTTGAATTTACCTGAAGTCACGGGACGTAATCTGATCACATTAAAGGAAGAAATACATAAACATAAACTCTATCTAAAAGAAAAAAAGTCACAAAAAATCAAACGGGATGAGAGAGATTATCAAAGTGGGAGGGTCTACACATTTGCTACAAAATTCGATAATATCAGAATGAGTGGACCAATAACATCTGTAGACAATAGACCCCAGAGACTAGAGACACCTGAAATTTCTGACACTTCAAGTGTCAGCAGTATCACGAGTGGAGAATCGCTTGGTGCTCAAGGCCCCCCAATATCCAACAATGCAGATCCCTTTTTTTTAGAATTGCAACGTTTCAGGAAGGGAAACAAACAAGCCTTCCAAAAAGAGAGAAGCACACAAAAACCAGGAGGGGCAAATGCAGGTCGAGATCCCGTCATAAAAGAAAGGATGGGAGTAACAACCAGATCGGGGGCACGCACACAGCAAATGTGACTGATGAAACTAACACAAGTGGTATTGATCAGATTAATGTTGTTAATTTATCCAATCACATTTTGACTAACACTGAAATAAAATTACTCAGCAAAGGATTGGGTTTCTGTCCAAGTGCTTTTCCCAACTTTACAACCCTAATGTGAGTTGTTTCAAACTGACTAGGAAACTCAAACTACACAAATTTTTCCTTGATAAACACAATTGGTTGCCAGATCCAGTGACTACTGAAAATCTTGACAATATCCAAACCATCAGGGATATAAAAGACATACAACTTCTTTTATCTCTGGAGGAACAGGATATTCCCGTGTCGATTGACACCATTACTAGGGAATTGAGTTTGGACACATTTTCTGATTCAGATAGTGGTTAAAAAAACAAATCCAGGTTCACGCCCCACCTACCAGGCCCCAATGTGATCGACACTTTTCAGGATCTTGTTTTTAAAGATCTTTATAAACTTGAGGATCGTTTCCTTTTGAGGAATGTGAAGACTAAGCAAAACATCAACAGTGATGAGAGAAAGGCATTGGAAGTGATAAGGGAGGCAACGTTGTGCTAATGAACAGGATTGATTATATCCAAGAGATTGATAGACAACTTGCAGATTGTACCACCTATGTTAAAATGAGTAGTAACCCCATGAATATGACTATTACAAAAATCGAGATCAGTCTTAAACGTTGGAAAGAACTGGGTCTAATTTCAAATACAGAATTCAGAAATCTATTTAATTCTAAACCAACCAATCCGTGTATATACATCTTGCCGAAAATACATAAAGGTGGTGCTTTTCCACCGGGGAGACCAATCATCTCGGGCATCAATTCACCGACAGAAAGAATATCTGAATATATTGACCTATATCTCCAACCCCATGTGGTTAACCTACCATCTTACATAAAGGACTCACGGGACATTCTAAGCAAAATTGCTGATGTAGAATGGGTACCAGACCATCTTTTGGTCACTATGGATGTCTGTTCCTTGTATACAAGTATACCGGGTGACAAGGGTTTAACAGCTGTACAACACTTTCTAGACTGTCGACCCATCAATATGTATGAGCACACTATCATGTTGTTAGATATGATTAAGTTAGTGCTAGACAACAATATTTTCACCCATAATGGCCATTGGTTCCGCCAAATACGAGGAGTGGCAATGGGAGCCAAATTCTCGCCATCTTTTGCAAACTTGTATATGGGTCTGTTCGAACACACCCATATTTGGAGGAACTGTCCTGGTCATATGGTTGAGAATATCCTATACTGGGGACGATTCATTGATGATATTGTATTCTTCTGGGCTGGATCTAGTGTTGCCCTGGAGGAATTCTTTGTATACATCAATGATAATGACTACAACTTATCATTTACCAAAAATCAGAGTACTAAGCAGGTCAACTTCTTGGATTTAACTATCATAGTCGATGACATTAGACTTGTCAGTCTACCTTACAGGAAAGCTACAGCATGCAATGCGACTCTGCATGCTAGCAGTGTACACCCACCTTCACAAATCAATTCCATTCCGTATGGAGAAATGTTGCGTATCAAGCGCAATTGTAGTGATGAAACTTCTCTTGACAAAGAACTTACAATTGTAGAAAAAAGATTTGAAATGAGAGGGTATTCCAAGAATATAATTAGATCAGCGAGACTGAAAGTTAATAAGGTCAGCAGAAGAAATTTACTTTTGAATACCAAAAAAAAGAGAAGAACATCCACAGCAATCAAGGGTGCCTTCATCACTCCGTACACTAGTCTGAGCTCAGATGTATACAAGATTTAAAAAAAACATTGGCACCTCTTAACGCATGACACCAGCCTACAGGGTGGATTGGACCATAACCTCAGATGGGTCACCAACGAGGGCGTACTCTGAGACAACAACTGTGCCCCAGTTTCATTCCTCCTGAACAGCATGTCACCTGGCTACCTGCTGCCCCAAATGGTTTCTTTAGGTGTGGCTCGTGCAACATATGTAGCTTTGGACTTCATAAAATCAATACCTTCAAGTACAATACGGAGAAAACATACACCATCAGGAGGTTTATCAATTGCAACACTAAATGGGTTGTTTACTGCATTAAATGTGTTTGCACCAAAATATATATTGGAAGTACAATTAGACCTCTGAAAGAGAGGATTCAAGAACACATTCGTGCCATCAGAAATAACAACATGCAGTATCCCTTGGCAGTTCATTTTAACAATGAACACACATCAATTGATTTACGGCAAATTGGCTTCCATGGTATAGATGCAATAAGTCAGAATGCACGGGGGGGCGACATGACATCACAGTTACGCAAATTAGAGAGTACTTGGATTATCAGATTGAGGGCGGTGGAACATGGGTTAAATTGTGATAAAGAGCTGTGTGAATTCCTATGAGCCATGCTAAGACATTCATATGCCCTCCTACTGTCATCTTTACTATTCTCTACATCTGTTGGATTCTCTTTCCTCATCCGCTCTAGTGGTGGACTGACGTATGATAATGTGACTCCACACTAATAGACACTGGGCACGTGACCCTTTTTGTCTATTGATACTATCACAGGATGAATATACCTCTTTATTTTGAATGGGTTTTAGGTTATCTTACCCTTATTAGGTTTTATTGTTATTGGACAGGTCACTGGTGCATTTTCTCTACTTTCGTTTTCTACTTCAAATGGATGGACTATTTCCACCTTTAGTACTATACGTGCTTGTTATACCAAGGACACATATAACTCCACTCACTTCGTTGATTCTTGATCAGAATGAACAGGTTTATGACATATGCAGGTTTACAGAACTTAGATTTTACCGTTACAACGGTGTCCCCGCAATGATACTTTCACCAATTCTTTAACAAGCAAGGGGGCAAACCCAGCATCTTTATGCTCCTTATGTATTTCACTGTATTCGTATATGGTGCAGTTGGAGCAAGTTTAATCATTAACTTTATACATGATCGATGTATATCTCAACACTAAGACCGTTTCATCCATCGACGATTAGTGATGTGAGTCTTTTTTCCATGTCCATTAGAATTAACATAATATAATGTGTCCTTCGAGTGCTATTAATATAAATAAATCACATCCTGGTTGCAAGCCCAATTTTTAAACATTCGTTAGTTTTAGTGTTTCTATTTACAAAACTTTGTCAGACCTACAGGAACAATATGGCATAGTCCGCTTTCTATGACCATTGGGGATGAACTTTAAGATGACCAAAATGGCACCAGCGTCTACAGAACGCCGAGTTGCCACGCGTCTCCTACAGGATCTCGCTGCTCGAATCAGGTAAAGATTAAACTACTAAGTTGTGTTTTACTGCTTTTTACCAAATAGCGCTTGAACCGATCAGACGTATTCACAGTATAACGCTTAATGCGTAGTTAGACACATGTACGATAGCGTACTAGCATTAACGACTAACATCGTTCTCTTTTTTAAAAGTTTTGTTGTTTTTCACTCTGGTTCCCGGAACCTTTATTGATACTACATTGTACTACTTGTTAACACAGGACTTATCAAGGTCCGATACTCGTTTCCCAGGGTCGAAGGGGAACCTTACTGATAACAACGACATACCGCCCGATCAGAACGTGTCCCAGGCTCACAGTCAGACGTTTAACAAGACGATTAGCGTGGGCATTGATGATCCGGGGTAAGAATTAAACAGATTAATGACTTGAATCACCTATGTGATCATAATTAAACCCCCATCCATATTAGGTTTCTTGCTCGACACTTGTCTTTTTCTTATCAGAACTAATCCAGGAAAAGATGGATATATAATCCTCAACTCCAATTCAGTTAGGAGATGTAACCATGACTTGCTAGGTGAGAGGAATATCTATAACATTGAGTGTTGACCATAGGTCTTTCATTGCACTATTGGTGCCTTGGTGGTGGTAGATACTCACGCAGTGAGGTTGTTGGCTTTACTTTGTAAATTCTGTCACGGTGCAGAAAATAAATGTTCTTTGTATCTCTGACACGGAGTTTGGTGTTAACCATATTTGGTTATGTGGGATCTTTACTATATCAAGAGGATACATATAAAGAGTATTTCGAGTATTCTAGATCTACTCATGACGATTGGCGAATCGCATATATTGTGCTGTATTTTATAATGTAATCAGGATGATGTCTCTTTGTTTTTAACATAAATAATGTTTTGTTCATATTTGTGGGTTAATCATTGTGTGTTTTCCTGTTAAAATCATTTGACTAGAAGGTTGGAGTTGCGTGTCCCCCTTCTATCAGTTCTAAGCTGGACCTTCACAGGGAGATGGGACACGTAACCAATGACAGAATGACCTAATGGATATTTGCATATATACTCGCAATTGAATTGCTGTGTCTAAGGGCGTCTCTATGTGTTAAAACATTGTGGTGACTTTTACGGATCATATCTGATCACTGTACAATTATTGTCATATATGTATTTTCCTGCAGCCTTGAAAAAGCCCAGAGGGCTTGCTGTTCTGCGTTGTTGTTTGATGATTAAAAAATCTGCAACAGGACCTGATTGGAAAACTTCTTTACATACGATTGCGATAAAGGACATTTTAATAATTGACCATTACTCACGTTGCTCAGGTTTTGACTAAACCTTTGGATCATAGTTACTCTACTTGGGTGTGCTCAGGTGTATTGTGATTTTATAATAAAAGTAATGTCAAGAAGATACATTTTATGAAATTTGGGCTTCACCCATTGGTCGGTTAGGATCGTCCGGTGAGGTTTCACACAGTTCAAGGGATTATGTCACTATACATGATCCATCCGGTTTTTTTAAAAGTCCTTTGTCAAGATACTTGGCAGGCATCCCACTGTGGCCTTGCTTGGGTACAGCGAGAGCGAGGTCATGTTGAGGCCACTGGTACATGTCGTTGCGCATGCACACTTCGTCCGAAACCTCGTGGAATGGTGGCCATCACGTCGTGTCAGTTTAGCGGCCATCTTAGTTTTAGGCCCAAAGGACAACTTAAGCGAGACAAACACAAAAGCGTAATTAATACATAGAAATAATGAATAAAATGTTAAACCCTTACTGATCCCTCTATGTGCATGTAATTATCTATCGTATGGCGACATTTAAAGAGTTCATATTCACCCATTGATGTCATCTGGTGCAACATTACGAAAACGTCACAAAAGCAACATATATCATGCGATATTCTATTTTCCTAGTATTAGTATGCGTACATATGTTAATTACAAATTATTTAGCCATGCAGAAATGCAAATCCCACGTGTATTTCGTACACTAGTAATGTTGATTTAACTTCATGCAGACACATTAATAGTATTATAATTAATAGATTATTCTAATTAGTATAAAAATGCAGAATAGGGGGGGTATACAAAATGTTGTACTACCCGCTCCATCATTATCATCAACATCCTGCAAAGGGTTCCAGAGATACAGGTTTTAGAAGATATAAATACTTTTAAATCCAACTGCAAATCAGCATTGGTCAACAAAAACGTTGCAAACTTTTGAAAAAATTTAAACAGTTTGATGACTCCAGCCCGGCTTGGGAGACCAAATCCGACAGGGTGGAGGTCTAGTAGTCCAGTAGGGTATTTTGGACAGTTACCTGGCTACCAGAGCCTTTTCCAGTCAAGTTCTACCCTTTAGGAAATGACCGCCTTAGATTAAAATGGAGTAGTCCTGATGCTGGGGATGCAGGCAGAAAAGGTGCTCCATGATACTACTGGAGCTGTGTAGTCGACAGCGGTGAAGTGCGGTTTATCCCTCGATCCACGGGTAGGGTGAGGCGACATCGACCACACAACTTGGGGTCCCACGACATCCTCTTTGCAACAGTAAAGCCCAGCTTCAGCTGGGCTACTGATCTCACGAGACAGCAGTCACGGCGAATATCCTTGGTGGGGGCTAGTGTCTCTCTTGGGTGACAGATCCAGTCTCTGATAGTACTCCCAGGTCTGGAAACATGGGTGCAACTATTGGCTTTCTTGGATTAGTCTCTTGGTGTGCCCTGTGGCCACCAGTGGTGATTCCTCAGAAAGGACTACTGCTTTTCTGGTTTGGGTCAGCTTTGATGTCCCTATTGCCGTTCAAGAGGGCCGGCCATCCCATCTGACCATTGGAGTCACTGCTTTGACCTGGGGCTGGGGATAAACCTTTCCCTGAGCCAGGAGGCACAGTCCAAACTCACTATCCCAAAGTGTAGCAGGTGCCATCCTTCTGATGGTGCAGACTGTTTTTGTGCATCTTCAAAGGCAGTAGGGCAGTCCTCTCTTTAAATCTGTGCACTGAGGTTCAGGGTGCCAATTTTATCCAGGGAAAGTGTTCCAAGGGGACAACACTGTCACTAGCCAATGGGCTAGTAATTCCCCTCCTCTTTGGTGACAAAGTTCCGGCGATGTGTGGCATTTGACTATCTCAGAGTACAATATTCTTGTTACTTTCAAGATGTCTGAATCTTCCCTCGTGAGAAGCTTGGTAGTCCACCACGAGGTGTCCCTACCTAAGTGCTAGACGCTCACTGGAAAACCGGTTTGGAGACTGTTTTCCAACTTGTCTAAAGGAACAAAAGGCAGCCTGCTCAGGTATGTTGTCACAGGTGGCCCTTCAAAGGGGGCTTGCCCTTTGAAGCTCACCTTTTGGGCTAACACCACTTAAAGCCTTCCTGGAAGAGGAGGTCACACTGTACTCTGAAGGAACTGCATTTGTTCCTGAGCCTTGGAGTCGTTCCCACATCTCCCCAGGTGGGCAGAAAGCTGTCTTCTGCCATGGCTTGTGTAAGCATTTGGATTAGCTGGGTCACAGAGTGGCAACTTTCTAAAAGTTGCTCAACTTTAAAAGTGACAGAAATCTCGACTTGAGTAAGGTAAGATGTCAACAAGGGAGTCATTTGGAGTAAAAATAATAGTACTTGGATTATTTAGTGATGGCCTTAGATGACTCAAATAGTTACAATGCTAAAAATCCCATGGCTCCTAGTCACGGCTGATAGTAACTACTCTTAAAAATGCTGAAAGTACTTTTCACTTCAGGCTATTGAAACTTTCCCTAAGCATATGCTCTGAACAAATTCAACCATCTCGTATGCTCCTCATCAGATACTCCTACGATTGAGGATCCCATTAACTATTTAGTTTATCTCAACTGGGGTCCCATTTACATCTTCACAAAAACATTACAGGCCTGAAGATGGTCTTGTGGATACATACTGTATGAGACCGAAATGTCGACGTACAGCTCATCTGTCCCTTGGATTATTCACTCCACCGCAAGAAGATTTGTCTTATGCTAAGACAGACATTCTTTTGTTGATCTGAGAGAGTGGGTTACTAGAACATTGTCAAATGTTAAAAAGCATCAATACTTAGGTTGTTTGAACTATATACTATCATTTACCTTGAAGCTCTTTATTGTTTGATTCTAATACAATCTGTAATAGAATATAGACCTGTCTATGTGATTTATTCAACATCTTATTGTCTCTAAGAAGCGTAACTAATTAAGTTAAAGATGTCATCTTAGGACATCACCAAATAATCAAAGTACTATTATTTTACTCCAAATGACTCCCTTTTTGGCATCTTACCCTACCTAACCATAGATACCCAAGCTCACAAGGGGATACTGGATTGCTCTATTGTGCATTACATAAATCTCAACTTGTGCATCAAGTCGCATTTAATGCCACTATTAATTTGATGCATACAGTACCCAGTTAGGTAGTCCCATTCAGAAGTTAGCCAGGCTGGGATGCCAGCCGGCACTCCTATGTTAGCCAATCGGGCTACTAACTTTCCTCTCCAAAACAACTTTGAGGGGTTTGCTGCTAAGACATATATAAACCTATACATCTTGCTTAACACTATACAGTGCCCTGCAATAGGGCTCGATAGGCCTTCCTTAAAGCAAACTTACAGGTACTGTTAAGGGAAGGGATGACTTTGCCATTGGTTTTAATGGCACAGTCGAACTAGCAGTGAACACACTGCTCTTTCAGGGGAAACAGCCATAACAATGCATGCCTTACATCGCAGGCCATTACAACGACCACGTTGATATAACGCGAACCATTACATCGCCGTTACAACGACCGCGTTGTTACAACGCGAAGCATTACATCACAAGTCGTTTCAATGACTTGCTGTAGGGGCATACTGGTGTTGGATTTAGAATCCAACACCTTCCATGCAGTTGCACAAACTGGAGTAGGAATAGTAAATTATACTATTCCTAAATCCAGCGCGCCCCCTACAGGAAGTCGTTGAAGTGACTTGCGATGTAATAGTTCACGTTGTAACGACCGCTTTGTAAAGGCATGGGATGTAACGCACGCAAAGTAAAAGTATATATTCCTCTTTCAGTTGACAGTGGCAGACTAGTAGCCATTTTGACGTTTGTCACACTCAGGGTGGCGCAAACAGTGCTGCACCCCTATGTGGACACTATATACTAGGGGCTTTAAGTAAGTCAGTACTTGCCAATTGGGGACATTTAATTCAACATAACGTTTGCAATGGGCCAGAACACTGATACTGGGTTCTGGTTAGCAGGCTTCAGTGCACTCAGGGTCAAACAAAACTGAAGTTAGTAGTCCAACTGGGGGCAAAGGGTGGGGGGAAACCCAACAGGGTGTAAGGAAACAGGCCATTGTTTAAATTGCTGTCCATATTTGCAGATTTGTCCTCACTGCCAGCTTCAGCCTTGATGTATAATGCTGCAGCACTATCCCACATATTGCAAAGCTTACATATCTTCCAACAACTGAACTTCAAGTGCCCAACAGAACCTATATTTTTCTCAATTCCAGCTTCTTAACTGCCACAGCTTTCTTAAACAGCCTTATTATAAATGTCACCTTAGGTCTTTGTGGTCTCTTCTGCATCCTGTAAATTTCCAACACAATTCCTAAAAATGGCAATAGCAAGTGAGCGCCCTATGTCGGTTTAAATGCTAATAGCACAATAGAATCCTTCAAAAAACATTCAAAATACTCACATGTCTCTCCACAAGCAGCAAAATTAAATCATCCAGGTGATGTTATTCTTTTTAACTGTTACCACTCTAACAACTTTCTGCAAAAAGTACTAATCAGTACAGTCGACATTAAACAGCTTGTAAGAATTCAATTGGAGTTAATTTAATTTGAAGTTAGTTTATTGGCAGCACGGCTTACACCCTTACAGGTTGATCTCCAGTGGCAACAGAGACAACCAGTGGAATGTAGGTCGGAGCTATCCAAATGGAACATAGAATGCCATATGAAAGATGCACACTGCTTATGTAATTAACACACAGTGTAAATATATGTATATACAGTTGAATATGTAAAAACAGAATATAACATATCTCCCTTATCAACAAAAAGATAATATAACCATGAAGAATATAAATAGTATTGTGAACATAAATGGACCATAACATTTAAACTAAACGTAATCATAAAATCTTTTGGGGACATTTCTTATACGAATATTGAATTTGACTCTTGAAGCTACTGTATCTCTAAGATGTGTTGAGGGTGGAACAGTGGGACTGTAATCATCATTTCTGGCACAAAATATTTGACTAGGATACTTGATAGGACATTTGGCTAATCTCCTAACATTCCAGACCTTCCCATCTTGAGTAACAACACTGTTGCAGAAGACTTTTTTAATTTGTATGGCCTTACCAAATTTCCCGGAGCCTTTGTTAACTAAGCCAGGTCTTCAAACTTTAACCCAATTTCCAATTTTAAAATTATGCGTTTTTACTTTCCATTTGTTGTCGTACCAATTGTTGGTCTTGAGCTGTTTACATTCTACCCTCACCGCAGCAACATGCACACATTCTTTGTCATTTGCCAACTCCTTGCATTTATCTTTGAACCACCATGGACATAGACTAGATGCAGGATTTATGCCTTTTAGTAACTTGAATGGACTAATGCCAGTAGTGGTATGTGGAGTTATTCTATAAACCCACAGACGCTCTCTCAAAGCACTCAACCAATCATTACCATGTTTTAAAGAATCTGAGACAAAAGATTTAAGGACTCTGTTGAACCTTTTCACCTGCCCATTTTCGTGTGGTTCGTACAGGGAAGTAAACGTGTGCTTAATCCCACAATTATTGAGAAACACATTCATTTCATGTGATGTGAGTTGCACACCATTATCAGATACCAATGTTGCAGGACATCCCTCATGTGCAAAAACTTCTTCAAAAAAACTTATTACAGCACTGGTGGTAGCTTTTGACACAAACTTAACCTCAGGCCATTTTGAATGAAGCTTGTTTCCGGTCCAGGGAAGACATGGCTTGGCAATTCGGGCTGGACTGTTCTCATGAGGCACAGGGTCAGACTGATTTGCATATGGCCATGTCTGAACTGGGGTGGCAGAGTGGGCTAAAGAACGGTGATGGATTAAACCCAGATCAGTTGACTGGGGGTGAGTGCTTGCAATGTTCAACACTCCATTCATCATTTCCTTTGGTTTTGCTCCATTTTGAATGATAGTCAATAATGACTAAAGCAAACCTAGAATTCTCTGGCAACTTACTAAACGGTCCGGATATATCAAATGCTACTTTCTGCCAAGGCTCCTTGGGCCAAGGGACAATTTTCATGGGTGGAACGTTTACCTTCAACATCCTTTCACTGGATATACATTAATCACACTCACCTATCCATACCTGGCCACCAGAAATAATTTCTAATCAACCTTTTTCATCGCTGAAATACCTGGATGAGTTTTGTGAGATATTTTAAGAATTGTTTCCTGAACTCCTCTGGGTGGCACACACATGCCACTTTTCAAAATCAAACTTCCTTCCAGTTCTAACTGATCTGAAACATTGTAAAATGGTATCAATTCTGACCTTACTTGATTTTTGTTGGGCCACCCATCTAAAATAAAAAAATGTTAGATCACTCCATCTGTCATCTTCTTTTTCACATTCAGACCACAATTTTTCTGTAATGTCTAGGAACTGTGAAGGAACAATATCATTAATGCTTACAACGAAATCTGTCTCTTTAACAACATTAACATCATCATGGTTACATGGTAATCGTGATAAGAAGTCCGCAGTGACATTTTTCTTCCTCGCACATATTCAGTCTTAAAATTGTACTCTTGAAGCCTTGGTACTAATCTAGAAATTCTGGCTGTAGAATTCCAACCTCCACCTGTAGACAGAATGGTAACTAAGGGTTTGTGATCCGTCCTGAGTATAAACTTACTTCCCCACACATAAATTCTATAGTGTTCTACTGCCCATACACACACACGTAATTCTTTCTCAATGACAGCATATTTACGTTCCGTTTCATTCAAAGTCCTTCATGCAAATGCAACATTCCATTCATGCATACCTTCCCTTTGGGAGAGTACACTACCTAGACCATATAGGCTGGCATCAACTGTAATAATGCACTCTTTTTTTCTTTCTAAAAGGTTTTAACGTGGGTGCATTTAATACATCTCTTTTTGTGCTTTCAAAAGCACTCTGCTGTTCATTTTCCCAAGAAAATGTAACATTTTGCCTTAATAATTTCCGTAGTGGCTCCATTTTTGTTGCAAAATGTTCAATTAGTTTGCTATAATATTTGCACATTCCTACAAATGATAATAGCTGATCTTTGTTTTTTGGAGTGGGAGCATTAATTATGGCATCAACATTAGACTTTTTTGGTACAACGCCCTCCCCAGATAGCGTATGGCCTAATTACTCCACAGATTGTTTAAATAGTTTACACATATGAGCTTTCAAAGTTAGTCCATGACTATCTAGTCTTCTGCATACTTCATTTAGATGTGATTCATGTTCTTCAACATCCTTCGAGAAAATTAAAATGTCATCCTGGAAACATTTAACGTACCCATTTCTGTCTCTGAAAATTTGAAACATAACTCTTTGGAACACAGACGCTGCAGACGCCAAACCAAAAGGCATTCTGGTATATTGAAATAGGCCTTGTGGGGTGATAAATGCAGTTAATTTCTTTGAATCTTCTGCGAGCTCTATTTGGTGGTATGCAGATCTTAAATCTAACTTAGATTTTAGCACCATCTAACATAGATACTACTTCATTAATATTTGGAAGCGGATGGCAATCTATGACAATATTTGTATTTAAGACCCTCAAGTCCACACACACCCTGAGTTTTTGGTCTGGTTTGCGCACCAAAACAATGGGCGAAACCCACTCGGAGGACTCGATAGGTTCTATGATACCTTCATCAGCTAAATCTTTCAACATATCTTTTAATTCCTCTCTTATATTTATGGGAACACCTCTTAACTTTTGTTTAACAGGTATGGCATTGGTCTTTAAAACAATTTTGTGTGTGAAATTTTTCAACTTGCCCAATTTGTCACAAAACACTTTATCATAAGTTTCGATAAGACTTGTTTCTTTGTTCATTAAACTATCATTTGGATTGATGATAGCTATATTTTCAACATATTCTTCACTTAAGGACACAGGTTCCTTGGATCGTGGATTGAGGATTATGCCCAACCTCCATTGGTCACGCCATCCCAACACATTCACCCCTTTGATGGCAATGTATAATTTAATCTGAACCAACCTTCCTTTAAAACCTAAAGTTACATGTAGGTAACCCTCTATATCGATCCTTGAACCATCAAAAGTTTCTGCACAAATATCTGAAGGTTGTAAATTGTTATAATCACAAACATCAACTAATTTCTCATTGAAATATTTCATATTAGTAATTGTCCAAGGTGATCCGGCGTCTACCATGAGATCTATATCAGTCTCCATGATACTGAAGGTGCATATGGGAGATTTCAGATTAATGTCAGGATCTTTGTTTAAAATTGAGACCACAAATCCTTTGTCCTCTTCTGGAGCTTCTTTGATACTGGTGACTTTGTAGGCTTCCGAATTACTGGAGATGTTACGTGTACGATTGGAATGTCGTTTCACATCCCTACAAACATTACTGAAATGACCCAACCTACCACAAACTCTGCACTCTTTATTAATGGCGGGACAACCAGAAAATGATGCAACATGGAATTTACTGCCACACCTATAACAAAAAGTGTGAACTCTGATTGTGTCTAACTTCCTGTTTGGATCACCATTGGCCGGTTTTGACACACTTCCATGTGAATTATTATTTTTAGGTTCAACTTTGGATTTAATAACACAAATCTCCTCCTCTTTGGTTGTAGTATTAGACTTTTTGGTAACAATATCCATCCATTTCTCTGATTGTTCAGTAGATTTTGCTGTGGCAATAGCTTCTTCTAAATTGGGATCTCCCATGACCCATAGTTTTTCCTGAGTTTTTTTATTTTTAACGTGTACAATAATATGGTCTCGAATCATTTCGTCAGTAATGCCACCAAAATTACAATGTAAACTCAAGGATCTAAGTGCAGTTAGAAAACCGTCGAATGATTCTTCCTCCTTTTGTTCCCTCGTGTAGAATTTAAATCTGTTCAAAGCGATATTAGTAACTTTTTTAAACCTCTTTTCCATTCTGGCTAAGGCTTCAACATATACAATTCATATTATCCCCACTTCCATTCACTGTCGTAACTTGAGGAAGTGCTCTGAATACATCCTGTCCTTCTGATCCTAAGCAATGTAAAAAATACTCTTTTGCCTCTCCGCACCCATCCGTTCACCGTCTATAACCTTCATATAGTTTATAAATTCCTCTTTCCATCTTGACCAAGGAATGGGTGGGTCTCCTTTGTTTTGTAGAAATTTAGCTGGTGGGTCAAATTGCATTTTGCACCAAAATATTTAAAAATGTGTGATACTTGGATATAGTATATTTAAATAAACTCCCTTCTGAAAGTCAAAAGTGTAAAATAAATGAAATTCCCTGTGTGCTGGATATTATACACTGTAGCTTAGCAATCCTTTTCTGTGCAAATATTGAAATAAAAACAAACCTGTACCTCGAAGATCAAAGTAGAAGTTGTACTTCCTTAAAGTAAAATTGCACAGCTTGGTGATAGCGGTGAAATTATATTAATAATTTTTTTTTAAACGCTTCTGCTAATGAATTAATTTAAAGCGCTTCAATTGGAGCGTGAAGAACAACTTGTTATGGTGAATCAGCGCTTTGATTTGTTATCATGGTAACATGTGAAATGGCTGTCCGGATGTACATTGCACGCACAGGCAGCGTGATGACAACTGAATGCTTGCGCTGACCTGTTACGCGTTCGTGTGCGTAGATTCCGGGCTTTAGACTCGCATTCGAATCTTGATGCACTCGGTGACGGAGGCTGTCTCGACTCTCGAGTCCGGTAAGCGTCCATTGAAAATGTTTTTCTTTAAGTTATTTTGCAATGAGGCATGCAATTGAACAAAGTAAAGTCGGAAAGTCACACAAATCTTGGAGCTTGACTTGCAAATCCACGTTAAACCAACGCGCTTGACTATAAATTCTATGAATAAAAATAATGTACCTCAACGAGTATAAAGTCTGCAAATCAATTAAATCCAGCGTCGGTTACCGCATACACTCCGTTCCTGTGCTGCAGTTAAGACAGGAGTGGACGGTAGTCTTCCCTTCGTCGCCATTGTAAGAATTCAATTGGAATTCAATTTAATTTGAAGTTAGTTTATTGGCAGCATGGCTTACATCCTTACAGGTTGATCTCCATTGGCAACTGAGACAACCAGTGGAATGTAGGTTGGAGCAATCCAAATGGAACATAGAATGCCATATGAAAGATGCACACTGCTTATGTAATTATCACACAGTGTAAATATATGTATATACAGTTGAATATGTAAAAACAGAATATAACACACCTGCTTTATGTACACAAATGAAATACCAGGCTGTAAACCCAACAATAAAGTCATCCAGATGAACAGGGAGCAACCTAAATGCTGATGCTGGCAACACTTCCTTACCATTCTGATGACATTATCCATACTACATACTGAACTACAGTCTCCTCCAGCTATAACATCATTAAATAAATGGGCCAATGACCATGACAAGTGGTGAACTAATTGAACCCTCACACACCACTTTCAGTACTAAATCTAAAGGTAAATTACAAATAAAACTGTCCAGAAATCACATCGCTACCCTCTCCATTGCCCTTTTTCATTTTATCCCTTATTGCCTGTCGCGTTGCTGGAGCAGATTTAATATTCTTTATCCATCTTGTCTCTAAGTGCTGTATATCGCAACCAAAACCCTTCCATGAACCTCTTTTCATGCATGTCATTAGCTCTTCAATTCAGATAGAATACTAACCAAATGCTCATCTTTTCCAACTCAACTGGCGAATGAGCCTTTTCCCAGACCTCTCACTAGAAGCCCAATTCTCTTGCTGTCTGCCTTGTCGCTTCCCTTAACCTGTGTGTCCTAACCATTGGGAGACATGATGCTCAGCCCTCCTTTTGGCACATATTTCAGAAGACTCTGTTACAGAAACCTCTCTTAAAAGACGAACGTGCCCCTCCTGTGTCCCACTGTCCCTTGCATTACTACCCACCCCAAAGAGGGTTGGGCATCCCAGAAAGGGCCTGTACTGCAGAAGTATGTAACTTGGTGTCACTGTGGGTGCAGGTATCGTCTGTGTCATTAGTTGCAGCCATAAATCATTATCTAACTCACCCCAATATTTCTTAGAAATTTACGCCATCTATGCCCAAATTCCACATTATATTTCACACATGCAGTAGCCCCAAAGCTTCTTTGACTTATGCTTGGCATCCATGTATGTAACATTAGACTGACTATTAAAAAAAAGCGAAGCCCAACTGTTTAGTGACAGGCACTGATGGTCCCCTTGGCCGCTCCATCTACTCCTCCTTTGAGCCATATTTTAACTGAACTGCTCCATGCAATAAGTTAAACATGATTACAAGCTCTGCTTTCCAAATGTTCACATTTGTCGATGCCATCAAATGTGCACCTAGCTGTGTAGTACAAAATCTCCCATTAATCATCTCTCTCCCACTACGGTCCTTCCTTTCCCCTTCCTTGCTTTTGTTTGTTTTGGCTTCCTAAGCCCTCACTGTTCTCTCAGGCCCCTTTTAACGGTATTTATCCATTGTTCCGTCATCCCATGAGCTTTCCCTTTATTCCCCTTCTTTTAAGTATGTTTGTCCATGGCAACTGATCCATTGCCCACTCTAAGTGCCCCTATTGGCCACCCAGTCAACTTCTTCCTCAACCACTACCACAGATCAGATCTCAACCTCGCTTCTTTCCCTCTACCATCACCCACATATCCTTGAAGAGTCCTGCCAATCATGTCATAGCTGGGTGGACCCTACCACTTGCCACTCTTCTTTCCTCTTGTTTCACCTTCAACTGTAGGTCCATCACTGTTCTCAGATTCATACTTCAGCTCTGCTCTATAAGACTCGAAACTCCTTGTTTTGTATTTGTCTCTGTCCCCAAAACCCTAGTTGTCTCATGCTCACACCATCTATATTGCCCTTCTCCTGTATTCCCTTCTCTCACATGCCCATCCTCTTCATCTGCTATATCCCCGGTCTCTAAATCCTCCATTCTAACCTTCATTGTGATCCAACTCCATTGATATACAACGCATATATCTATTGCGTACTCCTTGTTGCTACCATTCTACTCATCCATGAAAAGTATGGGATCTTCTCCTCGCTATTGATGGCAGTGAAGCAGCGCTGCACCGGCACCCACGAGCCAGCCCCGGACTCTATCCATCCAGGTCCTCTCATTGGCCGCCCTTGCCATTAGTGTTTGTCGTCTAACCAAATGTCCACCTAATCCACCAGGATCTGCGCATCCAGGACCCCACTTGTCGCATCAGGCCCTCGCTTTAACCTGTTAACTGAACCCTTCACCTTTTCAACCCACACCCATCTCCCTGAGCCTGCTACCTCTGAAGGTTGACCCTTTGCCAACCTTGGGTCCTCATAGCTATTCCTATCTAAAGCTTTCTAACTTTTAACCCCATCCTATTAACAGTGCAAGCCAAACTCCTTCCCATTCTTAAATCTTTTCGCACTCCTGCTTCCACAGCACCATGGCAGAGCCTTTGTACATTCTTCTTATACTGGCTTCCTAACCTCTTCTTCAACTATCCATCGCACGCTATTGCCTAAACTCTGCTCTTTAAGGAACTACCTGCTAACTTTGTCATCAAACTGACCTACTCTCGCATTATCTGCTGCTCAATGACTGCCGCTGTGCTGCACCACCTCCTGCCCTGAGTTGCTATTTATCTCCTCCTCCAAGACATGTCCAACGCGTCTGCGTCTCTCTCTCTCCAGAAGTCCCCACCTGCCTGCACTCCTACTTTCTTCCTCTCCTCATGCTGCCGGCCCTCACCACTTCACTTTCCCCTACTATACAATGATTATCCCTTCTAGGGGCCAACTAATTCTTCAGCCACACAATCACATGGCAAGGGAGCTCTACTCTTGGGCAATGCCCCTTACTCTTTGCTAGTGTCCCTCTTGCTCCACAGCTCCTCCATCAGTTGAGAGCCACACTAGTGCTGCCCAGCCCAGCGGCCCTGCTCATGCACCTTGGCCTACTCTGAGGTGGCAAGCACGCCAATAGTGTGGCCACCCTTTCCGCCACACAGCAACTCCACAGAATGCAGCTGCTCTCAACTCAAGACTTCTTCTACAGGTCTTCTCTCCCAACACCTAGGAGCATCCTAAGTGTTACCAGTACACTAATGACCTTGTTTCCTGCAACTAATAATTAAGTCTCACTAAACTTTAATCCCTTGTTAATCTCCAACAGGCCTCACCTAAAACTCATGATGGACCTCATCTTGGAGCGTAAATTGGGCACCCTGGTCATTCACCCCTAACAAACAAGTCAACACCTAATAGTAGATAATGCCTTAGCTTGTCCCCACATAGTGGTCTCCTTTCCCCTCACACCTTAGAGGAAATCCCCCCTCCCTATGGAGTCTGCAAGGACCTCACAGACAAAATTCAGAGAATGAGACAGCAATAGAAAAGAAGTAAATGTGTTGCACTGATATGGCTCAATGCCTTTTATGAGAGCAGACTTGCCCAGTGCTTCCCTTGCAACTCGGAAGAATGCTCTGCTGCTACGTCTAAGTGAGAAGGAAAGATTTTCTCAATCACTGGAAATTGTGCAGGTCTTAAAGTACAGATCTGGCCGCACATCTGGTACCAGCTAGCATGTCCAAAGCAATACCAAGAGAGTTCTATGGTACTCTACGACAAGCTTCTCTTGAATCATTTACTTAAGTTGCGACTTGGTGTGTATGGTAAGCTAAGCCAAGGCTACAGAAAGTTGAATGGTCCACACTTCACTGGAAGGGTCACCAACACCTACAACAAAGATCTCTGCCGGGTGTGTTTCCAAGATGGCTGATGGGTAGGATGTGCAGTCTCCCTTTCTGCACTGACAGTTCAGTAGCTCATGCTTCCATCGTGGTCAAATACTGCACCCAGGAGCGTCGCCAGCAGCAGAAAAAGGTTGTGCACCTGGTGAAGTCCCCACTGGGGAGAAAGAGTTATTAAAGCCCCAGAAATAACAAGCAGAGGTGAGAGATGGCATTTTCAATATGGTGACCAAAGTGGGATGGTGAGGACACCACAGACTTGTGTTTGGAGAAGGGATACTAAAAACCTCATTCCAGGAGCTCAGCGGCCCCCAAGAACAGAACACAATGCTAAATAGCGGCCATAAGTCCCTGTAAAGTGGAACAGCATGCTACTGGGGGCAATAAAAGGTGAAAAAACAAGAGGTCTAAGAGCTTATCTTCAGAACATGTGATGAGGCTGGAAACAAGGCAGGAGAACCCAGCACAGAATATAGATAGCAGTGCCTAGACTCGAGTTGAGACCGGGGAAATAATCACAGCTGTGGAAATGTCGCAGTGCTTCTGGGACACGATGATTGTCTGTAACGATAGGATTAGGGAAAGGAGCGCGACCCGATAAATAAATCATTGCAATCATAGGCATGTAGAGGAACAGAGGCAGCTGTAAAACAATGGGACATGGAAGATTCGTGGGGAGCAGAGAATTGCTGAAATACTTACCATTCATGTCACTGCCACAGACACACATAGGGCCTGATTATAAGTGGTCCTTTAAATTACGATGTCACTGGTACCAAGCCATATCCAGCTGATGAGCCCATAACTAGGGCAAAACCGGTCCCAGGATGCTGGTGTTCTGGTTCTGGGAGGACCTGGCTTGGCAGTTCGTGCTGGGCTGTTCCCATGAGGAACAGGGTCAAGACTGATTTCCATATGGCTGGGTCCAAACTGAGGTGGCATGATGAGCTAAAGAACAATGGGTTGGAGCGCTACCCTGAGCAATTGCTAGTGGTTATACTTATTGCACGAAGCCTCTCATCAAGTTTTGTGTGTTTCATGTACCACCCTAAGTGTCATGGGTATCCCCAGATGTAGGTCCAATGCCCACTGTGTCACTGGAACCATGCTGTACCCTGCTGATGAGTCCATAACTTAAGTGAATCTAGTCCTGGGTTGCTTGTGTTCTGGTTCAGGGAAGACCTGGCTTGGCAGTTTGGACTAGAATGTTCCCATAATGAACTTGGTCAAGACTGAATAGCATATGGCTGGGTCCAAACTGAGGTGGCATGGTGAGTAAAAGAATGATGAGGTGGAGTGTTACCCAAGCGATTGCCAGTGGTTAGACTTATTGAAAGCAGCCTTTTGTGTGTTTCCTTTAAATTACAATCCTGTGCAAGCACCTGTTGCACATTCATTTAGGCCTAGAAAAATAACAAAAATGCTACTGTACCTGCAGGTCTAGTCGCCTGAATAACTCGACCTAACTGTAATGCACCGGACCCAAAATCTTATCTCAAATTATGTGATCCTAGCAAATATTTGATTTTACAGCGCTGCCTTTTTCTTCATTATCACAAATGAGAGCACCTTCAATTATGCAAGTTCAGCATTTCTGCTGTACAAAAAACTATTTTGTTTGATTTAATAGACTAAACTTTTTCTCCACATATATTAAGAATCTAGCTCAGATATAGGGTAGACATAACCCCTGACCTACCTCTTAGTTCACTAATAGCTTTGTCATCAGACCAGAGGCAGGAATGTTTCTCCATTCATGTTTAAAAATTCACTTTTAATAAACGTATTACTAAAGCATGATTTGGTAGTACACTGCCATTTACAAACAGCATATTTTCCATTGAAATAGCCACAAACTTTCCCACTAACATGCAATTTTACTGATAAAAACTATATAAGGTATAAAAATCTGTGGAAATTGGCTTTCAGCAAAAATGTTTATCATTTGCACATCACCAAGTAAAGTGTTCGTATGTTTTTATCCTATTAAAAAAAAATCATATCACAGAATAACAAAAATAAAGTGCTTTCATAACTATAAAAATATATTTTGAAGTGCTTGAACAATTAATTTACAAGCTATTTAAATGTTGTTAGAAAAACACTGACATCCTACAGCCTTTCATTTCACACTCTTTGTACAGCACGATTGTCAGACAGTTCGCTTTATAAAATCCTCTAACTTTGCTGCTTATTTTATCCTGGAGGTTACTTTTCTTTCTCGGACTGTAAATTGTAAGACATAAGCTGACATTTGACCTCTGTCTCTGAACACAGAGCAAACATAACAAGATTTCCTTTCTGAGAGAACAGACACCTGTTCCTTATCAGCTCGCCAGAACGGATTATGGGGGGCGATCAGGAGAAATTCCGTCTTGAGTGCGTTTAGCAAAAGGTGAATGCGGGTTAACCATTGTTGGGTTTTCAGTAGGGCGCGGGTAAGAGTTTTTATATCTTCGGGTGAGGAAACTTTCAAATATAATTGTGCATCATCTGCGTAAATGTGGTAACGTATGTTTGAGTGTTTAAGAATTTTGGTAAGAGGTTCCATGAAAAAGTTGAAAAGCAGGAGCGATAGTGCGGATCCTTGAGGTACTCCAATAGAGACAGGAGTAATGTCCGACAGGGTTTGATTATCTTCGATACGCTGAGCTCTATTATGAATAAAACAGGAGAACCAGCTTAAGACGAGACCAAATAAACCCATCCTTTTCTCCAAGAGGTCAATCATGCGGTCATGTTTGACTGTATCAAAAGTAGAGGAGCGATCCAGGAGCATAAGCAGGCAAGGTTTGTTCTGATCAAGTAGTCTCAGGGCATCATCTACAATGTGGGTTAGAGCATTGTTAGTGCTTTGGCCAGTTCTGAAACCAGATTGGCAGTGATCAAGGAGCTGAAACTGCTCGATGTGGTTGAAGATGTATGCATTTCTCTAGTAGTTTTGCTAGTGTCATAGTGTTAGTAATCGGTTGGAAATTATTGAGGTCTGACAAGTCTGCATTTGATTTTTTTTTTTTTTGGGATGGGGTAACCTATCCTATTTTGAGGCAGTCCGGAAACATGCCCTGAGAGAGAGATGCATTGACATTCAGACCAAAGTGGGATTATAGAAGATCTAACTGGCACATGCATCAACAATGCCATTTGCGATTCCTTAATAGCGAAAAATAAGGACTCGCTAATAAGGAATAGCAAAAGGCTATGCATGTAGAATTCGCTTACAAAATAGCGAATCCTAAACATTCCTTAATTGCTACACGGATATTGCGAGTCGTAATTAAGGAATACCTCCCCATTGATTCCTATGGGCCTAGAGGCCCATAGGAATGAATGGGAGGACTTTCTCAATTTGCTAATCTCAATTAGAGAATCGCAAATTGCTCATGCTATTTCAAGGGTGCCAGGGCGTCAAAAAGGACACCCTGTTGCACCCCTGAAATCTGCATATGAATACATCTTGCACACACACATGCCCCAAGGGCATGTGTGTGTGTAAAATGGAACTTTGAAAAATGAACAAAAGTGCATTTTTCAAAGTTTTTGCAAATTACCATGAAGTTCAACTTCATGGTAATTTGCTCCCCCTATTAGCGAAATCGCTAATTTTTAAACTTTCATGCATTGCATTTAAGGAATCTCAATTTGGGATTCCTTAAATGCAATCGCAATTTAAGGAATCGCTATTTAGAGATTCCTTAAATAGCGATTTTTGCATTTGGGATGATGCATCCCAAATGCAAAAATACCGGTCGCAAAGGGGCAGATTCTGCTAATCTGCCCGTTTGCGAGCAGGTTTCTCGTTGATGCATATGGCCCTAAGCTCTTTGACGAGTTTGACAGGCAGAGGACCTTTGAAGTGATTTGAGGGTTTTATCGATATTATTTTATTGAGTATCTCAACTTCATCCGGAAATTTGAAGGTAGTCCATGTAGCATTATTTTTAGTAGTAAAATAAGTGTGAGAGGACCTTTATTATGGGAAGCATTGATAGGAGATTGGGTTGGTCCTGGCTAAGTTGATGTCGAGAGGCGAGTTGAAGTTATGATTCAATCTTCCTCGTCTTTTTAATAAAAGGAGTGGAGAAATCATCACCACTAGGGTGTGATAAGTTTTCTTTGGAGTGGTGGTTGGATCTGCCATTAGCTTGCTGTTTGATGATTTCGGAGAAAAAAATTAAGGTCTGTTTTTGCATTGTCCAGATGCGACCTAAAGTATTCTGCTTTGGAGCCATGAATGAGTTTGCTGTAGGAGCTTCTTTAAGTACTGAAGGTAAGTTGTGGAAGGAGAGATTCTCCATGATCTCTTGACAAGCCTTAAATAACGCCTAGCCTCGTCAAGGTGGCCGTTAAACCAGGGTTTGGAGTGTCTACTGTGTATTCTTTTAAGCTGCTTTGGAGCAATTGTATCAAAAATGTCTGACACGGATTGGATGTAATGTTGAGTAAGGTCATTCAAATTAGTCATATTTGAGGTTGTTGTTAATGGAGGTTACATCAGTTATGTTAATATTTCTCCGGTCTCTGGACTATTGCCTGGTTTTGCAGAGTTGGCCTTGTCTAATCATCACATTATCCAAGATGAGGAAAGAGATTTGGTAGTGATCTGACCAGTTGCAGGGTAAAATGGATTTAAGTTGTAGGACATTGTCCTTGGCAATGATTAGATCAAGGTGGCGCCTCTATTGTGCATTAGGCCATTACAAGACTGGGTATGGTTGAGGTCAGAAAGGAAGGTTTTAAAGGTGTTCAGTATGGGGTCATTCAGGTCGTTCCAGTGAATGCTTAAGTCACCAAGGAAGTTCTGGTTAGGGGGTTGGTCTATGTTAGAGGAGATGATTTCCATTAAGTGTTCAATGAAAGTTACATTATTTCCGGGGGTTTGGAGTAAGCATACCATCTTGTCATTGTTCCATATTTCGATGCCTAGGTATTTACAGGAGGACACTGAAGCAATTTGTGCGTATTTTAGGGTGAGTATGGAGCAATAGATGCAAGCTATACCGCCTGCCACTCTTTCAGTTTTATCGTGGCTGACGTCATAATTAGGAGGTACTAGAATGTCCATAATGTTTGCGGAGGTGTCATTAAGCCTTGTTTCAGTTAGAATCAGAATATCAAGGTCTTGTGTGAGAATGAGATCAGCGATGTCCGCTGCGTGCTTTACCGCTGACTTGTAATTTAGAAGCATACACTTGATATGTGATTTAGCAACTACTACCTCTTGTTGTGCAATGGAGGCATGCAGTAAATCATGCTTGTTCATAGTCCTATAGTTGAAAGTGGATTCTCCAAGTGGGTTGGAGGGAATAGTTTGGATATTGACCAGAGGGGGTAACGAGTCCTTAGGTGTGGTGTTGCATGAAAACAAAAGAGAGTAAATGTCAGCATCAGATAGATGATAGTAACCCTCTGGGGTCTGGAGAAGGAGTTGCGATCTCCAGTGCATGATAAGTGGGTCCTTCATGCTTGAGGACTCGAGCAAGGAGTGCCTCACCCTTGTGGAGGGATTGATTTGTTTAGTATCTGGTATAGGATTCAAAAGCTTCTCAAGTTTGAAGGTTATGTCTATATGGTTCTTTAGGTCACCCTAAACTAATCGAAGTTCACATTTAAGATCTGCGAGCTTGTCCTCAGGGGATGGACAGTTTGCAGTGCAGATGGGAGTGACGGCTGGCCTAGAGTAGCTAGCGTATATTGCCCTTCAATGGTGGGGGGGGATGATCAACAGAACAGATTGAACGTGGGTGGGGAGGGAAGTGTTCGGGTAGGCAATTGGATATGGAGGGTAAGAAGATGGTATATTAGAGGTGATCTATGGGAGAAGGGTGGAACGATGACTCAATTGAGAGTCATTGACTGGCATTTTGTGGGTTTGGTCATTCGCTGCGGAAAGGTTAGGTGCTATAGTGGTCAAGAGGGGCGCCAATCGGATCACAAAAGGTTTAGGAGACATAGAGCATTGGCTAGAAGGAGGGTAACTAGTAGACCAGCCATTTGCAAAGTTGCTGATGCTTCTCGAGTGGTTAGCATAATTTCCCATTCTATCTTGAGCTGGGGGAATCTACAAATGTTGGAAAGCCCACAAAAAGGTGGCCGTCTGAGGGTTAGGTTTGCTGTGAACGTCCCAATCTACCATAAAATTTACAAAGGAGAGAAATAAACAAGCAGAAGCAAAAATGTAACCAATAATTGAGCTAGCGGCCCTCCCAATGAACGTGGGCGTCCACTCTTAGGCACTGTGTTTCCCCCAATTTAAAAGGTTAACTAAGTTATAATCTGGAATCAGATTGTTTATCATGTCCCCTGACTGGGTGTATTTGAGAAGGACCTGGTCAGTGAGTGGTAACAGATTTTCAGAATCCACATTAGTGTGACAAGCCATGCAGGGATGCAAGTTGAAATCCCCCAACAACAAAATCATTGTGATGTTAGACAAAGAATGGGGAAAAAATCATCTAAAAACCTTACGAGATTTATGACCTTGTCAAGTTAATCTCTGAGAATTATAGATCTTCACAATTAACATACTGTACATAATTTGGAAAGATCAAAAGAACGCCAAGAATCTTAGACGAGTTAGAGGTGATCAACTCTACTTTACAGATCGAACCTAGGTTAATGAGTGTCACTAGGCCCCCTCTGGCACACATGCTTGAGGAGAGAATAGCAGTGGCGGCAGCCATAATGTAACCGTCCAAGTGCCAAAAACCCTGAGCATCCTAGGTCTCTTGGAGACAGATTATATTCTACGTACTCAGCATCGTAGTCCAACACTCAGCAGAAACTATGACCATGAACTCCAGCTACATTCCAGTTTATCACCCTTAGGTCAGTAGGTGGGCTAGATACTTCGGCCACTACTAGGTTACGGGCCTTAGGTGTTGGGATAAATTAGTCAGGATCGTCAAGCTGAGCTCAAAGAGATTACTGAGCAACAGAGTAGGGGTCTTGTCCGGGCAGGAAAGACTGGCATGACCACCGTACAGCCCTGGGTGCCCCCCCCCCCCAACTCCTTTCCCCCCGGGGCCTGGCAATATGGTGCTGTTAAATAAATAAAAATAAAAAGTTAATACAGCAGGAATACTGAAATTCTGTTGCTCTGGGAGTAGTAGAATGTGGCTCGCCCACATGACATTGCGAAAATATAAGAATATGCAATCGCCAGGGCGTGTTTTCTTGGAGAACCCTAACCAAACAAATCTACGGACCATAAAGATCTCTTTGGATAAGGACTGTTCTGGTTCAAACCTGGTTGACAACCAGTGAATGACTTTGTTTTTGAGCTGCCGGAAACTCTATGATTCCTTATTCTTGAGAGGGAGAAGGTTTGTCATTATAAGTACATAGGGGGTAGAGGCAGGGGGCAGCTGGATAACTACATCACATGGATTCTCCCCATGGATGGCCATATGCGGGGGGTAGTAAGCACCCACTTTGCTGCCTGGTGCTTGCACCCAATGCTGTTGAATGGTGGGTTCCTGGATACTTTGGGTGATGTTAGAGTAGTTCAGTATATGGTTATCCAGATATTAGCTAAAGTAGTACCTAGAGCAAAAAATTGTTCTTTCATTTTATATACTTTCTTTACAGGAACGATCATCAGTAGACACAGTTTCATAATTTATTCAGCAGTGACCCGGTCACCTTATGTAGATCTTCGACCACTTTGTACCAGAATTCTGAGATTATAGGGAATCGTCAAAGCATATGAGCAGTAAGCAACAGACTGCCCATGAAGACCACCTTCCCCGATATATCCTCACCAGTCTGAGGTTAGATCGTGGTCTTGTGGACATAGTGAAATTAGACCATTCTGAACCCAGCACTAGTAGATATTTTTTACATATTTGCATGCTTTGCTCCAGTCTGTGCTTGCCACTAGGCCAGAGCCCTCCAACTATTACATGCCTTGTGCGTCTTCCATGACTTTTTGCTCCATCGTGGATCAGTGCTATGTATACATTTTAAGTACTTTCCTAATTCCTGCCAGGCTCAAGATCATTGCCAATGTGTCAGATATCGGTGATGCATCTGGGAATGTAGTCCAGATCTCTCTGGTCATATGTGCCAATCTGACTTTCTGAGGAAATTGTCCCGGTCTTACTCTAATCTCTCCTGTGCTTTGGTAAATGTAAGGAATTACAACACAATAAAGACATCTCTTTCATTATACCCATAAATAGTTTGATATTCCATAAAGACATCTTGGGCGAACAGGGAGCGTTTCAAAACTATTTTTATCTTCTCATAAAGTATTCCTGTTTGTCTAATTACTTAAGGGTAGTTGCACCGAACGTTTCCACCCATTATAAAGGCTTACAGCAATGTTATTAGCGGGTAGATTTAAAGATTTTTCTCCCAGATGGGGCATTCAACAAACTAACTTGGCGCACAGGGCAACTGTGCTGCTGTGTAATAAAGGAATTGGCTTTGAAGCTCAAGTTTTCTCACGCCCAGGGGTGCTTCAGAGCTGCCGGCATGATCTGGTTGCATTTGCCTGCCCAAACTAGGGCGCACCCAACTCTTTAAATATTATAGTCAGTATAGGGCACATGGAGTTTTGCAGCATGTAAAAGCACTGTGGCAGAAAGATCATCTTGGTACCATATGCTAAATAATGTGAGCATTTCCAACAACTCAACTGAATGTCCAAGTCCCTCTAGAAATCGTCCCATATTTAGCGACTATTGCTCCTGTTTAGTGTACGTAATTTAAATGTTTAAATATATGAAGATCCTCTTTCCCCATTTTATACCAAGATTTAGCTCTTCTATTCTCTGCAGGCCGCTGAGCAGAAAATAAATGCGATTCCCAACCAGTTGGCAAGTAAACATGATGCGTCCTTGAACCGGTCTAGTTCGTTAAGGAGAGGGATTGATTGATCTGATTCTCGAAGACACATTTAAGTGTTGCCTGCATACAGTGATACGACATGTTTGTTGCCCACCACTATGCCGTACTCCGCAAGACTGATCTACCATTTGCACTCCAAGGGCTCGATAGCTAATGTAAATAAGGGCGTTTTTATGCTGGCAGTGGGCTTTTTAAAAACAAATTTTTTTAGAGTTTCATATAGCTTGAACTAGACCCGAGACCAGTTTCATTACAGAAGAACACATTCATTTTTGTTAGGCATGGGGAGATTATGTGATTTGCCCAGAATCACAGGATGTGTTGAGCGTCGTTGCCGAGACACGAACCGGGTTCCCCAGCTTCGAGGTCGACCACTCTAGCCTTGGGCTACATCCTCTCCCACTTTAGGAGACATCTAGCTTGTCTCAATCCTTTCTGTCTTCATACTGCTCTTGTACAGACTAGGCCACTAAGCTGCAAAAAGCACAAATGTTGGGAATACCACACTGGCCCTCCAGGTCCCCACAAGTACTCTCCCATTCCACCATCCCAAAGAAAAATCACCAGGAGTATTTTAATGGGTCCTGTCAAACAACCAGAATGAGGTGCAAGTAACACAGTAGATCAGGGCCACGTGGAAGGGCTGGAATAATGAGGTGTTAGAGTTTATCACATTTCTTACACATACATCAAAGCCTACTGAAAACAACTGCCCCGGCACATAGCAAATGAGTAAACGGTGAGAACTGGCACAGGTCTTGCATCTAACATGGGCATTTCCACCTCCCAAAGGCTTAAAACCAGAAACATATTCTACTTACAAGCTGTCCAGTGAGACTTTAACTGAATACTGACAAAAAGGAAAACACAAAAAACAGTAATGTAGAACTGTAATGTACAGTGTGAAATGTTCCAAGTGAGGAAAAAGAGATGGGCGGTTTGACAACTACTACTTAAAAAAATTACAATGTCAAATTTTGAGAAAGAAACGTCAGCAGTGCACATTGATGTTCACAGTGTAAATGCATCTTTCTCATATTGAGTGGCGGACTAGTGGTCCACCAGAAAACGATGCAACCATTTACTCTCAAGGAATCCAACTTAATTCATGAAAAGAAATTATGCAGAATGTAAAAAGTACCAGACTTATAAACACCGAAATTTGAGGTTCATAATTTTGAAAGCATTGCACTGAGAGTGAAAAGGCAACAGGAGATACAAGGCATACTTTTTGCTACTTCCTCTTAAATGCAAATAAATTGTGGTTGAATCCTCATTGGTAAGGCTGGTCCTCATGACTTTGTTGTAACAAATTGTCTTGAAGCAACGGTTTTCAGGTTGCTCTAGAAGCAAATATTACACTAAGGTATCAGCGAGTAGGTATTCAGATATCCAACTAATGTTTTCAATTTCAAGGGTTTCCTTGTTCACCACTGTGTTGAAACCCCTCTTGCAAAGTTTGCTTTTCAGTATTCAGTCCAAAAACAAAATCTTCAGGCAATATCTCGGTTGCCATCTTTGCCAACTGGTCATCATAAGAACGCAATGTCCACAACTTCTCCAGTTCATAAATCTCACGAGTTTCTGGGAGCATGAAATGCACTACCATATTTCCTGTTTAAAGAGGGGGAAAAAAACAAGTGGATCAGTACGTACTCCTGCCCTACTCAGAACCTGTAAAACTCAACACTGCATTAGAGGTTTTATCATCATTTATACAAAAGTGGCTACATTGACTGGGATGTCATCCTATATGCACGAGGACACTCTAAAATATGGTAAACTGCAGAGAAAACCTTCCAAATGGCGTAGAGGCTGGATGCTTACTAGCAGTTTTAGTTCCTCGTTTTTGGACAAAAGTGAACATGGAGAGTTCAACATCAATGCAATTCTTAATCACTCAGTGTTCATTGATGGAGATAAATCAAATAATAAAGATTCAAAATTCGCGGGCCAACATAGAAATGGGGAAAACCCAACACAGTTCACTTTGACTACTCTTTGATGGTATCAATGTTCAATAAAACATTCAATCGGGCACAAGTGGATAGTAAAAAGTATGGTAATAGTAAATGAATCTAAAGGGGAGGCGATGTTTACAGATTCTAGTTTGGTCTCTCATATTACTATATACTTTTCTATACATTAATATATATTCTAAATGCGCCGCTGGAGCATCACTTTTTTGGCCCTCCTGTGGCACAAGGTGCTGCAGCATATTTACAAGGCCGCGCAAAGCTACTTTCCACGGCATTGTAAATATGTGTATCTTTCACGCAGAACGGGGCATTCCATATATGGTCTGAAACCGCCACAAATGTTTAGCTAATGCACTTGAATGCAATGAACTAAGAGTAGTAACGATGCCACTGTTCTTGTTTCCCCCTTATTCCATCCCTCCCCCCTCTCCCTTTCACCTCCCTCCCTCCCCCCAGTGCCCCTTGCGGCCTATCCCCGCAAGCTGCGGTGTGGACCGCTTTGACCGGATTCTTCAAGCACAGTTTCATTGGGAATAATATAGTTAGAGGTGGGGGCGGGGAAGAGTTGAGCAGTCTGCTCCGAGCTGGTATTTGTTGCTTCAAAATAACAAGCACAGCAATTCGCACTCCAAGATGCATGCTTCATGTCATCAAAGTTTATAGTATGTTATACGAGAAATGTTGAAATGTCCTGCCACCAACAATATATAATGTATGTAGGCTGAATCTACCATTGTGTTATTACCGCAGTAAAATATGGAGTACATTGTAAAATCAATAAAATTGTGTGTTAAAAAAAGGGGGAATTTCAGTGGTGTTGCTGTGGGTGTTACCATGCCACACCCATGGAATTTGAAGCATTCCCAGATTTACAAGGAATTGCAAACCTGGGAATGCGTCTGATTGTAATGCCACCCCAGGGGCAGAACATTAGGGAAGTTTAACAAGGAGATTTTTTTTCATTTCTCCTCATTTTTTCCTCTTTTTATATGTGCTGCATTGTGCAACACACATAAAAAGAGGAAATCGCCTCAATTGTTTGATCTTGTGCAGAAAGGTGTTCCTTCCTGCACACAAAATCAATCAGCCCCGCAACACAGACACCCGTGCACCATGCCTTGGCCCATGGCAGCTCATTGTGCGCCACCGTAGGGGAAAAGGGCAGGAATGAGCCATTTCTCATAGCTACGGCGCATTCCTGCCCTTTTCTTTTTACGCAAGGTAGCACAGCAAGATTCCTTGCGGCACTGCCCTGCCCCAAAACCTTGTAAATGAGGCCCACAGTACGGGTGGAAGCATACAGTAAATAGGATTTGGGAAAGGGAAGGGTCCGAACTCAAGCTGGACAGCCTAAAACAAATAAAGCCAGCAAATCGAAGGCAAACAAATGTGACTTGCAAGCCACAAAGCCACTGGTAAGCAATGGGTGGAATGAATTCCCAGAGAACCTTTCCGAATGTCCCCAGGATGTCATTACCAAACCAGACATCTGCGCTGGTTGGTAGGCTTCCACCTGAAAACAAAAACATGTAGGGGACCCCCTCTATCCTGCCGCAAGCAGTCACACGGTACAGTGTGTTTATAACATGCTTGCTGGCGCAGTTCTTCAGCACTTGGTCCAATTAGCTCCATCAGCAGGTGCATTCGCCTACTGAGCTACAATCAGAGCATTATGCGCAAACATTGACAAGCCCGTGGGTTTCATTTTATATGCGGATTTTACAATGGATTTTAAAATAGTGGATGAATGGCTTAGATGGATGCGAGTGCATGTGATCGCACCTGTTTGTTTCTGTATAACAAGTGTATGCAATTGGTCGTTTTTACATTTGATGGAACCTCTTGATGACTCCTTTTCAGTTATTGAAGCCAAATGCTCTCCTTTCATGCGTTTCCGTCTCACACACTGGCAGGCGGCGCAGGGCCAGGAGCCATGCTGATGCTAGATTGATTGAAAGAAAGTTTGCTACAGTGCCTCGCTTTTTGTGGCAGTGCTCTGATATCATACTTAACGTTGGCTGAACATGTAAAAAGGGAATAGAAAGGTAAAGATGACCTGGCCGACAGTAAGCATTCACGAGATCTTGTAAAATAGTAATATCTAACGAGGCTTGGAATGTAAACAAGCAGAAATATTAAGCCAGGAGGCAACGTGCCCGTCCTTGGACAAATTAGTTCGTCTTCCCGTGAAGAAATCAAAAGGCTCCTGTGGGCGGGTCAGACACAGAAAGGGAGGGACGCCACCACCAAAAAAACCAAGGCAACCGAGACTGACACTGAATCAATCCAATCCAATCTTGGGCAAGGATTGGCTCTGTGGAGTAGTGCAACAATACAGCCTGCGACGGACAGGTGGCTTACCTGTCCGCCGCAGGCTGCATTGTAGCCACCTTGGATGCTTGCATGGTGGTGTCCATAACAAGACTGCAAAAAAGAGGGAAAGTGCAGATATTACGCATCACGGCTTCTCGGTCACTTTACAATCATTCAAAGCCAATGCTACCATTTCTTTGTTCCAATATGAATATTTTGCTGTGATGTGCATTAAAACTAAAAGGAATGTGTATACCTGGAGCTGCCCACCTGATGCCGCCTGGTTCCATTCTCTTTTGGCAGCCATCTGATGCCTTGCCTACAATTGAAATAATAAACCGGCAGCAAAGTTTTCTCATCCACTACTGGCGTGGCCTTGTTTTTTTCTTACGGTCTTCAGTCTACGGATATCCGCATTTCAACCAGGGCAGTGTGTGTGGTGGGCTCTGGAATTTCGGCGCTGTGTGCTATGTGCACCCACTTTGTGTGAAGAACCTCCTGTTCTATAATTATATGTGAAGGTTTTTAGCGTTACATTTTATTGCAAGCATGTGGATGAACATTTAAGGGGTGGTACGTAGTTGTTTATGTTTGTGGCACGTGCGCGCAGTAAAAAAACGCGAAAAGAAGTCATTCCCGTTTGCAAAGTCCGGATCTGTTGGCTTTGCCAATGCTTGTCGCTCATTGAGTCCTCTTTTAGCCCCCGTCTGGGACATTGGTCTTCCTTTGCTAGGAGCGCCCTGTGAGTGGAGTTTGAGCTAGGCGTGGGTGAATTCGGACCTAATTCCATGTGTTTTGGGTTCGCGCCCAGTTACACTAGTGGTTGAAAAGAAACAACCTGGACTCGTTGAGAGGTCAGGGGTATCTGTTCAGTCCAGCTGTTTTCCTTCCTGTGCTTTTAGGTACATCCATTACGATGGCGACATGTTTTTTTAGGCTTCTGCATACGGCTCGAGGACAAGAAGGAATATCAGCCCAGCAACTCCCCCAGCCTTGTTGTCAAGGGCCTCCTCTTTTGGCAGGAAAGGAACAGGCGTGATTTATTGCAATTATTAGTCGTTGCACTGAAAAGATTTGTAGTTTTTGAATGTGTCTTATTCTTGCTTTTATAAACCGGAGCCCTCTGGGACTCGTAGTCCTGTCTGCTCCATTTCAAGCACCTGGATTACCAAACCCGAAGCCGGGAACAAATAGCATCAAAGAAAGCCCAGAACTAGAAACCTGGCCTCGCCCTCGCACGGATTCCGAAGCAAGCTTAAATATTATTGTAAAAACTATTGGAGTGCGGTGCAGCTAAAGATTTCTCCTTTTGCATTCATGACGCTACTTAGTTTAAGATTGCTCCAGGGAGGTGAACTGGGGAAAGCAGGTGTCGGTGGAAGTTTAATCTAAAGACACATCTGAAAGGAGCCAGTCATGTGAGAGCATCCCTGCACCCGTCCAAAAGGCCTGTTTCTTCGGATTCCAGACAGTGAGTCAGAGGCACATGAGCGAGGGATCGCTGGGGGTACAGAGAGGCGGGCAGCGTCCCGGCCTAATTCCATCACATGACGGGCCCCGCAGCAGTGGCGCTCCTTGGGCGGGAGGGGGCAGGCTGCTAATCAGCCTCAGCTGCCGCCCTAGCGGGGCTTTAAAGGGGGCGTGGGCGGCGAGAGTTCATTCTCTCTCACAACATGAAGTCGACGGTGGTGCTGTTCGGGGTCCTGCAGCTGGTGCTTTGCGTGGGAGCTGTCACGAGTGAGTGATTTCCCGCTGGCGACAGAAGTTTGCGCGGCATTTGCTGCTGTGGGTGAGAGGAGCGCAACGCCGGCGGCGTAAGGGGCCCTCGCTTATTTTGTAGTTAGCTGTGCGAGTTATAGCCACGCGCGACAGGTGAACTATGGGAGGGCTCTACGCGAAGTCTCCGGTGGGGAGGTCGCTGGGCGCGTGGTTTCTGGTGCGCCAGGTGAGCGCTGGGCGCGTGGTTTCTGGTGCGTGGTTTCTGGTGCGCCAGGTGAGCGCTGGGCGCGTGGTTTCTGGTGCGCCAGGTGAGCGCTGGGCGCGTGGTTTCTGGTGCGCCAGGTGAGCGCTTTGCTGTTTCTGAACGCTGTGTGATTTCTGGTGCGCCAGGTGAGCGCTGTGCTGTCTCTGAGCGTTGTGTGGTTTCTGGTGCGCCAGGTGAGCGCTTTGCTGTTTCTGAACGCTGTGTGATTTCTGGTGCGCCAGGTGAGCGCTGTGCTGTCTCTGAGCGCTGTGTGGTTTCTGGTGCGCCAGGTGAGCGCTTTGCGGTTTCTGCGCGCAATCTCTGGGGCTCATGGTACACACAGACGGAGTAGTCCACATATCGTTGTAGTGTGCGGCTCTTAAGAAATTTGCAATAATGCGTGCAGTTTAAATGGACTGTCTGAAATGCACGTTTATATTTTTTTTTAAAGCTTGCTTCTAAAATCCGTGATGTGAAAAACGGTATGGGTGTAAGTGTTGGGCGGGCGCGTTAAGTGTTAGGTGTGTGTGTGTTTTTTTTTTTTTTTTTAATGTGCGCTCACTTTGCATTGAAGAGAAGCATGTGACAGCGTCTTCATTGTGTACTGTATTTAATATAGGTTACCAGGTTTTGAAAACCGGGGGCATTTTTCCAACCATGGCATGAAGGGCTACAATTCCACAACCACCGACGGGTATGGAACAACAAATCAATCCGTTTTTTTGTAAAGAGCAGCTTATCACCTGCGAGGGTATCTAGGCGCTATGCTGCGGGTGTTCAGTCGAAGAGCCGGGTCTTCTCAACCTGGAAATGAGAACGAAGCCCTAAAGGGATATATTCAAAGGAACTGGAAGCTTTACCTCGTGTGGGGTGGGTATTTATTTATTTTTTACTAAATTGCTTTGATAAGGGCCGATAATTCGTCGTGATCGGAACACATTAAACTTTTCTTTATTTTCTGTTGACCATCTCTGAACTTGGACGTGTATTCGCCGAACTTTGACGGGGCCGCTGGTGGAAACGCGGGAGATCCTAGACGCCTGGTCACCCGAATTAATGCCGTTTATTGTGCGCATCAGCCCTACAGGGCCGTGTGCCCCCAGCCGGTGAGGGGTGATTAGCGGGGTCTCGCAGCTCCTACACAGGGGCGTAACACCCGCCGCGGTGCGGGGCGCCCAAGCTCCAGGGGGCCCCCTCGGCACTGCACTCTGGCCAGAGAGCTCCTGATTGAGCCTGGAGGGGGCCCCTCTTCGTAACGTGCAGGGAGGCCCCCTCAACTTTCGTTACGCCAGAGCTCTTACAGCGGGCCCTCCGCACCTGTCCTCATCGGCACGATGTAGCGTTTTAGTTGCTTTACTTTAGATCACTTTATTTCGGTCAAGGACCATAAAAGTGCAGATAAAATAGGTACATACATAGCACATCCAATTAGAGAATACAAATATAACATTTCGTAAAAAGTGAGATTAAACAGGTGAGTTATCAAAGACGGTTAGAGTAATTTAAAACTAGACCTACAACGCCACATGCCATAAAGAAATCGGGAGACAGCAAATACAATATGCGGAGATGTATCATACTTAAGGACTCTGCGTGCCTGCACACAGTATCGAAAGCCCAAGTTTTTACATAGTGGGATAAGCCAAGCTTTACGAAGGTTACTGTATGCAGGACAGAAAAAAAAGACATGGATAAGATCTTCTCTCTTATAATTACATATTGGGCAATATTCGTTTTCAGACTTAGCCCATTTTGAAGTGAATGATCTAATAGGTAGAGAACCATGCCTAAGTTGGATATATAATTTCCTCGCAAGGGGGGGTTGGACCTCATCCAAAAATTTCTCCCACCCCCTTTCTAATTTAATTGTGAGGAAATCAACGGAGAGCCTACCATGAGTGGTAGAGCTATGTAGAACGCATCGATTATACTGTCTCACCATGCTTAAGAGCTGGGCCCTGGGTATCCTCGAACAGCTCACCTCAGGAGACCCCCCCCCCCCCCCCCCCATAATTGAGGCAGGCCTATTTTTAAAGAGAGGAGCATAATGTGAGAGCCAGGGAATATTTTTATTTTTTAGCTGTTCCCAGACCTCCTGAAATTCAGCTCTGAAGGAAGCCAGCTCAGGTGTTGACCAGAGCCTCCTCCAATAGAGTAGGGTTCGCACATCTACCAAGTCCTCAATAGGTTCCATTGCCATATCCATTTGCAAAGGGATAAGGGGTGTACTTATCGGTAATCCACCAAGTTTCTCAAAAATGCCTGTTCAACCCTCGAGAGGCTTGACACATATTTACGACCCCAAAATTCTGCCCCGTACAGAGATGCAGTCCGGGCCTGTAGTCTAATTCTCAAGGGCCAGCGCAACCAATCTAGATGTCGAAGCTCTCTGGAATTTACCAATGCCCCCAGCTATTTGCGACAGTTTCAGGGCAGAATTGGCGGTCTGGTGACCCCAGCCAAAATCCTCCATCAGCGTTATCCCAAGATATACAAAGGTTTTGACTCGTTCCAACGGAACTCCATTCAAAAGAGGGTTCGGGAGCGTGCGCCTCGGGGGACTGAAGATCATAAACTTGGTTTTTATCAAGTTGATCTCCAGTCGCAGCGCAGAGCCCACAAAACCGTCAAAGACACGCTGAATGCCCGAAGATGTTCGCGACAACAGGGTGTCGTCAGCGAACATTAACGCAGGTACACGTCCATAGGCCAACCAGGGAGCATCATTGTCCTTAACTTCGTTTAAGGTTTCGATAAGACCATTTATAAAGAGGGTAGGGGCCAAGACTCACCCCTGCCGGACGCCTCTAGCAACAGGAAAGCGATCCGAAAGGGCCCCATATCTCCCACACCTGACCTGGGCATAGTTTACAAAATGCAGACGGGTCAGAATATTAAGCAGATAGGGCGGTAGGCCCAAATCTGCCGTAACCACCCACAGTTTTTCCCTAGGGACCAGATCAAAAGCGGCCCGCTGGTCCACAAAGACCAGAAAGAGGCTGCCACCCTCAACCCTGGTAGTTTTCCAAAAAAGGACCTGGAGCTGGAAAATCTGGTCCAAAGTTGAAATTCCAGATCTAAATCCAGCCTGGAGAGTGGACAGTATTTCCCGTTCCTCCATCCAGGCTTGTATCCTGTTCAGGGTAATTCTGCCCATTAGTTTTTGAGTTGTCTAACAAACTAATGAGCCTATAGTTAGAGGGGGAAAGAGGACAACCTTTTTTAACAATGGGGACAATCTCGGCCCGAGCCAAGTATCAGGTGGGTCGGAGCCCATTAGGATCGCATTAAATAAAATAACAAGATAGGGCGCCCATATTTTCGGCTGGGATCTAAACAGATCCCCAGGCAATTTTTCAAGGCCGGGTGCTTTGTTTGGCAGCAAGTTGCCTATAGCAGATTCTACCTCCTTCAGGGTGATGCTCACTAGAGGGTCTGGGGGAGGTGCGCTAAATGTCTGTCCACCGCCCAAGGCCCCCGCCAGTCGATGCTCATGGCGGGGGGCTAGGGCAGGGGGCCGTGCGAGTATCGCAAGTGCCTCCCGGCCAGTACCAAGAATTGGATTTAAACCTGGCTGAGGTGGATCCTCGTGCTCCACGCATGCGTATAAAGCCCCAAAGTGGGCCTCCCACACTGAGGGCGTGATATTTGGAATGATGGCTTGTCCGCCTCCCCTAGAACCCGTAATCACAATGGCCCAAAAGGACTTAGCGTCCCCTGCCAACGGCGCTATTCTCATCTCTTCCCACCGGGCTTCCTCCCAATCCCTCTTTGCACCCTCAATGGCCGCCTTATAGAGCAGACGAGACGCTCTGATTAATAAACTATCCTGGACTTTGATTGCGTTGAGGAGATCTTTCTTGGCTTTCCTGCAGGAGTGGTTGTACCAATGATATGTCTTGACCCCACCCCGACCGGGCATAGTTGATGGGGGGGAAAGGACGTCCCCCAGGGCATTAACCAGATGACTATGGATTGTAACAGCATGGCTATTTGATGACAAATCAGCCATTGCAGCTATCCAAGGTAACGCAAGCTGATAAACTTCACACAGCTTAGTTGGTGAATTCTGTAAGTGGGGCCAATTGACCGTGCGACGGTTATTCGAGACTATGAGTGGGATGGTCATAAGTGTGATGCTGGCTTCGTGGTTAATCAGCCCGAAAGACCCTGGTTTAAGTGTTTAAAACCAGGGCATTGTGATCGCTATCATGTCTCGGGTGCACTTGAAATTCTAAAAGCTTATCCCAAAATCTTGCTTCCATCAAGATGTAGTCGATAGTGGAAGTATGTGATAACCTATTAAATGTGGGAAGTCCCAGGCGATCAGGGTCCAGTCTCCCATTGCACGCCTGCTATGACGTAGCAAGCGAGAATGATTTTTTTTTTTTTGGAGGACCAACCGGGTCCAAGCCTTTACCGAAGGGATCTTTGGTTCCGGGATGCACCAGAGCAGATCTTCGGCATCCTGCACATCCCAGTCCAGGTTGGCCAAGGGCTCGAATTGACAATTGAAGTCCCTGCCAACAAATTTTTATGACTGAGGGAGCAAGTGTCTGGAAAAAGAAATCTAAAGCTTTAAAAGTTTCAGACTCCAGCCCACGACTGACTGGTCTGGAATAGATAATAATTATGGCTATTTTTGGTGAATTTGGGGGTGTCATTAATACACATTGGATATCAGGGTAGTTAGTTTGTATTTGAATAGCTGTAATGCCCAGATGAGTGCCAATCCAAATTGAAAGACAACCCGAAGGACGCCCCCTGCCACCAGATACAGCCAAAGTATGAAATATTGCATAGCCTGGATAAACGCTCTCCTCTAAAGCCCACGTTTCCTGGATCAAACAAATATCATAATTAGCCATAAAGGTGCCCCTATCAGGATTAGATAGTTTACTTTTTATACCAGCAACGTTCCACGAAAGGATTTTGATGGTACTGTCAACTACTTTACTGGTATCAAATGGGATTCGTATTACCGTGGTGGGAGGACGGTCACAGGTAGGAGGCTCTGGTTGGACCTTGTTCTTTGAATTTACTATACAAGATACCAGCCATCTTGGGCGGAGACTTCTTGCACAAACCCCACGGCGCCTGCAACCCTCCCATCATACCCTTCAAACCTGCTTGCACCACCAGACAGTGAAACCACTGGAGGGAAGGGACTCTTAGTTCTTCCCTGAAATGGAAATATGGGAATATCAATAGTGATGTTCAAGGGTATCACCTTGTCAGATGGGCGTCAATCAACCTGGTTCAGTACACTGAACCTATTACTGTGCTCAAGGGATGACGGAGGAGCATTATGGACGTGCGGGCCAACCCAGTTTACTTGCCCCGGATACACTCCAGAGGGACAGTCAATACGGCCCTCATTGTGTCTAGCACCTTTAAAGGGGACAGGTCTCAGAGGTGGCACAGGATAAAAGTAAGACAAGTGAAGAGAGAGAATTTGGGTATTTAATCTAGGAGGGGACGACCCACAGATGTATTAGACAGCAGCAGTGTCCCTTAAAATTTATAACCACATAGTTCCCTGCAATAGTTTTGGGTCCCTTCCCAATCCAATCTACACGTCTTACGGTGAAGATATCCCCCGAGATATAGGGGGGAAGGGGTCTATTAACGTTTAGCCACTGCATACACTTATTCTTTAGCTCAGTGTGGCTTTCGTTTTTCTCCTGGGTTAAAGGTGGCACCCCCGTTAAGACTACAACATAAGGTAGGGACTCAGGGGGAAGATTAATAGATTGTAACTCCGCTGATGGACCTGCAGAGAATAGGTGGGACTGAAACATCTAAGGGCCTCCTTTCGACTCCAGTTCTTGCAGGTCCTATCTTATCTATACTAAGAGTGGCCATTGGAGTGGTTGAAGCGAAAACTGAAATTGCAGCTATATGGGAACCATCAGTGACATTAGATGTACTTACGGGAAGGCTAACTAGACCAGTGGCAGGCCCATTATTAGTAGGGGTTGGTCGTGTAGCTTTATTCCCTAAAAGAGTATTGGCTACTAAGTTAGTCCCAGATTGGGAAGCGCTGTCACCAGCTCCGCTTGGAGCAAAGTTTCCATTAAGGATCGTTGGAGACATCTTTCCCAAACCCTTATTGTTGATAGTGGTAACTAGTCTGTCAATCCTAGATGCCAAGGATTTAATGTTTGCCAATGATCTGTTCTAAGAACAGCTGGATTTCAGCTACTAAACTAGTAGCCCAGAGCGGGGCTACCATATTTACTGGAGAGGGGCCTGTGGTAATTGGTACAGAGACAGGGTTTTGACCTGTGTTTTTACGTTGCTTCTTCACAGGTCTCCTGTTCTTACCTCGAGGACCCGAAATATTAGTTATAATAGTGTTTGAAGGGGGGGTGGGGATAAACTTATAGATTCATTATTTACTAAAATATCTGTAGACGCCTGGGCGCAGGGTAAGTCCACAAAAGATGCAAGAAAATAACTTGCGTCGGGAGGATTAGTAACAGATATAGAATAATCCCCAACCTGCTCTGTTAAAGGTACCACAGGGGTAATAGATAATCTACGCTCCGTATTTTCAATAGCGTTTGCCACTACTCCAATAGTTTTTTGGAGCATCTTGTCAATAGCCGTGAGGGAAGGAAGAGGTGGTGCCATAGCCAACTGTTGCCTCGTCAAAGGGCGGGAAGCAGAAGTCTTTTGATTTTTAACCATTATAAATTTGGGTTTTAGTTGCATGGGTGGGCGGTCTCTGCTGCTTCAGAGGTGGGCAAACCACCACCGCCGCCTTAGACTTGCGCCAGGAGTCCTGGTCCTGAAAACTAAAAGAGCAGCTCAGCCCTCCGATGACCCGCCATATTTATTAGATGTGAGGAGAGACCCAATTCTACTAAAATTCGCTGTTTGTGTGGGGGTCGGTTAACCATAAGCGAAGCAACTCCTCTGATGCTGTAAGTTTGCAGTGGAGTGTAGTAATGTTCCCGGTGACATGGAGTTTTCTGGTAACGTTACCTACTGTGGAAGTTTGGGTTTTAGCCCACGTCACAGTATCTAAATTTGTCACCAAAAGAAGTCTTTCGAGAGGTAAGTTTGAGCGGTTCTAAGTTTATAAATAAAGCAGCTGGTAAACCGTGCGGTCATTCACACAAGAACACTTCTAAGCTTTGTATAGAGCTTTGCAGCGATCTGCTCCTTTGGGGGCATATTATCAAGCCAGGCGATAAAATTATCGCCGCTTTAGCGGCAGAAAACTGCCGCTAAAACGGCGATAATGGGCTTGATAAATACGCTCTATGTAAATACGCTCTATGGAATTCCAATTGAAGCACATGTTAGATGTCATTCACATCTAACATGGGTTTCAATTGGAATTCCATAGAGCGTATTATCAAGCCCACTATCGCCGTTTTAGCGGCAGTTTTCTGCCGCTAAAGCGGCGATAATTTTATCGCCTGGCTTGATAATATGTCCCTTAAGTGTTTAAATTGTGGTTTAACCCACAGCTATTTTCGGAGAATCCCTACACCCCAATAATAAGAGTATTAAACTAACTTGGCAGCCCATCTAGTCAGAAGGTGCAGCGTTTTCAGGTTACACTATGGTAATGCTAACTGTAACGGTCTAGTTGTTGGGCTAGCCAGTAACCCCCGGAAGCATACACACACTATGTAGCACTCTCTGGCCAGGCGTGGCCAGAGAGTATAAATAAACGGGTGGAGGTCGCTCGTGACCTTCCGGCCCACACCAGTACACGTGCAATCATTGTGTGGTTATTTCCCAGTGTCAGTCTCCACGTGGCCCCGCAGTCAGGGGCCCTCAGTAGCAGCGGTGCCCCCACCACAGGGGGTATTTACACTGGCGACGAGGGTGAGCAAGAATCCTCGCTCCCAAAAAACTCCGTAAAGTGAGACTGCGCCCCCGACACTCACTAGGTGCACCAGAAGCTGCGGTGTGCCGGCGTAGATCGGGCAGAGTCTCGTCGATCCCAGCGTCGCATCCTGACTGCAAGCGGCACCTGCTTTCCCACAGAGTGCGTGCTGAACATGTGGACGAGCCCCAGCGAAGCAGTGACTGCGCGAGCCTGACGCGCGGCCCATCGCGACGGCGACAGTGCCGGTAAGCCCAGCAGACACCACGCACACGGCGGAACTCCCAAGTGGAGAGCACCGAGGGGAGCTTTCTTCATGCCACTGCACGAGGACTCTAGCGCTGCTTACAGACATCGTTCACGCACGGTGTCTGCATGGCCCTATTACCGTGTGCAAGACTGAGTGAGGACATAACAAGCATTGGCAAAAGCACAGGGCAATTGGCAAAAGCACAGGGCAAATCGCTCAGTTCTTCAGTACTCTTCACTCAGCACCACAAAGGGGACATACGCAGAGTGGTTGCATGCAGTCCAGAAGAGGGGCATACCACTGCCTGCTGGTCATGTGAATGACACAACAAGCATTGGCAACAACAACTGTCTAATATGGTTCAGGGCGCACCACACGGCTAAATCAACGCAGGGAGGCAAGGCCCGCGCTACACCACGCTGGTAGAGACTCGCTGAAGGTAGCCCGACATTGTAGAGTCGTTCAACATGGTGGACCAAGCGGCGGCTGGACCGAGCCAGCAACCAGTGGCTCCAGCGGCGCCAATTTACTCGCAAGTAAGCGCGCTACCCCCATTCAGTGAACTAATCGACCTGCTACAGCGTCACCAAGATGGAAGGTATGGCTGAGCAGTCTTGATAATTACTTCATAATTAATTCATAGCAGCGAGGGAAACAGACAATAAGGTCAAAAGATCGCTGTTATTGCATTTAGCGGGAGATGAAATCTATAAATTGTTTACGCACCTGCCAAACACTGGGCCAGCAACAGACTATGACGCAGCGGTCAGAGCACTGAATGCGCATTTTGATCCTCAGCTAAACCCAGATTATGAGCGATTCAAATTGCGACAGGCACGGCAACGAGATGGTGAATCTATGGATGTGTTTCACGCCCGTCTTCGTGAACTGGCTAGCACGTGCACGGAGGATGACCCGATTAAGGAAGCACGTGCACAATTAATTCAGGGGTGCCGAAACAAGACTTTGAGGACTCTGATCCTTCGCCAACTCCGCATCTCCCTGGAGGACATCCTAATTCTTGCAAGGTCCCACGAGTTTTCCGATGTCCGGGCGTGGGCAATGGAAGCGGTGCTTCACACTGCGACAGAACAGACGGTGACTGTCAAGACAGAGCGTGCCGATACGCTACACACGATGCCGCGTGGAGGCCATGGAAGGTGGCCTACCAGAACACCACGAAGATTGCAATGTGGGTACTGTGGAAAAGAGGAACACTCACGACCACTGCCCGGCAAAAGGAAAGACATGCACCAAGTGCGGCATCCCAAATCATTTTGCAAGCGTGTGCAGAGGAGGCGCAAGGCCGAGAGGATCATCGGGAAGAAAAACACCGTACAGATAAGTACGACACCTGTCGCTAGACGAACAGACACAAGCAAACACACAGCTCAAGGCCGGCACACCAACAATACTTGAGTGCCATTTCGTGTCATTTGTAAATGACCTAAAACAGCAGCGCCGTCCACAACCAACCTGTGAGATCATGATAGCTGGAACACCAGTCACTGCCCTGATCGACACGGGTGCATCCGTTAACGTCATGGGTTACCAACACTATCAGATGCTCACATCCAAACCTCAGCTGACTCCATCAAAAGTGAAAATCCTCACATACGGGAGCCAGGTTCCGCTCCCACTAAAAGGGAAAATACTAGTAGCCGTCCAATCAGAAGATCATGAGGTCACCACAACATTCCATGTGGTAGACAAAGAATCCGACATTCTCCTGGGTAGCCACACAGCTGAAGACCTTAACTTAGTCACATTCGCCAACCCCGTAAAAACCACGCAAACGGTAAATATTCTGGAACAATTCCCGCAGCTATTCCATGGGCTAGGAAATATCAAAAGGCCTCCCATCAAACTACACATTGACACAGCAGTGAAGCCAGTAGCCCTACGACACCGGCGAATACCCTTCCATCCAAGACCGCTAGTTGAACAAGAACTACTGAAACTCGAACAGCACGGAGTCATAGAAAAAGTGTCAGGCCCGACTCCTCCGTGGGTATCCCCGATGGTGATTGCTGAAAAACCTCGCCAACCAGGAAAAATCCGGATATGCATAGACATGAGGATGCCCAACCAGGCAATCAGAAGGGAACGGCATCTGATGCCCACCGTCTGACGTTCTAGCAGATCTGAACGGATCACAATGGTTTTCCAAGTTAGACCTAAATGCAGGATACCACCAGCTAAAGCTGGACAAACACAGCAGATGCATAACTTTTTCGACGCACCTGGGCCTGCGAAGATACAGGCGGTTGAACTTTGGGATATCCTCAGCCGCGGAGATATTCCAAAACGCCGTAAAAGAAATATTGACAGGCCTGCAAGGGGTCATGAATGTAAGTGACGACATCCTAATACACTCCGCGACGCTGGAAGAACACCACCGCAGACTCAAAGCAAGTCTAGAAAGACTAGCCGAGCATAGAGTAACACTCCACAAGGAAAAGTGTCAGTTCTTTCAGCGCGCTATTGAGTTCTTCGGATATGTCTTTGGTCCGGATGGAGTGAAAGTAGACCCGAAGAAGTCAGAAGTGATTCAATCGGCACCAGCACCCAATACCACCTCAGAGGTCAGGAGTTTCATGGATATGGCCACTTACTGTGGGAGGTTCATCCCGAACCTAGCCACCATCGCTGAACCTCTACGCAGGCTAACAAATAAAGACGCTGTGTGGCAATGGACAAAAAGAGAGGAAGAGGCATTTCAAAAGGTTAAATCAGCCTTATTAGCCAGCACGACAATGGCGTACTTCGATGTAAACCGACAGACGGAACTGATAGTGGATGCCAGCCCCGTAGGGTTGGGAGCTGTATTGACCCAAGAAACTGAACCAGGAACTTGGGCACCACTGGCGTTCGCTAGCAAGGCGCTCACAGCAACTGAAGCCCGGTATTCCCAAATAGAGCAAGAGGCCCTCCATCAAATGGGCTTGCAACCATTTCCACTATACGTCAGTGGACACCCATTCAGAGTGGTGACAGACCACCAACCTCTCCTTCCGTTGTTCCGAGGGTCGGTGCCACATCCCCCACCGAGGATTGGGCGATACAACCCCCAACCCCAACATTGTCCATATATCTCAATGGGCATGCCCGCAGACTGTTTCAAAAGAAGAAATAACGTCCAACATGGTACGTTGGACATGGTTCTCAAAAGAACACTGGACGCAATAGCAAAAGGATTGTGGGATGGTTTTCTCCACAATGTCCAAGGGTGGAGTGAAGCAGAAAGAACACGTCTAAGGAAAATATGGAGAGCCTGGGATGAACTAAGCACGGCAGAATGTGGCCTCCTTCTAAGAGGGTCACGCATTGTTGTCCCCCAGAGCCTGCAAGACCGGGTCACTGTCCTGGCACATGAAGGTCACCAGGGTACCGGAAGAATGAAATCTCGACTGCGTGAGAAACTATGGTTTCCAGGGCTGGAGGAAGCCGCAGAGAGTAGTCAAAAGCTGCCGAGCATGTCAACTGATGGGGAATGCAGAATCTCCAGCCCCAGTGATAACGGAAGACCCTGCCCCAACCCCCTGTTCGTGGGTGAGCCTGGACTTCGGATGTTTCCCCGATGGGAGAGTCACGGCGGTGCTAGTAGACAGCTACACAAAGTATCCCTGTGTCGAGGTTCTGCCATCCACGGCGTTTAGCCACCTAGCCCCAGCGCTCCTGAAGATATTTGCACTTTTTGGCCTACCACACACCATCAAGACAGACAATGGACCCCCATTACAAGGCAGTGAATTTAAAGAGTTCCTGTCCAGATTAGGGATCAAACATCACTGCATAACTCCACAATGGCCGCAAGCCAATGGCGAAGTGGAACGGTTTATGCGGACCATCAACCAGATTTTGCGCGTGGCGGAGCAAATAGATCTGGAGGTAGAACTACACAAGTTCCTGCATGAATACCGCAGCACAACACACTGCACAACTCAGAACTCCCTGGTCGTTGATGCTAACAGGGCCTCGGTGGGACAATTTTCCGGTATCTGATATCTGGGAGCCGGAGCCGTACAACGCATCAGCGCCGCAGAGCCACGACCAATGAGAAGGCTAGCCAACGACGGCGAGCCAGAGTCCGTACCCTTAGGCCCGGGGTGCAGGGTCCTCATAAGAAACAGGAGAAGTGGAGGAAAATTCCGGACGCCCTATGAGAACGGTCCATTGTCAGTACGAAAGATCCGAGGAACAGCAGTAACGGTGGAGCGGAATGGAGAAGTAGTTACCAGGAACATTTCGTGGTTTAAGGAAATTCCGGAGACAGCAAATGAACGTCAGGGCATTCACCAAGTTCTGATATGATCCTAAGTGAAGCAAGACCAGCCCATACCGATGAAACACAACAGAATACGGCACCAACACGAGAAGAAGAGACTGACCGGCCAGATGAGAACATCGAAGCTGGAACTACTAGTCCCACCAGAGGAATGAGTACAGTGCGACACAGATACAACCTGCGCCCTAACCCGCGACCGAATAGCCAACTAACAGAGTTCGCATGGGGTGCGCAGGTTGGAGATGAAAGAAAGAACTGATTTGAAATGGGATGTAACGGTCTAGTTGTTGGGTTAGCCAGTAACCCCCGGAAGCATACACACTATGTAGCACTCTCTGGCCAGGCGTGGCCAGAGTATAAATAAACGGGCGGAGGTCGCTCGTGACCTTCCGGCCCACACCAGTACACGTGCTATCATTGTGTGGTTATTTCCCCGTGTCAGTCTCCACGTGGCCCCGCAGTCAGGGGCCCTCGGTAGCAGCGTTGCCCCCACGCCAGGGGGCATTTACACTAACCAACATTCTGGGAACCTCTAGAAAGGTGGCGAAGCCGAGAAATGGCAATTGTATTTCTGTACAGTTTCTTTGAAGAAGAGGCAGCTGTAAATTTGAGGAAGCCAAAAATGACATGTATTCTGTCTTTAAAACCTGGCATCTGCAGTCTAAATCTGGGATGTTTGCATGTACGATTGGTGCTGCAGACTATGGCACATCGTTTTAAGGTTTGCGAGGGAAAGAAACGCAGTCTTTTTTTTTTTTGGGGGGGGGGGTTATGCCCGAAGGAGGGGAAAGGCCGGTGGCCTGGCGTTTGCGTCTCGTTCTGTAACTGGTCCCTCAGCTAGGGTGACCAGACTTTCTGGACAGTCCCGGTTTTCCACCAGCTGTCCCGACAGATTTCGGCAATTTTGGCGCATGTCCCGGTTTTAGAGGGGGTCGAGTGAGCAGTGGCGGTGCGTCCATTAAGGGCGCTGGGGCATTGCCCCACAAGCCGCCCGCACCGGCAGCTCCCTCTGCGTCCATCATGTCAGTCACAGCAGACCGCATGAACTCGGACTGCAGTGCCCACCCCCTTCAGATTCTGAAGGGGGAGGGCGGTCCTACGTCATGGTGCTGAGTGACTGTCTGACAATACATGCAGCAGACCAGGGGTGGCGCAGAGCGCACAGCAGGCAGCAGTGCGCATGCTGGGTGAAGGAGGCGAATTTTCGCTCCGTGCCCAGTCATGCGCACTACTGTCTACTGTGGCTGGCGCATGCCCATTAGGAGAGCGAGGGTTGAGCAAAGGCTCAAACCTCGGTCTCCTAATGGGCAGGCGGGCGGTGAGTCACCCTGCTGTAAGCCAATGCTGGCGCTGCTGGAGCAGCGTCACTGCGTCAGTATTGGCTTAGAGCTGCCAACCAGTGCTGTAGTGTTGCCTGTTCCTAAGTTAGAAGAGGCGCCAACGGGACCCGGCCGAGAACTTGAAGCAGAGAGGCGCGCGCGGTCCGGACCTGGTCTGGTAAGCTAAAGTTTAGCTTTCTATTTTAAATTGTAACCCCCCCCCCCCCACCCCCGGCGACCTCCTCCCCCCTCTCCCGCTAGTATTGCGAGTTTTATTAGTGAAGTTGTATAGTTCAATATTTTGTTTAATTAAACTTGCAGCCTCCTCGATTAGCCAACTCTTTTTGAGATGTACTTGATTTGTCACAAGTGTTGCATTTTGGAGGCAACGAGTAAACACGGCTGCCAGAGGATCGATCCCTGGCCTGGCAGCTGCTGTGTGTGCAGCTTATTATTGGAAGAGGTGCGGGTCTCCTCAGAGTTGTGCACACCAACATGATTTAAGCTGGATTGTGGCCACCGAGCGGGATCTCCGCGCTGTGGCGAAACGTGAACCTACGCAGACTTGAGGGCGAAGAACTGGGCAGTGCTAGTAAAGCGCTAACTACACAAAAAATGAAAATAAATTAAAATATTAGACAGAAGGGACAGCTCTGTAGTTTCCTTGGGCATCTGTAGTAGTTGTACAGAGATTGGTGGGTGCTTGGCTAACTCAAGTGTTGCATGTATCATGCAAGGACAAGAACAAGTGGTTGTCTGACCAGTACACACGTAAAACAAACCACGGCAAGAATGATTGTGCTCGCCAATCGCCAAGGCCATTTTTTATTTCTGTGCATGCCAAAATTGGTAAAGCACCAGTCCTCACATGGGAATACAGTTTTTAAAAAGTGTACATGTCTATCTTTACATGTATGAGTTGTATTGTCAAGCTGACTGTGTTTACATTGCCATTTGTACTACTGTACGGAATTTCCTTCCCTTAAATCGCTTTCTGTTTAGAATACACCAAGGTCTGGACGAGGTGCCTGTAAATCGTCTGCAGTATTATCTCTTCTGTAAAAAGGAACGTGTCAGCCGCATAGGGCACAATGTAAACACTCTGCTTTTAGGGTTGTGTGTGATGCGTGTGAATGAGTGCGTTCGGTTATATGCTCGGTGTGCGCGTCTGTGGCGAGTGTGAATGCAGGCCTCTCTAAGCTTAGAACTTTTTCAGCTTGTCTGTAATTGTATGTGTATCTGTGAGGGAACTGGGTTTCAGTCTGTTTTTATTTCTGTACCATTCAATGTGCATGTATTTTTTCCAATCGTTTGTGTTTGGACTGCAATTAATGGTTGTTTTTATGTGATTTTTTTTTTTTTTTTTTACTTTATTTAAAATGGCCGGTTTAGATGGGCTGTTTCCAAAGAACATGGGGAGTTTTATATATTGAACATGAAGGGTTTACACAGTACACTGTAAGATTGTTGTTATATCTTACTGATACATGATTTTAGAAACCTTGATTTGACTGGGGGTGGGGGAGGGATCATATAAGTATTACTTTACTGAATGGCGCACTGAGGAAATTGATTTTACACTACTACATTAAATTACATCACACAATCACTGTTATATAACATTAGGCATATTTCAGTGGTGTAGCGCGTGCCACAGGCCCTCATGTCCCGGAAGAGAAGAGCGTGCCCACACCCTCTACTCCCGCTGGCTGCGCAGTAAAATGCACCAATAATCAGGCTGCCGCCATTCCCCAGACCTACGTGCCCCAGCGCCAATGCTCCTGCTGTCTCATTGAAAAGCTATGTCAATGCAGTAATTTTAGTTCTGAGACAGTGATCTGTAGTGATTTGTCCGAATCGCGCATTTTTTATAACAAACTTCCAAAGCAGGAAATGGCGCGGAAGTTGCGCGGGTCAAATGGCAGGGTTGTCACCAAGCAACCTTTCTACTCTATGGTACGCATGCATGCACGTATTTTGCAGCTGCACAATTCTCCAGTGACGAGCACAGGTGTGTTGGAAGTGTGATGGAGTGTTTGTGCATGCACTAATGGTGTGCGTGTGTGTGTATGTGAAGTGGGCTGCTTATCTGTCATTAAAACAAGAAACTGCAGTTTGCCATAACTTGTAGCAGAATATTTCAAAGCCATTCACCAAATCACGCTTGAAGCTCAGCAGTCGAAACACAACGGGAAAGTACTTAACAGCCTTTCATTTTCTCATTTCGCTTGTTATGAAGAAAATAGCTGATCTATTGCAGCCAACCCCGGTAGGTTTTTCGGGCTCGCTCGCCTCAGTGCAGTACCACGATAACTTTCCGCCCACCACTTTCAAATGTCACCAGCCGCCACTGCGAGTGAGAGGACCTTCAGGGTGTTTTAAAGCTGTGCTAGTTAGTAGCTGTCATGAGAAAGCAATTTAAATAATAAGGTATGTTGGCTGTAGAAATTAAATTTGCATTATTTTCTTAATGCATCTTCAGTGATCCTATGTTGATGAGATGTCATTATGCGCCCCTCCGTGGCTGAAATTCTAGTCCTTAGTCTATTTTTACAAGTCTCGTTTTTTGGATCTCAAGATCTGGTCACCCTACCCTGAGCCAGATCGAAGCCCGAGCCTGTCATGGGACTTCCACTTACACCGAGGTTAAACAAAGCCCCTGCCTTGCTTTAGGGGGCATTCGGTGAACGTCACTGGTTTCCGGGCCCCGGCAGAGCTCTCCAAGCACAGGAACGTTCGCGAATGCCTGACGATTGACGGTGATGCGGCGGTGGCTACAAACCTCCAGAGCGCTCCACTTCGGCACACCTCACCCACCTTGCGTACGCGCATCTATCGCGCCTACCCTCTGGATGAACATGGAAGGGCCCGAGCAGCAGCTGGCATGAGATGGAGGGAGACAGGCATACGACCTTCACGGAATTTTGAGGGGTCCAGAGGTTGGCCGCTAAAGACAGTCGGTAGCCTCGACCTTGGCACGTGCGCTGGGCCGTCTCCTGGAGCTCCCCCTGGAAATACTCTTGGGAGACGGAGGGCGCATGGCACTCACTCTTGGTGCTGGCATACCGCTTGGCTAGGACCCATTGCATGCGACGGATTGCGGCAAAGCACCCGCATACACAGAATAGACACGCACATAAATGCAAGGCTTCAGGTGGTATAAATAAACTGGAGGGGGGGGGGTGGTCTTCGAGGAGGGCTGTCTATAATTATCAAGGGTGTGGCTTAAACACAACACAACGTTGTGCTTACCAAGATGTTTCCAGACTGGTATTTTGCGTCCCCTTTTCATTATCGCATCCAGGTACAACTGACGCTACACCGGACACAAGCTAGGACTATTGGCTTTGTCAATGGTTGTTAGCTGCATATCAACAATGACTGTTGTAAATAATATTGAGAATGCTTCAGTACTGAACTAAGTAACGCTCAATTAATGATGACTCCAACTCTAAAATATTTACTGTTATCTATGGTGGGCTTAAATTTAAATATTGGACAGCAGGAGTCCATGCAGAGGCTTGAACGCTGTACACCCGTTACATTTAGAGTCCGATCTCTGCCCTTCACCCCTCCTGCCCCCCTGCGGATTCAGATCACTGTCAGGTGATCCTCTCTTCCGAATAGCGTACTGTCGTAGCATGCTGCTCCACAAAGGAGTCTCTTCAATTACATATAAGGCAAGTGAATGCTACAGCCGCTGAGTTAAGGTGTGTGTGTGTGTGTGTGTGTGGTTTTTTTTTTTTTTCTCTTTTTTTTCTTCAAGGTGTGGGTGAGGGTAAAATTGAGAGTCCGATAGGAACTGCACTCGACACCTGCTTTGTAAAACTGCCGGTGCGGAGCACCGTCGGAACCCGGCCCACTTAAAGCCCTGTATATATAGAACATATATGGGGTTCTTTGACTCGACACCCGAAGAGTTGGGGGCCCTTGGTGGAGCATTTTGTCTTGGATGGCCTAACCTCCTTTAAGTCGATGAGGCTTGTTGCACAGACGTCATAACTTGCAGCTCGTTGTGCCCACCTGTATCGTAGGACCACGTTTAATTATCGCCAATATGAGCTACACTTGTCGTTTCTGGTTATTATAAACCATATCGCCCATAGTGTGTATTCAGACTGAACTGTCCGCTTGTGTTCTGCTCCTCCACATGTGGAAAGGGCTTGGGAATGTAGCTTTCAAGAATCATTAACTCAGGTCAGTGAGTGCTGAGAATGCAGATGAGCCAAGCGCTGGTTCCGAAGCCCCACCACTGAGGGCTGCGGGAAGGCAGTTGTTTCGCAAGCTTGCACTCCTTGCTGTGTAACTATTGCTAGTTTGGGTTCCCTGGCAGGTGATCTGTGGCAGGGGTTGACTTCCTTACTGTTCAGATCTGGGTATCGACTTATTTGGTTCTAATCTGCTTCCAGAATCCTTGCTCTGGGCCGTGGTACAGCTGTCTGAGTTTTATCAGGCATGTCTCGGTGGATGGCCTGCAATATTACGGAGTGCCATTCATTTCTATAGCTCTTACTACCCCTGGCAAGGCGTCTAAGAACTTTATGATGGGCAGCGCACTACTATAGAGCCTAAGCTTAGGGCTAAGTAAAGTGTTATTGGAAGTAGTCTTGGACACTCAAGCAAACCATGTCATGCCTTCGCTGAAGGAATGTGGTAGAATAAGTTATCAGGAGGTGGGTGCTGTCACTAGTGAGTGTGGGGGTTGTATGGCAGCTCATGTTTGGGATTTGTAGGTGAGCTAGAAGAGGTTGCATAGGAAGGGGATGGCTTTCAAGGTGGTCGGGCTTGTGATCTTTGAAATTAGCTGTGCAAAAGTTGCAGAAATGCCTTAATAGCGCTGCAGGCATGCACGTGACTTGAAGATTGTGCCCATGGAGCGAAGACTTTCAGAGGGTGGGGAAAACAAAAGGCCTTTTGAAAGGGGAAAAAGAGGCTGTAATTAGATTTTAAGTGAACCGTCTGTTTTTCATGCTGGATTTTATGAATATAGACACGTTTTGTAACTACATGCAATTTGAGGATGCAAAATTCGGACAGAAGCAACATTAGTTCTGTGTGAAGATAATGCTGTGTGCTGTACTCCTGACATTCATTAGAATCCGATGAACAGTCTGCAATGCTAGGTTACTGCTGGACCACTGCGTCAGCAAAGACAGCTGATCAGTTCAGGGGCTGGAAGCTTCCCCTGGTGCCTACCTGAGAGGATATCGGTTTTCCACTTGCCTCCAGCTGCTTTGCTGTTCCTGGGCTCTGCTTCGCCTCCCCTGCCAGCAACGAGGGACCGGCCGGGCTTGGCTCCGCCGGCCCCGGAAAACTACAACAGCCAGGATCCCCTGGGCTATGATGCGAGTTTAACACGCGCTTAAAGGTCCGCCGTCTCCCTCGCCCCGCGAGAAGCCTGGACATGGGCGGGGCCGTCTGCGGCCAGAGGCCAGGCCGGGCTACCTTATTGACTCTTACAAACTGAGTAAGAGCGTCCCTTTGTTAAGTGCATTTCAGCCCCGTCACATGTGATTTGCGTCCATACATATTAATTTACATCTGTTGGCCCTCAATTTTGTTGTTAAGCATTCAGCTATTGACCATCCAATTATGTCCAGACGCCGAGCTAAACCAGTAGCGGATAAAAACAACACTTTAGATATATATTTGACTAAAGCAGTTGGTGCTCTGGCAGACGAAATTGATCGTACAGAGACAAATTTCTATGGGGACAGGCACAAGGGATGGGGGCCTAATTGATGTGGTGGCTGAGGTCCATACAACTGGGGAAGAAGGATCGTCTCCTGTGGATTGGGTACTGGCTACAACTTCTGAGATAGCATTGATTTACTTGGAGAACTTGCATAGTTCCCGGGTCTCAATTACATCACTCCCATCCGACTCTGCCGCATTACCCCGACCTACGAATTCTAACAAAGGGGTCAAAAAGAGGAATATAGGCAAAGGAAATGGGTCAACCAACTCTAAGCAATTGGTTACAAAAGAGACGTCGGTAAAACAGAAAATTACATTGAACAATTTAATTGCTCTTTTAATATGGAGATCCTTATTGAAAAAATCACGGAGCTAATTCGGCCACTACTTGAGAAAATTGATATTTTAACTAGCGAGGTCCACACTCGATGGGTACATGGCCAATCAGACTACAAGACAACGAACTCCATTTAAATGACCAGACCAACGTGTTAATAAATACTATCCCCGTTAACCCAGCAATTAGTAAATCGTCAAATGCACTATCGGTTGACCCCAATATAGGTATAACTGTAGATAGTAATTCAGACAATGGGGAAAATGTAGAGGCTACACAAATCACCCCTTGCTGGTAATATTATGCCATCAAACAATAAAGGTAATTTAAGTAAAGAAACCCAGGAGCAGGCAAAAAAATTACGCACTATGGATAAACCCAATAGCATTTACATCCCAGCGGTTATCAATTTGCCACATGAATGTGGGGCGTATGTCGCTGTCCTCTCTAATGTACCCAAAATGCGGGAAGGACAATTAGAAAATAAGGAAACTCTAAAAAAAATAAAACCCTGCATTGGCTATCTAAATATTGCGGTTTTCCCACAATGAGAGCGGACCAGATGATACTTACCCAAAGAGTTGGTTGGATCGCCCCCTCGTAAAGAATTTTGACGGTGACTGTATAATAATTAATTTTAAGTCACCAGGTTGGGCGCACAAATCCCTAATTAATGCTCCTTTACCCTCCTGTTGGAATCGTAACACAACATTATTGCCACTGGGCTTCTTTTACAGACATTTGCTAGCAAACGATAACGTTGCAACTCCAAATACCTATTTTTCAAATTTTAACCCAAGGCCACCACTAGTACCCCAATCCACATGCTTTTCTATCCCATTGCATAATAGATTTCAACCCCTGGGTACATTGGAGGACCATGATTGACGAGAGAGCCATGTGGCTGTACCCCTATCTGATGACAACTGACAGTGGGGTAGTTCATAGGCCTATTGAAGGAGGTAGTGGAATCAGACATTAATCCCAATATTCAAACTCCGAGCAGGTGGTTATAGTACATGCTAGCATTGGGAGTACTGATCCTGCTGTTACAAATAATGTTCTTAAACGAGTCATTGGGTTACAGAATGTCGATACCGCATATAATGAAATGGTAACGACTCCTACCACAAGTCAAATAATGCAATCTACACTACAAGGAGGTTATACATTTGTAACTTGGAATATTGCAGGTATTGGCAAAACTGGATACCCCGTTTTGGCAGGATTTTATTTCCTGTGGCAATGATTTTATCTGTCTACAGGAAACATGGTGTACAGTCCCTGTTGTGGTCGAAGGATACTCTTCATATTGTTTGAATGCGATACCATCTACAATTGGCAGAGCCAAGGGAGGATTGCTGCTGCTCATATCTAATAAATTACTTTGGTGCACAATTAGAAGTTATTCACCTATACACAACCATAGCCAGGTTATGAGAATTGAGCTTCCTAAGGGTAAAGACCTGATATTAATTAATTACTATAACTCTATTTTTTCCAACGATAGGGGAGATCTACTAGAAGCCTTGGAAACGGAGATAGATAGGGTTTTGGCAATTTCTGGTAAATTAGCCATAATTCTCTGGTTAGGTGATTTCAATATACATGCTTGTTCTTTAACTCAAACTAACTCGTGGCTATATGAAAGTTATTAAAAACAAAAATGATAATGATCCGTTACATTTTCCTCACTGTAGATATGGCATGATTTTAAATATGATGATGGCAAAATTTGATCTTGATCTTTTAGACTGTTCATTTAGAAAGGGGCACATTAAATGCCCAACTTTTACTGGACGGAATGCCTCTAGTAATATAGACCATATTCTAATTTCAACAAATAGTTTTTATACTGACTTATGGATATCTGAACAGGTTGTGAGTGACCATAATAGTATTTCCATAGCTATTTTAGATTGGGGCAACAAACTGGTGAATTCCGAGGATCGCATTTTAAACATTTTACCTGTTAGATCTAATGGTACGAGAATTAAATGGATTGGAGTGGATCCATTCAAAGTCCAAAAGGAGGTGATTACTAACTGTAGGAACAAAATTGATTACTGTTTAGGTGACAAGATCATCCCTGATATTTTGCTGGAAGCCTGTTTCGATATTAATAGATCAATAAAGATCCTATTAACCAAGTATAACCAATCCGAAAAAGGTAGGTTCGAGATGGTTTGACTCCAAATGTACTGAAGCATTGCGGAAATTGGCACTAGGGATTTTGCCCCGAAACCAACTGTACATACATGAGTTGCGAGTCGCATATAAGCAAATTTTACTAGTCCATAAAAGAGCTTCAAGCGGCTGCATGGGAGATTTTAAATTTGGCTGCCAACACCAATAACAGTAGACTCTTCTGGGAAACTGTAAATAGTCCTTTTTTTAAAGAGAAGAATGTACCCCAGAATTAACGTCACAAGTAAATTTCACAGAATGGGTTGAACATTTTACCTCCATTTTTAATCCAGATAAGGTGCCCTCAACCACCCCATTAAACAACAATTCCACATGGCCTAAATTGCCTTTGTTAATTGATGTAGAAATACATGAAGGTTTAATTGATAGTAAGGGGGGAAAGCACCAGGCCCGGATGATGTTCCGATTGACCTATACAAGAACGAAATGGACTTATGGGCCCCAATTCTGACACGAGTTTTTAATATCGCGGCTACAGGGAATTTTCCAAAATCTTGGGGTCAATCACTAATCATTCCACTTTTTAAAAAGGGCTCCGAAGCCTGTAACTATCGTCCAATATCTTTATTGCATTCTTCCCTAAAGGTCTTGAGCAGAGTCCTTCTAAAAAGACTAGAAACCTGGGCCTCAGACCATAAGATCTTAACCCCCGTCCAATATGGATTTAGGAAAGGCTTGGGTACCCTTGAACAAAGCGTGAACCTCAATTAATTAATAAATGTACATTAGTCAAAGGGGGCAATTTGTTTTTATGCTTTGCTGATTTGAGCAGTGCTTTTGATCTAGTGGACCACTCTCTCCTATGGACCGTATTGCTTGATTCTGGGGCCCCGAAAGAGATAATATTCTTTTTGGCACGAGTGTATGAGAGACTTTCTTGTAGTGTACGCTACGGGCCAACCGGTGAACTAACCCCCTTTTTTGATGTAAGAAGAGGTATCAGACAGGGGTGTGTTTTGGCCCCCTTGTTGTTTTCCCTTTTCATTAATCAAATAGCCACGGTTTTAAGTCAGATTTCAGCAGATGCACCTATGATAGACAAAAAGGCAGTACCAGTATTATTGTATGCTGATGACGCCGTCCTGTTGTCCCATACCCCAATAGGCCTCCAACGACTAATTAATAAATTTGTTGGTTTTATTAAAAGCAGGAAACACATAATCAACAAATCAAAAACTTATACTATGACGTGGCAAAAAATTGAAATCGTCAAGGTCTTTCTTTTAGACGGTTTTAAAATTCACTCCGTCACTTCCTTTTGTTATTTAGGTATTACCTTTGCAGGAAGCGGTAAATGGACCACTGAACAAGAAAATATTAGATACAAAACGATTAGGATCACAAATGGTATATTTAGGTTTGCAGCCAAATTAGGGGACCGGAGGGTAAAGGACATGGTGAACATATACAACGCTAGATGTGTTTCCTCAGCCCTGTATGGGGCTGGAATATGGGGCCATTATCCTGCTGACAACTCCAACAAGAAGAAAATAGTTTCCTTAAACGATTGCTAAGTGCTCTGAGATCAGCCTCCACGGAGTTAATTCATTTGGAAACTGGTCTCAGTTATATTTCTGATTTGGCTGCTTTGCGGCCTTTACTTTAGTGGCGTTCTATCTGGTCCAAGAGCGAAACAGAGTTTACCTACCCCAGACTATCATAAAGGCAGGCGCGGTGCGTCCATTGGGGGCGTACCCCCCGCCCCTGGAACCCAGAACGCTGCTCTGCCCGCAGCTCCCTCCTCGTAAATGTCAGTCAGCATGACGTCGGACCGTGGGCGGTCCGGCGTCATGTTGACTGACATGCATTGTCAGACCCCAGGGAAAGGCAGCACAAGTGGGCATGGAGCTTTATTTTTACTCCGTGCCCAGTCATGCGTACTTGTGTTTATACTGCCTTGCGCATGCCCATTAGAAGCCCCTCGGTCTCCTAATGGGCAGGTGGCGGGCGAGGAGTAGGCTGTGCCGTCAGCCAATCCTGGCGCTGCAGCAGCGCCAGGATTGGCTGAGGGGTTGCCACGCAGTGCTGATGTCGTGCTGTTCCAGTTGGAAGAGGCGCCAACGCAGACCAGGAGAAGAGGCGGTCAGGTAAGTGTCTTTTAATTTTAGTTATAGGGTGGTTTGGCTGGGTTGGGAAGGTTTGGCTGGATTTGATTTGTTTGGGTTGGTGTTGGGAAGGTTTTCCAGTGGTTTGGCAAAATTCTATAGAGTTTTGGCTGATTTTGGGGTGATTTTGCGGGGGGCGCGTGTTTGATCAAAAAGTTGTACCCCTTCCACTGGATGGATTTGTGTAATTCCTGGTGAGATTCTTCGTAATCGCTGGAACTACTGTCCCAGTGAGTTTCAAGAGGATCAAAGTAGGGGAAGTGCAAAAAAAACGTTTTTTTTTAATGCTCGAAATGCAATGTTATCCAATGGGCGTTTTTGAGGTGGTGAAGTGGTTTTTAGGGTGTTCCAGTTGCTCGAGAGGAACGGGGCTGCTGTGAGTGGTAGGGAGGGGGAATTCATGGGTGTGCAGGAAGTTTGGGAGGAATCCATCAATGGGAAGTGCTATGTAAAGTCACATATTTTGTGCAGGCAACTGGTGCAAGTGTCATGCAAGCGCTCCAGAGATGCAATAGATTTGTATAGCACAGGATGTTGATTTTGTTAACTTTTCTACAAAAAAACCAATTTCTGAAACCCTAAAAAGGCAATCAATGTGAGGTGTGTGTGCTGCAACCTGTTTCTGGCACTCATGCGCTGCATTATAATTGTAAAAAAATCTTCATCCAAGTTAAGTGGAAGGCCAATGTAAAACAGTTATATAGTTTCTGCCATGTGTAGGGCCTCAGAGCCCTCAAGTTCCTTTCTGGTTGTCTCTTATGAAGGGCTAAGAGCAAAGAAGTCATCAGGCAGTACAGGTGGCTTGGATGTATTTTCTACCTGCAGAGAGAGGAGAGCAAGCAGTCCTGGAGTGACAGGAGGGGATTTGTTTGTATGTGTAAAGGACATGTGTGCACTACAGTATGCATTCCCTTGCCCGGAATGTAGGACAGCAGGGCCTAGGGAAAGAGACTGAGGGAGAGCGGGAGCTTGGAGGTGGCAGAGACAGAGGCTGAGAAGAAACTTGAAGGGAGAGACTGGCAGAGGCCATGGGACAGCTGAAACTTGGAAGCGGAGGAGAGAGTGCAGAGACTTGGAAGTGGAGGAGAGAGAAGCTGAGGCTTTGAGAAGGGTAAGAGAAAGGTTGAGGGAGAGTGGAAGTGCAGAGGTACATTATTAACCTTCTTGCTTTCTCAAATTTGCTTGAAAGTGGCCCCCCTTATGCCAGTAGGGCTCGCTCGTTATGCTCACTAATCACAGGCTACTAATCTACAACTTTTACGCCTACCACTTTCAAATGTCACCAGCCGCCCCTGCATAAAGGATTGTTTAAAGTTGGATTTCTGTACCTCTATTCCATGGATAAGTTACATTAACCACTGGTACACTCTTTTATTTTAATAACTTTGACGAGTCCAAATATCCAATAATATTGTCCAAAAAAGAGATGAGTCTTTCCTATTCTATAGGGGGGAGAAACGAGGTAGCAAATTACCAGGGACCCAAAGTATGTTTTTGTTTTATAAACAACTTGACCTTAAAAGTGGGTTCCAACAGTATCTGGTTGATGTGACTAGACCCTCGCACGTTTTGTATTATCTCGCCTTCGGTTAGGAATTGCTCATCACTTAGCCTTCCCGGTTATGGGACGTTTTGTATTATCTCGCCTTTGGTTAGGAATTGCTCATCACGTAGTAGCCTTCCCGGTTATGGGACAATGTCCCAAAGAAGAGTGTCCATGTTTTAACCTCTCTAAACAGAGTTGCCACCATTTTTTTTCTATTTTTTGTAACTTTTATGTATAGCTTAGTGTTGGAAATACTCCACTCCCACACCGGAAGGGTTGGTGGTAACGGGGTCTCTCCAGACATACACAGTGGTAGCTTGGCTCGAGTGGTCCGGAATCAGGCACCGTGCTAAGCATACGTCATACCCATACAATAACCATGCGTGCATCCGTTCCAAAAACGACTACACCGTAAAAATTATGAAAATATCTGTTTATCTTCTTTTTCTCTTAGTTGCTGATTAAATAAATAATAACACAATCACAATATACAAGGCTTTTTAAATAGTGCAGGTCAAATACTGTCTTAATGATTCAATAAATAGGGGTGATCATAAATAATTAAGGCATAAATATAAGTGCATTACATACAGGCAATTATTCTGAGGCAATAAATACTGCAAACCAATAAATATTGTGCGACAAATACTGTGGAACAATAAATACAGTGAAGCAATAAATAAGTTAAATACAATAAATACAGTGCTCTCAATAAATAATTAAAAGCTGACAGTGACACTTATAGAATCAGATCACATTTGAGATTACTATGGGCTGATTTGGCCCAGGCACAGCTTGTGGTTAGGTGGATGGCTTGAGGGTGTCTACTCCCTGGCTTGGACAAGGCTGAGGCCTAAACTGAGGTAGTTCAAGGGGGGAATTCTAGAGACCTGGCTCTCTCACTCTACACAACCCCTCTGAATTAGTCTCAGCTCACCCCTGGCACAATCAAGCTGGTTCCAGCACCTCTCTAGCCCCTAGGGTAGTCTCTCAGGATTCCACAGGGCCTTAGGCGCCCTCTATTCCACTTACTGCCCTTTTTCTGAAGCTCCGACGCCGCTGGAGTCGTGTCGACGCCGTGAGGCGGTTCCGGTTCGATGTCGGCGGCCTCGGCTCGATTTCGACCTCCGCTTCGATGACGTCTGGCAGTCTTGGCTCGATGTCGACTTCCGGCGGCTCCGGTCCGATGGCGACCTCAGGTTCGATGACGGCCGGCCTTGGCTCGATGTCGACTTCCGGCGGCTCCGGAGTGTGACCTCCACTCCCGACCTCCGGTGCTCCTCTCCTCCGGTTCCGGCGACTCCGGAGTGCGATCTCCACTCCTGACCTCCGGCACGCTTCACCTCGGTCTCTGGCGACTCCGGAGGGCGGACTTCACTCCCCCGTCGACGCCGCTCACTCGACCTCGGGTGACTTCCTCCTCGACCTCTGGTACTCCTCACGACCTCCGCCAGCGCCCTCTCTCGACCTCTGGCGGCTCCGGGTACGACGTCTGCTTTTCCAGTCAGCGGCGCTTCTCCACCTCGGGCTCCGGGTCTCTAGCTTCTCGACGTCAGACTCCAGGGAAACCAGTATCCAGGTCAGGATTTTGCTGTTCTTGGATTCTAAGGCCTGTTCCTGCTGTCCAGGTCCTTAAGATGGTTTTTCTTGCTTCTTCCCACACAGGGCTCCAGGCTGGGTTCAGTCAGTAGGGACTAGTATCAAGGGTGGGTTTATGGACCCCACTCCAGGCACAAGTTTCCACCCCTGCTGCCTCACTCCTTCCTCCTTCAGGTTTCTGCTGCTCACTCCTCACCAGTCAGGTGCCAACTGCCAGCTCCCAACTCTGTCTTAGCTTCCCAACATTCTAAACCGCCTCCAACTGTCACAGGGCTCCAGAAGGTTCTAGTAAGTGCTGGTGATGTCACAGGTGGCCACCATTTTGTGCTCCAGGCCCTCAGGACAGAAGTTCCAGGGGTAGATAAAATGGCTCCCTGAATCTGCAGCAACACTAAAGTCTGGTGGTTCCCAAAAAGGAAAAATACCAACAGGGTTTGAGGCAAAAGTGGGACAAAATAAATAATGATGAGGAGGGACCACCCAAAGGGCTGACAGGTCTAACACTTTAGAAAAATCGGTTTTAAATAGTATTTCCTAAGTATAATACTCGTTTGAATACTACTGCTATGAAATTACTATGTGTTGGAGAGCCCAGACATTTGTTTTCACGTGGCTAATTTTATAATGAAATGTAGAGCTGCCAGAAAGTCAATAGTACCTTGTTAATGCCGTTTTATTGCAATTCTACATACAAACATGTCACTTTCTAGTGAAATTTGTATAGCTCTATGTATCGTAATAGCTGGATAGATTTTGCAAATTTTGCACATTAGTACATGTCACTTTATTGCGATTTTGCACAGCCTCAAAAGCGGGCTAAACGGACAATTGAATATATGGTCAACGGCATTCTATTGCACTATGCACTTTGTATTTTATTAGCAACATTTCAGATTACTTGTATTGATACAGGTGGAGGAACATTGTTAATTCCGTTTCTGTAATGATCATATGTGAAGACTAATTTATAAATGTTTATCACATTTTTTAGATTATTTGGTATGTATTGTCTTTGCCAGACAGATATTGCAATTTGCACAGTGTATGTCACTTTATTGCGCATTTGCACAGCCTTAATAGTAAGATAAATGGATAATTGTACATATGGACAACAGCATTCTTTTGCACTTTTTATGTTTTTATCATGAACATGTTAGAATATTTATACAGGTGGAGGAATATTCTCAATTCTGTATTGGTAATAATTACACATGAGGAGGATCTTGTAAATGTTTGGTTAATTGTTCAGCTTATATGGTTGTATTCTGCAAACCGAATAAAAGCTTTTGAACCGAACCGACTGGCACAAAGCGTGAAAGATTCTGCAAATGCTGGAGCGGGCGACTTTCAGATTGGCTCAGAGTATTAATTGGAAAGCTAAGTTGGATCCATTTTGGATGCCTCTGGTTTGACATGGCACAAGATGTAGGCCATGTACAACTTCCCTACCCAGTGTAATTGTATTGCCTGCATTTCTGTGGGTGGAGGGTATAGGTCCAAACCGTTAGGGAGCAGCTGTTGATTAGACTCTCAGGAGCGCTGCTTCTGGTAGAGGGGGGGGGGGGGGGTGGCACTGCAGATTCTCTTGGGCAAGATGATGGGGCCTTAAGGGGAGGCCTTTGTCTTTGATCACACTGTTGGGTTTATATTAGCCAGTACAAAAACCTCACACATTTGTGTTCCAGGCCAGAATAGCCTGCTGTGAGCCATCTCCAGACAAAGGACGGTTTGGAGCAGCCTGGAATGAACATTTGTAAGAACTGCCCCAAACCTGCTATGAGAAGTTAATCCATTCATAGGGAAAAGGACCTCTTGATGCACAGAGCTACTCGTATGAGGCAGGTTTTTGAAGGGGGTAAGCATGCTGAAGGGAATCCAAAGAATATTTAAAGGCATAGTGTAAGAACCATTCACATGGCCATAAATGGGCAGTCCAAGTACCCTTAAAATAGAAAGCTTGACATAGATGCACATTTAATGGAAATACACTCTTAAAGCCTCAGACACTCGAAGGGTGTACAATCATGCAGGTGATGAGCATCATTAAATACAGCAAACTGCAATAACTTGAACTTTTTTAGAGCATTTGGACTAAAACGCAAACAAATGCATTGAATGTTCTATTATGCCACCTGGAAAACACTGAAATCGCAAATGAATGGAATCGCGGTGACCAGCTGATCCTTAGTCACCAGGACAGTTACGGGTTTTTATAATCTGTCCTGGCAGATGCTACTAAATTCAGGACCTTTGTAAAATGTGCCAGTTATTGGTTTTCAAGATGGGGTCACTCCAACTGGAATGTACTCCCAAGTTCTAAAGCTTTGAAGATGGTAAACGCCCCCCCCCCCCCCCCTGCTTTGGAACACATTATTCCCAATATTAAAGGGGCAGAAAACCAAACCAAGGGGTTAAGAGGGCCATGTATGAAGTGTAACTAGCATTAAACATGCCAGCAGGCCTGGCTTTAAAGGAATGTTGTATGGTAATGTGAAGCTTTGCAAGTAAACTGCATGGGAACGGATATGTTTCTGTGTGAAAGCAAAGAGGTGTAGAGTAATGGCGTAGGGGAAAAACTGCAGGTGAAAGTGGCACTTACAAGGCAGACCTAAACATCATGTTGGTTATTGGCTGCCCTCTTCCCTTCTGTGCTACAGCCAGAGAAAAACGCCATACATTATCTAGCTAATTAAAACACTTTAATAGCATTACAATGTCGGGTGGGTGTGTGTGCCCCTGATGGCTCAAGTTGAGGCACCTGGATAAACAAATGATCACAGCTGTGTGGAGGGTAAGTACTGTTTTAGGGAAGCACACAATGCGTGGTATAGGCATGAAATGCAAAAAGTGCTTGCTAAATGAGGCAAAGGCATGTGATGTATGTACCAGCGTTGTACCATCGTACAACCATATATACCAGGAATGCTGTCTCGTGGGGGAGGGGAAGAAAACCAGTAGGCCTGTCTGCTCTATAACATGGGGTGTTATGAAACATTTTTTTAAAATGTATTATGGTTCGCATGAAGGGTGGATGGGAAGTGATGAGACAATTAATCTATCAGGTCTTGCATTGGCTTGAGGGAGGCATTTATGAGAAACTGTTGACTTTGGCATGAATGGGATCTTTGCATGTTTTGGAGTTTGAGGTTTCCAGGAAAAGTGAGATGAATGTCCTGCATAGAGGAAAATGAAGCGTGATTTCTTTGAATGCTCTTGTTGGATCCAGAGGATATGTAGATGAGGTGACTCTTGTATTGAAAGGAGAGGTGACGGGTGAGATCCAGTAACTTGAATGTTACTGGCCCACCTAGCAGAAGCGATGAGAGGGGTCTGGTAAGTGGATCATTCACATTCAGGAACCTTGTCACAAGACTGAGTCCTGGTGGGTCTACTTGGCTTTCTGAGGTCAATAAAACAAGTACCGTTGAGTTGGGCCGACTTGGTGCTCAACGGATGTTTGTCACCCAAGGGGTGAACTTGTGCTTTACAGAGGCGCTTGTATTAGGATTTATTTCATCTTGAGGAAAGTAGACTTCTACTCATTTGCTGTGTTTTCTGGCATGCTACTTACTACACCCTGAATGACTTGTAAATGGCTGCTTTAATATATATTTTTTGTTGTTGTGGTGTTGTTGCACCCTTAGCTGGAATTCTATGAAGATGCTTATCTTAAGACTATCACGTGGCAACGTCCAAAAATAAGCAACGAGTGACTGGGTCTTATAACAGGTTTTTTTTTTTTTTTTTCGTTTAGTGGTCTGGTCTTAGCATGCATAAACAATGAGCACATTATTTTTTTTTTCCAACACCATGTGTCCAAATAAACGAGGGGCAATAACCTAATTTTGGCCGACATTCTTGCAATAACATTTTAAAATTAACAAAATATTCACTGTAGCAGCAATTTTAATAGGGCATTTTTTTAACTTGTAGTAGTGCCTTGCATTTTTATGAATTGTGAAGACTAGAATAAGTTGCCACTTAACACAGCTCTCAAACTGCAGTCTGCTACAGTGTGACGACTCTTGTACTTTCTAGTGGCAACTGTAAAAATGAGACCAATTGCCATTTTATTTAGGCACCTGAATTGCAGGCAAAGACAGCTAGTATTAAAAATAAATATTAAAACACTTCTTGATGTCACTGAAGAGAAAGGGATTCTTAGATGTGGCCAACTTGCCCACGCTTTGTGCAGTCAGTGTATGCTTTGTAGGCAGAAGCAAAGCATGAATTCCAAATTAACAGACCAATGGCATAAGCTTGCTGACCAATTGGTCCTCTTGTCTATATTATGCATGATTTTATTTGGGAAAAAGGGAGCCTGGCCAGACCACTAGAGTCCTTGACAGCAGACCGAAAAATCAGGATGGGGGGCATTGGCTTCTTCCCCATGATCTTCCACTACACAGTAACTTAATTGTCTACTGGCTGTTAACCAGTTTACAGATTAACCTAACCAGCAGTCCATTGCTGTTCAAGTGGACCATTGCTATTTGAATGTAACCGCAGGCACAGCATATGGGCGGCATGCAGTGGGTGCTACTGCCCGCTACATGCCGCTGCACATGCACTACAGTCGCCCTTTATGAATCTTCCCCAAAAGTTCCTCCATGTTGGTGGCCTACGTAGGTGCACACTCCTGACTCTGGTTTGAAAACCATGGTCTGTTCTCCATTTTAGATTGGCCGGATTCCTCTACTGGAGACTGCACATTCCTGCAGTGTGGGAGATAGGGGACACCTGCCCCCGACTCTCAGCTCATCGCCCCTGGCATCCCTGAGAGCATAATCCGCGTACGCCTCCCTAGCCGGTTACTGGTGTCCTTCTGCCATCCGAATGCCTGGCACCAAAGCCACGCAGCCGTTCTGTGCAGATACGAGGTGGTACTGCAGCAGCTGAAGCACCACCTCGTGAGTGGCCTGTCCCAGCACAGGAGCCTGTGCTGCATGCTACTCTGGGTCAGCCAGGTGCCACTGCGCATGCCACTGCAGAGCGAGGCACTAGTGCATGGTTCGGGATTGTTGTGGTGTCCTCCATGGTGGAGCTGCTGTGCATGTGAGCAGCAGGCTCCGCTCCATAGCTCTCGGCCACAAAGCTGCGCTCTTCTTAGGTCTTGCCTGGCGAGACTTTTTGTGAGGTCTCAAAGTGCTACCACTGTAGCCTAGAGCTACAGTGCATGTGCATGGGCGCACCGTACTTTCGCGGCCGCATGGCCGCTTTGATGTTTGATCGTGATCACTTTCACCGCCGCTTTGATGTTCTCCGTGAGCCAGTTTTTTTCCCCTGTTTATTAGTTCTATGTAGTAATGGTGGCACCCGTGCTTTAGCTTAAACATTTTAGGCTAAAGTCGCGTGCTGGGATTGCTTCATAAGTAAAGAAATAGACAATTCTTTACTTTGGAAGCAATCTCGGCACCCAACTTTAGCTTAAGATGTTTAAGCTAAAGCACGGGTGCCGCCATTACTACAGAGCAGTAATAAACAGAAACCAGCATTGGCATAGCCAATAGGTCTCGCTTTTGGGACCTTATAAGTATTTAGTTATGCAACTGTTGCATGGCTAAACACTTATAAGGTGCCAAAAGCGAGACCTATTGGCTATGCCAATGCTTGTTTTCTTTTCTGGGGGAAAAATAAACTACATTGTAGCGTTCCATGGTGTGACTATGTCAGATTAGAGAGTGGGGACACTGAGCTGAGGCCGCGCTCTAGTGTTTCAGGTGCCCAGTCACTGGTGGCATAAAAAGCATGGCCACAGCATGGGTGCACCAGACATTCGGCCTTTAGCTGGGGGGAATTTTGGAATCTGCTAAATTTAAATGCAAATAACGAACTGTGAACTTGAATGCAAATTACCTTAAAATACTTCTGCACTACTCTGCCTTAATATTTTTTAAAACGTCACTGTTTTTATAAGAATTACTAGTGCCAATTAAATCACCGTTTTTAAGAGACTCGCAAGGCATAGGCTTGGAATACTTACCAGTACTCTGATTTGAACTGTAACACACTCCACTGAGATCCAATCAGAGGGCAGAAAACTGAACAGAGGCAGCGCTCTAGTGTTTCAGGGGACCACAGTAATTAGTGGCACACAAGCATGACCACGGTGGGCGCACCAAAGGCAAGCCTGGCCAGTGCCGGTTACCATGCCGGTGCCAGCTTGGAGGTAAGACCCTCAATCCCCTACACCTCGGCTGAAATACTTCATTTAAAACCCCACATTAAGCAGTGTAACAGCCCTATACTCGCAGACTGCAAGGGTCCTATCTGTTGCTCTTACGTACTCCCGCTGCATCAGTGTTTAATCTGTAAAAAAAAAAGTGGCAGGGCTCTTGCCAGGAGGCCACTGCAGCTTGCACCATACATTGCCCCTGCCTTGCAGCCAATGATAGTAACTACACCACTATTAACTATCACACTTAAAGTGTGACAATTCAGACTATTTCAGGCCTCCAAAGCTATAAGAATGGCGTGGGCGGCAGGTAATAGTCCTTTTTAGTGGATATTGAATTAACTGTTGTGGTTTTCTCTAAACTAGACAGACTGTGCCACCTTGTGGCAGCATGTCCGACAAGCTCCAGTGCTGGAAAGTCAGTGCTGGTGCCGAGCACAGAAACCACCGGCTCAAATTTAGCACTGCTCTGCATCCTTTAAATCAAGGAGTCTGATAACCCGGAGCTGCTGGATACCCACAGGAAGCTAAAATCTGCACTAATAAATGTTTGCTTACTCCAATAACACGCCTTAGACGTATAACTTAATTGAGAAAGAACAATTGGATGTTCTCCTCATGACAACATGGTCAACTGAGGCTTCCTAACCAGACCTAAAAGTTGCTGTGCCAACCCCCACACGCTATGCTTCCCTGCATCCTCACCAAGAAGGGCGGTGGGGTTGTCATAGCCTTTAGGAAATCATTAAAATGTACAACGTTCAGGTTGAAGACCTGGTGGATGCAGAGGCTTTGTAAATGTATTGTAAAGCGCACTGCTGCCCTGAGGCGTCCTGGCGCTGTAGACCGCTGGGGGAACCCTTCCTGGCTATCCCTGTGAGATGGTCCCTTCTGGGTATCTCCAAGGTGAAACAAGGCATCCCCGGCGAATGTGGGGGGCCGTTGTGGAGATGAGGCAAGCTAATGCCCAGAGTTGCCGAGAGTGATCCCTGGTTAGATTAGGCACCGAGGCGAGAATTATCGAGTCCGCTGGCCCTGATCCACGACCCTGCCGCGTCAGGAATTGAACCCTGGTCCCGGGCCATCCTCTGCTTCCGGGTCTGCTGCCTCTAACCAGTGAGCCACACCACTCCACAAGTGGTTCTCTCACCCTCCACTCAATGCTACTTTGCTGGAGTCTTCTTTATTACCCCCCCACCCTGGTAATGTAGGCAACTACATACACTTTCCCAAGCTATGACTCACAAGACTTGTCTTATTATGCATGCTTCACTGTCTTGAGAGATTTCAACATTCAGTTGGACAACTCTTAATAGCCTAGTATCAAAAGTCAGGCTCGCATGACCCTATAGGGTCCCAACACATAAAGCAGACTACATAGATGCTGTAATCTCGAACATCCTGCTACAGCATGGCTGGCCAAAAGAAGTTCTCTGGTCAGATCACTTCATACTACTATTCTCCCGACCCCCTCCAAAGCGTCAAGGGATGGCAGGCCTCTCTCAGAATCACAACTGGAATAAGGTGGATACATATCCCTGTTGAAAGATGCACTAGATGCCACCAAACCTGTACTAATTGGCCTCGTAGTGCTAGATCCGGTCAGAATAAATAACTGGCTCACGAAGGCCGCTTCCACAGTTGCCCCAGAGGTTAATGAAAGGAGCCCTAGATGTGAAAGTCAGCCAGCTGGCTCACCAGTGAATTATCAGAAGAAAGCACTGTAAAAAGTTGGCACGTGTATGGAGGAGAGAACATGAAGCTGACAAAAGCCAGTACAAAGCCGCTCTAAGCACATCACATTAATCTGAAACTTGCTTATTGCACTTTTTATTCCAACACATAAGAGAACACAAAGGAAACTTTTAAGATCTGGTACAAAAGGCACTGCACCCCCCCCCTCCCTCCCTCCCAAGCAAGGGTCTGCCTATATTCTCAACTGACTGCATTCTCGAAGGATAAAATCCTAAATCCAGGGTACGATCGCAAAAATGCAAAGTAACCTATATATTCTACAAAATATGCCTTATGCTATACCCAAAACCCTCTTTCAGAGGGTGGAGGCCAAATTATGTTCTCTGCTCTGGGGCAGAGGTGCCCCACATATAGCGCTTCGTAAACTACAGAGGGAAGTATGAGGGGGGCTTAGCACTTCTAGACATTATAGGGCATCGCAATTGGTTAAGGAGGGTGACAATGGGGAGGGTGCCTTTCACTACTTTATTGTTGTGTAGATCCTATAAAACTATACAGTATCTGTGCGTTTGGACAGCATACACTGTAGGATTGGTGTCAGACTGATTCTGAACACCCCCACTGGGTATGTTGGCCTTTTGTACCAGCTGGCTCACAGTGTCACTAGAATCTCCTCTTACCAAGGAGAGAATAGTTCTTGGCACCCATCGAACATGGCAACCCTGATCCTGCAGGACCATGGAAACCATATACTACCTTTCGCTCACTCGTGTTTACTTGGTCTGTCTCGGAGAGATACATGGAATAAACAGGCTGGGCGTTTTCAAGAAGTATTTATTGAACAGTTCTGGTGTGGAATAGATGAGCTGCAACAACCGTTAGACAGTAAGATATAAATGATTAGCAGTACTATAAAGTTAAATGGATGGTATAGCTCTACCATCTTGCAATAATCATGAATACATAGGAGTATATAAAACACATGATGATTAAAAGATGCGTGCTCCTACTATGCCTCCCTAACTAGATTTACCGAAGTGTACCTAGCATGTGTGTAGGTCTTAAGCCAAGAATCCCTCTAGGATAAAGTCAACACCATTACCTGAAGTGAGACTCGGACCCCGTCCTCCTCTCGAGTTTCACCCCGCGAGGGATGTTTAGACCACTGTAAGCTGTAGTGTCTGCATGCAGGAACCTCAGCTTCTCTGGTCCGTGTCTGTCTGTTGCTAATGAGGGACTTCAGCAGGTCAACAAACTGTACCACTTTAAGTGGAAGCTACTGGGCCTGGAGAAACTTCGGGATGTGAGGGGAGATCAGGCCTAGATCAATACGAAAAACTACAGCAAGAATGCGAAATGGGAAGGGGCGAGTGGCTGAAATACCTACGGCCTGGCCATGCCCTTAGGGTGCACATTTTTGAAGGAGAGGTACTAGCGGAGGCCTGCCCCCTTAGAAGATCAGTTACCCACAGACCTGCTTACATCAGAGCAATATCACGAATATATAAAATAATGAATAACACTCCTGATACTATGGGTCTACTGAACCACGTGGGAGGGTGACCTGGGCAACCTAGATGAGGAGGAATAGGTGGAGGCACTGCAAGGTCCTAGGGAGGTAGCAGTAAGATCCACGTTTAAGACTGATGCAACTTAAAATTTCGTACTTACTATGCCAGAACACAACTACATTGAATAGGGCACTCTGGGACAAGCCAATGCCAGAGGGGGTGTGGCCAAGAGGGGACCTTCTACCACATCCTATGGGCGTGTCCAATCATTCAAACGTACTGGCAAGGGATAGGGGGGATTATGACCAGCATAGATCAGCCAGTACCTATCTAACCCTCGCAGCGGTAGTGGCAAAATGAAATGTGGTAAGATGCTGGGAGGCAGCGGCTTCTCCACAAATTGCAGATTGGAAGTCTGATATGGACTGGTCTAGCTTAGCTCAAAAACGGTATATAAAAGTAGGAGCTGCCCAAAAAAGTGGGAAGTCTGGAGTAGATGGCAGGCATATAGAGGGCTATAAATAAACGGGGAGCCCCTAACAGTCTACTCTTGACTCCAAGGTTGAACGGTGTAGAGCAGAGGGTGGGCATTGAAAAATTGCAATAACTCCGCAACTAGTCATTTTTCGGGGGGGGGGGTGATGGGTGTTTGAATGGGGAAGATCAAAGTTTGATTATACTGCAAAGATATTTTGTATGTGGACGTGTTAACAAAATGTAAGGCCAGAATCTCAGTTACAACACTTGGTAATTGTATGTTGTGTTGAGCACGTTTCAGTAAAGTTAAAAAAAAAAATGCATAACAATGTGCCCATGAGCGATGTAAGTCAACTAATACCTATGGTGCACAACAAATGGTTGCAGTTTAACCCTCTAGGAAATGACTTTCTTCACAAAGTAAATCTGGCTCCCAGCTGGCACCCCCAAGTTACGATGGGGGGGCAGGCAATAGCCTAGGTCCCATTTATCAGGATCTCATTACTACCTCCCTGCACTTTGGGAAAGTATCCCCTTCACCTAATTCAGATCCTAAACGTCTGACTTTAGAGTCCTCTACTTGCTCCCTGGGGTCTTCAAGACTCTAGAAAAAGCCCTTAATGCCCAGCTGACGTCATTCTTGGAAACCTTCAAGCTCCTCCACCCATCACAATCTGGCTTCAGGGCCCTCCATAGTATGGAGACTGTACTCTTGGTTATTAGACTTCCATCAAACTTATGCTGGCCACAATGCTGCATTAGTTTTGTTAGACTACATTTGACACTATTTCGCATGCGACCACCCTGATGCGTGCAAGACGTAGCAGGGAGGAGAATTCTGGCTTCATTGGGCTCTTTCAAGAGCATGGACAGGCATTTTGGCTCCTCATTTTTCACTGAAGCCAAAACAATCCAGTGTGCCGTGCCCCGTGGCTCAGCCATGAGCTCCGCACTTTTAAACATCTGATGCTGCTGATTTACTTTCTGGAATCCTTTGGCAGGCAGGTTGTCTCCTACACCGACAATACCCATATTCTGTGGACCTATTATAAAAGTAGGCCAGAGGACAAAACTAGATTTGCAGCCTGTATGGTATCCGTGATGGACTTGCCTGAGAACCAACCCCCCCCCCCCCCCCCACACACACATCTTCCTGGATCGTTAGGGTCGGGGACAACGAGCTGAACGGCTCCATCTTGAGGTGGCCAGGAAAATAGGGACCTCTTGACACTTATCCCTTGAACTCAGCTGTGGTCACATCTGCCCGCTGGATACTAAGGATGCTGAAGAATTTCCTCAAACGTCTGCCTTGGGAAGGCCAGAAAACAGTGGTACAGGGACTGATCCTGTCTAGGCTGGACTATTTCAATGTCTTGCACATAAGACTCCCAGACTATCTTATCCACAGGCTGCGAAAGGTACAAAACGTGTCGGTCCGCCTCTTATTTAACCTATCCCCTTCCCAAATACTCCATCACCCAGTACCGTAACCAGTTGCACTGGCTACCACAGATAAGGGTCACTTTACTGTCTTGACAGTAGCACACCTCTTTGGACAAGGTAAGTCCAGCTACTTACATGAAAGGTTGACCATATATTGCCCCCAAAGATCCCTGCGCTAAGTCTGCGTGATTACTGGCCGTTCCTTTCACCAAACGAGTGGGTGGTTCTGTTTGTTTGGTTTTGCCTGCTCAACAGTAGAATGAACTCCCTTTACCAGTCAGACGCATACTGGATAAAAAGCGATCCGCAAACAATTAAAAGCCCATCTGATTAAAGAATAAATTGACTGATCCTCCTGATGGTCTTTTACTTTAGCGCCAGGACACTCTCGCAGTAGCCGGCCGCTTTATAAAATAGCGGGGAATCCTTGCATTTAAAGAATACACAAGCCTGGGGCACAACTTAATCGACTATATCCTTACCACATTTTTCTTTTGCCCACTATGGCATGAGACAGTGGGTCGACTTCAGCAATTATGTAACTTCACTATGCATGAGGGCACTATTCTTTTTACGAGGGGCACATGCCACACAACAGCTCCCTTAGTCCCGGGGACTGCAAATGCAATCTGTGCTTTTTGGGATCAAATGTTTGCTTGCTTTCATCTTCCCCATATACGGAATGCCCTGGCATTTGTGGGGCGCTCACCTATACCAACTTGATGCACAGTTTCTGATCTCTAGTTTGTCTGTTTTCCTCATCTTGTCCAATTCCAAGAATGGGAAGGTGGGGATGGGGATTGTATCTTAACTAAACATTACCCTTTCTTGACGGGTTTAAACAATAAAACGCTATTTTAAGGAATAACTTTCTTTAGTTTTTCTCGCAGGCACTGCAACTATGTAATTCTGCCCGAAGGGCCATCTGTGTTAGCAAATACGGAGGATGCGCCTTGTTGGGTGCGTGGCATGAACGCCGTAAAATCAAGGCAATGTTGGAAGAGCGCACGCCTCTGATTGGCTAGACCGGATGGCATACAAGGCTGGGTAGACCATTTATTCCACTGCGCAACCCTGGTGGGCTGGAGGCCCGTTTTGAAAGCCTAGGCGCCTGTCGCTTCCAAGCTCCCCGAGGAAAGCAATTGGAGCGGAGGGTAGAGGAGAGAATAGACCAAGCGACGAAGAGGGTGGTGGGGGTTGCTGCCATCTGAAAGTTTAAAATGGTGAGTTCTTAAACTGGTGGCCCACTGCTACCAGTCTGAAGAATGTCTAACGGCGGGGATGTCAGTCAATGGTGCGGTGCTCCTATATACTTTAGAATATAAAAAATGTCTTACCTCTAGCAAAGTAAGATCTGTCAATATATGATTGCATATCACGCGGACTAGCAGTGCACCGTGTGATCTTAAACTAAAGAGCGTGTTCTCCCGGGTTCCTTTTCAAGTGCTACAAATGGTGCGCTACCTCATAGTGTAGTACTGTGCATGTAGACTTTAGATTAGAATGAAAAGGAGTCTTCGCCATAATCCCTACTTAAAATTTGCCTGCGCGTGCAGCAAATTTACGCTACGTGGGTTGGAACAATAAATTTTCGTTCCTGATTGTAAAGACCCTTTGGCAAATCAATGGGCCTGGCTTTAATCTGTTAACACTGACTTGTACGCATGCTTTTTGTATGCACTGGACTAAAAGCCAGACCTATTGACTTTGCCAACTAAACTTTGGCACTACTAAGTTGAGTAGCGGAGGTTGGGGGAGGGTTTGTGTACTGCGTCCTGTGCTATTGTCCTCATAAACACTGCATGAAGTAGCTGCACTGTGCACCCCCTCTGAAGCTGAAGTAAACCCTTTGTGTGTGCTCACTAAGGACTGCTGGTTAATCGTGCCTGAGAAGCAGACTATCGCAGCTACAAGGCTAGCAATGCCATGCAAGCTACCCAGAGCGCATTATTTTCCCACAATGCAAGATCAGGAGCAGCCGCTAGGGAAATGTAGTGGTGGGGGCAAACTAAAAAAAAAAGCTCTTTCCAGCTGGTCGCCACTGCCTCTCCTCTGCTGTAGTCTCCAGGAAGCACAGACTCCCCTAGCCCTTTTAACTAACTTGTAAAGCGCATAATCGCTGTCAGATCTGGAAGCGCTGTGAAAGAGCCCTAGCCTAGCACGTGGTAGGGGTATAGTTGATTAGGTTGTGCCCCAGGCTTCCGCAAAAGTTTTTAGCTTCTTCCTAAATGGGAGGGCGTGTTCCTTACGAAGGTTCTCCGGCAGCTTGTTCCATAGTCGGGGAATTGAGGTTGAAAAAGCTCTACCTCCTTTGGAGGCCATGTTAAAGCGGGGACAGGCCGGCCTCTGAGATACGAAGTGACCTGCTAGGTGTGCAGTTTACTAGACTATCTTTAATGTAGGTTGGGGCCAGGCCATAAATGGCTTTGTGCTCAATGCAGAGACCCCTAAACCTGGTTCTCTACCTGACCGGTCAATCACAACGCTATCACCAGCATGACCGCAGCATCTTGATTGGTCTGAGCACCCTAGTTTGGCCCTCAGACTGGGATCTGTGCATGTTCTCCACCCAGCCTTGCAGTACAGCCAGGTGGAGAACCTGCTAAGGGCCAAGGTGGCCAGCCACACCGTCATGTGCACTTATGGTGCAGCAACCACTCCTCCCTGTGAGGACAGCAAAGCCCTGCCCTAACCTGGATCAGGTTCCATACAAAAAAATGAAATAACGTTAACCTTGTGTTTTATCATTTTATTTTTCCATTGAACTCAATGTGGCGATGCTCTTAAGCGGCGGAGCTGCTGCTGAATAGGATGCTTATACTTATATTTTGCTGGTTTTTATGACTACTATGTACCTTAAGCGGATTGAACTACTTATTTTCGTTTAGGATTTCGTGATGTGTCCCGACAACGAAGAACCTGTGTTCCAGGTCCTGGCCGTGAGCTGGAAGGCTGGTCTCCAAACAGCAACCCTTGGGATGAGAAGAATTATCCAGCCTGGGCAGAGGGCGACTTTAGATGGGCCAAAAGTTGGAAAGGTGATGACTGGATACTGACATTATTCATTTTAGTCTTCTATTGGTCAGCAGTTTGCTGAAGGTCCTGTACTAGCCCTTTGCTGAAACATTATCCGAGACATGGTTATGTGTTTCTTTCCCATTTCATAGGCGGAAAGGTTGTGGCACGCTTGACCAGTGACAGCCCAGCTCTTGTGGGATCAAATGTGACGTTTGTAGTCTCACTGGAGTTCCCCAGGTGCCAGAAGGAAGATGAGAATGGAGACATAGTGTATGATCACAGTGGGAAATGCAGAGATGGTAAGAATATACTGCTTGGCAACAAGATTGCCTGACTGCCACCACCCCAGTCCATCCTGTGGGCTTCTGAATGGTCTTCTCTCCATGATGCTGGAATGCAACAAATTTAGAAGTTTCAGCAAACTATGGTCTTTAATTGTGTCTTCATATCTTAAAAGGAACACCAAAGTGTTTGAATCTTGTTGCTTATGTTGTAACTATTCTTGAATGTGTTGCAGATCCATCCGTGCTTTCAGGTACATTTGTGTACAACTGGACGCAATGGCTTGACTACAGCTCTCCAGGCTACTTCCCAGATGGCAAGCCTTTCCCTCGTCGCCACGACAGGCGAAGGCACAACTTTATCTACATCTTCCAGACACTTGGTAATTTGGCTTTATGTATCTTGGCGACTGTAGTAATTGGCTGAATGTCCAAGTTGCTGTTCTCTTGGCCCCGCTTGCTAACTTAATTGTCTTGTTCTAGGTCAATATTTCCAGCAAATGGGAGGGTCTTCGGTGGTCCTTTCCTTGAACACTACAGATATCCCCCTTGGCACCCAACAAATGGAAGTGTCTGTATATAGGAGGGGACGCCGGCAACACACCCCAGTGGCCAACGCAAGTGCTCTCTATCTTGTAACAGGTGAGCATCACCATAAGTGTTAATTCCTGTGGGCTACAAAACCCTGATCTCATTTGTGTAGCTTCTCTGTATTTACAGATACTAGAACGGTTTGCAGCATGGCTACAGTGCAAGGTAGCGCTGTAAATTGAAAAATTGGTGCCAGAATCTCAAACTGATTGGCAAGTAGGGCAGTATAGTGACGTCCATGTTAATTTATCTACAAGATAATAGTTTATTAGGATTGGAAATACATGGTTGATCAATGAGCTTTTTTTAAGCCTACAGGTGGAGTTCTTCAGGGGAAGGGTAGAATGACTGGTCTTGGGGTGAGGAGTCTGAATGGAGGGAAGCCAAAGCAAATGTGTCAATGTTCATGGGAGGGGTTATTAGTCTGCCCTCGGTACCCTCCGCTCAGATGAAAGTAGTTAAACTTGCCTGTGCTCATTTTTAGCACTTCGGCAGAGTGTAAGGGCGGTATAGTATGACTGCTCTCTGTGGTGTATCCAATTTAAGTAGCCGTGCAGGGGACCTGATTAAGTGTCATCATTTTGTGACTTCTACTGCTATGCTATAGCAACTCAATTTGTGGATATTGGAGCAGGATCCCTCCTGATGCATATCGTGGCTGGCCTTCAATCCATTTAAACCAGAAGGAATTGCTGCTTTCAGAGAAATCACAAGCTCGCCACTTGGCATTGCACGAGCAGAAAGATTCCTCCCCCATGAAAATGTATTTAAGAACTTGGGAAACTCATTAAAGTAGATTCATTAAGCAACTCTTCAGTTTGCAAAACTGTTGGATGACCGTGATCCTACTTGGCACAATTGATTGCTAAGCACAATGTAAGGCTGACTGGAATGAGGGTGGATACAGTTTAGTGGCTTGTCCGTTGAAGTTCTATGGAGAACCGGGACTTGAGCACCCTCTGGTGCGGAGGAGATGGGACATGGGTTGGGTACAGGTTAGCACTTTATAAAAAATGTCATTTAAATCCTTAAACTGGGCAGGGCTGGAAGTTGTGGCTGAACTGGACTTCACTTTTGGCTACTTTTCATGGGTCCATCTTAGTTGTAGCCTTAAACCTTGTGCTACAAAGTTGCAAGCGGTATCAACTTGGTGGAAACTAAGGTTCCAATTTTTCAGCAGCCACCTGGAACCACTTCTGGGAGAAGTCAAAGGATCCACTCTCTATGGCAAGTTGTTGCTAATACAAGAATATTTCTTGTGTAGGCTGGCTTGTAATGTGCCCCATCTGTCGGGTGTATGCCAAACATAGGATTACTTAACTACTAGTTGTTGCGTTTGTTTAACCTTCTGACTTTACTAATGGCGAATATAGGGGAGCAAAACATTGTTACTGGGAGCCTTCTGTACCTTTTAGATATTTTGACACCTGATCCCTGGATTGGATGGATAACTAAGCAAGTCCTGGGATCCAAAGAAAGGTGTTCGGCAGCAATTTGCTGATGAATTTCAGCTCTAATTTGAGGCATCCATATTGCTTGACCTGCAATTTTTTAAATGGAACAAAAAAAACCTGACTATTAAACCTTTAGCTGTAGTCCTTTAAGACCATATTCTCAAACCAAACCATTCACAAAATGTAACCCTTCCAATTTGTTTTACAAGTATCACTTGCAGCCATTCAATCTTCCCAAAGCACAAGTTACAAAAAACATTGAATCAGAAATAGAAATGTCACTTCTATCAACTTGGACCCTTATCCTATATATTTATCAAACCAGATTATTTAAACTACATGTTTAATAAAACTGAAACCATTAAATGTCAATCTGTACATCACCGTTGAAACCACAGCTACAAATTCAATCCCTGTCCAAGAATTTTAAATCCAGTAAATTGGCATAAAAGGGATTTAAACCTGATCTAAATGTTATGGCACCAAGCATAGGTCTGTTTGGTTAAATATGTAAATGAGGAAAGATACCTTTCTAAGAATATCTCTAGCATAGCGGGTATACATTTATTTAAAAAAAAAAGGCCAAATATCTCTGGTTTTTCACTTCATTCCACAGCCCTTGTAGCAGACAGTTCCTTGTTAGCTATTTCTATGAAGCGATCTGGTTTCCAGTCATTACATTGATTAACTTCCATGCACAAGCAGTTCTCAACATATTGGCCCAGCTTAGCTTGCTGTTCAGATCTACAAAAACTAGACTGAACTGGTAAGCTAGTTGCCTATTTCAGAACTAAGTTTAAAAGCCACACTTCACCGGGCTTTCAAACTGGCTTCCACCCTAACAGCGTGTACCATGGAAAAATTGGGAAGAGTTTTCAGATAATGGCCTACCTTCTCCTAATCCAATTTACCACTCATTCATCTGCAGTCGTGCCAAGGTTTTATGAACAGGCTCCAAAGAGGATCAACCAAAATTCCACATCACCAATTGATGATGCCCTGGATTTTAGAGTGGGTGTAATCTCCAAACTAAATATTTGTAAATTGGTGTGGCAAAAATCTATAAAAAGCTTCCTCTAGCGTTCAAATCCCCAATAGACCCTGTGAAACACTTTTATATTGAACCAAAGTAACTTTGTTCACTCCAAATGTATTTAATTTACAATAGTTAGAATGTACTTTTTGCAACCCAATTTGTGTTCTATTGGTTATTACCAAATCAGCATGGCAAGACCAGTATATAGTGCCCACACTTTTGGCCAAAATGCTTGCGAGTTTGGAAGTGTTCAGGAGATTTGCTAGATTTAATGCAAATGGGGTAGGCATCAAGACACGTCCTTGACACTATGCATTTTCAAAGGAATTCTGAGTCAATGTAGATGGATCAAGCTCTACTCTGGCCCAGTTGATATCATTTATTTGGTTAAGAAGCACTAAGCTTCTGTGAATTTCCATTTGTTCCAACTTGAGTCCCAACATATCTTGGCTAACTAAATCTAATATGGTGCGCAAGTTAGCAAAGCAGGGAGCCACTGGTTTCAGTGGCTTTATGGGCAATCTGTTTAAAACGGTGACCAGTGGCCACGTCCTCCTTTTAAAGCCTACCTATTCAATCTGAGATTATAATCCTCAATCCAGATCAAAGCTTGATTTAGGTTAGACATCGGCTCGTATATTTACTAGAATAATCCTCCATCAATGTTTCGGACCGGAGTGTTTATCTCTTTATGGATGGGCTTTTTTATTGCCCAGTTTCAGCTGCCCAGATAATGCCCAGTTTGGGGAAATAGTACGAAACAGCTAAACAAATATTCTATTCCCCCCCCACCCCCCAAGATTTGGCTTTCATTATTCAGGTAGATGGTCTGTAGCTGCTGCTCTTGATTAAGAGAACAGAATATTTTTTTAAAGTTACAGTAAAAAGAGCGTCTTTCACACTTGTAAAGATCGGCTTGAGGGGCCAGACCATTGTTTGACTAGATTTCTTTCAAATGACCTACCCAGGCTGCTTCAGTAACCATGCATTGTGAGACAGTGGTACCGCTGCTCATGCCAGACATTGAAAAATTCCAGTGCATTTTTAATGACAAATAGCATTTGTTCCAGTTAGATATTTATATTTGGGCCTTATGCTTTTTTTATAATCGACTTGTATTGTCTTCATTTCACAGTATACTTGAGGCTATCACCCCCTTTTTAATCCCCTTCTTTATCCTTAACTTTTCATCTTTGCATTGTGCATTCTTTGTATGAATTTGACCACTTAAAATTATCCTTTTTTCCAGTTGACCTTATATTATACCACGCTATTACCTCCCCTTTTTTTAATTGCGAGATTTTTTAAAACTTTGTGGTTCTGTCTGCAAGTAACGCCTTTTGATTAACATGTAGTTAAACATCCAATCAAATTTCAAAGGGTAGGATAGTTTTCCTTGGATTTAATTTTCAATTTTACTAAGGTTCTCAAAGGGAAGGGATTACTTCCTTTTTATGTAGACTACCTGAAAATCCGCAATTAACTCAAAATGCCATGCTTGAATGAATAGAATTATTTGGACAACTTTGTTTACCCTGCTTAAGTCTGAACTATGAGGTCTCATTTGCACGTAGCATTTTGAAGCACAACTCAAAAATCTTGGTCTGCTACTAACCAGAGGCAGATAAGGTACCGGAGGCCACACGGGCTAATCCTGACCAGCGTAATGCAAGCTGGAAACTGATGGAGGCACGAGGATGCACAGTAGGAGGAGTATTTAAAAGGTCCTGAGGAGCATGTAGCTTGTTGCACAAAGCAAGATTTGAAGCAATTTGTATGCACGTTTATAAATCTGAAATTTCAGCAGTTTGTGCATGGTGCTACATGGCACGATTATAGCTAATCTGATTTCGGTAAATGTAAAACCAGTTAATTTGACACCCTTGGGCATGTCTCAGTATCTGCTTAAAGGTTCATGGGTTCCAGATGTGGGTGGTGAGACTTGTGGCCCACAGGCGTCTTTAGGTTTACACCTAAAGCAGATTGCCCTAAACTAATATGCATTTTGAGAAAAATCAAAAACGATGTTTAAGATTAAAGTGCATGTGGGAGCCTGGTGGTCCAGTTTGTCAGCCCTAGTGATAAAAGGGTCCGAGTGACCACATGAAAGGTGTACCATTAAGCTATTGTGAAAGGTGACTGCAAATGTACTAATATAATGAGAAATGCCAATTATAAACTTTTAAAAAGCAAGCTATTGTGAAAGGATCTGACCAGGCGATGTTAAGAAACAACTAGAACTGAACTCTTGTGATGCCTACTGATGTATGAGGAGCACCTTGATGTAAATTATAAAGGTTGGATATTAAAATAAGTTCAATCCGATTTTATACTTGTGCATTGCAAAGGGCTCAACGCTGTGTAGGTATGATTCAGTAGCACTCTTGAAAGGGCGTTTAAAAAAAAAAAGAACTTTTGTCCCAACTAGTATGACGTTTGGCACTAGAGGATCTGACCCAGTGGAAGACTGCTGAATTGACATCTGCTTCAGCAGGTCTTTTTTAAAGACTTCTTGGCCGTGTGTGATCAGTTTGAATTCCTTATGAAAGTTGCAGCCTGCAATCCAGCGGACCTGACAGACTCCACCTAAAGCACCTCCTACGCCCGCTGCATTACAAACACTACAATTTCCTAATGTTTTAACATGTGATCAATTTGCTACATAAAGGGCTCCAGAGTCAATGCGGGGTTTCCTTGCACGTCCCTAAACGTACCTTGAGATGGCACTCCAAACTGTCTTTGACTAAGAAGGACAGGTCCTGCTGTAATAGACCTTGGACTCGCCCAACACCAGTTTTACATCTTTACAAGCTTTCATTCTGCATAGGGCATAACTTACTCCTCTGAAAATACAAAAGCTTTTCTCAGTGCCCTCCTCGCCATACCACCACTGCACATCTCACTCCTATGGTCTGGGAATGCCTAAAGTTGCGACTGCTCGCTGTCGCCACTCGCTGAATGGCCAAGCTGAAACGCCTTGATTCCTTTTTGAAAGGAAGGGGAGAAACCCCGACTCCAAAGGTCAAAACTCACTACTAGGTTCCTGGACCACTCCAGCTGGTGTGCTTAACTATTACTTAACTATTACCTGAGGCTGGATGTCTTCTGCGCCCGTCTCTGCTGTCCCGGCGCAGGCTAAGGGCACCTCCCGGCACAGAAGTGCAACCTTCACTGTAGTCCAGTCTCTGACCTCTGGGACACACTAGTACATGCCCAGAAAGCAGTGTCCTCTCCTGATTGTCTTCCTTGAAATGCTGTCCTGGCTAGATGACTGCTGTGCTAGGTCCTTGCACTCTTCTCTCCTCCCCCCCCCCCCCACCCCCTACTCCTGATTGCACCCTTTCCTCTCCTGTGCTGGGCCGCCAAAGGGAATTTCTATTCTTGTAGAGCTAGACATTATGATGCTCATATTTGGTATCTGTACTGCACCAAATAATCCTGCTAAATATGCTATGACCATCTGCGCCCCCCCCCCACATTAGTTGTAATTGCATATTAATGTCTAGACCCCAGCATTATGGGGTTTCATTAAACATGGAGTCAGCTACTCTCCTGTAACTGTATTGAATAATGCCGAATTGTGTTTGCTTTAACCCTGTGCAAATCATTGTGTAACTGTGTAATTATAGGATTGCACTAAAATCCATAACCAGAAGGGATCTGGCATGAGTGGCCAGGGCTGTGGAAGCACTTTGAATCTGCTCATCCTGTCACCTAGGCTGCCTGCTGTATTGCAGCTATGCCCCCACCCTGCAGGAGAGTTGGGCAGCTGTGGCGAGTGGGCCCTGTGGTGACTAGGCCAGGAGACCCTGGGACATGCCTACACCAAACCCTGGGCTCACAGCAGCGGTAGCCCCCTTCCTCCAAACCCAGGGTTTGGCAGTCCACCTATTGGACAGTGGAACAAGCAGCGTTGCGAGCCCAGACATGTCCACGTATCTACTACCTCCGTGATACTATCCAACGGCTCGTGGGCCACCTCTGAGGAAGGAGGCCCAACAAGCTAGCTTTAGACTGCTGGAGAATAAAAGCCAGCTGGACCAAGGGAAGTGGAGACCAGGCCTGCAGCTGTATGGTAACGACTGGCAGGGAGGGCTAACTGGCCACACAGTTCATCAATCTTGCCTGACCAACCTTGGAGCTGGTTCACCGATCTCCTCCCCAGATTGCCCCATCGGCGTCTGTTCGGAGCCCCCTTCCCCCAGGGCTGGGGTAATCTGGCTGGTTCCTCTGACACAGCTGCCTATTACCCATACAGGGCCTATTGCACAACACTCTCCATGACCAGATGTGGGGATACCAGGAGGTTACCGCCTTGCAAACCAATATACTGCTTAAGTGTCCTGAGCTGTAAATATTTAGGAGTATATACTTCGTTGAACACTTGCCTTGCATGGAGTCTTAGCCCCCCCCCCCCCCCTTCCTTGCCAAAATGATAGATTTTCGAACTGTGGATAACCTTCCAGTAAAACGACTTGACAACTACAAACATTCACCCCCAGACGAGTTCCCTCTTTTTCTGGTGGCAGCAAAATGATGTTACATGCAAATGGATGACTTTTGCCCCACCTACATGATCCAAATGGCTGGCGAGAAAAGACGTGTGCAAAAATTGGAACCATCAATGTATCTTACATGGGGTTGTCCCTCCAGAAACAATTGAGAATTTGGAGCATGTGGTGGACACTATGGTTTGGTTTTGCTGTATATACGTTCTGTAGGTAGAATTTGAATTGCAGTGTGGGTAAAGCAGGAATGTGTGTTCATTATGTAGAATTTGGTTTATCCAAAATAATTCCAATAACTATTTTGGAGGAAATGAACTTGGGAGGGGTGGGGGAGTTAAAGGGATGTGAAGGGTTAAAATTATCTCAATTTAGCTTCCATGGGAAATTCTCCTCTCCTACAACCCAAACCGCTAAAAGGATTTACACCAAACTTTGCATGAAAGTAGATCATTACTAGGGGCTTGCTTTTGTTTGAGTAAACCATCCATTCAGTAGTTTTTGAGTTACTAGCATGAAGTTGCTAATTGGGCTTTAAAGGATTAAGACTTTGTACAGTTCTGCTTAACGTCAAGCTATGATCCATGGACCCTGTTGGTCATTTTTTTCCATTTTGGAGAAATGGGATTACAGGGGTGCCTCCTCCACAATGGTGGAGCATCGCCACTGGCTTAAGCCAGCAGGTAAAAAATAAAACTCTTTTCTATCGGTTTACTTTTCACCTGCTGGCTGACCCAGCAAACAGAGGGCCAGGGCTGGCCGGGACCATGGGACCATGGGAGAAGGGCGAACTGGTTTTTTTTTTTTTTTTTTTTTTTTTTTTTGTGTGTGTTGCTAATGCTTCCAGTGAAACCATCAAACTGCTTGCCAAGGCCTGCCACTGGTTTTGCTAGTAGTTGTTGTGCTTGGTTTTAATTTATAATCCATGATATTTACTGAACTGCTACTCCAATTTTGCTCTGGAACAAACCACATTTTATTGCCACTGTTCTTCTGTTACAGACCAAATTCCTTTCCATGTGAGTCTCTCTCAGAAGAATGATCGTAATGCAACAGACAACATATTTATTAAGGACTCTCCAATATCATTCACTGTGAACATCCATGACCCGAGCCATTACCTGACTGCTTCGGCTATCTCTTATGACTGGAACTTTGGAGATGGCAGTGGGACATTTGACTCCAATAGTCCTCTTACAATACACACCTACACCCTTCCGGGGAACTTCAGTGTTAACTTGACCATCAAAGCTGCAGTTCCAGGACCATGTGTGCCAACCACTACCGGGCCACCGCCAACCACTGCTCTGCCAACCACTACTGGGCCACCGCCAACCACTGCTCTGCCAACCACTACTGGGCCACCGCCAACCACTGCTCTGCCAACCACTGCTCTGCCAACCACTACTGGGCCATCGCCAACCACTGCTCTGCCAACCACTACTGGGCCATCGCCAACCACTGCTCTGCCAACCACTACTGGGCCATCGCCAACCACTGCTCTGCCAACCACTACTGGGCCATCGTTAACCACTGCTCTGCCAACCGCTACTGGGCCACCGCCAACCACTACTCTGCCAACCACTACTGGGCCATCGCTAACCACTTCTGAGTCTATGCCACCCACTGTCAATATATCCTCCCTAGAGCTGGAAGGTAGGTTTTATTCACAGAATTCAGCTTTGCTAAATGTAATTTCAGTTTATTGTTTGAGATTTAATTTGTGAAGGGTTTTACAGAAAATGAATTGATGAATTTTTGAAGCATTACTTGCTGCAGAGTCAGGACAGCCGCCCCGTGCAACATGAGATCCGACTTGTTGCAGGTGTGAAGAGATGGTGACTTGCCCAGGGTGATTCCTTGCGGTCATGATACAACCTCTGTTTCAGCTTATCAGGTTTGCAGCGAGTCCATGGGTGTCTGTTTGTCCAGAAAAGTGTGCGCTCTATAGCATTTTTAAGTATCTAATGAACCATCTGGATAGAACTACTAGCCCACGCCTTGTATAGCCACTTTTCCAGGCACTTCAGTGTGGTGCAGCTGATACCCGGGGCCCTGCCTTGCAACGCCTGGTCTCTGTTCCTGGCAAAGACTGGAACAAAGTGAGCCCTGTTTATCCTCTAGTTGACACATTGCCAAACTGAAAATAGGGACTGGAGGGGTGATGAATGGTAGTATGTTCAAACGAGTGATGCGGGGGGCTGGCGGTTTAAAGTGTCAATGTGCGGCAGTGCTTTCAATGGCCTTTCCACCATGCCAGTCTTATCCTATACCCCTAAACCTTTCAAGCTAGTTTGTCATCTGACCCTGGTTGGGCCAATAAACCAGTAGAAACTGCTACCATCTACTTATGCTTCAGGGTTTCCCTTGACCAGGATGCTGTGTGGTATAGGGTGCTTCATGTAAGTGTCCACTGACCCTGCGGTTGGTGAGGACTGTGCATAAATGCTTTTTTGGGTTGACATGTTTATTGTTTTGGACCGTATTACTCGGATGGAAACAGGGGGCAAAACCAATATTCCATAATGTTCTTGTGTATATTGTCAGCCAAAACGTCCATTTGACTTTTTTTTTTCCTCTTCTCAACACATTAGCATTTCAACTCTGATCACAAATTTATCGGGTGAGGAATGACAAAGATTGGCTATATAGTCTGACCTGGTTTTCAATATTCTATGGCCATTTGAGATTTATTTTTCTCTCCGCATGATTCCAGTCTGAATCCTAGTGATGCTTACACCAAGGAAAACGTCCACACAGCTACTGTAGGAAAGTGGCAAGGCTGGGTAACCTTGTCGTGTAATATCTCAATACCCCAAAGATGCTCCTTGGATTCATAGGAGTGAGCTAAGGATTTATTACGGAGTGTCAAAAGGCAGTCTGGCTTTGCTAGAGTAACGTGTGTTAAGCATGTCAGAGGACCAACATGGAATAGAAGTAATTGGCACAGCTCAAGCTGACACACATTTATATAAAAATAGGATCTTCATTTCAACACCAGAATGAATGAAATGGCATATATAACGAGTTGTAGATTTTTTTTAAGTATTAGTCACTCAATGCAGTAAATGTGTAGACTGAGTAACATGGTGGCCAATGACAAAATCCACTAGTGACAATCAGTCACTGGCAGGTCAAGTTATTTGGAACCCTTATAGAGTTATGGTGAGGTGTGCCCCAGGCCACAAGTCTGTTTTTTTTTCTTCATCCTTGGTACTAAAACGGCTGCATGTTTTTTGGTTTACTGATTATGACACAAATGTGTACACAGCTGCTGACTTTGTATGATAGTTGCACTGTTCGCTGTAGCATCAAGTGTGTGTGTGAGGAGTGGGGTGGTTACCAGATTGGTAACCAACGAGCCTTGGCAGTAGTAAGCACAGCAAATCTTCTGGCACTTCATGGGTCGTAACGTATTGGCCTGAAACTTTGGGGCAGGCAAGACTGCCTCCACAAGGCACTTAACCACCTGTCCAGATTTAGTGGTGTGGGAGCTAGTAGTTAATGGGCAGCTAGTCCCTGCAGCTAATCTGCCCCGAGGTGACCACATCCAGTGGTGTAGGTCACCTTCTCTACCCAGAATTCACTAATTCATCCTTCCTAATGATGGCAGAATTCGATTTTTAGGTGTGCGGATCAGGCTGCCCACCTTGGTGTGGCCAGCCTTCCTGGATATAAATGACACCTGAATAGCTAACTTCTTGCCTTGCATAGGTGCAAATGCTCCTTGGACATCGCTATTTCTTCCACTGAGACCCCACCCTGATGCATATATGAAGCAGTGCAGCCTTTGAAGCTCACTGCCTTGATGTGCCACTAGCCTGCATGGGAGGAGGGATGTATGAACTTCCATGCCCAAGTCTTTTCTGACTTCAGGGAATGATTGCACTGGCTGGCAGGAGGCCAGAATCCGGTCTTGGCAGCAGGTGTGGGAAAGCACATGCTGATTAGTCTGAGCTCAGTACAGCTGGGGACAATAAGGTGGGCAACTTCAGAGGTGATGCCTATGTGCATGCCACGTCGCCCTGGGCATGATTGTCAGGAGTGAAATGTCATGCTTGGTATCAAATATGCCTCATTTTAGTGGTACCATAATGGAACTGCTAATCTCGTGCTCTGTTGGCAGCCCATTTTCAATGGACCGCTAACACTTATAGTAGTGTCAAATGGTCAACGCCACTAAAAGGACATAGTCTTGCACTTATGTCCTCCCCTTTAATAGACTGCATCTAGCCTCTTGGGCTGAGGAGCCCTACCTTAGGGGTTCCTTACATATATTAAAGGCAGTGTATGTACCACACATGGTAAGGGCACAGTCTAGTTCAAAATGTTTGCACTGCTACAACAGTCTACAATGACAGGCCTGCCAGTTTGCTTTTGTCAGCCCAGGTGGTACAAAACCGTGCTGCAGCACTGGGTATCGTAAGTCCCTAGTATATGGTACCATTAAAGGGTGAAGTCTTTGCCAATTTGGAGATTACCAAGTCGCACATACGTTTTTTGAAGTGGGCACAAGCGTCTGGACAGCTGACTCCAGTGTACCATCACTCATCAGCATTTGGAGCAAAAAGTGGGGGGTGATCGTACAAAAAGGAGCACTTTGCTATGCCTACAGGTTATCCATAAGCACTGTACCTGTCGACTGTTGAAACAAGCTTTTCTATGTAGCAAACTTCCTTCAACCTGACCTAATGCTAAGGTTTGATATTGAGCATGTATGCCATTAAACTGCACAATATAGGTGGTTTGTAGGTTGGAGGGAGCCGCTGCAGTTTATTTCGTTAAACCTTTATTACTTGGAGCACTTTGAGCTGGAGTTGGGACAAATGCCACCCCCCCGCCCCCCCCCCCCCCCCAGTTGTGGCAAACTGTTTGGTTCAGTAGTGCCAATGGTCTGTTCACTTTATGAAACAATCGAACCGGGGGTCTCTGATTCTGTCCGTTTCGGTTCTAGTTGTATTGTGTGACTAAGCCCACACTGAACACCACCACTACCCACAATTTTACTAACCGGCTACACGTTACCCAGGCAAAAGCAGAACTTACTTTGATTTGAAAAGCCCACTTTGGAAATTGAAGGACTGACTGATCCTGGGAAGGTAGCTCATGCATATCTTGGTTTAAAAAAAAAAAAAAAAAAATGTAAACATTTTTAAACCACTTTTGTCAAATATATAGAACAGGGCCCTTAACCCAGGGACATCTGCAAAATAAACATAGCATTGTGACTTTGACCTTTTCAATATGAGAATCAAGAAGAAATACAAAGCGATACAAATAAAACAGAACCACAAAACCCTCCCCGACAACCCCTCCACCCCAACAGCTTCTCAAGATCAACCGAGCCATGAAGGTTGCACCATAACCACGCTCTACTATATACTATAAAATAAATCGGTTTGCACCCGCAGAGTAGAGTTAAATTAAATCTAGGGGTGCCAAGGCTGGTTCAAGCAGCAAACCCCAGTAGTCTGCCCAACGCTTCCAGATTCTAAAATGTTTCTGCGGATAACCCCTTGCAATGAAAAGGAGTTCCAGGCCCATACAAAAGTAAAGTCCCTTCTTCCATGCAGACACTGAAGGTGGTGCCGGTGCCTTATATGCCCTAGCAATGTCTGTCTTCCCCAGAGTGACCCCCAGCAGCATAAGATGGCGTTTATAAATATTGCCCCCAATTCCCTCTGACGTGTAGAAGCACTAATTTCAAAGTGAGGCAAGACCCAGCCCAACACCTCTGACAAGTCAGAACCCCTCTCCAGAACCTTGACCAGGAGAGAGTGCCAAATTGTGTGTCAGGGTCCCCTCCTGCTCACATCTGAGACCTACTGGGGAGGCCACAAGCCCTGCCCGCCACAAGCGAACCAGTGTAAAGTAAACCTGTTGTAGGTATTTAAATTGGACAAGGTGCAGGCGCACCGATATGGCAGCCCCCCATGGAGAGGCAAAGGCCTCTGTCTAGTCTTCCTCGTCCAGTGAACCAACGTCTCCTTCCCAGGTCTCCCTAAGCTTCTGCAATGTCGGAGCAGTGAGTAACTAACTAGGGATTGGTAAATTTTAGATCTTGTGGCCTTGAAGGTCCCCCATAAATACCTTTGCCTCTACCGGACTAAATTTGTCCAGAGACTCCAAACCCTCCAGGCTAGGAGATAGGGCGTGACTGAATTGGAGATATTTGTAAAATTGTTTTTTCGGCATTTGGAAATCGTTCTGTAGGTCTTGAAAGGACTTCAGGATTCATCATGAGGAGATGGGGGGGGGGGGGGGGGGTTCCATGTCAGTGTTCCACCACCCATCTATCTCAAGGCCTGTCTCCAAATCTGCAAAACCACCTGGGTCGCCGGCGGCAGGGAATTGCGTATCTGCGCAGAATGCAGAATCGTGTGTAGAGATTCAAGCCCCCCCCCCCCCCCCCCTCCCCAAGACTCCGTTCAAGGGCGTAGGCTGGTTCGTCCTGACACCCCCCCCCCCCCCCCCCCCCCCCCGTACCACCACTCGCTTGAAACCAGCAGGTGGGAGGCCATATAGTAGGATAGTAAGTCGGAGGTCTGTAGCCCACCGCACATCTTTCCTTTTAAACTTACTGGGCTCCTGACTTTGTCACTTTTGTACACCTTGCTCAGCAGTTAATTAGGCTGATCATCTTTTAATGACCCTTTTTCAATTTGTGCAAAATGCCTTATCTTTCCCTTGTCCCACAAGCCTCCTCACCAGGGTTTGAAATGGAGTCCTTGTCCAGCACCTCCTGACCCGTTGTGATTCCTGAATGAGGAAGGATACTGCACTGGGGCAGCTTAGTCCCATTTGCCCTTGATTACACCTTTGGTAGATGAGCCCCCTTAATTCTCCTACGCCTGGTGTGATGGGAAGAGCAAACCACTGGGCAATAAATGTGAACAGGCCTCACGGAAGGGTGTTTTTGATTTATGAGCAGTTTCTCAGGAATGACCCAGAAAAAAAATCCTACCCGAATTCGCCTGTGTGATGTAAATGCAACTGTTCTGCAAAGTGTCTTGAAGCCTGTCTCCTTATGGCATTAGTATACCTCAGTGCAATGTATAGCCAAGCATTACACTAAAGACCAAGATTTGAAATATGTACAAACTGGTACTTGTAACATTTTGAGGCACAGTAGTGTATACCCTGTGACTACATTGCCAACAGTAGGTGCTGTTATACATGCTGTGTAGTGAATTCTCTAACGAGTGCCTAGCTTACCTATTGGTGTCATTGGTCATGTTAGTTTCCAGCTTCAAAGAAGCCCCACCTGTATCATAGGGGTGACATAGGAGCGAGGCATTGAACTCGTGGGTGCTGGGTTGTCTATTGTACTTTCTTCAGGCAGTATAATTGGCATTTGACATTTGTTGATAACCTACCGTTGTGTTGCACCAGAGATTTGTTTCTCTGTATTGCCATTGCTGGGTCCACACAGCTGATACTGCTCTTATGGCATCCAACCTTAAATGGGCTGCTCACCTGGTGCTCCGGCTGACTGGCATCCCTCGGCTATCTAGAATTGTGAAATGTTAAATGCCACACGGATACAGTTCAGGGGCAATGACTACGTATCATTGGGCATAAGTGCATTCATAAAAAATTGTTTTATGTTCTAGAAGTAATTACAAGAGGGCATGATCTGTCCTTTAAGTCAAAGTGGACTGAGCACATGTTTATAAAGTGCTGTGCTATCCTGTACTGAGGCCTACCTGTGGGTGAGGCTCGGATGGTGGGAGTGGCTGTTCTTGGGTAACCACTTGGGAATAAACCGAACCCCCTTGGAAGGGTAACGCTCATTAAAATGTGTATTCGCTTATACTTAGAATTCAGGTGTTGAGTACTTTTTGTTGGGCTTGCTTTCCTTGCACTTTGGATGGTGGTTTTGCAACGATTTCCTATTGAACGTGCAGATCTCAATACAGGAGATATTTGGAGATTTTGTTAATGCACGCTTCCTATGGAAGAGCCGCACGTGTCTGTGACGGTCGCACGCTCTTTCTCTTTATTTTAGATCTCTTTGAAGTGGAGAACCCAGAGAGAGTGGTGCCTCCACGAGCTGAAACCTCCAGCCCTTCAACTCCTACTGCTGAATGCGTCCTCTACAGATATGGGTATTATACCGGCAACATCACCATTGTAGGTATGGCTTCTAGACTTTGTGGGTAATGGTTGCACTTTGAGACTGTAGGTGGTGCATGCTTCTGCAATTATGAGTATTACTCGAAGATAAGTTTACATATGGCCGGTATAGTGCCACAAGAGGACCTTGTAGAGCGCCCTAAGGAGTCACTAGTCTTTCATTGGCTATAGAATATAAAATGGACTCTTAAATGGGCCATTCTAGCACCTTGGGAAGAAACAGTCTTGAAAGTGTACTGTACTTTAATTTCTTTAACTTTAGCAGGAAAAAGCAGAAATGTAGCTGTTGCAGCGCGGAATGCTAAATCCCTCCCTACTGCCACGGACTAAAAGATCTCGCACACTATCTATATATTCGCTGGTGGGGCCCATAACACCAACGCACACTTACCATTAGTCCGTGCGAGAGGCGACTATCCTTCCAAACGCTGAATAATGAGGGAGGAAGATACCACTTTACCCTAATGAGCAATAAACCTACAAACCCTTCTCATACCCATTCGGCCCTATATTCCACATTTGGTATTATCCTCCTAACCGGGACGGATCTGTTAGTTGTAGTTTTAGTGAAATCCTAATTCTCTAATTAACCTTTACATTTACACGCTTCAATGAATAAACAACCCGACTCATTTCTGTAGATGTTCAAATCCAAATTTATATTCATATTGCAGATTAAATCATTCATTTAATCAAGCTGCCATTCATATTTACCTATTCTGGCTAAAGTCGTCCTCTATGTCAAATCTGGTAGTCTCTCAATTCTATGCCCATCAACTTAGCAGGTTAAGTTCATCAGGAATTTGGGCATTAATTCAGTCCATCAGCTGTCCTGCAGTGTCACCGTCCTCTCCGTCAGCATATCATCAGGAAATTGAAAAGCGCGCTAAACACCTCTATTCTATCATTTATAGTAAAATCAATATCCGAATGTATCAAAGTTAGGGGCATCCGAGTTCGCTGATTGGACAATCGGATCATCCTTTTGGTTTCTCACGAAGTGTCTTTTGGGTTATGACCCTTGTCAGTTTCGGTTCACACAACAGTCTTGGTTTGGAATATTTGGACGGTGTCTCAGACTGTCCTTGAAAGGTACATGTTCATCTGGGGTCAGGTCCAGGCCACTGTATCTGTTATCAGCGCAGGCGCACTTCACCCAAGCCTTGTTCAGCGTTGGTAGTCGGGTTAGGCACCAAAGTCAGCCATCTTTTGGCAGGCCAAAATGGACAACTTAAGCAAAGAAACACAAACTTAATTAATACATAGAAATGATTATTATAATGTTATTCCCTCGCTAATACCCATATGTGTATGTATTTATCTAGCAAAAGCAACACTCCATGCGATTTATACTTACAGAATAAAGCACGAATCACAATTACACCACTAAAGCAACATATATCATGCAACATTCTATTTATCTTTAGTATGCGTACGGAATTTAATTCACGTCATTAATTAGGCCATGCAGATGCAAATCCCATGTGTATTTCGGTCATTAATGAGGTTGGTTAGTTATTCTCGCATCACTCCAAACCATTAGTACAATTATAATTAATTAATCTAATTAATAAGATGACATGCAAAATGGGGTGGGTATACAAAATTTTGCATAACCCGCTCCAGCAATCCCCCCTTTGTTGATTTTATCACCACACCACCCAAAAATGTTGTTCCGTCTTTACGGAATCTTTAAAATGTTTTCTTCCTCTTAATCATAATTCAGTTTCACCTATGTCTTCTCTTTTTACTGATTCATACATGCACTCCTTCCACTCCTCCAATTCTATTTCTTCAATTTCTCTTTCTTGTTTCTTATCTTTTCTTTTTGAATTTTCTTTTTATTCTTTTATTATTTTTCTTGTTTATACAGCACATACAACATAATCTTATCATTAAAACTATGCAGATTACACATGTTAATGGAAACAATATTTTACCTAGAAGTGTACTACCTATTTTTACTAAAATTCTTAATAGCAGCTATTTTCTTTCCCATTCTATCCCAATCACTTTCAACCTCCGGTGGTGCAAGTTCATCATGCAATTCAGTAATATTCTTAATATAAGTTTTCAGATCTTTGCTTTCGTCTGGAATGTAAGTACAACAATGTTGAACTTTCAGCATTCCACAGACTCCACCCTCTTTTGCCAATAAAAGATTAAGGGCAAGTCGATTTTGCATTACCATAGCACGCATGGCAACCATTTCAGTATTAACCAATAAAAATCCTCCAGCGGTGCTTGTTGACAAGCGATCCACTACTGTTGACAATTTTCTAATTGTTTGCATTCAGTTATTCCCACTGCTGGTATCAATGCCTGAAATATCACCTACAATTTCTGCCCAAGATTCTCTTGGTCCTAGCTAAATGATTACTTAAGCGATGTACACCATATTCTCCTCTATCCATATGAAAGATTTTTGGAAAGACCAGGCCTACGTAACATGTGCCATACCAATGGTCTGGCAAACTATAATATGCCCTGTTCCCACAAATCAAATATAATCCAGGAAAGACTGGATCTCTTCCACCTTTGAATCCCCACCCACCCATTGACGTTATGTATCATGGCACTCACTATTACCTAGAAAATAATTATCATGTGCCGTTTGATTCCTTCGAATGCAAAATTTCCCTTTCTGAGGCCAATCTAAAGCTATAGTTGGACTAGCTTCTCCTTTCAAATGTTTTTCTTTCTCTATATCCCAGATTGTTTTCTCCACTTTCCCTTCTGCTGCTTTCCTTTGCATTTTCAATCTTTCCTCAACCATGTCTAGGAATGTCTTTTCCTCCTTCAAATTGCATGTTAAATTGTTTATAAAAAAGTACTCTAATGTTGTTCATTAGTTTCCAAAAAGAATTCACCTAATACCTTAGCAGGCTTTACTTTGTTCAATTTGTTATAAGAAGGCACTTGTGCAAAAATGTTATCTACATCTGAAATATTTGATCTCATAAAACAAACTAGATATCACACTACATGTTATACCATACGTTGCTGGAAGGTGATGTCACTCCCTCAAACAGATGCAGGTAACTGCATACATACGTAGCAGTCCCGTACGTCCATTGTCTTTACATATTCATACAATAATTTTGAAAACACATTAGAAAAATCTGTTATTGACCTGTCTTTATGCAAATTTTTATCTATTCTAGTCGGAACTACTTTTGGAATCTTCCCTATATTAGTTTTATTCTCACTATGTCCATCTAAAGTGTCTACAGTAGCCTTAAAGGAAATGACAAGAGCAAGGATGCTCCATAAAAGCATTAATAATCCTGTACAACAACACATTTTACACCATCTCTTCCTGAATGTACATCTACCTTTACTACTTTCTATGTTGGCCTTTTTATTAAAATGGACCTTGTCTTTTGACTTCGCCTCTTTCACTTCACAACTAGTTTTTCTAACCTAAGGTTCTAACACCCATTTGGTTCTACCAGTCACTATTTTTAATTCCATGTTTTCTTCATCAATAGTTTTCTTAACTTATTCAGTTTGGCATCTCATCGTTCTCCACTCTCCTCTCGTCTTCCAAATATGGATTTTCCTGAACTTCCATTTCTTCTTCTCCAATGTCGGACAAGAACTCTCGCTTTCCGATTCCATTTCATCCTCAACCACTTTCAGTACAGCCTCCCCTGGATTTCCTTGACTATCTGCCTCTTCTCCCTGTTCAGGCAGAGCCACATACGTCCATTCTGGTGACTTGTACTTCTGGTTAGGTTTCCTTGTTCTTCTACTCTTTGTTTTCAGTTAATTCGTCGTCTTTTGATTTTTCTTGACTTGTCACTTCATTCACCTGTTCAGCTCTTGGTGAATTCCCTCGTGTCAGTGTGTATCTCAGTTTCCTTATTTTATTGGGCCAAACATCATCTCTTGCAACTCTTTTTACTTTACTTCCTTTGTCATTCTTTTCATTCCTCCAAGCTCTTTCTTAGAACTCGACCTTCAGGTATTTCATTTTTACTCTCTTCAGACTGTCTCAACTTGCTTTGTCTTTTCAGCAACTTCTTCTTCCACCACATGTTTAGTTTTCCCTACTTCTGTCCCTCCTCGGGTCTCCGGCACGCAATCTTCCTGCTGGCTACTTGTCCCTTCACCTAACTGGATGTTGCAGTTCCCTACACCTCCTCGGGGGGTCTTCCCCAGAAATCTGTCCCTCTCTCTGTACCTGTCCCTTGTTCACTTTGATTTGTTACTTCAGGTGGAATTTCTCTCCGTCTCTCATTTGGTACTTTTTCACTATTTCTTTTGTTGCGTCTTTAATACTCTTTCCTCTTTTCTTCCTGTGTTCCTTCTTGGAACCCTGCGCTTCTTGCTAGTTTCCAGAATCACTAGATTCGGAAATCTGCAATCTTCTTCTCCGAGAGCTACTTCTGGAGATTAAAGCTGATCTTTGTTCTGTTCCCCCCCCCCCCCCTCCCCCCTTCAGAGTTTCCTCGTGTCTTTGACCCTTCGTCATCTGACTCAGTGCTTGATTCTGATTCATCAAAGTATTCTTTTCCTGTGCTGTCCACTGGATTTGGAATTCTCAATGTATGACTGGCATGGATCCAGTTTTTCAGTCCAGCACACTTCACAGCTGTTGTCGTGGTCAACATGACTTGTCGTGGTTTTCCCCACCTTGGAACCAGACTATTTCTTCTTCTGTTGACTTTTATCCTTACCCAATCACCTGGGCTCAGATCATGGGCTTGCTTCTTTTCAAGTGTGGTGGCATCTGGTCCAACCTGATGAAACACAGAATGAACTGCGTCAGCCAGGCCTTTACAGTATTCCAACACCATGTCATCAAATTGTCATCAGCTTGTTGACTGGTAAAAACACATGCCTCATTGCACGTCCCATGATTATTTCATGAGGACTCAATCCTGTGGTTCTGTCTGAAATGGCCCTAATTGTCATGAGTACTAGAGGCAAGGCATCAGGCCATTTCATACCTGTGGCCAAACACCTTATCCCTATTCTATTTTTGATAGTACCATTCATCTGTTCGACCACACCAGAAGCCTCTGGTCGGTAGGCACAATGTAGTTTTTGTTGTACATTCAATGCTTCACAAACTAATCCTACAATTTCATTATGAAAATGTCCTCCTTGGTCTGATTCAATTCTCACCATTTCTTCTTGTTGGGAATGCTTCCACCCATCTGGAGAAAAGGCAGACCACTACCAAAACATACCTCAATCTGTTACAGGGAGGCATCTCAATGAAATCTACTTGCATTCTGGTGAAAGGCCCTCCTTCTCGACCTATTCCCAGACTCACTACTGTCTTCCTGCCAGGATTGTACTGCTGACATATTAAGCATCTCTGACAAAGACTTTCTGCCACAAGTCTGAGTTTTGCATTGTACCAGGTCTGTTTAAATGGCCTGATCATAGCATCCCGTCCAATATGTTCCTGGCCATGATACATCTGTGCCATGGTAGACATCATGCTATCAGGCACAACTGGTCTGCCATCTCGATAGACCCACACATGATCATTTTCCCTTGGGGCACATCCTGCTTTTACCCACTGTCTCATTTCCTCATCTCCTGCCTCATCCTGCAATTGTTTTACCTCTTCCCAATTTCCCACAATGTTAGTGAACATAAATGAGCAAGAAGACATTTCTCTTTCCTTAGCCCGATTTGACCGAATTCTGATTTTGTGCACTATACTGCGCCATGTCATCGGCCTACCTGTTCCCGGTGGCAATGTAATCACCACCTTGACTATGTGCAGCACACTTTACAACAGCCAATTGTTTAGGCAGCTATATCGCCTCAAGGAACTTTCCAACCACTTCTGCATTCTTAATGGGAGTTCCACTCGAGGTCAGGAAACCTTTGTAGCCAGACATCCTAAGAGCAAAAAAACGCTTATGTAGGAAACATGAGAGAGCATGGCGCCTAGACTTTCTACCTGAGAGTCCCAATACAAAGAGGCAATCAAGGCTTATAAAGACGAGATTAGGACGGCTCAAGCCGCTTATTTTTCAGCTAAAATCATGGAAGCCAAATCCAAACCAAAGGAAATCTTCCACTTAGTAAAAAGCCTGACAAAAGTGAATAACTCAGCCCCACCCTTGGCAAAAACACCAGCACAGTGTAATGAGCTAGCGGATTTTTTCCATAATAAGGTCACCAAGATCCTCTTTTCCGACAGTAGACATAACTTCAAGAACAGCTGTCCAGGTACCACTGAAACATATAACTCTCCCAGACCAGCCTACCCTCGAACAGTTTCTCCCCTTAGATCTGGAAACCCTTAATCATTTGGCCTGGCAAGTCAAATCTGGCTCCCCACTCGACCCAGCACCACCGGATGTCATGATGCAGGCTAGCCAGGCTACCCTACCCGTGGTACTGGATCTGTTAAACTCCGCCATTTCATCCTGCACTGTGCCCACAGTATGGAAGAGAGCCATGGTGCGGGCCTTGCTTAAAAAGCCCAATCTAGACCCTGAAGACCACGCCAATTACCGCCCAATCTCACTGCTCCCTTGGGCAAGCAAAATCCTTGAGCAACACATAAACATCCAGCTAATAAAATTTCTTGAGAACCACTTGTTACTGGATGCTTCCCAGACAGGGTTTAGACCTAGGCACGGAACCGAAACCGCACTGTTAACGGTTACCGAAGAGTCACGGAGGATACTGGACCAAGGTGGTTCAGTGGCAGTTATCCTCCTCGACCTAAGTGCGGCCTTCGACACGGTCAGCTACTCCACTTTGCTGAACCGTCTATCGAAGATTGGAATAACAGGCAATGCACTTAGGTGGCTCAATTCCTTCTTGAGCAACAGAACATTGCAGATCTTCGATGGTGACAGTGTCAGCTAGCAAACCACTGAGCTGCGGGGTGCCACATATATATATGAAACCACTGGCTGGGGTCGTCCAACCGTTCGGTATTAAGATCATATCATACGCAGACGATACCCAGCTAGTGGTGTCTCTGGCGCAGGAGGGTAACAGGCACACCTCAGCAGGCCTCATGAAATGCCTAGAGGATGTTAAGGAATGGATGACAGCCTCCTCCTTAAAGCTCAACGGAGATAAAACGGAGCTTATGCTCTTGGGTCCAACATCTCCAGTGTCTTTCATCTTCCTCTGGCCGTCCTGTCTAGGCCCTCCACCAATCCCTAAGGAAAGTGTAAAAAGCTTGGGAGTGTGGTTAGACAACTCTCGTTCACTACCCAAGCCACCAAGCTGTCTGCCACATGTTTTGGCTTACTTAGAACACTGAGGAAAGTCCTGCCCCTCCTGCCGATGGAAGCTAAACAAGTAGCAATACAGGGACTGATACAGTCCCGGCTAGACTTCAACAACGCCCTTTATTTGGGTGCCCCCGAATCGACCTTGCGGAAGCTTCAAGTGGTGCAGAACTGTGCAGCCAGAACCCTGCTACAGATCCCACGCAGACAGTCAGTCAGGCTCGGATTAAAAAGATTGCATTGGCTTCCGGTGAAGCAGAGATTTGCATTTAAGGCATTATGCATCTCCCACCAAGCCTTCTGGAACACGAGCCCAGCAATTGGTGGCAATCTAGTTACCCACTACCATCCTAGCAGGAATCTCCGATCTACGGGGGCTTTTCTAGCCTCAGTGCCCAAAGTTAAAAGAACCAGAGCCGGAGGAAGGATGTTCTCCCTAAATGCCCCAAGCTATGGAACTCTCTCCCTCTGCAACTTCGCTCTGACCCTGACCTGCTCTCATTTCGTAAACCACTGAAGACCTTGTTGTTCACACAGTCTCCCTGATCCCGATCACCTCCTTAACGATCACATCTGCACACCTAGCGCTTGGGCGCCCTTGGGGCAACAACCGCGCTCTACAAATCCACATACAATACAATAGTTGGCCGAAGTCATGGACGACTCCAAAGCCATACTGGCTGTCAGTTATCACAGTCACACTCACACTCTTCCCAATCTTGCATGCTCTAGTCAAAGCCACAAGTTCAGCTACCTGGGCTGATTTCACTCCTTTCAAATATGAGGCTTCAATTACTGCTGCGACTGTACATACTGCATACGCTGCACTTAGCACTCCTTCATCCGTTCTCAAACATGACCCATCAACGAACATCACAATCACTTTCAGTCAAAGGTACATCTTTTATATCTGGTCGTGGTTTGGTACAGAAATCATGATCCACTTAATCTCTTACCTCCACGATCTCATTATCAGGCAACAATGTTGCTGGATTCACATTCACACTTCTTGCAAGACTCACATCAGTTGCACCCAATATGACCTTTTCATACTTAGTCAGCCGACTGTGTGTCATATACTGAGTACGACTTCTTGTCAACAGAATTGCTACATCATGGGGTACAAACACTTTCAATGGATATCCCATCACAATTCCTTCACTCTGCTCCAAACTTCGACATGTTGCAGCCACTGCTTTCAGACATCCAGGTAAACCTACAGCTACTGGATCTAGCATTGATGAAAATATACAATTGGTCTTCTAAATGTTCCATGTTTCTGGTTCAACACAGTGCACATCCATTTCTCTCACTGCAATACAACTCCAATTCTTTTTCATAGTCGGGCAAGCCTAATGCAGGTGCTTCACACAACCTCCATTGTCTAAATGCTGCCAATTCTTCTTTGCTTAATTCAAGGGGGTCTTTTACATCACTTCTCGTCAATCGCACCAAAGGCTTTGCAATCAAGGAGAAGTTCCCTATCCACTGACTGCAGTACCCGACCATTCCCAAAAACATTCTTACTTCTCTTTGAGTCATGGGAGCTCTCATTCCTTTTATTATTCTGATTCTGTCTATGGTTATTGTCCTTAATCCTTTCTCAATGTTGTGTCCCAGATACTGCACTTCCTTCTTGCAAAACTGTAGTTTTGCAGGTAACACTTAAAGTCCTCCATTTGCCAAATGATTCAGTAAGGCTATTGTATCTACCTCACAGGCTTCACGTGTTTGACGCCACCAAAAGGTCGTCAATATATTGCACTAGTACATAATTTTCTGGCATGCTAGACTCTCCAAAGACCTCTTTAACAACTGATTGAATATTGAGGGGCTCTCTGTATACCCTTGTGGGATTTGGCACCATGCCAAAATACGCTCACCAAAATGAAATGCAAACATTGTCTGACTCTCATGGTGCAATGGGATGGAAAAGAAAGCATGACACAGATCAATTACTGTGTACCATTCTGCATCATGGGGAATCTGATATAAAATCACTGATGGATTTGGTACAATGGGACAACATGATACCACAATTTTGTTCACCTTTCTCAAATCTTGCACTATCCTGCATTTCCCATTAGGCTTTTTCAGTCCCATTATCAGTTAATTACATGGACTACTCATTATTTCTCACAAGATCCCTTGTCTGATCATTTTCTCGATCACAGGAGTTACACCTTCAATTATTTCAGGTGTCAATCTGTACTGTGGAACATTCGGATATGTTACTCCTTTTACAGTTATTGACTGGATCTACATTTCTTCTCCAGTGAAATCCCAAACTTCAACCTTTACAGATTTTCTCAGTTCTTTTGGTAATTCATCAGGGTTGAATACAGCATATGTTTCAGTAACTTCACTTTCTCTGTTAGCTAGGGTCATCTTATACAATACATCATCTGGCGTTTCAAAAGCTAATCCATCCGGAGTACAAAATATAGTGCAATTCATTTTGCACAACAGGTCCCTACCTAATAAATTCACAGGACTGGTGTCACACACCAAATCGGTGCATTTCTGAATTTCCCTATGCTGACTTTCACTGGTTCTGTAAGATGTCTTAATATGCCTGTTGGACACACCAACTACTTGGATCGTTTCATCCGACAGAGGAAGATTCTTAACATCAGCTGATCGAACAGTTGATCGAGTAGCACCAGTATCCACTAGGAAAGCAATATTTTCATCATTAACCCTCCCATCTACAAAAGGTCCTGTCTGGTCTACTTCTAGAGTTGCGCCAAGTACGCACTCTTCTTCCTCCCTTCGGCACCGTCCTCCCTTCGGCACCGTCAATGGCTCTCTTCTGTGTCACTCATCACGTTGCAGCCAATACTGCGAGACAGCGCTAGCGCGTGGCAGTTTATTTACCTGTTCTTCATTGTAGAATCCCGATTCACTACTATACTTGTGTGTTTCTGCTCTGTGGAAAAGGCAGCTTTGGCACCTGATTCTGTGGGGGAACAACTTGCTGCAGTTGACCACTCACCTCATGCTGCACCTGTGGGTTCAATGATGGATTTTCATTGTTAGTACTCGGAGGACAACTTACACTCGGATTTCCAGTGCCCTATCCTGCCGCAATCATGACACGGAATTTCTTTTTAGCTTCTTCAATGTTCCCTTTGTACTTCCCATTATAAAATTTTGGCTTGGTCCCTGCTTGTTCCACCAATTGTGCTTCCTGTCTCCGCTACCTTTACCTGTGCCCACATTGCCTTCTCCTTTAACTTTCGCTGTTTTGCTTCAATTTCATCACTGAAGTATTTAGCATGTCTCAATACTTCATCTATTTTCTTGTTTTGCCAATCTACCGCATGCTGTTTAATCATATCACCAATTTCTGGTCGTAAACCATATACAAATCTGTATACAAAATGACTCCAATCCTATTCACTCAGATTCTCGTCTCCGCTAAACTGCTTAAAAGCTTGCATTAGCCTCTCATAGTACGCATGTACTGACTCTTTACTTTGCTGGTGTTCGATCAATTTTTACCCAGTGTTTCTTTAGGGGGCACTTTATTTTTCATAAATACCATAACCTGCTCATACTTTATTACCTCGGGGTCTGGTGCTCCTGTTTTAGGATCCCTTGGATATTCCTTGGTTGGCCAATTTATCATTAATTTACACTCTGACCATAGGTCTGCTGGTACTATTATGTCAAACCGACTATTCAAATCCATCCATAATACCTTTGACAATTTTACAAATCTGTCTACCTGTCTGTACCACTCGACGGGCTTTTCGTGTAGTCGAGGAAAGTCATTCGTAAATGACAAAATATCCTGTCTTGTCCATGGAACATGTACATATCCTCCTCCTGGAATCTCTCTCATAAGGCACTCTGTCACTACTTTCTCTTTCTCTCACAGCAAAGGCTGAAAATGTCTTATCTGAGGCATCATCTCGTTTTCTGTACCACCTGCTTCTCCATTCATCCACGTGTCCCCATTTTCACAGCAAAATGATTGTCCTTAATTTGACCTATTCGTCCTGTGGTGTTCATGTTCTCAATGTCCTTTTCAGTTAATTCTACTTGATAAGGTTTCTGTAAGGCCTTTACCTTTTCAATATCTATTCCAATTTCTTTTGCTACTTCTAACCTTTCATGCAAGTTTTTCGCTCTCCAGGTTGCACTTTTGCACAAAAATAATAATTCTTCATCCTGATAGGTTTTCAATTTTTCTGTCTGCATAGTCCCTACAATTAACTCTTCCAATACCATTCGTAGCTTCGCCACATCAACTGATTGGGATTCTTTCTTCTGCAAGCTTCTTAACCATTCACTTAACTCGTCTGTTGGCCCTACTGGTTTTTCTACACTTCCGTGTCCAAAATCATTTTGTGTTTCTGACACTGTCTCTATCATTGTCATGCGTCTCTCTGCACAATTCTGATCTAGAAATTGATTATTTGTAAAATTTGGTTCCATTACACTTAGTTTGCCTCCATGGATTCTCATTCTGTCTCACTCTTGGTGGTTCTACAGGGTTACTATTTCTGTAAGGGACAGTCAAACAATGCTCACTGTCCTTATGTTTTTCAAAAATGGGCATAACTGGACCTATCGTTACTGGAACAGTTACTGCTTCTATATTCTTGGTCAATTCTCTTATTTTCTGTCCATTCCAAAGTGGTTTTTGCTAATTCTACGGAATTTACTCCATCTGTTCCTTCCGATCTCCTTTCTACTTCCCCGGTACCACTGTCTTTACTCGAGCTTAGGGATTCTGGTTCCGATTTTATAATTCGCACTCTTTCTCTCATTGGGTCACTTGGAGTTAACATTTCCTGTTCTGATCTATACGGTAGTGGATTTTTATCAAACATATCAAGAACATCCTCCTCAGACTCATTCGCTCCATACCCTCTCGACTCCAAATTATGCCTTTTTCCGCACACTTTCCACTTTCATTCTCTCCTACAGTTCTTACAGGGAACACACCTTCAGTCATGCTCGCATCTCGCCATCTTTTCATTCGGTCACTATGCGTTTCATGTCTGTATGGTCTTCCAAACCTGTACCTATATCCTCTACCACTTCTTTGTCTTTCTCGTTCATGCATTTCGTCTTCCCATTCTGTCAAAGCCTCAAATTGTGTCGGTCTAGGTTTTGGTTCTAAATTCGTCATCCTTTCCCTCAAGTTTCTTAAAACAGCCAAATTAAATGAACCATGCTCTGGAAAAGCAATACTCCGTCGTCCTTGGTGTATCTCACCCAGTTATCCAACCAAATACAAGTATGATGCCCATATTTCGCAATCCTAAAGGATGCAGGGGTTTTCGGTGGAGGAAGTAACTGTCCTTCCCTAGTCTTGACTGGTTGTCTTTCTTAAACCAATTCTTAATTCTCCCTAACCAGGTCTTCTCCGTCTCTGGAGGGTCGTAATGCATTTTCTTGTCTTTAGCGCAACGCTAGTCCCTCTTTACAACTGTACCGCTAATCTATCCAATCACAGCGCGACTTCACACTCGTGCACCTATTCAGAGCGTCCACGTCACTGTCACAGTCCTCATTCTAGTGCGACTCACAATAACGTACCAATAAAGGAGCGTCTACGTCACCCGGTTTCTTCTCCAATCCTAGCGTGGCGTACACTAACGCACAATTCCGGGGCGTTTCACAGTTCTGACCGACTGTCCAATCCCAGCGTGGTCGTTCTGGCGGCAGCTCCTGCTCCTGTCTACCCCTCCTTTACAAATCCGCTCAGTAAGTTAGTTTTCGATTTCTATACTTCTGTTAGTAACATAGAAACATCTCCATTGTCCGCTTCGCTAACCAAAGAACAGCAAATGACCTTTCTCACGAATTCCGTCTTTCCCGGGAGCAGCGCTTACCTCTGCCCTACTACAGAATCATTACTTCCGTTGATAAAGTAGCACATCCCTCTACTTCACCCTTCTAACAAGCATTAGCTAATTGTTTCTCTAGTATTTAAGACGCGTAGTTGGAGACCCAATGCTCCTGAGAAATAAATCTAGAGTTTCACAATCAACCCAAATGCCTTTGCATTCACACTCGTTCACACAAGAAAATGTAGTACATTCTCACACAATCCTGTCTTTCCCGAGAACAGCGAACAGTCTGTTCTACTACAGAATTATGACATACGTTAACAAAGCAGTGCTTACCTCTCCTTTGTCCTTCTAACAAGCTCAGAGAGTACCTATTACCTTTCCAGTGATAAGCGTTATCGGAATGCCAGTTGGATCCCTGGTACCTTAGATCAGAATTTCACCGGTAACCTTCGCTCTCATACACATTTCTCACACAGAAAATGTCTCTAATGGCAACACACGACGATGTCACCGAATCGAACCCAGACAATGCGCCGTGCAACTTCAATTGTCACACGTTTCCCCTGTGTACCTACAGGGCAACAACAATTCCGTCTTTCCCGAGAGCAGCGCTTACCTCTGCTCTACTACGGAACCGTTACAAACTTCTGACTTCCTACATCCCAGAAGCCGTGCAAAAAACATATAACTCAACATAGTGTTAGTACATAAATCAATAACCAATGTACAAGCATTCACTAAACCAAACAATAACTAACCATCATACTGCTACCAGAAAAACTGATGCAGCGCGGAATGCTAAATCCCTCCCTACTGCCACGGACTAAAAGATCACACACTTCATTTGATCAAGTTGCCATTCATATTTACCTATTCTGGCTAAAGTCGTCTATGTCAAATCTGGTAGTCTCGCAATTCTATGCCCATCAATTTAGCAGGTTAAGTTCATCAGGAATTTGGGCATTAATTCAGTCCATCAGATTTAGGCTAACAGCTGTCCTGCAGTGTCGCCCTCCTCTGTCAGCATATCAGGAAATCGAAAAGCGCGCTCAACACCTCTCTATCATTTATAGTAAAATCAATATCAGAATGTATCAAAGTTTGGGCATCCGAGTTCGCTGATATCAGGGATCATCCTTTTGGTTTCTCACAAAGTGTCTTTTGGGTTATGACCCTTGTCAGTTCCGGTTCACACAAGTGTTTGTTTGGAATATTTGGATGGCGTCCCAGACTGTCCTTGAAAGGTACATGTTCATCTGGGGTCAGGTCCAGGCCACTGTGTATCTGTTATCAGCGCAGGCGCACTTCATCCAAGCCTTCATCAGCGTTGGCAGTTGGGTTAGGCACCAAAGTCAGCCATCTTTTGGCAGGCCAAAATGGACAACTTAAGCAAAGAAACACAAACCTAATTAATACATAGAAATTACTATTAAAATGTTATTCCCTCGCTAATACCCATATGTGTATGTATTTACCTAGCAAAAGCAACTCTCAATGCGATTTATACTTGCAGAATAAAGCACGAATCACAATTACACCACTACTAAAGCAACCTATATCATGCAACATTAGTATGCGTACGGAATTTAATTCGTCATTAATTAGGCCATGCAGATGCAAATCCCACGTGTATTTCGGTCATTAATGAGGTTGGTTAGTTATTCTCCCCATCACGCCAAACCATTAGTACAATTATAATTAATCTAATTAATAAGATGACATGCAAAATGGGGTGGGTATACAAAATTTTGCATAACCCGCTCCAGCAGAGCAACTAAAGCCTAGTCTTAGTTTATTGGTCTGTTGGAAACTAAAATTTATAAATCAAAGTTATCAACATTAGCCACCCAAACCACTGTTTTCTTTGATAAACAGAATGCGAAGGGTCTGTATTCACCTTGGATTAGAGTTCTGAAGGAGAGGGTGCCTAGTGCCCCAAGTATATATTGACTCCTTGGCAAAGGCAGGCTACGAACAACCACTGAAAGCATTTCTTTGCCTCATTACCACCTCTTGATTGCCATGTCACTAGTCCCTGTTTTGAGTTCACTGAAGTTGGATTTGGCGTGTTTTCCTTCTTGCTAATTTTACCTCAGATTGTGGTATGCAGCCTTTCATATCTGAATTCATTGTCCATGTTTGTCTTGCTATGTTGAGACGCCTGCCAGGACATGGAGGGTAAATCAAATGTTCGGCGTGTTTATAAACTTCAGATAGAAAATTGGCAAGAGTCGACACTGATACTAATGCTGCCGGTTCAGTATTATCAACCTTTTGCTGTTAGACTATTTTAAATGTGTTACAAGTTATGCAGCCTTTGATGTCACAAATTTGCCCTCCGTAATTTTCTACCCCATTTTGGCGTAATTAGTTGCGCCATTTCCAATATTTTTATCCTATTTAGAATAGAGTGTGAACTCTAAACTGTCTTTAGGCACAACTTGTTTTCTGGAGATGTAGAGACTAACCCCTTATTATACATGTAAAACCTGTTCCAAAATAATTCTACCTGCCAATCTGAAGTACAGATGGGTGACATTGCGGTGGTACAGTTTGGGTACTGTACATGCTTGCACATTCTACTGGAAGGCAGTGTAGAGATGAGGTGGTCTAGTAGCTGGTGTGGGCGGAGCAGAGGGGGTGGAGGAAGGAAGGTATGGCCTGGGACAGGAAGGGGCGGAGAAAGGGGATAGCCAGGGCAGTCGAGTGTAGGGCTATGCTGGTGTAAGGACTTGAGAATAAAGTGTCCTGAATAGAACCCTTCGTGTCTGTCCTTATTGATGCCCTTAGGACACGACAGCTGGCGACGAGGGTGGGATCGAGCTAGCTGCTCTCCCCGGAACATCAGCACACTAGCGAGTCCGGTGAAGGGCTGGTCAAGAAAACCAGCGGAAGCGCCGCCACTCGCGACACACCCGAAGCGTGTGAAAGCCCCGCAACAGAAAAGAACAGGATCGCGAGGCGCGCCCTGCCTGAGGAGAAGCCGGCACCAGGAACGGCAGGAAGGGAAGCGACGACGCTGACGCGCGCGTCCCCCGAGGCAGACTGGAGCAGTGAGCGCGAAGAGACCCCGCCCGCCTACCTGCTGCCGAACAGTGAGTGAAGCGGATGATGAGAGGGGCCGCCTGAGCAGCGCGCAGTCCTGAAATGAATGGAGTGAGAGCCCGGCACCACGTGTGGTATCTACGCGCGTTATTCAGCCGGCGGCCATCTTGAAGTCAGGCGGATTTCCAGACGCCCCATACAAGTAGACCCGGGCGGCCATTTTGAAGTCAGGCAAAGCTGAAATTTAAACAAGCACAGGCTAATACAACAAAAAAAAAAAAAAAAAGGAAACGAGGAACATACCTGAATATAGCTTGCAAGATTCCACGTAGGATTCCCTGGGCCTGCTTTGCGCCGACGCTGCGCACATCGCACGTGCACCACGATGTCGAACCACGGATCCCCTGCTCAGTCTCCAGCGCGCCAGGATGCGAAGCCGATCATCATGGGGCTGTCGCACCTGCGCCCCCCAGAACCCTTAGCGCTCGTGGTTGGGAGCAGCATGGGCCCTCGCTGGGAAGAGTGGATTGAGGACTTTGAGGACTACATCAAGGGCTCGAAGGTGATAGGGGATGAAGATCAAATGATCGCACTTCGGAACCTCGTGGGCAAGGACATCAGCAAGATGATAAAGGAACTTCCTGCCGCAGACGCGGGAACGTATGCAAACGTGCGTGCAGCACTGGATCGGAAGTTTGTGCACAAGAAGAACGTAGATTACGAACGTTACGTGTTCCAAAGAGCGCGACAAGAAAAGGATGAGGTCATGGGCTCATACATCACAAGGCTGCGGCGACTGGCGCGTCACTGTGAATTCGACAAGTTCTCGACGGACGACGCCATACGCCTGCGGGTGATCGACGGTTGCCAGTCAGACGCTACGCAGGAAGCTACTAAAAAAGAGCCAAACATTGGATGAAATAGAAGAGATCACAAGGCTCCATGATCAGACGGAAGAACAAGCCAAGACCATGGAGGCAGGACGCGTGGATCGCAAGGAGGCAGTGTGTCAAGTGCGCACCGACCGCCCTCGCCGGGGGTCGAAAGAACGGGAACGACAAGCACGGCCGCCATCGAGACACCCCCGTCGCTCTGGCCATCGGCGGCCTGACTCGGGGAAGAGAAGCCGGCGTCAAGACTATGGGAAGAAGGCGCCGTTGAGAAGATGCTACCGTTGTGGATACGACTTCCCACACATCGGGGCGTGCCCGGCCCTGGGACAGAAATGCCACAAGTGTGGTCGCAACAATCATTTTGAGACAATGTGCGGGGACTACCGCCGGGAGAAGGAAAAAGCCTCCACGAGGTCACCAAGAGGCGAGACGCGCCGCCATCACGCGCGTGCGGTACGAGACCGCCGGAAGTCCTCCTCCAAGTCCTCTCAGTCCAGCAGGGAGTCGCGGTCCTCACGGTGGTCTAGAAGGTCACCATCCAGAGACTCCGAATCACTTTCAAGTGAACATGAGTACTCCGTTGAATATGCCAACATGATCGCCGATCCAGACCAACTAAAAAAATACCCTCGGCTGGACATCAGCGTTGGCACGCATCCTACGAAGTTCGTGATGGACAGTGGCGCATCCCTCAACTACATCCCAGTGACGGAATACAAAAAGATGAACCCTCGACCTCGGCTCAATCCCGCACATGTGCGTGTCTACACCTGGATGTCCAGGAAGCCACTCCCTTGCCTTGGGAAGTTTTCCACGACACTGAGGCATCAAACAACATCTATTCCGGCTGTAATTCACGTCATCGAGGGACCGGAAGCTGACTGTCTCCTCAGTCTCCCGACTGCTGAACGGCTGAAGTTGGTGGAAATCCTGTACCGCGTCACCAGTGACAATGACACCATTCACAAGTTCCCGAGGCTGTTCTCCGGACTCGGAAAAATGAACAGGGGCCAGATCCGCCTCCACATAAATGACCAGGTCCGCCCGGTTGCCCAACACCCGCGGAAGGTACCGTTCCACCTCCAGCAAGCGGTGGAGGAGGAGCTGCAGGATCTGCTGGACGCCGACATCATCGAACGGACAGAGGGCGCCACACCGTGGGTTTCTCCAGTCGTGATAGTACCGAAGAAAGGAACACCAGGGAAAGTACGACTCTGTGTGGACATGAGAATGCCCAATACCGCCATTGAGAGAGAGCGTCATCCGGGACCCCACTTAAGTGACATGATCGCCGCCCTCAATGGGGCGAGGGTGTTTTCCAAGCTGGACTTAAACAAAGGCTACCATCAGCTGGAACTACACGAGAGTTCCCGCTATATCACGACGTTTGCAACACATCTGGGGTTGTTCAGATACAAGAGACTGAACTTTGGCATTTCATCAGCCGCGGAAATATTCCAAGAAGCCATCCGGCAAACGATACATCACATCCCAAATACGCTGAACTACAGCGATGACATTCTCGTCTACGGGGCAACACTCCAAATCCACGACACGGCCTTAGACAGGGTCTGTCATGCTCTACTGGAAGCCAACCTCACACTCAACAGGGAGAAATGCGAGTTCCATCAGTCGCAACTGAAATTCTTTGGCCACATCTTTTCAGGAGCCGGAATGCAACCAGACCCTGACAAAGTGAGTACTCTGAACAGCACCAAGAGTCCACTTGACGTCAGTGACGTGCGGTCGTTCCTCGGCATGGCGAGTTACTGCTCAAGATATATTAAGGACTATGCCACCATCAGTCACCCACTTCGCACTCTCACCAAACAGGGGCAGGCATTTGAGTGGACCCCTGAATGCGAGCAAGCATTCCAGGACATAAAGAAAGCTGTGGGCACAGTGGAAAGCCTGGCCTATTTCAGCCCGGATCGCAAGACCGAAATAACAGTGGACGCGAGCCCCGTCGGGCTGGGAGCCATCCTGGCTCAATATGACAAGGACACGGACCACCGCCACATTGTGGCGCACGCCAGCCGGAGCCTCTCCGACACGGAGAAGGCCTACTCCCAACCGGAAAAGGAGAGCCTTGCGGTCGTGTGGGCGTGTGAGCACTTTCACGTGTTCATCTACAGGAAGCATTTCACCATGGTAACAGACCACCAGGCGCTCGTCACAATCTATGGCAACCCCCGGTCCAAAATGCCACCACGCATCGAGAGGTGGGGACTCCGTCTGCAGGAATACACGTTCACAATCGTGCACAAGCCAGGGAAGGCTGCCAACCCGGCCGACTACATGTCGCGCCACCCGGAAGACTCGCAGCGACTCACACCGTCCATGGCAGACGAATATATCCACTTTGTGGTGGACCACGCGCGACCGCCTGCAGTCCCCCTAGAGGCCATCCTGGACGCCACCCAGCAAGACACCATGCTACAACAGGTGATCCGAAGGGTCCGAACCAACAGGTGGCGGCACGAAGAGCCGGAGGACGGGAGGGGTGACAGCACAAAGCGTCAGGAGTGGCAAGCGTTCCGGAATGTGTGCGAAGAACTATCTGTCACGCCCGATGGCCTACTGTCACGGGACAACCGAATTGTAATACCCCAGCAACTGAGACAGGGAGTCGTCAACCTGGCACACGAAAGCCATCGAGGAGTAGTCACGACGAAAAGAGCACTTCGTGAACGTGTCTGGTTCCCCTTCCTTGACAAGATGGTAGAGAACACTCTGAAAGACTGTCTGCAGTGTCTAGTGGTAAGGCAAGGAGACCCGCCAGCACCACTTCAGATGACGCCCCTGCCACCAGGAGTATGGCAAGAACTAGCCATGGATTTCCACGGCCCCATGCCGTCGGGCAAGTACGTGTTAGTCATAATAGATGAATATTCGCGGTTTCCCATCGCCCGGTTCGTCCCATCCACCAACGCGGCTGCCACGCTTACCATCCTGGATGAAGTCTTTGCAGCATGGGGCATACCCGCTGAGGTGAAAACAGACAATGGGCCCCCTTTCAATGGCCGGGAGTTCAGTGACTTCCTGACGCCCATGAATGTGCGACACCGACGGATAACACCACTATGGCCGCAGGCCAACGGCACCGCGGAAAGATTCATGGCCACTCTCAAAAAGACATTCCAACAGGCTGCTCTAGACAAGAGAGACCCGCAAGCAGCCCTCAATGATGTGCTCCGAGCCTATCGGACGACACCGCATGCTACCACCGGCAAATGCCCGGCCACACTCATGCTGGGACGCCCAGTCCGGACACGGATACCCACCTGGTAGGGGGCACTACGACCCATTTCGCCCAGCCGCATCCATCGGGAAGTGGAAGCCACCGACAAAGCTCGCAAAGAAAGCATGAAGGCATACGCGGATGGCAGAAGACGTGCTCGGTCCCTCTCATTCCACGAGGGAGACTGCGTGGTCGTCAAGCAGGAGCAGTGCAAGAAGACGGATAGCAGGTTCAGAGCGGAACCTCTAACGGTCACCCGACAAAGAGGTACCATGCTGACAGCGGAGTCAGACAACAGGCGTGTAACAAGAAATGTGTCCCACTTTCAGAAGTGCAGCCCGGGCCTACAAGAGACACTTGAGTCGCGAGTGACATTGTCAGGAACTCGACAGTTCGAAGCACAGAGCGACGGTGATGGCCACCTGGGACAGATATCCGGCGCCGACACCGCTGCAGTGCCTGAAGGCCGCACACTCAGACCACGACAAACAATCCGCCAGCCCAAGCGGCTGATTGAAGAAATGTAACTCTTGGTGACTCATTTCTTGCTAACAAAGGGGGAGATGTAGAGATGAGGTGGTCTAGTAGCTGGTGTGGGCGGAGCAGAGTGGGTGGAGGAAGGAAGGTATGGCCTGGGACAGGAAGGGGCGGAGAAAGGGGATAGCCAGGGCAGTCGAGTGTAGGGCTATGCTGGTGTAAGGACTTGAGAATAAAGTGTCCTGAATAGAACCCTTCGTGTCTGTCCTTATTGATGCCCTTAGGACACGACAGGCAGTGGTTAAGATTAAAGGGAAACTTGAATGAAGATCTCATTTCAGACCTTGGTGAAGCTTGGGCACTACGATAGAAGTATCCTATACCACAGAATATTAAAGTGAGACATGAGTGAAATGGGTGTTAGTTTTTATCCCTGATGCCCACACATTAACGTGGACACAGCTAGGCCGGTGGTGAAGACCTGGCAGTGTACTTGTACTGGGCATTGTCATACCAAAATCCACTGAGTAGTAAATCTCATTGAGGTGGGGGGGAGGGGATAAAGGGGTTCCATCAGAAATGCAACCTGAGATGAACCTCCCTCTGGTCAGCAAAAGACACTAACCTTACCATCGTCACTTCCCCTCAAATTGTGGCTTGCATTAAAGTGCACAGCACGCCTTGTTTAGGCATCTGCAGGCTTGCCTTCACGGGTGCTGGGATTCTGTACAAGCCTTTGCTCCGCGTAGAAAACGCAATGCCCAGGTGCTTCTGTTGCACCTGTGCTCTTCAGGTGTACAGATGGGCACAGCAACTTCGAAGAAAGGGGCTCGACTTTTATTCCAGACTAAGCTTTGTGTGTTGCATCATAGCTTACACTAGGAGACGGCCTGGTCCAACATGCACACCCTGCTGGGAAAAATCGCATGGGTTTAAGTTTTACTCAAACCTGCTTCTTTCTTGCTACTACTGTGCCTGTGCTAATGTGTGGCTTTATGATGGGATTAATATAGAGATGTAGGGGGGCCTTGGGAAATAAAGTGGCTGCCCTAACAAATGTTAGGTGTTCCTCTAACACGTTCATTGCATCATAAAACGAATTCCTCATTCTTGACCACCACGAGCTTACTTTACAGTTTGCAGATTCTGAAACAGAGTTAAATCTAGTTACCTCCAAGCTTAAACTCCTTGCTTGTCTAAAACGTCAATTTGTTTGGTCTGCATAGATCAATTCATGTTCTAGAGTTGGGAATGAAGTTTGATCTGGTTTCCTTTTTGGTCTTTGGCCTTGGAGAGAGTGCTCGAGCTTGATGCTAGGTAGTGCTGCCCATTGTGTCTGTTCATGAGACTGTCTTGTTTCTGTTTAGAGGGAATTCTGGAAATGAATATCCTTCAAAGCACCGGAGCGGAGGTGGCCACAGCACTGGTTGACGCCGATATTGACTTCATTGTACGCTGCCAAGGCAGGTAAGTACTGAGTCATAGCAGCTCTGGGCAAAGGTCTGTCCCTTAACCGTGCCACCTCTGCCCCGGGCAGGAGACTGGTTACATGCTTGGGCTGGCAGTCTGACCCGTGTAGGGAACTTTTTGGTTGCTGATGGAGTGACTTGACAGCAACTGCATGTGTTTATCATGATGTGCGTTTCCTCATTCATAAGTATGGAGAACATAGGCATCCATAGTGAGCACTTATAATTCAGGGTGGTTTTAGGTCCAGCCTGGGCAGCGAGCATGCGCTGCTCTGCAGCATGCTGTATTGGAGTATGAAATTGAAGCCCTGCCCACTCCACCCATATTTGTCATTGACTTGTTTCATTTCCCTTCGTAAATGCTGGCTTCTGATTACTTAACAAGCTTCTTAGTCTCTCCTTAGTACTGCCTCGTCTTCATTGGTAACCTCCCATGAGGACTGGCCTTTTTACTCCAGTTGTTACACGGTATGTCTCTTTTAGTCTGTAAGCACTATTTTCTTTAATGAGTTTCTCCTACTGCAGGCATGACCTGCTTTCTGTCAACATTCAGCGCACCATGCGCGCCTTCACTTTCAGAGCAGCCCAGGATAATGGCGGTCGCTTCTTTGAATAGGTCTCACCTTTGCGAGAGTTTGAGCTATTAGCATTGTAAATGCCAAATCTTTTTCTTTGTGTTAATTAGCAAAACAGATTAATAAAAGGCATTGTCATTTACAATGCCAATAGCTTAGACTCTCGCAAAGGTGAGACCTATTGCATTGCAAATACTTAATTTTTGCTTTTGTTTTTCAGCATTCCCAAGGATGCCTGCACTGTCATTTCGGACTCCACGTGCATGGTGCCTCAGGGAACAGTATGTGACCAGGTAGCCCCCACCACCGATGAGTGTCTGCTGACTCTGCGTCGGTCATTCAGCACACCTGGAACCTACTGCGTGAACTTTACCTTAAGTGATGATGCGAGCCTGGTCCTTGGGGGTATAATGGTGTCTGTGCAGGAAGGTGAGTGCTCCAGATAACATATTGTGTTCTGGACTAGTGAGGGCGGCAGTGGCTGGGACTCCATGTGATGCAAGGTGCAGATATAAAAGGGGGTGTGGGGGTTGTGGGGGGGGGGGGGTTTAGAGGGCTTTGCCTCCTTGATTAATTCTCGGTGGTTACCTCACTAGTGAATAGTATGGAGTGGAATAGAGGGGTGACTGCTCCATTAAACTCATTTCTACTGTAATTGTCTCAGGGTCTGGAAGCCCACGGACAGCGGCGGCTGCTCTCCTGTCTCTAAGCGTCTTGGTTATTCTGGTTGTAGTAGTAGCTGTCCTACTGATCAAGTAAGTGTTGCTTGTCCATGTTCATAGTGTTTAGGAATGCGGTTTCTGGGTGATTTGTGGCATTAAGAGTGCCTTTCTACTTGCAGGCGATACAAACAATACAAGCCCATTGAAAGTGCTGGCGACCACGCGTCCGGCGAGGGCCTTGGCGTTTATTTCAGCAATATGAAGGCTGTCTTCATAAACCGGAAGAACGAGAACCGCCCCCTGCTGAAGGGCAAAGATGGAATCATTTAAAGGACCTGGAGACATTCTGCCCTTGCAGCACACCGAGGGACAGACTGAAGCACTGTAATTAAAGCTTAGCACGAAAGCTGCTTAACAAGCCTGCATCTATAGCACTTGCACTACTGAATGCCCTTAATTGGTGCTCTGATAACCTAATGTTCAAAGTAAAACATTTTCTTAAAGTCTTGGTGATTTATTTTTTTATCTTAAATTTGTGTCTCTAGTGGAAATGGGTATTGCCTGAACCGCAGTAGAAAAGTTATTTGTTGCAAGTGCGTTTCCTTATGGTGTGGGAACTGTGCCTCAAACTGTCGCCAGGAAGTCGATGGCCCCCCTGTAACTGAGCATAAATGGTTTTAGAACCAATATGAGCCTTCGATCTGCAGTAACACTAATGTCAAGTGGTGACGACCCTAAAGTCTTCACGTTAACTATTTAGTGTACGTCTCCTTTGCTTCCGTGATGGTGACCAAAGGAATAGTGGCAGCTACCTCGTGGTTGAAGGCGGCTTTTTTTAAAACTGGCCTGTCTAATCCTTTGTCGTTGATTCCTTTTGTGCATTACATGCAAGCCTGGAGGTGTGCTCCATTGGAAACCTGCCACTTTGTGTAAACCTAGCCGACCCGGAGTCCCTGAGAACCATCTGTACCCGTTATCTGCTGCTCACCAGGCCTTTTGCAAGGCAGTGGGATTCTCTACCTCCCTTGAAGGCTCTTCTGCCTGGTTTTGGAGGCACTCGTGACGTGCAGGTCTAGCAGGGGGAGGGAGCTGGGGGGGGGGGGGGGGTCATAGTTCCTCCACTAATGGGTGGAGGAAGCCTGTTAGAATCAAGCAGTTACATTTTCTGCTTTACAGTGGTAGGGAACGCTTATTAAGAATGATGGGATAACAAGTGCCAGGATGCAGCTGTGAGCAGTCTAAGCCCAATCGGCGGGCTTGAAGTGCATGATAATGGACTTGTGTATGACGTGCAGCGTGCTAAGAGACTCCCCTTGATAAAAACGTAATTCTGATATTAAAGGGGGGGGGGGGGGGGGTGGTGTTTGCAATTACGACCATAGATGAGCATTCCATTGATTTTGAACTCTTGCAATGTAGTTGTAATCGGGGAGTAAAGAAGTCCATGGACCTGAGAACCAAGAGGATGGTGGAAGTAGTTTAGTCCCAGAAAAAAGACTTCAAACCTCCACTGTTGCCGAAGCTGCCTGTCGCTTGACGTCCAAACCGTGTTCATAGAACATGGAATACAGAACCCAATGACTTGATGGTGAAGCACACGAGCCTAGCCTGTCCCGCCCGTCTTCTCCCCAAAACATACACCCAGCACAAGCTTTATAAACCAGAGTTTTAAATTCCACAGTGGCGTAGCGAAGTGGGTGGTCCGCCCCGGCAGCCCTGTTGGCGGTGTGGCGGCACTTTACCCTTTCACTTCACCCCTTCACTTGCGCATCCCCCCCTTACCTGCATGCACCGGCAGTCACTAGGAAGAGCTAGCTATGCTGCTGAAATTCCATATGCGCCAATCTTTGAGCTTCAATACACCACAAAACAACTTCTCTTTAAGAGGCTTGCTGGTTTTAAAATTACTACAAGATTACACAGGGATTTTAACATTCACCAACATTCACTTACTGGTTCCGGAGTAGCTTGCTACTCGCTGAAAAAACAAAAGCGCTATATAAATGCAATTCACTTTCATATCTACACCTTGTGTATACATATGAAGTTTTCCTTTGCACTTGTTTGTGCTCCTTCTAGAAAATGATCTACATTTCCCGGATTGTATTTAGGCCGGTCACTTTCATTCTGACCACTCCTTTGAACTTAAAGAGGACACCTTAGTATTGGGCAATCTGTCGAACTAACGTAGTATGTGGGTACATTTAAATGCCTCAATCCTTATCTGCAGTCGATCTTTCAAAGAGCATGTGGGAGAGACTGGTAAGATGCATACTGTATTTGTATTGAGTTTTCTCAACAACTCAATCAGGTCATTGGTCTGCGGATGGTAGAGTGAACATTTATGCTCTGATTACTTTCCGGGGGATCCTCATACTTATTTATGGCTCGGTAAAGGATGAGAAGGACTAAGAGTAATGGCTGGGTCGAGGAATTTGGAGGTAATGCCCTAGTTCCCCCCCCCCCCTCCCTTTAAAAATTCCTCCATTTAAACATGAACCCCATTATGTAAAACTGTTCCTGGGTTACTTTCTTTACTGAATAGTCTCCAAAAATAACAAGCTGTAGTAGCCTCTCGCCACCGCTACTTCTGACCACCTAGAATACCTATCCTTACCTTCTAAAAAGTCTGTGTAGTGATCTGCTGGTCACTCTTCTAGTCTTGCAGTTGTACCAGCCGCTCCCCTAGGGCTGGCTCTCATCCCCCACCCATCAACACGTGTTGCAGGATTATGACCCTGACAATAAAAGGGGCCGGGTGCATGTGCCCTAGGCCAGTTCTACCGACTATGATACTGTGTCCATGTTGCGATCCATGCATGGAGGCCTAGGGCCCCACAGAATTACATTGGAGGCAAGCGGGTTGGACCTGCTGCCTTGTGAGTGGGGAGGGGGAAGCATTGCCTGTGTCTAGGTCACACCTGCCAACATTGAGGTGGAAGGTGAACTTAGTGTGCCCCAGAAACAGAGGGACAAGCTGGCCGAGTGGTCTGCCTGTCGCGATCTCGTCGGCAAACAGCTGAAGTGCCATCTGACTCGACTAGCATGAGGTGGGCCTGGGAGTGTGAGGTGCATGAGGCTGGGCCTTCATAAGGGCCCATGAGAGGAGATGGCCCCAGAAGCCTGCAGTGGCAGCAAAGCATGCCCACACCCACTCTGACCCGGCACCAGTCTGTAAGGAGTGTGTGGCGGGGGGAGAAGCTGGGCTGATGGCACCTGTAAGGTAAAGGCCCTGCGGCCTCTGCCATACTGCCCAAGCAGCAGCAGGAGGAGCTGTTCTGTCGGTCGGAGGTGTCTAGTCACGGTGCTGGCTAAACTTCCCCTGCATGGGGAAGTGCTGGGCTGCAGGCGGTGTCATGCCTGAATGGTGTGCAGCCCAATATGGTGGTCGGGTTGCAGCCTTGAGTAATGGTGCCCTGCGGCGTAAGTGGGGGGGCAGCAGGGAAAGGGCCTTAGGGACCATCCTGCTGTCAGCCACTCTATGCAGGAAGCATGGGAGAGCCCCCAGGGAAGAAGGAACCTGGAGTCAATCTAAAAGATAAGTGTGATGGGAGCTGCTGCGGTTGCCTGAAATAACCAAAGCCTTCAGGAGTTCTGCCACCCCAGTCATAAAGGTGATTGCCCTCAAAAGAAAGATCAGATTGGCATGTCCCACAACCCAGCACCACAGTCAATACATAATGAATGTGTTTACATCACCTGCTGTAATGATGGGAGCCATACAGGAAAGGAGATGGTGAATTGCTCTGTGGTGCCGCAGGAAGCATCTGATGCAGGGGTGAGGGGCTGAACTGGTGTGGAGAGAAAGCTACACTAGCCCTAAAGGAGGACAGAGGCAGCCTGCACTGTGCCAGTGTGTGCCTCCTGGTTACAGGCAGCCAGGAGGATACCTCGTGGTAGCAAAGAAACCTGAGATGCGGTCGGTAGTAGGAGTAACTGCAGGGCAGTGGCGTGGGTGGGGGGGTAGTAAACTACGGAGGTTTACAGGTAAGTGAACATATACTAATAAAACTAATTTCGTTGAGTGCATCGCATTTGGGGATGCAGTGCACGCAACGAAATTCGTTTTATTAATGTATATGTTCACTTACCTGTAAACCTCCGTAATCCATAGTTTACTACCCCCACCCTGCCTCTCCCCATGTCACCGCCCTGCAGTTACTCCTACTACCGACCGCGGCTGTTGAGATGAAGAGCAAGGAGTCCTGTAGCATGTAGGACGCTGCTGGGGCATAGGATTACTGCAACAGTGACCTCTTGTGGCAAGCTTGCAGTATCTCGCTCGGTGAATGTTTGCAAGAAAGACGAAAAAAAGACCAGGAAAGAAGTGACTGAGTGCCAGCAGGATATGAAATGGCAGCCCTAGGAACAGTGCGGTCTCTGTTTTCAAATGAACTCGCAGAGTGCAAAGGAAACCACTGCAGCATAAGGACAGCTGCTGCAGCCCAAAGTTTGGGGGGAGGGGGAGGGAAAGGGGAGATAAGGGCATCAGAAGAAACTTTAAGTGAGGAAAGTGCTTAGGAATTGACTGAAGCGTCAGATACCCCGAATACCTTGTCATGCAATGTCATCAGGAAGAGAACCCCAAGGAGAGAGGCTGCCAGGGCTTGTGAGCAGGAATGCAGTGACACCTATTGGCCATGGGTGGTTACTGCAGCTGTTAAGACACCAGTAGTTAATGCACCAGGATGGCATGCAGTGTACGGGGAAACAGCCCAAAGGCAGCAATACCGCAGAAAGGGCACAGCAGGTGTCCAGTGATGTAAGGACAGCCCCACAGGAGGAAGAATCCGGTGTGCAAGGCACCAGAAGTAGGACTACCTTCAAGTGACGTACAAAGGGCGCACAGCGGAAGCTCTCTGAAGACAAAGGGAGGATGATTGTCAGAGCTGGAGCCTGACGGAGTGCCCTGTGAGGAAGAGGGGCAATGGTCAGAAGGGGGACTGATTCTGTGAAGCTGGCCCAAGTGGAGGCTTCAAAGAACCACATAGGTGTGGTATTGAGGTACCGGGAGCGTGGTCTGACGAGATGACTTGCCAGTCAAAGTAGGGAAGCCTACAAGAGGTAGAGAAAGGTAGGTGGTGATGACAGGTCTGGTCACTGAACAAAGAGCATGCATTGTCCTAGGGGTAGGACTGGGCCAGGGAGACCTGTGGACTGCACATCACATGGAGAGGCCTGGTCAGAGGTGCAAGACCTGATGGGACTAGACCGTGTCCAGAAGTTAAACAAGAAAGAGGAAATTGCATGGCATGAGGCCACCACAAAAGAAGTTCCAAGAAGAAAAGTGTGATCAGACAACTCGCACACCACAAGATGGAGGTCAACAATGCGAGAACATCGGTAGCACTGAGAGGCTAGCTGTCCAGAGGTCTTACATACCACCAAGCAAACCTGGTGACTGCAGATGTGAGCAAGCTGGACCATTTAGGACCGCCTCCTTTGCGGTTGCACGGGAGACTGGATGGTGAGACTCCTCCGATGTCCTGAGGGACCTTTGATATGGGGTGTAGAAGAGGATCCAACCACTCCACACCAGACCGTGGCGATCCAGGGGCAAAGGTCTTGGGCCGGCCGGTCAGAGCAGGCTCTGCCATGAGAGAGGAGTTTACAGCAGGTCCCAGGAAGACTAAGATCTCAAGGTAGGTGGCAGTGAACCTATCAGGAAACCTCTACTCTCCAGGTGGAGTGAGGGACTTGAAGGTGGAACTTGTAGCGCTTCCTCCACAAACCTAGAGGGTGGCATTTGGAGTGACGCAGCAAAGCACACCCAATCCAGTGGAAACCTGGTGGGCCTCCGGGACATCCCGTGAGGGGAACACCTGGGAGAGGGGCATCCTGGTGAGAGTGGGAAGTTTGTAATTACTCTTAGCTGCTGTAGCTAGAAGCAATGCTGCCTTTGTGAATATGCAACAACCAGGACTGATTAGTGAAAATGTGACCTCTACCAGATTCACTATCACTCTGCCTGCACCCTCAAAACTGTACATATAGCGACTTGGGTGTCAACTTCCCCACCTGGAGTCCGAGGAGGACCAGACCCACCTGGAGTCCGAGGAGGACCAGACCCACAGAGCAACACTGAACTGTCCCAAGCGGAACTGGTGGTCTTCGCTGCAGTTGTACCATCATTGTTTTTGCAAGCAGCGGAAAAGACTCGAAGTTTTTGTTATTGTTTTCTCTCCCATAGGTTAGACTTTGTTCCCGTTTGAAAAAGGTTTGGGAGGGATTTAGTGACCTGCTGGTCACTGTTCTAGTCTTGCAGTTATACCAGCCATTCCTTGAGGGCTGGCTTACGCTTACACCCCTCCAACACAGCGGTCACAGGACTTGTGACCCTGAGAATAAGAGTGTCTGGGTGCACGTGCCCTGGGCCAGTTCTATAGACTGATACTGTGTCCATGTTACCATCTATGCATGGGGGCCTAGGGCCCCACAGTATTAATCTGTAGTTGTAGCACCAACCAGCGACGGACCCAAAATGTGTAACACCCTGCTTTCAAGGACTCCCCTGGAAGGCCTCTAGGCATCATAGTTGGAGTCCTCGGGAGGAATATTTTGCGCTAGGTTGTAAAGTATAGTAAATTAAATAAATATTATATATAGTTGACGCCAGTGTCCAATTTGATACCTGATCTGAAACTCGAGTAATTTTTTTCTTTTCTTTCAGGATTTGAGTACACAACCGTAATTTATATTTAAAAAATACCGTAGATGGCGGTGTAGGTCCCCGGATTCTTATGGAGAAAGCAGGAAATGAAGCGTTTAGAAGATTAGACAAGCTGCGACCCTCTGGGTTTACGCTTATAAGGGGAGTCCATAACTGCCCCGTTTACTGAGGCAGAGCAATGGCCAGAGGACCTGTGTAATAATAAAGCATGAAAGGCGTGTCGCAACAATAAATCCGTCCATGCTTTCTGTAAGGGCAGTAGACCACATACTAGGAACTCACTCGATCGTAGGGAGCTTCTCCCGCTAAGGCAGCGCGTGAGCACCTGCACGGCCTCTTCTGCTCATGCAGGTTAACTGACAGCATTGTCCCTGTTAAGCCAACAAAAACAAGGAAATGTGTGATAGAAACAGATGCACTTTGCACGCCCTAGTAAACATGAGGGTACACAGGAGTAAAATGTACAACGTACCTTCACTTCAGTAGCCTTGCCTTATTGTTGATCATGGGATACTGGGTTATTGGTAGAGGGTGAGGAGCGGGAGGTGGAAACCTCTCTGGCTTAACTTGGAGGCAATGTGTAAAGTACTTGTGCAGCATACAAACAGCAATAAAGTGAAAGCAGAACACACAATCCCATAGTCTGGCTGAACAAGTTAATTTCAGGTTTGGTGGGCAGAGTTTTAAAAAAACACCTCAATTTCACAGAGCAGTTTCTTGGGGATCAGAACCTCACCCCCGCAGGGCTCGGGCATAGCAGGTCAGCTCATCAGTTTCAAGAAGGCAGTGCTTAATTTGCAGCCTAAGGTGCTGGTGTCCAAAGCACTTCTCCACACAGCATGAATATGCCTGAATCCACTCCTGCCTTCCTTAATCCACTGCTAGATGCTTCCTGCACCTTTGTCACTGTTGCTGCTCCTTATTTGGCTCATAACGGGGGCGTAACACAGGCCCCGCAGCCCCTGTGGTGGTGGTGGGGGGGGGGGGGGGGGTCACACAGCACAATACTCTGGCCCAAGAGCTAGGATTAGATCTGGAGTGGGGGCCCCTCAACTTTCGTTACGCCACCGGCTCATAGTGGTTTTCCTGCATTATCCTCTTCCTGTTTTCCGCGCTGTTGCTCTTGGTGAATGTCTGATAAGGAAAAAAAAGTACTGGTGGGCCCCACTGGCTCAGATTAAACACTGTAAGGAGGCATCTGGAGCTGGTGTCCCTGTAGCTTGGAAGAGGCCATCCAGATGACCCTTGGAGCTAATCTGGTTAGCCTGGGCTGAAAGGAGCAGGCCCAGTTTTCCTCCTCAGGGCAGGCCTCCAACAAGGCAAGCCTTAAGCAACAGAGCCCTGCTAGCATCAAACAGTCTCTTGAAATGGGCATGTGTCCAGCAGCTGAGCAGTCCTCTGCTAGCATCAAGCAATCCCCTGAAGAACCAGGCAGATGTCAAGCAACAGGGCAGTTCTCTGGGGGGACATTAGCCCTGTAATGTCCACAGGTCCAGGAGCGTATTGAAGAGTTGCTACCAATACTTGGTGCCAGCCTTTTAAGTGGGAGAAACATCTGCCTCCCAAATCGGCGAACTTCCTCCCCCCCCCCCCTTCTCTAGTTCTGGATATTTGTCTCCCCACCAGTCTCACTATACATAAATGATCAAGTCCCAACTAGACACTTGCTAACTCTTGTTTCTGTAATAGTTATCAGATTCAGCAGATGGCCATAGTTGTGTTCAACCAGGATAGAGGCATCAAGATTAGAAGTGGGGAGGGCAATGATTTTTCAGGTATCTACTTAAATTGATGCATAAATAATGGAATTTCCAAGTTTGCTGACCTTATAGAATAAAAATATTGGGCTTCACAATCTTCCCTTATTTGGCAATGAACAATAAATCTAATCAGTCCCTTTGTGACCACACTTGTTACCATTTCTGTATAAAAGTCCCATTTAAACAATGTCCTACTATCCTAAATACTTAGTTGGGGAACATGGCTGACAGGATGTGAGCTCTGGCCAGCCACTATCACTAATCCCGCCACCCTGCTGTCTAATCCTGCCCCCATGAAGCTCGCTGCTGTCCTGCACCACCAGGACTATAGAGGCTGACCTCCGATGCCTGCAGGTTCTGATGGTCCTGGGGGCTTCCGTTGCAGGGAATTTAAGTGAAGTGGTGTGGCCCAGGCCCACAGGAGCTGGGGACTTGCCATGGTCTGTTTCCTGCCTGGGAAGAGCCTGGTTACATTCCAGGTCCTTGACTCTGCCCCATGAGGTGGCTGCAGCCTGTAGGGATCGTTGGCTCTGTCCCTGGGCAAGAACAGTGCAGGGGAGGGGCTGTGGCCACTCATGTCCATGGGTCATAATTCCATACATGTGGGATCTACACTACAAAACTTCAGCTGCTGCACAGTGGAGCACAACATGTTGTACTGCCTACCACCGTTGTGGATCTGTCTGATAGGAACTCAGGTGAGGTGCCTGTTGCATTGGTACTGATAATCTGCGACTGCTGACCAGGAGTTCCTTTGGCACTCTGGAAAACGACCAACTGGCCTGGGTGGCGAACACCATAATACAGTACACTATGCCGTCATCACACCAAAAGGTTAACTAGACAAATGGGAGCCCCTGACCCAGAGTCTGCCAGACTACTCTTATGAGCTGTCCAGATCTGACATCTTAGCAGCTATACAGGGCTTTTGAGCATAAAATAGAAGCTGTCTCCATCAACGTTCACCTTCTCAGGGTGGACTTGAAGAACATCAGGCAAAGTGAAGTTGCCTGAGGGCAACCTATTCGAACTACAGGAGGCGGCTTCTGTTCTAAAGCGCCAGATGACCCCCAACACAGTGGATCGGGAGAGATGGGCAGAAGACTCGGAGGGCTGCTCCTGCTGGAGTAAAATTCGAGTCCTGGGGTTACCGGAGCGGGTGGAGGAGTCCTCCATAGAACAATTTCTGGAATCTTGGATATGTAATGAACTCAAGCTGCACGGCTCATCAGACCTTTTTGTGGTGCAAAAGTTGTACAGGTCCCTGGTGCCCCCTTCCTGGGTTAACATAGTTTGTTATCCTGGCTATCGGGACAGGGACGGCGTTCTCCACGTTGCCCAGGAGCACCTGGCTTCCCTTTTTTGTGAACTGTAGGATCGCCATCTACCCCGGCAAGTGGCAGCTTGCACAGGTAATGCTGTGGGGGCGGTGGGTAGTGGAATCTGGCATATGACGCCAAAGGTGAAAGTAAAGAAATAAATAAAACCACTGACTTTGTGCTCGCTGCATCAGATGGGTTCAGGGGGTCGCAGACCTCAACAGGGTCTCACATCTATATGTCTTGCTACCTGTAGTGACCTGCTGGTCACAGTTCTAGTTGTTCTGATGTATCAGCCACTCCCAGACAGCTGGCTTACACCCCATCCACCACAGGCGTCACAGGACATGTGACCCTGCCAATAAAAGGGGCCAGGCGCAGGTGTGCTGGGCCAATTCCACTAAGTAACCACCTGTGTCTGTGTATTCATTATGAATGCATGAGGGCCTAGGGCCCTGCAGCATTACATTGGCGATGAGCGGGGACCTGACCACGTGTGCAGCTGCCTTGTTTGGTAGATGAAGGGGAAGAGTGCTGCCCGTGATTGGGAGCCCACCTGGCATGGCGGCACCCAAAGGAAGGATCGTGTGGCCAGTGACGGGGCCAGTGGCAGGACTCCTGCCAGCAATGTGCTGAGTCCCCGACTGAAGAGCGAGCTGAGCGGGAGCCCACCCCGCATCGAAGTGACTGCCTGCGGGGCAAGAGGTGATCCCGAGTAGGTGCAGAGAAGTGATCAGGCTGGGTGAAGAACTAGCATAGGGGGGAAAGGAGACTGCTGCAGTAGTCCACAGTGAAGCAGGCCTCCACTGGACCACTAGGAGGTACGTTGCCAAGAGAGCAGAAAGTGCTGCATGGGTGAGCAAAGGCGAGTGGCAGCACCTGCAGCATGAGTGAAAGCGGCGACCCAGCTCGGTGTACCTCGCCATCGGTAAGGAGAGTCAGGCAAGCCTGGGTAGATGGGGAGCACCCCGCAAATGTACTGGGGCCTACTGGTAGAACTAGTACGGCGCAGGAACTGGAGTGCGGTGTTGGCGTCTGCATGGCGTGAGGGTCCCACGCAGCCCAGGATTAAAATAGGCTTACTGCACAGTGAGGTGCCGCTGCTATACGGGAGGTATCCTGCTGTTTGAAGACCAGCAGCGGTGTTCAGCGATGGTGCTCCATCTGTGGGGGAAGTGAACACTAGAAGGTCGGCCAGAGTGAGGCTGGTGCTGTGGCCGGTGTGAAGAGGAAATGGATGCGAGACCCCTGTGTGGTTTGAGGAGGGCTGTGTGACAGACAGTACCTCATAGCTGGTGCGGCTGACGCGAGTGGATGGGCTGCTGCAGAGCACGAGGCAGTGCGAGGGTCCCCACTCCCAATAAAGAAATAAATACAAAAGAAAAAAACGTACAGTATTGAGGAGAGGACCTCCTCCAGCCGAGTCAGGCAGCCTGGAGATATCCCGGGCAGGACGGGGGGCTGTCTGGAACGTGCCTCACCCATGCCAGCCAGTGGGAGGTATCTGGCTTCATGCGGTCGGAGTGACGCAATGAGAAGGGACAGTGTGTGGCCCGCGGCTGCTGACAAAGAGCAAGGACTCCCTGGGGCAGGGAGTTGTGTACACCCAAGCAGCATGGAATGGCAGAATCAACGGCAGCAGGGGAAGTGCTCGTAGAGAGCTGCCCCCACCAAGAAACAGACGAGACACGAGGAGCCCGGTCATGTCTGCTCAGCGGGAGCAGTGATTACACAGGAGGCCTGCAGTGTTAGAAAACCATCGGGTTTTTAAATAAAGCAGCACTGCCATCTAGTGGCCGGTTTGTGATACTGCACCAATGGGTAAATGAAAGAATGAGAGGACGATCGGGGCACAGTGAAAGGGCCCCGCAGCGCAGGGAAGGCTGCTGAGGCGTAGTGACTGAGGGAGGAGAATGTCCAGCAGTACCCTACACTAGAAGCAGCTGGAGCAAAGCAGGGCCTCCAGAGAGGGACTGTGCACACCAAGGAGCAAACGGAGTCCCAGTACTGTAAAGTTGGGAGAACCAGACAACAGTAACTGGCAAGGAGCAGAGGTGATGCTGCCTACTTGAAAGAAGGGGACTGCAGCACAGGAACAGTGGCTGCAAACCCCTATTTAAAGTTAGGAGGACACTGTCAAGATGGGAACCTTGAAGACCGAGACTACCAGGACTGGGACAATGCGATCATGTCTAGTGGCCACAGGCAGTTACCACAGCAAGCAAGGACATCGGACGTTTTGCCACCAGGAGAGAAGGCAGCAAATCCCTGGAGAACAGAGGAAGTGCGCAGTATGCACGCCCAGTGGTGAAAGACGCCACCACAAGTGGAAGACTAGAAAAGACCGCAAGGAGCGACATTGTGCCAAAGATGTACCCTAGACACAGACGGTACAGACTGGAGCACGAGAGTCAGCGCCCTGCAAGGAAGAGGGCCCAGGTGGTCCGACGGCGTGACTCCTGTGAAGCCGGCCCGAGAGGACGCTGTGACAAGGGAGCCACGTCGGTGTGGTATTGAGGTGCCGGGAGCACGCCCTCGAGAGATGACCTGAGAAGAGGTCAGCGAAGCGGTGACCTGAGAAAAGGCCAGTGAAGCAGTGACCTGAGAAAAGGTCCGAGTGACGGTGATCAAAGAAAAGGTCAGAGAAGAAAAACTTGGAATAAAAGAATGAAGACCGAGAATGACTATTGACAAGAAGGTCGCGATGACTGGTCTGGTCACCAAAGGAAGAGAATGCATTGTCCTAGGGGTAGGACAGGACTAGGGAGACCAGTGTGAAGTGCACATCACACGGAGAGGCCTGGTCAGTGAAGTGGAGCAAGAAGATGGGACTAGACCGCGTCCCAAAGCGAAAGAATAAGGAGGAGGAAATTGCGTGGCATGATGCTACCGCAAAGAAACTTCAGGAAGAAGAGAAGAGTGTGTGGTATGACAACCCGCACACCGGAAGGCAAAGGTGACGTGCAGGAACATCTGGCCTGGAGCGCAGTACCTGGGGAACATCGGTGGCACTTGGAGAAACTACCTATCCATGAGTCTTCGGAACACCTGGTGATTGCAGAAGCGAGCAGGCTGGACCATTTGTGACATCCACCTTTGGGGTCGCATGGGAGACTGGATGGTGAGACTGCTCGGACGTCCTGAAGAAGAGGATCCGACCACCCCACACTAGACCGTGGCAACACAGGGGCAAGGCCTCAGGTATGACGGTGAGTGCAGGTCCCGCCATGAGAGAGGAGTCTATAGCTGCTCTTCCGCAGGTACAAGGAAGACGAAGATCTTGTGCTGAGTGGCAGGAGTAAACAACTACCCTTCAGGTGGAGCTAAGGACTTGAAGGTGGGACTTGTAGTGCTTCCTCCACACACCCAGCGGGTGGCGTTGAAGCGACATGGCGAAGTGTACCCAGTCCAGTGGAAGCCTGGTGAAGAGGGCCTTCGGGATATCCCGTGAAAGGAGAACACCTACGAGAGGGCATCCTAGTGAGAGGGATGTCTTACAACTACTCCACCATTTCATAGAGAGAAGCAATGCTGCCTGTGGGAAGTTTTTGCAGGCAGCTAAAGCGACTCAGCGGAAGTTTGTTATTTTGCTTTATTCTCTCCCACAGGTTGGACTTTATTGTGTCCAGTTTGAAAAAAGTTTGGGAAGGATGTAGTGACCTGCTGGTCACTGTTCTAGGTGTTCTAATGTATCAACCACTCCCAGAGGGCTGGCTTACATCCCACATCCATCCACCACAGGCGTCATTGGACATGTGACACTGCCAATAAAGGGGTCTGGGCACACGTGCCCTGGGCCAGTTCCACTAAGTAACCATCTGTGTCGTTCATTTTGAATGAATGAGGGCCTAGGACCATGCACTATTACACTACCCACAGTGCTGTCTGTTGGACAATATTAAGCACCCAAGAGGTAGGCAGATGCAGTACTAGTTCCTACAACTGGTATTAGTCTTAGCCAGATGTAGGGTAGCTATCACTTGGATGGGACAGAGGGTGCACAAGCTTGCACAATGTTACAGATATATAATGGAGTGGGCCTTGGCTAAGGAAACACACTAAGGAAGCTCAATAGATGCAATGAAAGGGTGACCGACCTGGCTGAGTGGAAGTATCTGTGTGCCACGTTGCTTGACCTGAGCTTGGACATGGTGTTGGAGGGCAGTGATGACAAAAACGATTGTGTGCAATGTATGGGAATAAGTTATGTATACAGAGGCTCTCTTATGTATACCCATTGTCAACAGGAGTGGCGCATGCATGATTCGCTGGATGGTCTTAGTCCGTGGACTGCAGTTTATTGTCCGAGGCCATGCTTGTTGAAAGATCTTGTTTCCTTGGTTGTGCTTTATCTATTCACCATGCATTCTACTGCTTTCTTTTTGTATTGTTATTTTTAAAGTGAAAAATAAAGGCTTTAAAAAAAAACTAAATAATTAGTTAACATGTTACAGTCCGGTTGATGCATAATCCACTTTCCTGCTCTAAGGTAAGATGAAGACCTGTTCATATTAATTGAATGTTCTATATGAAAACCTCCCTCAACGCAGACCCGTATGGAGCAATATGCCACGGGTGGGAGCTGGTCTGGTGAGGCTGTCCACAGCGAGACCATGCTGTAAGCCATACCATCCTCGCAAGATCCTGTGGAGGGTAAAATAGGAGAGGTTCAGGTTGACATGGCCCTCATAAGACAAGACCTCTGCAATGCCATGGCCCGCATAACGGAAGCAGAATCCCGCCTGTCTTCAGTGGAGGATGAGGTATACTTTCTAAAAGAACAGGACATGCAACTCCAATCCCACACGTAAGAGCTACACAGGTGGGAAGAGAATGCAGAAAAACGGTCGCGGCGTAACAATCCCCGCCTGGTAGGCATTCCCGAGGGCGCGGAACCTGGTCAAGTGGCGACCTTTGTCGAGACTTGGAAAAAATCATGGATGCCGGCGGATGGGCTCTCCGCAAGGTTTGCCGTGGAGCGTGCCCACTGGGCTCTGGCACCCAGGCCGTCACCAGGTGCCCCACATTGACCATTAATTGCTAGAATCCTCAACTTCAACGACAGGGATGCTACCCTACAACCGGCCCGCTCCCAAACACCCCTGTCCAATCAAGGCCACAAAGTTATGATTTTCCCAGCCTATATTAGGGAGGTTCAGGCACAGCGCCGATCCTATGTGGAGGTAAAACGGAAATTGCAAACTTTGAACCTCCAATACAGACTGCTATTTCCGGCTCACTTCAGAGTGGTCTTCCAGAACAAAATCCTCTTCTTTGATACCCCATAGGCGGCATGGACTTGGGCAACTGAAGAACGCCTCCTCCGGCCCCACGGGGTCACCTCTTATCCTGCAGTGTACCCCAGGGTCAAGGTGCCTAAGGATCCCGGGCCACAGGGACACGCACCCGCTTTCGCAGGGGAGGGAATAACCGTACAGACTGGTCCGCCTACCCCACGGCTGCCGCCCAGGCCTCCAGTAAACCGCTCAAACTTCCGCAAACCACAGACCAGATGCTAGACCGTGAAATGGAGGAGACCAGATCCGAAGGAGGACCTCGCTCACTGCCGATTCTTGGATCGGGGAGCAACGAACGGTCGCACACCCAGACGATCTAACAGACATGCGGCTGAATCTAGTCCCTGCAGCCATTTATAGAAGACTTCCTTTAAAATCCGCCCTTATCATTTATGGCCCCGGTATAATTAGCGTGTCTTGCTGAGAAACTTGATCACATCCTACTACATGGAGGAGTCCACCAATTAATTCACACACTAAGCTAATAGTTTAGTCTTCTTACATACCCTGTTATAGTTAGGGCGACAGTTGCTGCCTTTAAAAAGTATAGGGAGTGGGGTTGGATTATGAGATGGGATTGGGACCGTTGTCCCAAAGTTAAGTTCAGTTCCGCTTCATGGACGCAGCATTTACTACATTACACACATGCCCACATTGCCACCAGTGTCTATTTTGACCTCCAAACTGCTCCGGGCAGGCTCCCCGGCCCGCCGAATGGAGTACTGCTACTCCCTAACCCTACCCACGTGCTATGGCCATGACACCATATTGGGGAGACCGCTTAGGGATTCTGTTCTTTAATGTTAATGAGCTTCTTAACAAAATAAAACTTACTGCGGTGCTGACACACTCAACGACTAGCCACCGAAATCCATTTGCTCCAAGAGACACATCTCATGGGTAACCAGAGTCTCTTCCTTGCCAGCCACGAGTTTGACGGAGTTTGGAACTTATTTCCTCCCTGCCCCCGGGCTTAACGATAGTTGGGGTTGACTTCAATGTAGTCCTGCAGCCAACCCAAGATGACTCTGGCACACCAACCCCACATACGCCTCAGCAGGCAAAGCGAATGATGGAGTGGGCAACACAAATGAGGTTGTGCGATGTATGGAGGACATGAAACACCAGAACATGGTAATACACTCACACCACGCTGCATATCATACCCATGCGTGCATCGACCTGCCGTTCAAGCCGGTCCCCGACTGCCGCGCGGTAACAGACGTCCATATCTTTCCTCAAGGCATATCTGACCTTTCCCCCCGCCCTAATCCTCCTCCAAGTGCTGGCACTCTGCACCACCTCTGGCGACTCAACGTCTGGTTTCTTCGATAAGTTTTGGCGCACTCTTGGGAAGGATATCAAACAATACTTTTGGGATAACCCTAGCAATGTACATTGTGGGATGCTAGCAAAGCCACTATTCGAGGTCTCGCTAAGAGCCATCTCAAAGCCAAACAACTCACAAGGGAGAGCCGGCTCGCCCTCCTGGAAGCTCAGGCGACCCGCCTGGAGCAGACCGTTACGGGGCAGAAACAGAGCAAGAAACCCAACAACTCAAGCTCCTATGGGAAGAAATAAAACCCCTCTTGCTTGAGTCGGCAAAGCTTCTGTGGAGGTCCTCGGTTTCCCAGGTCTATGGATGGGGTGACAAAAATGGCAATTTGCTGCACTGGCTGGCCTCCCAATCCTTGGCAACCCGAATAGTCCCGGAGATTCTTAACCATCAAGGTCAAATCCATCACACGCCTATATTTATCACCCAAAGCTTCGCCAATTATTACTCCCAGCTCTACACGGCTGATCGTCCCCACAGCCGCGGGCCATTGGGCCTCAATCTCCTTCCTTGTCTAACAGAGTCAGAAACGACCCTGCTGGACCAACATATCACGATGGACAGAATAGGAGAGGCAATCTCCTTGACCGCGGCTGGAAAGACACCCGGGCCAGACGGGTTCCCAGCAGAATTTTATACAGCGTTCTGCGACACTGATACCTCCCTTGCATGCACTGTATGCGGAAGTGGTAGAGACGGGAGACTTTACGCTGGAGACAGACATGGCAACAATTGTGGTTATACCCAAAACGCAGCCCCTGTTGACCTCCTGCTCAAAGTATCGACCTATCTCGTTAATTAATACAGAAGTCAAAATCTACGTGACGGTCCTAGCCGCATGCCTTAAATCGGTCCTTAGCAGCCCCATAACCTGTGCGGTTTCATGCCACGCCGCAGTACAAGTGTATAAAGAAAAGAATATCTCAACAGGTGTTATTTCATCTCTAGTAAATAAACATGCACATTTAGTTGCAAAAGAAACAAATGGGGAGACACAAAGTTTTTTAAGGAGCGCCAGAGGCATATTATATTAGGAATACACAAGGTGGAAACATATTTAGAACTAGCAAAATGGAAACAGTAGTATCAGCACTGTTAACAGTAAATGTGGAAGTAAACAGATGAAACTTAGTGCACATACGTGCTCGTGACACACAGGGTGGACAGCGCAAGTGAAAACAGAAAGAGTATGCAGTTCCTAGGGGTGTCGCAGGATGTGGTAGGATAACGAAAGGTGCCAAGGTGATAGTGTTGAGGTACGCAGGAGAGAAGATCACTCCTTGTGGGAAGGAGACCCTCACACACCCAACAAGCGGGTGTCTTGCTTCATCATCGGGTCTTGCTCCTTATCAGGCCGGCGGTGCAATGCCCGATCAGGCACCCAAATGGGGCCTTCTTAACGGAGATCTTTTTTTCCCAATGCCGATGGGTGGGGTGTGTAAGAGGTGTTCCTGCTACTACCTAGTGTAGGTGCACATGAGGTGTGAAATAAGTGAAAAAAACAGGGAAAGGTGATCCACTCCAAACTATTTTAATAAAGCATGGTCACCATCCTGATTAAAACCTAAGTGAAACGCACATTCTCACCTTTAGGTATATGAGTTAATGTGCTAAAAGGGTCAACATGTTTCTTGCCTGGTAATTCATTAATTGGCAATTCTTCAGGACCGAAAATAAGGCTACCTACACTTTTTTGGTGGTGGTCACAACCTCAAGGAGGTGTCAGTGGTGACCACGCGTACAGCACCCTAAAAATGTGTGGTACCAAAAGTTAAATAACACAACCTGCGGGATAAAAGAAAAGGATTAAAAGTATTGCAACAATACAATAATGGCAACATGAAATATCAGAATTGCTCAAAACATGGAATGCACTATGGTAATGTCAAACGTCAACCGTGACATGCATCAACTGTGAGCAAACGTGTAAGGACACACTTCACACAAGCAGCAATACAAAGTACACTTGGTGGTCCCAATGCATGAAGAGCTCAATGGTAAGAGGCAGTGCAAGGTAACTCACCCTCATAGGCTGTGGTGAAATTGGGACCAAGGTGGGAGAGCACTAGTATTCTAGTGTCCTAAAAATGCTCTCCCACCTTGGTCCCAATTTCACCACAGCCTATGAGGGTGAGTTACCTTGCACTGCCTCTTACCATTGAGCTATTCATGCATTGGGACCACCAAGTGTACTTTGTATTGCTGCTTGTGTGAAGTGTGTCCTTACACGTTTGCTCACAGTTGATGCATGTCACCCAGGCAACTGAAGGATTAAAGTGAATCGCTCCAAATTCAATTAATCCAGACAACTACAGTGCAATCAAGTCAGATGCAGCAGACTTTGAACAACACAATCCCCAAGAGCCAACACAACATTCATACAAAGATATACAGCTCATCAGCATGCTGTTGTAAACCTTTTGCTAACTAATTTTTAGGTCTCGCCTGACCCAGCGCATGCGCTGGTCTGGCGAGACTTATTGAGAGGGCTCCAAAAAGTGCTACCAGGCCAGCCTAGAGCTTCAGTGCATGTGCGCGGGAGCACGCGGCGCTTGACCGTGATCACTTTCCCGGCCGCACGGCCACTTGGCATAGCCAATAGGTCTCGCTTTTGGGACCTTATAAGTATTTAGTTATGCAACTGTTGCATGGCTAAACACTTATAAGGTCCCAAAGGCGAGACCTATTGGCTATGCCAATGCTTGTTAAGAAGGTGGTAACACAGAGTTGTGGGAGCAGGGCAGGACTGATGACAAGAACTCATAAAGCTGCAACCATTTCAAAACAGCAGCTGGCAACAAATTTCAAGGAAAGGAGGCGCATCCTCCTTTTTAGGTCTCGCCTGACCCAACGCATGCGCTGGTCTGGCGAGACTTATTGAGAGGGCTCCAAAAAGTGCTAGCATGCCAGCCTAGAGCTACAGTGAACTTATAAGGTCCCGAAGGCGAGACCTATTGGCTATGCCAATGCTTGTTTTCCCTTGTTGCAGGGCAGACTCTAGGCCGGTTCGACCGGTGCAAACTTCGGGTGGGGGTGTCCTGTTTAAAAGTATATTATGGCTTTGAAAAACACCTGCTGTCCCGTTCCTTGGCTCCAGCAATTTCGAGACAACAATAAAAATGTCAAGATAACTCCGGTGATTAATGTTCTTCCTGGAGGGAGAGAGATCAGTTTTGTCTCTCTGTAAGGTAGCGCAAAGGGTTAATGTGCCTGCTGCAAAGATCACCATTCAGATGACAAAGTGCATATCTTGTAAATAGGTCAGTGCTTTTGTCAGAGAGATCCTTTTGTATCTTGCAGTTTATAAGTTTATCAGTTTATAAATTGACTCCTTTTAATATAGAACAGTGAGCGTTGAACTGTGATTAAAGAGCTGCATGCAACTGCAAGCTATAAATTGGAGTGTTATGATTTTTCCCAAGTCTTTCATTATCCTAATGTTGCAAAAAGGCTTCATTTGGGTAGAAATCAGTTATTATTAAACAGAACCCTCCATCATGGCGTTCCGTTATAAATTCAGAGTTTCTGCTTCTTCAGACCAAGCACTCTTATACTATACTGTCTACCAGTATGGATGACATGTGACTCCTACACCTTGTAGTCTTTTGTCGTATGTAACACTCCCTATGCACTGATGTATGACTGATTGTCTCTGTTTAATGTGTGTGTGATGTAGAGTGCTCTGACACCCTACATTGGTATGAGAGGCGCTATAAAATTAATTGAATGCATCTGAGAGAGAGGTTATGGAGACTTGAGGGGGCAATGTTAAAGGAGGGTAGTGAGGGAATCTGTGGCAGAGGTGGTCATTGGGGGGCGCCAACACACATTGTTGCACCAGGCGCCACCAGCGCCAAAGCCGGCCCTGCTTTGTTGCAATAAAACTCTTATTCTCTATAGCGTTCACGCCGCTTTAAATAATCCATTTCAATATAAATGTTTAATATATGACCTGCAGACCACAAATATTTAATTTGCTGAACCATGCGGGTATTCAATGGCAGTGACAAAAAACGATACCCCATAGTGACTCAGTATGGGTTAAGACTGTGGAAATCACGACAGGCACAAATATATGTTCAAAAGGCTTCTTTACCTAAACAGTTCAAACTAACCTGGCAATGCATCCCCATATAGTCAGCTTCTACAACCTCTCACTGTCTATTATGAGTTATAACCCACTAACTGCACTATAGCTGTTCCAAGGTCACCATCCCTTTAATGTTGTCTTGCCCTAGTCCCATGCCCAATTAGCAGTTCTCTATTTCACGTCTGCCCTTTTCAGAATGTAAGGACTGCACATCCCCCCCCCCCCCCCCCCCCCCCCAGCATCCTGAGCTGGTTCATCCGATCAGTGGCAAAGCCAACCCTCTTGAGACCCCTCTAAGTGGTCCAGACTGCCACCCATGAAAATCCCTCCTCTGAGTTTTTTTCCTGACCAAACACCCGCATATTCCCCACCTGATGTATGCCTTCTGCTAATCTTATCTCGCCCCACAACATATCATCCTCAGCAAACAAGCGACTGTATCCTTAAACTTCATCAGATACTGCTCCCTGTGTTGTTAAGCCCTGATTATAACCAGTGGTTAAAGTGCAATCCCTGTTAAAACAGGAGTTATATGTAGGGTTTGGAATTCCACAATGAGCGAGGGTTATCACCCACCCCCTACTTTTGGCAGGTCAAACCTACTGAAATTCATGAATGCTTTAAAAAAGCAAAACCTACAGCTACTCGTGCAGTAAACACCGAATCTCCATGCTGTGCCTGACTCTACCCTCCAAAACTCGGAATAGTAGATCATTACTGCGCCTGGTAAATGCCGCACTCTGGTGTAATGTGATTTACCGCGTGTGGTCAAGTGCAAGTTCTATTCCAACCTGCTCGGAATATGGTCATTTGAAGGAAAAATGCACCCCAATTGTCCCAGCCTTTAACTTTCAAGTGTTTTCTTTTTGTTGCATTCTTTCAGTGCCCTTGGCAGCTTCCGAGTCCCTCTTCTAACCCCACTTGAAATACATTCAGTCCAAGGGGCATATTATCAAGAACGGCGTTAAAATTATCGCCGCATTAGCGGCAGGAAACTGCTGCTAAAGTGGCGATAATGGGCTTGATAATATGCCCTTGAGAATTCCCATAGAAGCCCATGTTCTGGTGTAAACCTGGGCTTCTATTTCAATTCTCAAGGGCATATTATCAAGCCCATTATCGCTGCTTTAGCGGCAGTTTCCTGCCGCTAAAGCAGCAATAATTTTAACTCCGTTCTTGATAATATGCCCCCAAGTCTGCCAACAACTCAGCCTAGTAGATAAGACCAGTGACCAAACGAGTCAAACAAAACACCCTCACATTTCAAAAACTTCCTCAAGCTTTTCAGTTGTTCACTTTGTCTGCTCCTGATACCAGCTCACGGGATCTCCACTACTGCCAATGAGTGTTGTCAATTCTCAGGATGTGTTGCTCTAAAAATGTTGTCAAGCATCCCTGAACAAAAGGTTTCTTTAACCTCAGCAATTTTTCTTCCTTCGTTTTTTGCCCGGAAGTTAAAGGTACCATACTCTACTTATCAACACAGAAAGCCACTCGTCTGCTGACAACCTACTCCACAACGGTATAGAAACCAACAGTTGAACACCTCCAAAAAAGGCAACTCTCCTACCCTAATTCAGCTAATGTTCTAGCCACTGTCCATCACACGCTGCCAGAAAAGTTCAAAACTCCCCTGGGCTTGCTGTATCAGTTAGTGAATTGCACCTGTCACTCTGCTTCTTTATCCAATGGCCACATGGTCACCCTGTGTGAGGATTTGGGTGTATTATATGATATGGCGGTGGGGCCTTATCGTGGAATACACTCTGAAAACCTATCTTGGGTCCACTCTGGCTTGCTTATAAATCTTACGCTCAAGCGTGGGTAGCTGTGGCTTCGAGCAGCATGGCTAAACAAAGGAACTTAGTGTAAAGATATAACAGCACCAAACAACAGAATAGGAAAGTCGTACAACAAGAAAGAGACACAGCAACAATTTATATACACGGAGCATATTTTTATGAATTTTTAGAGTCTGTTATCATCAACATCCTGCAAAGAGTTCCAGAGATACAGGTTTTAGAAGATATAAATACTTTTAAATCCAACTGCAAATCAGCATTGGTCAACGAAAACGTTGCAAACTTTTGAAAAAATTGAAACAGTTCGACGACTCCGGCCCGGCTTGGGAGACCAAATCCGGCAGGGTGGAGGTCTAGTAGGCCAGTAAGGTATTTTGGACAGTTACCTGGCTACCAGAGCCTTCTCCAGTCAAGTTCTACCCTTTAGGAAATGACCGCCTTAGATTAAAAAGGAGTAGTCCTGATGCTGGGGATGCAGGCAGAAAAGGTGCTCCATGATACTACTGGAGCTGTACAGTCGACAGGGGTGAATTGCGGTTTATCCCTCGATCCACGGGTAGGGTGAGGCAACTTCGACCACACAACTTGGGGTCCCATGACATCCTCTTTGCAACAGTAAAGCCCAGCTTCAGCTGGGCTACTGATCTCACAAGACAGCAGTCACAGCGAATATTCTTGCTGGGGGCTAGTGTCTCTATTAGGTGACACATCCAGTCTCTGATAGCACTCCCAGGTCTGGAAAACATGGGTGCAACTTTTGGCTTTCTCGGATTAGTCTCTTGGTGTGCCCGGTGGCCACCAGTGGCGATTCCTCAGAAGGGACTACTGCTTTTCCGGTTTGGGCTTCCTCAGCTTTGATGTCCCTATTGCTGTTCAAGAGGGCCGGCCATCTGACCATTGGAGTCACTGCTTCGACCTGAGGCTGGGGATAAACGTTTGCCTGAGCCAGGAGGCACAGTCCAAACTCACTATCCCAAAGTGCAGCAGGTGCCATCCTTCCGACGGTGCAGGCTGTTTTTGTGCATCTTCAAAGGCAGCAGGGCAGTCCTCTCTTTAAATCTGTGCACTGAGGTTCAGGGTGCCAATTATATCCAGGGGAAGTGCCCCGAGGGGACAATACTGGCACTAGCCAATGGGCTAGTAATTCCCCTCCTCTTTGGTGACAAAGTTCCGTCGATGTGTGGCATTTGACTATCCCAGAGTACAAAATTCTTGCTACTTTCAAGATGTCTGAATCTTCCCTCGTGAGAAGCTTGGTAGTCCATCAACGGGTGCGGCTACCTGAGTGCTAGACGCTCATGGGAAAAACTGGTTTGGAGACTGTTTTCCAACTTGTCTACAGGAACAAAAGGCAGCCTACTCAGGTATGTTATCACAGGTGGCCCTTCAAAGGGGGCTTGCCCTTTAAAGCTCGCCTTTTGGGCTAACACCACTTAAAGCCTTCCTGGAAGAGGAGGTCACACTGTACTCTGAAGGAACTGCATTTGTTCCTGAGCCTTGGAGTCGTTCCCACATCTCCCCAGGTGGGCAGAAAGCTGTCTTTTGCCATGGCTTGTGTAAGCCATTGGATCAGCTGGGTCACAGAGTGGCAACTTTCAAAAAGTTGCTCAACTTTGAAAGTGACAGAAATCTCGACTTGAGTAAGGTAAGATGTCAACAAGGCATTCATTTGGAGTAAAAAGAATAGTACTTGGATTATTTAGTGATGGCCTAAAATATTTAACTCAAATAGTTACAATGCTAAAAATCCCATGGCTCGTAATTACGGCTGACAGTAACTAATCCTATAAATGCTGAGAGTACTTTTCACTTCAGGCTATTGAAACTTTCCCTAAGCATTTGCTCTGAACAAATTCAACCATCTCGTATGCTCCTCATCAGATACTCTTACGATTGAGGAGCCCATTAGCTATTTAGTTTATCTCAACTGGGGTCCCATTTACATCTTCACAAAAACATTACAGTCCTGAAGATGGTCTTGTGGATACATACTGTATGAGACCGAAATGTCGACGTACAGCCCATCTGTCCGTTGGATTATTCACTCCATCGCAACAAGTTTTGTCTTATGCTAAGACAGGCATTCTTTTGTTGATCTGAGAGAGTGGGTTACTAGAACATTGTCAAATGTTAAAAAGCATCAATACTTAGGTTGTTTGAACTATATACTATAATTTACCTTGAGGCTCTTTATTCCTTATTTGTTTGATTCTTAAACAATCTGTAATAGAATATAGACATGTCCATGTGATTTATTCAACATCTTATTGTCTCTAAGAAGCGTAACTAATTAAGTTAAAGATGTCATCTTAGGACATCACTAAATAATCAAAGTACTATTATTTTACTCCAAATGACTCCCTTTTTGGCATCTACCCTACCTAACCATAGATACCCAAGCCCACAAGGGAATACTGGATTGCTCTTTTGTGCATTACATAAATCTCAACTTGGGCATCAAGTCGGATTTAATGCCACTATTAATTTGATACCTACAGTACCCAGTTAGGTAGTCCCATTCAGAAGTTAGCCAGGCTGGGATGCCAGCCGGCACTCCTCTGCTAGCCAATGGGGCTACTAACTTTCCTCTCCAAAACAACTTTGAGGGTTTTGCTGCTAAGACATATATAAACCTATACATCTTGCTTAACACTATGCAGCTCTCTGCAATAGGGCTCAATAGGCCTTCCTTAAAGCAGACTTACAGGTACTGTTAAGGGAAGGGAGGGCTTTGCCATTGGTTTTAATGGCACAGTCGAACTAGCAGTAAACACACTGCTCTTTCAGGGGAAACAGCCATAACAATGCATGCCTTACATCGCATGCCTTTACAACGACCGCGTTGTTACAACGTGAACCATTACATCGCCGTTACAATGACTGGGTTGTTACAACACGAACCATTACATCACAAGTCGTTTCAACGACTTGCTGTAGGGGCGCACTGGTGTTGGATTTCGAATCCAAAACCTTCCCTGTAGTTGCACAAACTGGAGTAGGAATAGTAAATTATACTATTCCTAAGTCCAGCGCGCCCCCTACAGAAAGTTGTTGAAATAACTTGCAATGTAATAGTTCGCATTGTAAAGGCATGCGATGTAACGCATGCAAAGTAAAAGTATATATTCCTCTTTCAGTTGACAGTGGCAGACTAGTAGCCATTTCGACGTTTGTCACACTCAGGGCGGCGCAAACAGTGCTGCACCCCTATGTGGACACTATATACTAGGGGCTTATAAGTAAGTCAGTACTTGCCAATTGGGGACATTTAATTCGACATAACGTTTGCAATGGGCCAGAACACTGATACTGAGTTCTGGTTAGCAGGCTTCAGTGCACTCTCAGAGTCAAACCAAACTGAAGCTAGTAGTCCAACTGGGGGCAAAGGGTGGGGGGAAAACCCAACAGGGTGTAAGGAAACAGGCCATTGTTTAAATTGCTGTCCATATTTGCAGATTTGTCCTCACTACCAGCTTCAGCCTTGATGTATAATGCTACAGCACTATCCCACATATTGCAAAGCTTACATATCTTCCAACAACTGAACTTCAAGTGCCCAACAGAACCTGTATTTTTCTCAATTCCAGCTTCTTAACTGCCACAGCTTTCTTAAACAGCCTTATTATAAATTTCACCTTTGGTCTTTGTGGTCTCCTCTGTAGCCTGTAAATGTCCAACACAATTCCTAACAAGCATTTGCAATGCAATAGGTCTCGCATTTGCGAGAGTTTGAGCTATTGGCATTGTAAATGACAATGCCTTTTATGTATGTGTTTTGAAAAGCTGCAAGCAGTGCATAAACACACACTTTGTACTTCTAGTCCTTGCTTACGAGACGCAAGGCTGGCAGTAAAAGATGCACAGTTATTGCCAGCCTTGCATCTCGTAAGCAAGGACTATAAGTACAAAGTGCGCCCTCGAAACACAGAAATGTAGAACCAGCTTTTAGAGACCCCTCCCGACTGGAGGGTCAAAGTCAGCGGTGCAGGGGACACCTAGATACTACGGGTTCACCTTGATTACTCATGCATTACCAAAGAGACCAGGACAACTTAGCTGTGGAGGAAAGTAAATTTAATTTATTAGCTCGAGCTAAGGACAGGGTCCCAGAATGGTACAAAAACAATTCTTCAGAGACTGCTGCTTCACTCCGCAGTACACACATAATTATAGTACTAGCCACACCCTTTACACATCCAACAAGTTCCTCATCAGTCTCAGGTGGCGTAATCATGGCCAGAGAGCGTCGGTCTCTGATTGCACAATGTACACATCCTCTTGCTTCAGCGCCCAGATGGCGTGGTCACGGAGCACTGCTGATGGTGTAAGAGGCTGAGTTACCTACAGTGGACAGGATGTGGCTAACCTGGGGGGGGGGGCGAGGTACACAAGCAGCTTCTGGAATCGGCTCAACCGCAAGGAGCGAAGAGGGTTAAGCAAGTTCTAACAGGGACATAGAAAGCAATCCTTCACCAGGTTGCTGAGAGCATGGCAACACGAAATGGAGTCTCAGTGGCCATTTTAAGCATAGTTCAACAGTCCCTCCTTTTGCTATGAAGAGGCAACTTTCAGTTATCACCTAGGTCAATGTCCATCATATTCTGGACCTCCTTCTCAAGTATCATCATGGCATTCTGGTGGTGTGAATTTACTGGCTTGGGTGTTAAAGAGGTGGCACAGAGGCCACATAGCGCGGGCATACATTGAACACAGAGGCAGCAAGAAAAGAATGCGGCTGCTATGATGGCAACGAAAATCAATATCTTCCATCCCCACTGAGAGATCAGGCCCCAAAACCAACCAGTTAGGGACCATGAACCCTCATCCTGATGGATGTCGTAAACAATCTTATGGAGCTTCTGGATTGCTTGATAAACTATCGGTGCATTATCAGGTATATATACACAGCAGCTGGTTCTGATCAATTTACAGACTCCTCCACGGTCTGCTAGGATTATGTCAAGAACCATCTGGTTCTGCAAAGTCTTGAGGCGGTCCGCTTGAAGTTCAGCAGTGATGTTACTGAGAGCACCGGCAGTCACGTTGATGGTGGCCTCTACCACTCTTGTAAGGTGTAGAATATTGCGACTATTGACCACAGGGCCCCAAAAGGGGAGGAACCCTTTAGCAAAGTCTTCAAATTCTTGGCCAACTGTGTCTCCAGCGTCAATTACACCTCTCTTCTGGATGTGGTGTGTTGCATCGGCTGTGCATGTTGGGGGAAGCAACCAAGCGATGTAACAGGTGCCAGCCCATGACTTGGGCAGCCAGGTGTAGGCCTTGCTCCCGCACACAAAATAGGTATAGAGCGAAGCCACCAGAGCTGGGCGAGTCGAGCCATTAAGCTGGAGCGTGTAGGTGCAGTCACTCTCCCCCACCCATCCTGTTCCACTGCTCTCGATGCAGTATCATCCAGAATGTGGGTAGACAGGGAGGTCCTTGAGGGGCGGGAGCCGTCGTCTCCCTCCACTGCCGGTGAGGCTCAGCGGATAGAAAGACCCGAGGTTGTTCTCATATTCATCCTTTTCGGGTGAAGTACTATTCATATTTGGCCACTCCGTAGCCAAAATGTGGGTGGATGCTTGCTTGCTACTATTTTTCCCTGGGGATCGCGTAGATGATTTACCTGAATAGAAGGCATCAAAGAATACAGTAAACCATCCGTAGGCTGAACCGGCTCGAGAAAAGAGAGCTGGAATCAGGGGCATCCCTGTGCCCGCAGTATGGGGCAGCAACCCACATACCCAACAGTTTGTTGTATTCACCACAAGCTGGTGTAACATCTGAATGAAAGTATTGTTATAAAATTCTGCTCTTCTTGTTTGCACGTGGGGGGGCAATGACACATGCTAATGAGGTGATTCTGTAGAGGTAGGAGACTCAGGTGCTGCAATGGCAGCGTGTGTTATCCACCCGAGGCAGGCCAGTACAAGTAAAATAATTATGAGTACAAGTAGACAGATCGTGTACCGGCCTTGTATTATCTTTATGTACTTTCTCTTCTTCATTTTCCTGTCCTTCAAGCTTTCAGCGTTCATTTTTGTCACCGTCATGCCTCACCCGGTATTCCCTAGTTGCTGCTTGTGATTGGTGGTTGCTTCACCGGACAGTGATTCCAGCAGTCCTATTGACACACTCTGGTCCGCTGCACCGGCACCGGTCAGATATATCCACCAGCAAATATCACAGCCCTACAGCGAACGTCAGGCCAGGTGAGGTAAAGGGCAGAGACCTTAGTCCTTTTTTCTGGGTCGAACGTTGTACCTGGTAGATCCAGGCGTTGTTTCATCAGGAAACAAATGCTCCGGCTGTTGAGTGTCCCGCAGCCTCAAACGTGGAGGAACAGCAGCTTGCAGGATGTCGTCGTCCTCTCACTCAGATGAAGCCCAGGCAACGTCGTGTCCCAGGCCCTCCTTGACCCACTGGTCGTATGGTAGTGGCAATCGTTTGCAGTGTGTCGCGTGTACCCAATTCTTCCTTCCTGCCACTTTCACTGCAGACCTGGCAGCCAACAACACTTGCTGGGGCACTTTCCACCTCGGCTCCAGGTTCTTGGTCCTCTGGAAGTTGCGGATGCAGACCCAATCACCTGGCTGGATGGTGTGGCCAGGGCCCTTGGGTTTGGGTGGCAGGATGTCCTGTACCTGACGATGAATGAGACGCAGGTTAGTGGTCAATTCATGTAAGTAATCAACCAACAAGGGCTATTCGATATCAGAATATTTCTTTGGGCGGGGCACTCCCCAAACATTAGCTGGTCGACCAAACACTATTTCATAAGGAGAATCGGGAATGTGCCGTGGCTTTAGTGTATAAAAGGGCAAGGGGCAGGGCGTCCGGCCAAGACAGTCCTGTGTCAGCCTGTATTTTAGCCAATTTCAATTTCAATGTCCTATTGTGGCGTTCAACCAGACCGGCTGACTGGGGGTGATTGGCGTTATAACAAACAAATGATGGACGGAATGCTGACAATGCAGACATTCTCCCCCAGTCAAGAGATCTGGGTTAAATCCATTGTTCTTTTGCCCACTACGCCACCCCAGTTCAGACATGGCCATATGCAAATCAGTCTTGACCCTGTGCCTCATGGGAACAGCCCAGCCCGAACTGCCAAGCCATGTCTTCCCTGGACCGGAATCAAGCATCCTAGGACCGGTTTCTGGCTATCAGCCGTCATCAGCCAGGATAGCTTGACTCCAGTGGCGTAGTGAGCACGGGTCCCACGTCTGGGAATACCCATCCCACTTAGGGCGAAAAGCGTTACAACAAACAAATGATGGACGGAATGCTGACAATGCAGACATTCTCCCCCAGTCAAGAGATCTGGGTTAAATCCATCGTTCTTTTGCCCACTACGCCACCCCAGTTCAGACATGGCCATATGCAAATCAGTCTTGACCCTGTGCCTCATGGGAACAGTCCAGCCCGAACTGCCAAGCCATGTCTTCCCTGGACCGGAATCAAGCATCCTAGGACCGGTTTCTGGCTATCAGCCGTCATCAGCCAGGATAGCTTGACTCCAGTGGCATAGTGAGCACGGGTCCCACGTCTGGGAATACCCATCCCACTTAGGACGAAAAGCGTTACAACAAACAAATGATGGACGGAATGCTGACAATGCAGACATTCTCCCCCAGTCAAGAGATCTGGGTTAAATCCATCGTTCTTTTGCCCACTACGCCACCCCAGTTCAGACATGGCCATATGCAAATCAGTCTTGACCCTGTGCCTCATGGGAACAGTCCAGCCCGAACTGCCAAGCCATGTCTTCCCTGGACCGGAATCAAGCATCCTAGGACCGGTTTCTGGCTATCAGCCGTCATCAGCCAGGATAGCTTGACTCCAGTGGCGTAGTGAGCACGGGTCCCACGTCTGGGAATACCCATCCCACTTAGGGCGAAAAGCGTTACAACAAACAAATGATGGACGGAATGCTGACAATGCAGACATTCTCCCCCAGTCAAGAGATCTGGGTTAAATCCATCGTTCTTTTGCCCACTACGCCACCCCAGTTCAGACATGGCCATATGCAAATCAGTCTTGACCCTGTGCCTCATGGGAACAGTCCAGCCCGAACTGCCAAGCCATGTCTTCCCTGGACCGGAATCAAGCATCCTAGGACCGGTTTCTGGCTATCAGCCGTCATCAGCCAGGATAGCTTGACTCCAGTGGCGTAGTGAGCACGGGTCCCACGTCTGGGAATACCCATCCCACTTAGGGCGAAAAGCGTTACAACAAACAAATGATGGACGGAATGCTGACAATGCAGACATTCTCCCCCAGTCAAGAGATCTGGGTTAAATCCATCGTTCTTTTGCCCACTACGCCACCCCAGTTCAGACATGGCCATATGCAAATCAGTCTTGACCCTGTGCCTCATGGGAACAGTCCAGCCCGAACTGCCAAGCCATGTTTTCCCTGGACCGGAATCAAGCATCCTAGGACCGGTTTCTGTCTATCAGCCGTCATCAACCAGGATAGCATGACTCCAGTGGCGTAGTGAGCACGGGTCCCACGTCTGGGAATACCCATCCCACTTAGGGCGAAAAGCGTTACAACAAACAAATGATGGACGGAATGCTGACAATGCAGACATTCTCCCCCAGTCAGAAGATCTGGGTTAAATCCATCGTTCTTTTGCCCACTACGCCACCCCAGTTCAGACATGGCCATATCTTGACCCTGTGCCTCATGGGAACAGTCCAGCCCGAACTGCCAAGCCATGTCTTCCCTGGACCGGAATCAAGCATCCTAGGACCGGTTTCTGGCTATCAGCCGTCATCAGCCAGGATAGCTTGACTCCAGTGGCGTAGTGAGCACGGGTCCCACGTCTAGGAATACCCATCCCACTTAGGGCGAAAAGCGTTACAACAAACAAATGATGGACGGAATGCTGACAATGCAGACATTCTCCCCCAGTCAAGAGATCTGGGTTAAATCCATCGTTCTTTTGCCCACTACGCCACCCCAGTTCAGACATGGCCATATGCAAATCAGTCTTGACCCTGTGCCTCATGGGAACAGTCCAGCCCGAACTGCCAAGCCATGTCTTCCCTGGACCGGAATCAAGCATCCTAGGACCGGTTTCTGGCTATCAGCCGTCATCAGCCAGGATAGCTTGACTCCAGTGGCGTAGTGAGCACGGGTCCCACGTCTGGGAATACCCATCCCACTTAGGGCGAAAAGCGTTACAACAAACAAATGATGGACGGAATGCTGACAATGCAGACATTCTCCCCCAGTCAAGAGATCTGGGTTAAATCCATCGTTCTTTTGCCCACTACGCCACCCCAGTTCAGACATGGCCATATGCAAATCAGTCTTGACCCTGTGCCTCATGGGAACAGTCCAGCCCGAACTGCCAAGCCATGTCTTCCCTGGACCGGAATCAAGCATCCTAGGACCGGTTTCTGGCTATCAGCCGTCATCAGCCAGGATAGCTTGACTCCAGTGGCGTAGTGAGCACGGGTCCCACGTCTGGGAATACCCATCCCACTTAGGGCGAAAAGCGTTACAACAAACAAATGATGGACGGAATGCTGACAATGCAGACATTCTTCCCCAGTCAAGAGATCTGGGTTAAATCCATCGTTCTTTTGCCCACTACGCCACCCCAGTTCAGACATGGCCATATGCAAATCAGTCTTGACCCTGTGCCTCATGGGAACAGTCCAGCCCGAACTGCCAAGCCATGTCTTCCCTGGACCGGAATCAAGCATCCTAGGACCGGTTTCTGGCTATCAGCCGTCATCAGCCAGGATAGCTTGACTCCAGTGGCGTAGTGAGCACGGGTCCCACGTCTGGGAATACCCATCCCACTTAGGGCGAAAAGCGTTACAACAAACAAATGATGGACGGAATGCTGACAATGCAGACATTCTCCCCCAGTCAAGAGATCTGGGTTAAATCCATCGTTCTTTTGCCCACTACGCCACCCCAGTTCAGACATGGCCATATGCAAATCAGTCTTGACCCTGTGCCTCATGGGAACAGTCCAGCCCGAACTGCCAAGCCATGTTTTCCCTGGACCGGAATCAAGCATCCTAGGACCGGTTTCTGTCTATCAGCCGTCATCAACCAGGATAGCATGACTCCAGTGGCGTAGTGAGCACGGGTCCCACGTCTGGGAATACCCATCCCACTTAGGGCGAAAAGCGTTACAACAAACAAATGATGGACGGAATGCTGACAATGCAGACATTCTCCCCCAGTCAGAAGATCTGGGTTAAATCCATCGTTCTTTTGCCCACTACGCCACCCCAGTTCAGACATGGCCATATCTTGACCCTGTGCCTCATGGGAACAGTCCAGCCCGAACTGCCAAGCCATGTCTTCCCTGGACCGGAATCAAGCATCCTAGGACCGGTTTCTGGCTATCAGCCGTCATCAGCCAGGATAGCTTGACTCCAGTGGCGTAGTGAGCACGGGTCCCACGTCTAGGAATACCCATCCCACTTAGGGCGAAAAGCGTTACAACAAACAAATGATGGACGGAATGCTGACAATGCAGACATTCTCCCCCAGTCAAGAGATCTGGGTTAAATCCATCGTTCTTTTGCCCACTACGCCACCCCAGTTCAGACATGGCCATATGCAAATCAGTCTTGACCCTGTGCCTCATGGGAACAGTCCAGCCCGAACTGCCAAGCCATGTCTTCCCTGGACCGGAATCAAGCATCATAGGACCGGTTTCTGGCTATCAGCCATCATCAGCCAGGATAGCTTGACTCCAGTGGCGTAGTGAGCACGGGTCCCACGTCTGGGAATACCCATCCCACTTAGGGCGAAAAGCGTTACAACAAACAAATGATGGACGGAATGCTGACAATGCAGACATTCTCCCCCAGTCAAGAGATCTGGGTTAAATCCATCGATCTTTTGCCCACTACGCCACCCCAGTTCAGACATGGCCATATGCAAATCAGTCTATGGGTCAATACCTATTATGAGAGCACTGACTTGCTAAGTGCTTCGCTTGCAACTCGGAAGAATGCTCTGCTGCTATGTCTTAGTGAGAAGGAAAGATTTTCTCAATCACTGGAAATTGTGCAGGTCTTAAAGTGCAGATCTGGCCGCACATCTGGTACCAGCTAGCATGTCCAAAGCAATACCAAGAGAGTTCTATGGTACTCTACGACTAGCTCCTCTCGAATCATTTACCTAAGTTGCGACTTGGTGTGTATGGTAAGCTAAGCCAAGGCTAGAGAAAGTTGACTGGTCCACACTTCACTGGAAGGGTCACCAACACCTACAACAAAGATCTCTGCCGGGTGTGTGTCCAAGATGGCCGATGGGTAGGATGTGCAGTCTCCCTCTCTGCCCTAACAGTTCAGTAGCTCATGCTTCCATCGTGGTCAAATACTGCACCCAGGAGCGTTGCCAGCAGCAGAAAAAGTTGGTGCACCTGATGAAGTCCCCAATAGGGAGAAAGAGCTGTTAAAGCCCCAGAAATAACAAGCAGAGGTGAGAGATGGCATTTTCAATATGGTGACCAAGGTGGGATGGTGAGGACACTACAGACTTGTGTTCGGAGAAGGAATACTAAAAACCTCATTCCAGGAGCTCAGAGGCCCCCAAGAACAGCACACAATGCTAAATAGCGGCCATAAGACCTGAAACGTTTAACAGACTCAAATAAGGGTATGTTCCTGTAAAGTGGAACAGCATGCTACTGGGGGCAATAAAAGGTGAAAAAAAACAAGAGGTCGAAGAGCTTATCTTCAGAACATGTGATGAGGCTGGAAACAAGGCAGGAGAACCCAGCACAGAATATAGATAGCAGTGCCTAGACTCGAGTTGAGACCGGGGAAATAAGCACTGCTGTGGAAATGTCGCAGTGCTCCTGGGACACGATGATGGTCTGTAACGATAGGGTTAGGGAAAGGAGCACGACCCGATAAATAAATCATTGCAATCATAGGCATGTAGAGGAACAGAGGCAGCTGTAAAACAATGGGACATGGAAGATTCTTGGGGAGCAGAGAATTGCTGAAATACTTACCATTCATGTCACTGCCACAGACGCACATAGGGCCTGATTATAAGTGGTCCTTTAAATTACGATGTCACTGGTACCAAGCTATATCCGGCTGATGAGCCCATAACTAGGCCAAAAACGGTTCCAGGATGCTTGTGTTCTGGTTCTAGGAGGACTTGGCTTGGCAGTTTGTGCTGGGCTGTTCCCATGAAGAACAGGGTCAAGACTGATTTCCATATGGCTGGGTACAAACTGAGGTGGCATGATGAGCAAATGAACAATGGGTTAGAGTGCTACCCTGAGCAATTGCCAGTGGTTATACTTATTGCACGAAGCCTCTCATCAAGTTTTGTGTGTTTCGTGTACCACCCTAAGTGTCATGGGTATCCCCAGATGTAGGTCCCATGCTCACTGTGTCACTGGAACCAAGCTGTACCCTGCTGATGAGCCCATAACTAAAGTGAATCTAGTCCTGGGTTGCTTGTGTTCTGGTTGAAAGAGGACCTGGCTTGGCAGTTTGGGCTAGAATGTTCCCATAATGAACTGGGTCAAGACTGAGTAGCATATGGCTGGGTCCAAACTGAGGTGGCATGGTGAGTAAAAGAACGATGAGGTGGAGTGTTACCCAAGCGATTGCCAGTGGTTAGACTTATTGCAAGCAGCCTTTTGTGTTTCCTTTAAATTCCAATCCTGTGCAAGCACCTGTTGCACATTCATTTAGGGCTAGAAAAATAATAGAAATGCTACTGTACCTGCAGGTCTAGTCACCTGAATAATTTACTCAACCTAACTGTAATACACCTGACCCAAAATCTGGTCTCAAATTAAGTGATCCTATCAAATATTTGATTTTACAGCGCTGTCTTGTTATTCATTATCACAAATGAGAGCACCTTCAATTATGCAAGTTCAGCATTTCTGCTGTACAAAAAACTATTTTGTTTGATTTAATAGACACAACTTTTTCTCCACGTATAATAAGAATCTAACCCAGATATAGGGTAGACATAACCCCTGACCTACCTCTTAGTTCACTAATAGCTTTGTCATCAGACCGGAGGCAGGAATGTTTCTCCATTCATGTTTAAAAATTCACTTTTAATAAATGTATTACTAAAGCATGATTTGGTAGCAGACTGCCATTTACAAACAGCATATTTTCCATTGAAATGGTCACAAACTTTCCCACTAACATGCAATTTTACTGATAAAACTATTAGGTATAAAAAAAATCTGTGGAAATTGGCTTTCAGCAAAAATGCTTATCATTTGCACATCACCAAGTAAAGTGTTCATATGTTTTTATCCTATTAAATAAAATTCATCACACAGAATAACAAAAATAAAGTGCTTTCATAACTATAAAAATATATTTTGAAGTGCTTGAACAATTAATTTACAAGCTATTTAAATGTAGTTAGAAAAACACTGACATCCTACAGCCTTAGTAGGTGGGCTAGGTTCTTCGGTCACTACTAGGTTACGGGCCTTAGGTGTTGGGATAAGTTAGTCAGGATCCTCAAGCTGAGCTCAAAGAGATTACTGAGAAACAGAGTAGGGGTCTTGTCCAGGTGGGAAAGACTGGCAGGACCACCGTACAGCCCTGGGTGCCCCCCAACTCCCCCCTCCCCCGGGGCCTGGCAATATGGTGCTGCTTAAATAAAAATATAAAAACATTAATACAGCAGGAATACTGAAATTCTGTTGCTCTGGGAGTAGTAGAATGTGGCTCGCCCACATAACATTGCGAAAATGTATGATTATGCAATCGCCAGGGCATGTTTTCTTGGAGAACCCTATCCAACCAAGTCTACGGACCATAAAGATCTTTGATAAGGACTGTTCTGGTTCAAACCTGGTTGACAACCAGTGTATGACCTTGTTTTTGAGCTGCTGGAAACTCTATGATTCCTTAGAGGGAGAAGGTGTGTCATTATAAGTACATAGGGGGTAGAGGCAGGGGGCAGCTGGATAACTACATCACATGGATTCTCCCCATGGATGGCCACATGCGGGAGGAAGTAAGCATCGACTTTGCTGCCTGGTGTTCGCACCCAATGATGTTAAATGGGGGGTTTCTGGATACTTTGGTGAAGTTAGAGTAGTCCAGTATATGGTTATCTAGATTTTAGCTAAAGTAGTACCTAGAGCAAAAAAATGTTCTTTCATTTTATATACTTTCTTTACAGGAACGATCATCAGTAAACACAGTTTCATAATTTATTCAGCAGTGACCCTGTCACCTTATGCAGATCTTCGACCACTTTGCCCCAGAATTCTGATATTGGGAATTGTCAAAGCATATGAGCAGTAAGCCCTTGAAGACCACCTTCCCCGATATATCCTCACCAGTCTGAGGTTGGATAGTGGTCTTGTGGACATGGTGAAATTAGACCATTCTGAACCCAGCACTAGTAGATATTTTTTACATATTTGCATGCTTTGCTGCAGTCTGTGCTTGCCACTAGGCCAGAGCCCTCCAACTATTACATGCCTTGTGCGTCTTCCATGACTTTTTGCTCTATCGTGGATTAGTGCTATGTATAAATTTTTAGTACTTTCCTAATCCCTGTCAGGCTCAAGATCATTGCCAATGTGTCAGATATTGGTGATGCATCTGGGAATGTAGTCCAGATCTTTCTGGTCATATGTTCCAATCTGACTTGCTGAGGAAATTGTCCCGGTCTTAGTCTAATCTCTCCTGTGCTTTGGTAAATGTAAGGAATTACAACACAATAAAGACATCTCTTTCATTATACCCATAAATAGTTTGATATTCCATAAAGACATCTTGGGCGAATGGTGAGCATTTCAAAACTATTTTTATCTTCACATAAAGTATTCCTGTTTGTCTAATAACTTAAGGGTAGTTGAACAGAACGTTTCCACCCATTATAAAGGCTTACAGCAATGTTATTAGTGAGTAGATTTAAAGATTTTTCTCCCAGATGGGGCATTCAACAAACTAACTTGGCGCACATGGCAACTGTGCTGCTGTGTAATAAAGGAATTGGCCTTGAAGCTCCAGTTTTGTCACGCCCAGGGGTGCTTCAGAGCTGCCGGCATGACCTGGTTGCATTTGCCTGCCCAAACTAGGGCGCACAGAGGAGCAACCAACTCTTTAAATATTATAGTCAGTATAGGGCACATGGAGTTTTGCAGCATGTAAAAGCACTGTGGCAGAAAGATCATCTTGGTACCATATGCTAAAAAATGTGAGCATTTCCAATAACTCAACTGAATGTCCACGTCCCTCTAGAAATCGTCCAATATTTAGCGAATATTGCTCCTGTTTATTGTGTGCAATTTAAATGTTTAAATATATGCAGATCCTCTTTCCCCATTTTATACCAAGATTTAGCTCTTCTATTCTCTGCAGGCTGCCAAGCGGAAAATAAACGCGATTCCCAACCAGTTGGCAAATAAACATGATGCGTCCTTGAACCGGTCTAGTTCGTTAAGAAAGAGAGGGATTGATTAATCTGATTCTCTAAGACACACTTAAGTGGTGCCTGCATACAGTGATACGACAGGTTTGTTGCCCACCACTATGCCGTACTCAGCAAGACTGATCTACAATTTGCACTCCAAGCGCTCGATAGCTAATGTAAATAAGGGCGTTTTTATGCTGGCAGTGGGCTTTTTTTTAATTTTTTTTTGTTGAGTTTTATATAGTGCGAACTAGACCCGAGACATTGGGTATCAGAGCACTTTACGTAGCACCAGTTTCGTTACAGAAGGACATATTCATTTTTGTTAGGCACGGGGAGATTAAGTGATTTGCCCAGAATCACAGGATGTTGCGCGTCGTTGCCGAGACTCGAACCCGGTTCCCCAGATTTGAGGTCGACCGCTCTAGCCTATGGCTACATCCTCTCCCACTTTAGGAGACATCTAGCTTGTCTCAATCCTTTATGCCTTCATACTGCTCTTGTACAAACTAGGCCACTAAGCTGCAAAATGCACATATGTTGGGAATACCACACTGGCCCTCCAGGTCCCCACAAGGACTCTCCCATCCACAATCCCAAAGAAAAATCACCAGGAGCATTTTAATAGGTCATGTCGAACACAATGAGGTGCAAGTAACACAGTAGATCAGGGCCACGTGGAAGGGCTGGCATAATGAGGTGCTAGAGTTTATCACATTTCTTATACATACATCAAAGCCTACTGAAAACAACTGCCCCGGCACATAGCAAATGAGTAAACGGTGAGAACTAGCACAGGTCTTGCATCTAACATGGGCTTTTTCCACCTCCCAAAGGCTTAAAACCAGAAACATATTCTACTTACAAGCTGTCCAGTGAGACTTCAACTAAATGCTGGCAATAAGGACAAAACAACAATGTAGAACTGTAATGAACAGTATGAAATGTTCCAAGCACAAAGTCACTGAGAAAAAGGATAGGCGGTTTGAAAACTACTTTAAAAAAAATTACAATGTTAAATTTGGAGGAAGAAACTTCAGCAGTGCATATTGATGTTCACAGTGTAAATGCATCTTGAGTGGCGGACTAGTGGTCCACCAAAAAACGATGCAACCATTTACTCTCAAGGATGCCAACTAAATTCATGAAAAGAAATTATGCAGAATGTAAAAAGTACCAGACTAATAAACACCGAAATTTGCGGTTTACAATTTTGAAAGCATTGCACGGAGAGTGAAAAGGCAACAGGAGATACAAGGCATACTTTTTGCTACTTCCACTTAAATGCAAATAAATTGTGGTTGAATCCTCATTGGCAAGGCTGGTCCTCATGCCTTTCTTGTAACAAGTTGTCTTGAAGCACCGGTTTTCAGGTTGCTCTAGAAACAAATATTACACTAAGGTATCAGGGAGTAGGAATTCAGATATCCAACTAGTGTTTTCAATTTCAAGGGTTTCCTTGTTCACCACTGTGTTGAAACTCCTCTTGCAAAGTTTGCTTTTCAGTATTCAGTCCAAAAACAAAATCTTCAGGCAATCTCTCTGTTGCCATCTTTGCCAACTGGTCATCATAAGAACGCAATGTCCACAACTTCTCCAGTTCATAAATCTCACGAGTTTCTGGGAGCATGAAATGCACTACCATATTTCCTGTTTAAAGAGGGGGGAAAAAAACCACAAGCGGATCAGTACGTACTCCTGCCCTACTCAGAACCTGTAAAATTCAACACTGCATTAGACGTTTTATCATCATTTATACAAAAGTGGCTACATTGACTGGGATGTCATCCTATATGCACGAGGACACTCTAAAATATGGTAAACTGCAGAAAAAACCTTCAAAATGGCGAAGAGGCTGGATGCTTACTAGCAGTTTTAGTTCCTCGTTTTTGGACAAAAGTGAACATGGAGAGTTCAACATCAATGCAATTCTTAATCACTCAGTGTTCATTGATGGAGATAAATCAAATAATAAAGATTCAAAAAGCGCGGGCCAACATAGAAATGGGGGAAACCCAACACAGTTCACTTTGACTACTCTTTGATGGTATCAATGTTCAATAAAACATTCAATCGGGCACAAGTGAATAGTAAAAAGTATGGTAATAGTAAATTAATCTAAAGGGGAGGCGATGTTTACAGATTCTAGTTTGTTCTCTCTCATCTTACTATATACTTGTGTATACATTAATATATATTCTATAGATCTAAAATCCAATGGATTCAGCAGATGGGACTCTATCGACTTTACTTGATGTAAGGAATAAGTGCATAGGTTATGGTTGGATGCCAACCTTAGTCGGAATTGTGGCAAGTGCACAGGAAGCTTGCCACGTGTATTTTTGAGGTGATATTTTGCAGTGAGGCGATACAGTGGAATTAGACCTTATGCTGTGATATAAATATCGATCAATGCCTCATTCCGGATTGTATGGTGAGTTATGACTGAGTTGTATTCGTTATAAATGTGGAACACCAACCCTTCAACTCAGTCCTACAGAGACCAGTGAGTAGCACAAGATTAATATGAAAACTTATTTCAACGAAGTCTCAAAATTATGCTATTTCTTATTACTGCAAATGAAAATGTTCTAGTGCGGGTAACATATGATGCTAATATAAAGGTGTTTATTTAATCTGCAGGCTCAATTTATAAACACTTTTGAACACCCCATGTGTAACGCATGCTAAAAAGCTAAAATTTTGAATCTAAAAGATTCAAAATTTTACATCCGATTGTCAAGATCAGTGGAATTGTAGACTCAAAGTGCACACCCCAGAGGAAAAAATTCACCCGTTTGAAATTTCCACTTTTGGATTTGTGGGTATTTACAATATTTTGTGTGTTCATCTCCACTTTGGAAACATTTATAGCATTGGAAAAGTACACACACAACAACAGCAGCACACAGGTTGATCAATCAATGAAAAGGAAGAGCCGCTGGCATTGCAGGTAGTCTGGGAGGATTGCAAGTACTGTTCGTGCTGTGCGGCTGCTTAAATGTGATGGATGTGAATGCTCTCTGCCAGTGCTGTTGAAAATGCGAGACTGCTAGTATACGAGGGGTGTAAGAATGCTTCGGACATTGAGTGATAGGTACTCTATGAGAGGAATAAGACTGCTGCTGGCATTTAGGGTGTTTGCTTTTACATCATATGGCCGTTACCAGTTCCAGATGAAGCTATGGTTAAAGATACCCTTTATACTTATTAAACATGAAGTCTTAAACTTCAAACGTTGATTCACCAGTTGTTCCTAAGGAAAGTCAATTTCCTACACTTTCGAGTCTTGACACTCTGTGTTAGACCTGGCACCTTGGCGTGGGTCTCCCTTCCATTTTTTGCTGTTGCCTCATGTGTTTTGCTGGTGTTAGATGCTTTGGGTACTGTGCCACTGCTGTCCAGTGCCACAGTGCAAGTGCTCCCTTTTGTAAATTGATGTGTGGGTTAGTGATTCAATGTTTGGCTGGTTTGGTTTACCTGTCAGACCCTAGTACAGTGCACCAGGAGTGCCCAGGGCTGGTAATCCAAATACTGCTGGTGGCTTGCAGCAGTGGTTGTGCCACCCACAGAAGCAGCCTGTAAACGTGTGTCTAAGGCCTGCCATTGCTGAGCCAGTGTGCAGTCTGGTACTGCCATGCTGACTGGGCAAGTGCACCCACTTGCCAGTCCCTAAACATTCCCATCAGACACCCCTATGGTAGGTCCATGGGCAGGGTGCATTGTAATTATAAGGTAGGGCAAGCTCTGGTGTGTGTGGCATGTCCTAATAGTGAATTACAGCCATTTTCGTTTTTCACTATTGCATGGCTACCCCATAGGCCAGAATGGGCAGTTTGATTATTACAACTTATAATCCTAACTGACTCAGGGAACATGGTAGAGATTCGAGTTTAGCATGCCTGAACTCAGAATGATAACATACATCTTTTAGTGAAGTTGGTTTTAACATTCTGTGTTTGAAAATACCACTTTTAGAAAGTAGGTATTTTCTTGTCTAACCATCCATACCCGCCTCTGCTGGGTTGTGTATTCCTTGTCTGGAGTTTGAGTGACAGGGGCTGGGGGATTCCAGGAGACAGGGTGAGTCAGCACAGAGCTGAATAGAGAGATCTGCATCTAGATGGGTAGGAGGAGTTCCACCTGGGACCTGAATAGGGCTGTGCCTTCCCTCCACAATGCTGGCTCCACCTCCTGTGGTGCGTCTGATGCCTCTGCCCTGCACTCTAAAAGGAAAGAAGGAGTCTTGTCAACAAAGGGCTCCAGGACTGACCAGAACTGGTTTGGACTAGGCAAAGGCCTCTCTGCCTTCAGAGAACAAAGAGAAACTGGGTATAAATATTGGGACCCAAACCCAAGAACTTTAGATCACTTTGGGAAACGAGAAGAAACCTTTGCTGAGGAGAGGAACCAGGGAGACTTAGGAGAGACTATCCCTAAGCTGAAGTGCTGCTTGGGGATTGGCCTGCAGTGGTTGCCTGACTGCCAAAGAAAGGAGAAAGGAACTTTGTATGTACTTTATTCAAATTGTGAAGGATCTTCAAGGGCTTGAGAAAAGAGCTTGCCTCCTGCTGAAGTTTCAGGGACAACAGACTTCAACCACCAGCTCAGAAACACCACTAATAGAAATAGTCACCCTCCCAATGGGATTCTAAGAGGTCCAAGAAAAAGGGTCCTAATATATCAACACCAGGGCTCATCCATACAATTATTCAAAATTTCAAAGAGACATTCGTTTATAAAAGATATATTTTTCTTTTATTTTGATCATATCAAACAAAGTTCTTATATTTCAGAGAGTGCATAAATAGAACAAACAAAATCAATGAATATATAAGTAAATCTGTCCCACACAAAAAACAAACCTGAACCTCAGTCATACTTACATTCACTCTAAATAATATACACATTCATTCCTCAATAATTGCACATTCCTACAAAATAGCACAACAATCTAGATGGTAAAGCTGCCACATGGTGACAGAATAAGACATTCTTGTGTGTCCTCCAGATGGTAAGAGGAAGCTGGATCCAAATACACGAGAGGAAAAGAATGCCAACGCGCGTTTTGGTGTAATGCCCTTACAGGGGCGGCACCTTCGTCAGGGCAAGAGAGGATAAATTGTGTGGGACACACACACACACTCCTAAAAAGAGCACATCAACAGTCTGCTCACATATTGGATACAAGATATCAAAAAGAAATTTGTATATAATAGTCCTTTAAATCAAAATAATTAAAAACACAATAGTACCAAAGGTTAGGTCAACGGTGACGCTTAATAAATGATTAGAATTTTTTTGTTTTTTAATTAGTGAAATCTCACAAACCGAATAGAGTGCACCAGGAACACACAAAGATGGAAACAAGTAAGGAGCTGAGAAGGCAAAGGAAAGGTGCCTTTATTTTTAGCATTGTTATAACAATCTATAAATAGCTGGGTGCGCAAAATTTAAGGAAGTGTGAAAAAGAGAAGGAAAATTGGTGTCCATAAAGAGAGCGGACTGGCATACAAAAAGTGCTCAAACAAGAGTTAGGACTTCTCACAAACCGAGGATGTCTTGGAGGTTACAAATATTCACTGTGGTTCTTTATATATATATTTCAGGACAGCAACAACACTATGTATAAGGATAATATCTAGAACAAAAACCCAAAACAAAGATGTAGCACAGGGTCAGGCATGAGCTGCATCCGTATCCCATAAGAACACAAGGAAAGGAGAAAGTGATAAAAACACATACCAAAATTCACAACTGGTTCGTCGATGGATAAAGGGTCTAGTCAATTAAGTCGGAGCACTGTCAGGAAATTCTCAAGCGTTGCAGTACAATATCTGTTGGATGAATTATTCACAGAAGGACATCCAAAAAGGATCGTCATTCTTCCGAAGAGGGGTGTCATACAGGAAGAAAAAGGTATATGTATTTTCAACAAAAGACTACAGGGAGTCTAAAGGCGCTACAGTTGGCTCAAAAGAAATTACGCTTCTGAAAGATAAAATAAGCGCTCATACACAGGGAATTCATCAGGACAGAAATTAACGCCTATACTTTCCCACGATCGGTAACTGGGCTAGGGGAATATGTTAGAGCACCCGATTTAAACTAATTAGCTGTTTGGCTAAGAAAACACGGGCTGCGTAGTAACTACAGTGGGTAGATCGATGGGCTAAAAGCAGACAAAGGACCGCATAGACACCCGTCGCAATAGTCAAACAAGGGTTTTTTTGCGCAAGGAGCTAATAAGATCAAACATAACCTCCAAGGCTTAGAATAGACTTAAGCAAAACAACGCAGGGGAAACCGAACTTACAAGGGTTGGCTGGACGTCCGTCCCGAGTGAGGATCCTCCCACGATTCGGAGGAGTCTCTCCAAGAAAGGAAACACCGAGAGGGTTGGGTCGTTTTAAATATTACCCGACATCATTCGGATTCCAATGAGTAAGCAATGCGAGGTGGCATGGAGATAAAAATCGGACACATTTGGGCATCGCTTCTCAGATGGAACGCGGGGGCCATCTTGGGAAAGGGAAAATAGTTACTCAATAGTCACTACAGGCACCTGTTAAATCCAGGACAAAATATTGTTAACAAAAAGAATGCCCACATGTACAATCGCGTAAGAGCTGTCCTTAAATATGCTAATTAATTAGTATGGATAGATCTTAAAAAGGTTTCTTAATACCTGGTATAGCCCCATAAAGGAAACAGAATCTAGCTAATCTGAGGGGCCAAAAGACAAAGTATAATCTAACTAAGGAAGGTATTAGAAGAAAAACTGCCAAAGAAAGGAGAAAGGAACTTTGTATGAACTTTATTAGGTCTCGGCTCGAAGGCTGCGCTTGCGCAGTCTCGCTCCGAGATTTAACGTTTTGGAGAAGAGGGGCTTGAACCCGCCCCTCTTCTCCCCTCTTCTCCATTGGCTGGCCTCTTGAATGCTGGCCAGCAATTGGAGAAGAGGTTTGTCTCTCCGAACAGGCCCCGTCCTTTTCGGATTCGGGGGCCCCCGAATCGGAAAACGCCGCTGCCTTTCTCCGAGGCATTTCTGCTTTGCCTCGGAGAAAGGCAGTGGTGTGCTTGTTTATTAAATGATTGTCGTGTGACTGAAATTGCAAGTCAGCACCACTGGCTTTGCCAATGCTTGTCTTTTTTGAAGGCCGGCCAGAAGCCTTCTAACCACGTTCTCGTGTAGCACCATCCCTTCGCGCTCCCTCTGCATTGAAGACGTTCTCCTGACTGTGTTTCGAGTTTCTGTATCCTCAGCATTTACTACGCTACGCCACAGTCACAGTGCTGTTTCCACATCTTCTGGCTGGAAGGCGCTCCTTCTTTTACCCGTCTCGCTGGTCAATCGTTCCTCCCGTCCGCTAGGTGGCACGCTCTCGTTCCCGACTCGTTGGCCGCCGGCCACTCGCTGCCTGTGTTCCGGGTCCCTCCCTCCGCAGCACCGCCTGAAGCCCCCGGCGCCCCTCTCCCTCCCTGCCCGGCCTGGCCCTTCGCTGCCTCTTGCTGCTCCCCGCGCCGCTACTGGGCTGCCTGCCCCTGCGCTCCTGCTGCCTCTCGCCACCGCGGGGAGTAGCCCCCGCCGCCGGGAGCAGGGCCCGGGTCTACGCCGAGGTGAACAGACTGAGGAGCTGCGACTATTGGGATTACGAGGCGCACATTCCGAGCTGGGGGTGATAATCCAGCCCACATAGGCCCTCCGCGGCCATGGATATTGCTCTGTGTTATCGGCGGTTGTAGAAATTGATACCTATCCACTGAACACTGGCAGGCTACCAACGTCAGAGATCGGAGGCGACACTGATCACAGATAGGTTGTTAGTTGTTCGCAGCTCCCGATACCACGGATCATATTTATTGCAGACTGCAGCCTCCTACGATATCATTCATTTATACTGACCGCTTCTCCCATTACCTACTGTCAGTATTTGACGCATGGCGAATAACTAGACATGTTTAAGTAAGTGGGGACACCGAATATCTCAAAATGGTCCCATAGTAGGTCTGGGTGCATCAATGGTTTTTGAGAGGACGTTGTATCGTGCTGTCGATACTATTATGCCATCTGTTGAGGTTTTGATCGGGGTTCTGGGATTTTTTTTTTTTTTGATCGGGTTACGAGATGTGATGGGATTGAGAGACAGCGTCAGCCTTCAATTTAAGGAATGGATGCTGGGGCACATCACCTAACAAGCATTGTTAGGCAAATGGGGGTAAATTCATAATTTGTCATTATAAGAAATTAACAGTTTTCGGGATCGTGTAACCCAATTTACAAGTTCTAGTATTTATCATATTTAGATGATTGTGCCTAATTTAAATATTGCTGTGGAGACTTGTGCACGAAGACTTTTTTTTTTTCTTCCGAAGCGGGTTTTAAAAAGCACGTCCTTGATGCTGAAAATGTATTGCCATTCTTAACTCTAGACAAACTTTAAAACAGTGAACATATTTTACATCATGGCTTCCCAACCTACCTTGTACCACTGCTCATCGCTCTGAAGTGGCCGAAAGCCGAGATTTGCAGCGCTTTCCCAAAGCATCACATATATATATCCATGGTGACAGAGCGAAATCTCAGCAATGAATGTGCTCCCTTGACATTTTTACCACTAAAAGATGACTCACAATTTTCCCCTGCCATAGTTCTCTTCTTTCCACAACTGCATTGCAGTTTACCTTTCTTGTGTTTCCTGCTCTTGAAAACATTTTTGAAGCCTCTGTGTTTGAGACAGATTGAAAATTCTGCTTTGTATGATGACTTGTTTCGTACTTTGGATCTCACCAATAAGACCGCTTTACCTTTTTCTTGTTTCAGACCTATTGTGTCAAATACAGTGAATATATCCATATTGTGGGCTTTGGCCAGCCCTTTGGGATATATAAGAAGGTTTCGGGTGCTCATTTGTATTTTCTACCTGGCTGGTAGAAGTAAAGTGGTCACTAGCCATTTGTTTTCCAGCAACACAATATCACTACCACAGTAACTATCTCTCACTCTAACACACTACTTAAAAACTTCACTCTCTTGCTATCTCACTACATCACTATCTATTTCTATCTCACTCTCACTACCTCACAACACACTCTCAAAACTTTACTACATCACTCTCTCACTACCTCACTACCTCACTATCTCTCACTATACTACACTCTCTCTCACTAACTCTCTACCTCACTCTCTAACTCACTACTCAACTCTCTCTTTCTCACAGCAACACAATATCACTACCACAGTAACTCTCTCACTCTAACACACTACTTAGAAACTTCACTCTCTCTATCTCACTACCTCACTTTCTATAACTACATCACTATCTATTTCTATCTCACTCTCACTACCTCACTATATCACAACACACTCTCTCAAAACTTCACTACATCAATCTCTCACTACCTCGCAAATTCACTCTCTCTAACTCACTAATTCACTCGCTCTACCTCCCTACCTCACTCGCTCTCTCAAATACACTAAGTCACTTACACTCACTCTATCTCACTACTTTACTACATCACTCTGTTTCTATCTTAATACCTCACAACATCCCTCACTACCTCACTCTCTATCTCACATCACTCACTGTTTCTATCTCACTACGTCAGAAAATACCTCACTCACTCACTCTTTCACTACCTCACTCTCTCTCTGCTAATGCAATAGGTATCACATATGCAAAAAATAAACTAATGCCAATAGAAATGACAATGCCATTTATTTAGGGATACAAAAATCATTTAAAAAATAGCAATACCAATAGCTCTACCTAGAATGTTGCTGAGACCATTGCATTGTAAATGCTTGTTCAAATTGTGAAGGATCTTCAAGGGTTTGAGAAAAGAGCATGCCTCCTGCTGAAGTCTCAGGGACAACAAACTTCAAACCACCAGCTCCCCAAGAGTTGTTTGGAAGTGCCTGCAGCTGTATTGGGCCTTCTGAGGGACAGCGTGTCGCAAGGAGCTTGAAGCGTGTCGCTGCCCGCAGCCGCTGTCGTCGCATCACTTAACAAGGTGTCACCGCTGTAGCTGTCGCATCGTAAGAAGCGTCTCGCATCACCGGAGAAGCATGCCGCAGCCGTTGCATCACTGAACAAGGGTGTCGCCACCGCAGCTGTCGCATCGAGCCGAAGCGTCTTGCATCATCGAAGAAGAGTGTCACTGCCATAGCCGCTGTCGTCGCATCACTGAACAAGGGTGTCGCTACTGCAGCTGTCGCATAGAGTCGTTTTGCATCATCGGAGAAGCGTGTCGCAGGGCCTGTCGCGGCTCAGAAGAATCGTTGTGTCGCCGCTTGGCCGTCGGGCGTGCACGCATCGTGTCGCAACAAGAAGAAGACGCCATCTTTGTTTCATTGCACCGTATCTTTATCACATCACGGCGTTGTGGGCCGCATCGCCACGGAAGCAAAGAAAGAAACCGACGCATCACCGTTCCTGCGAAGGAACCTACGCATCACCTTCCCTGCAACACTTTCGTTGTATAGCGTTATGCATCCAAAGGTACATTGACTCAAAGTGTCGCATTTTAACATCTAAAGAGAACTAAGCTAATTATACCATTTTAAGTACAGTATTGTGGATTTTGTCGTTTGTGGTCTTGTGTTAAATCTATATAAAGGATACTTATTTTTTATATAAAACTTGTACCACACAAGTCCAACTGTAGTGTTGTCACCTGGTTACTGTATGTGTTCACAAATGCTTTACACACTGCCTCTGAGATAAGCCTTTCTGCTCGTGCCAAGCTACAAAGGGGGTGAGCAGGGGTTATTTTAGGAGTGTACCCCCTGACTCGACGCAAGGGTCCCTATTTGTCAAAGGTACCTACCTCTGCCAACTAGAGACCTCCAAATCTAACACTTTGCTTTCCTAATAAGGCTGCCCGAGGGTTTTGAGTTGGGGGTGGTGAGAAAGATGATAATGAACCTTGGTGTATATTAATTTACTGTTGAGAACTCTTGTTAATCATAATCATAACATAACACTTGTATAGCACGCTACTCACCCGGCAGGGTCTCAAGGCGCTTGGGGGAAGGGGTCTGCTATTGCTCGAACAGCCAGGTCTTGAGTTGTCTCCTGAAGGCGAGATGGTCCTGGGTCAACCGAAGATGGATGGGGAGGGAGTTCCATGTCTTGGCCGCCAGGTAGGAGAAGGATCTGCCACCAGCGGTGGCTCTTCGGATGCGTGGTATGGTGGCGAAGGAGAGGCTTGTCGAACGTAGCTGGCGGGTGGGCGTGTAAACGGTCAGGCGGTCGTTGAGGTACTTGGGTCCCAGGTTGTGGAGAGATTTGTGTGCGTGTGTGAGGAGCCTGAACGTGATGTTCTTGCTGACGGGGAGCCAGTGCAGGTCCTTCAGGTGGCCGGAGATGTGGCTGCGTCGGGGGATGTTCAGGATGAGACGGGCGGAGGCGTTCTGGATGCGTTGGAGTCTTTTCTGTATCTTGGCTGTAGTTCCGGTGTAGAGGGCGTTTCCGTAGTCCAGTCGGCTGGTGACGAGTGCCTGGGTGACCATCTTCCTGGTCTCGGTCGGGATCCATCGGAAGATCTTGCGGAGCATGCGTAGGGTGTTGAAGCACGATGAGGAGACGGCGTTGACTTGTCTGGCCATCGAGAGGGAGGAGTCCAGGATGAAGCCCAGGTTGCGTGCGTGGTACGTTGGTTTGGGTGCGCTGCCGGGGGCCACCAGGAGTCGTCCCAGGCAGAGGGTGATGATCCAAGGATGAGGACTTCCGTCTTGTCTGAGTTCAGTTTCAGGCGGCTGTTCTTCATCCACTCGGCTACTTCTTTCATCCCTTCGTGTAGGTTGGTTCTGGCGGTGGCAGGGTCGTTAGTGAGGGAAAGGATCAGCTGGGTGTCGTCGGCATAGGAGATGATGTTGAGGTTGTGCTGGCGTGCGATGGCTGCGAGAGGTCTCATGTAGATGTTGAAGAGGGTGGGGCTGAGTGATGATCCTTGCGGTACGCCGCAGATGACTTCGGTGGCCTCGGATCGGAACGGGGGGAGGCGCACTCTCTGAGTTCTGCCGGTGAGGAATGAGATGATCCACTCCAGTGCCTTCTCTTGGATACCGATGTTGCTGAGGCGTTGAATTAGGGTGCGGTGGCAGACGGTGTCGAACGCTGCAGAGAGGTCCAGGAGGATGAGGGCCGCCGTTTCCCCGTTGTCCAGCAGGGTTCTGATGTTGTCGGTGGCTGCGATGAGGGCGGTCTCGGTGCTGTGGTTGGCTCGAAAACCAGACTGCGAGGGGTCGAGGGATCCGTTCGTCTCGAGGAAGGCGGCGAGCTGTCTGTTGACGGTCTTCTCGATGACTTTGGCAGGGAAGGGGAGGAGCGAAATGGGGCGAAAGTTCTTGAGGTCGGTGGGGTCTGCTGTTGGTTTCTTCAGTAGGGTGCTGAGCTCGGCGTGCTTCCAGCTCTCCGGGAAGGTGGCGGTGTTGAAGGAGGCGTTGGTTCGTCGGTTGGGTGTGTTGATGGTGCGCCGAAGTTGTTGTGGATGTCGGAGATCTTGAGGTGGAAGAACGAGACGAGTGAGTCGCAGAGGTCTTGTGAAGGAGTGATGTCGTTGTTGCCGGTGCTGGGGGTGGAGAACTCCTTGACGGTGTTGAAGAGTTCCTTGCTGTCGTGGGTGTTGTTGTCCAGTCGTTCCTTCAGTGATTTCTTCTTGGTAGTGCGGATAAGCTGGTGGTGCTTGCGGGTGGCGTGTTTGAGGGCGGTCATGTTGTCTGTGGTCTGGTCTAGGAGCCAGGCTTTCTCGAGGGTGCGGCAGTTCTTCTTGGAGTCCTTGAGTTAGTCGGTGAACCAGGAGGCTTTCTTGCTTCTGGGTCTGCTGGTAGGGTTCTTAAGTGGCGCGAGGTCGTCAGCGCACTCGGACAGCCACTTCGTGAGGTTGCGTGCAGCTTCGGTGGGGTCCGTTGTGCTGGCGGGTGGGTTCTGACTGAGGGAGGTGGTGAGCTGTTCGGCGGTGATCTTGCTCCAGCTCCTGTGGGGAACCTGTTGCGGGTGGTGGTGGGTCGTGGTTCTTCTGTAGCTGAAGTGGACGCAGCTGTGGTCGGTCCAGTGAAGTCCTGTGGAGTGGCTGAAGGTGATGTGCTTGCTGGATGAGAAGACAGGATCAAGCGTGTGGGCGGCGTAGTGGGTGGGGGTGTTGACCAGTTGCTTGAGACCGAGGTTGGCGAGGTTGTCCAGCAGGGTGGTGGTGTTGCGGTCGTTGTTTACTCCAGGTGGAAGTTGAGGTCCCCGAGGAGGATGTAGTCTGCGGAGGGGAGGGCGTGTGGGCTGATGAAGTCGGCGATGTCTTCGCTGAATTGTGTGCGGGGTCCTGGGGGTCTGTAGATGAGGGTGCTTCTGAGGGTGGTCTTGGGGTCGGTGTGGATCTGGAAGTGAAGGTGTTCGGCCGGCGAGAGGGTGTCGTCGGAGTTGGTCATGATGCGGATGGTGTTCTTGTGGACGATGGCGATGCCTCCTCCGGTCTGGTTGACGCGGTCCTTCCGGGTGATCTTGTATCCCACCGGAATGGCGATGGCGATGTCTGGCGCTGAGGAGGCGTTCATCCAGGTTTCTGTGAGGAAGGCGACGTCTGGAGATGTGGGGTCGAGTAGGTTCCAGAGTTCCACGGAGTGTCTGTGGACGGAGCGGGTGTTGAGTAGGATGCACTTCAGGTGGTTTCTGCTGGTGCTCGTCTTGGCGGGTGCGGTGCAGGTCCGGATGCAGGAGAAGTTGCAGGCTCGGCAGCAGAAGGGTCCGTGGGAGCGTCTCGGGGTTGCTCGGTAGCATCCGGAGGATCGGCCGGGGTTGAGTGCGTTGAGTGTAGCGGCGTCGTAGGACCGGCGGATGGGTTGGCAGCCTCGGGGGCCAGGGGTCCTGGCGCTGGGCGCGGTCCAGGCGCAGACGGGCTTGCCTTTGGCGCGCCTTCGGCGCACAATTGGCACGCCCGCTGCGCGTGACCGCTGCGCGCTCGCCATAAGAGAGGAGCTGGGGCAACCTGCTATGCTCAGAGAACATAGCAGGTTGCCCCATCCACCAACTCCTCCACATTGTGTAAACAACCAAGTGTGTTTAACGGCATCACTAACCACTAGTTACACAACTAAATGGGCCTCCTTGGCCTCACATTATCAGCACTGCTCTCCCTGTCTGATTCTGATCCTTGTGCACCAACCCTGACATCTGAACCACATCAACTCCCCTATGTGTACACACACGGTGCACATAGGTAGCAAGGTGCCATTTACATGTATGGCGCCTGTGCAGTAGGTAAGCTTGACCGGAACAGGTACTTAGCCATGATCACATTACTTCACGTCGACAACTACGCACCAAAGAGCGCCATACACATGCACTAGATAATTCATACTGCAGCATAGACGCAACCCTTCGCTGTCATTACCCACTAGAGTGGATGGTGATAACTCTGGTGGAAGCTCAAGGGCACTCATAATACAAAATATGATCATCTTTGGGAAGAGGCAAACATCACACCAAAGCCACTTAATCATTTCTTTCATTGCTGCAAAGAAAAAAAAAGAAAGAAAAGAAAACCAACAAAGCTTGTTCTTAAAATTATAGATTTAATTATATAAGATTGCATAATTTTAAGAGACTGCTGCAATGTCATCATGGAAAAGTCATTGAAATTATTCCATTATGACGCTGCAGCATTCTCTTAAATAAGTATAAATATAATTTGAAAATGAAATTATACTGCAATGATATTGAAAGAATTTGAATAGAACTGTGGAAAAGGAGGCTTTGAAAAGAGAAGTTTATGTGACAACATATGTCACTAAGACCTACTAAGGGATTGCAAAAACAGAAACTGGTTTGATAATCTGTCAACAAATGTTCTTTAGCTGTGATGAATTCAGCTGGTTGGACACATCTTTCCAAGGCATTGATGGTCATGGTAATGTTTTTTTTTTTTTTTTTTTTTTTAATAAGTTATGGATGATTTTGTCAATCTTTAAAGAGTTCAGAAAAGTGCTGTCAGATATGAAGTGTTGATAAGACCGCACATGGTGCATTATAAAGACAGAGAAATTGTCTCTGATGACATTGGCTTGTAGAGTGTCATGGTAGTTTTTGTTTGTTGGAGCTGTTTAACGATGACAGAGTTCATCTTTGCTGAGGATATAAAAGTGCCCAAGTGCTTTTATTCTTCGGTGATGAAACTTCATTCCAAGAAGATCCCGATTCTTTTTAAAATCCTATAGAACATGTCCTTGGAGGAATCCCTTACATTTACCACAAAGGGGGAGATAAGAAATTCACTCTGGGTGTACAGTGTGTTTGAATATACCAGAAGAAAGATTGGATAGCATTGGTTGATGCATTGATTTTTATCTTGGATGAAGTTGGACTACGCAAACAAAATGGAATGCTTGCTGTTTATTTTCTCAACTTCTTTAATTTTGGGTACATTCTGAATGCTTAGGGTTTCGGACAGTAATTTTCTACATTCTTGATCATTCTTAATTGGCAGATCAGTGCAGAATACCAAGGGTCGCTTCATATATTCTGTAGCATTTTTAGTAGTAATGGGGCAAATGAAGTTACTGTAGTCACAACTATTGCAGTTTCGGAAACAGGCATTTATGTTGTTTGAAAGTTAAGATGGTTGTTTTAAGGGCTAACGAGGTCTTGTAGTGATAATTTTTACAGATGGCAGAGTCCATCTTTCGAAGGAAGGGAATTGTTATTAGGAATATGTATTGTGATAAGGAACAGGAAAGGCAGTTAATAGACGGGAAGCGTTTGATGCCCTTAGGTCAGTGAAAAGGAGGTCAAATATTCTGCCTTTGCTATATGAGGGTTGAATGAACGTTTGCAGGAGGTTTCCCAAAAATCTTTATGTGAAAACAAATAATTAAAAGCAACAAGGTGTAAGCCACAATAAATCAACTAAATCCTGTAAATTTCTGTAATAGGAATTACCAAAATCTATGCACATCCAGTCATCTGTATCTTTTCCTTCTATTTGAACTTGTGGATCCGCCTTCTCCTTCAAATGCTTGTACTAAAAAGTGAGAATTAACAGGTTAGTCTTATAATGAACCACAGAATGACTTACAAATTATAAATAGCCACCATGAATGATATGGAAATTGCAACACAAAGTCTTATAAAAAAAGATTTACACAAACAGTTGACCCAGGTATATATAGTTAAAGCCTACATAAACAACATGTTCTAACAGTGGCTCATTAAAAGGTGACAAAATCTAATATTTTAACTAAGAAAGGACATAAATGTGCTATAGTCACTTTATACACCAAGAGATACGAAAGAGTAGTTCAGATAATTTCATCAAAATAGGGTTTCTCGACAAAAGAAATCTGTCTTTACCAGGGTATCTGTATAACTGTGTGTCAAGCAATTTTATTTACACAGACTATACAGATCAAAATAACATAAGGGTATTGTGTTTTTGCATAAAGCCAACAGAAATCACAGAAACAATCCCAGGTAAAGTTGTGCAGAATGGCCTGTATCCGACAACAACCAATAGGTGTTCACAAACGCTGCTGTCTGCACAGACACCAATATAATGGCTGCACTTCAGATAATATGGTAAGGCAGCCAGATGTGAACTTTTCCGCTGAAGCGCAAATCCAGAGCTGTAAAATGACCTTGAGTTTTGTTTTTAATTCTGCACAACTTATGCAATCTATAAGCAGATGGAAGAAGATCAATCTTCTCCTTTAATCATTTAATTTTTATTTCACAGACGTTGACATTTCATATGCTCCGCCCAGAGTTTTGTGATATGCAATAGGTCTGCTTATTTTTTTTAAGTCGTCTCCACACAGCGAAGAATGATCAGAGTATATTTAGCAGGCAAAAGAGCAGCAGAAAGACACCCGCCAATCTCCAACTGACTGCCTGACTCTAAGCTTCTCCCATTTACAGGAAGCTCTTACCACAAAAGAGGTTTATGTCTTGTGCTAGGACGTTGGCTATACTACTATGCCAAATGCAGGGGTAATAACATTTGCATTAAAACAAGAGCTTCACCATCATTGATGCAAGCAAAATAATCTGGGACAGAAATCCACGTTTTAATATGTGTTTTGTAACAATTTAAAAATATAATGTTAAATTTGTTTTTTTTAGTGGAACTTTTCTTAAAAAATTCACACCTATTCTAAGTTCTCAACAAATTAACAATACTACGTTTAATGATATGCACAAATCAGATTAAATAATGAAGTTATGTACTGGGTTCTGTGCTACAATGATTAATATAATATATGTTATTACTAGAAGCCTTCACCACTTAAGAAAAAGGAATCAAGTCTTACCATTTTTAAAGCATACTGAGCCATCGCTTGCAGATGTCTAGTTGACGAGGCGCTTGCGATTACAAAATAATCTGTGTATCTCAGTTCCAAAGGCACTTTGATGACACAAATGTCTTTTGCATTTTCTTGTCTCAGAAGAGACACAAGTACGTCAATGCTGAACTTAGAGAGTAACTGACCTGCAATAAAAAGAGAAACAATTAAATAAACAAAAGTTTATTTGATGTTGTGAATAAAACCAACTCAGTCCTGATGTTTCTGTGACTAAAATAGAATGGGTGTCCTGATCCAGCGATAAGAAGCAGGCTACAGGCTTTTGGAACAAGTTCTTGTTCAGGTATAATTATCAGTTGACAGGCTGGTTTCTAGACCCTGAAGTTGTAAACATCACCTAGCAGTATCACTCAGACCACTTATCATACCTAGTGACTAAGATGTTGGGTACTTGACCTGAGAGGGCCTCAAAGCCCCCATGAGTCTGCAGGTTTGGTTGAAGCAGCAGTCAAGTAAGCAATGCGAGAGGAGATTAAAAACCTTTACACTCAGTTGCTAAAAACATTTTTTTTTAAAAAGGTTAAGGAAATTGAAGGTTACTTAAAATGACAGTTTAATAGCACCTTAAAATACAACACACACAGTAAAAATGTCAATCAGCCGAAAAAGCAAAATGCAATAAACACAAAATATCAAACACTGAACACCAGAGTTAAACTCACATGTTACTGCATGATCACTAAAAAGAACTGCATTTCTCTGAAGCAGAAAACAAGGACCATGTTATGCTACAGGAAGGGAGCAGACTAAAAATCTTCTCTCCACAACCTTTGCCTTCCACAGTCACTGATGGAGATTGTACCAATTGTCCACAAGTATTGCAATCTACTCTCGTAGGAAATAATGGACTAATGCAATATTATGGGAAGGGATCTGACTGCCAATCCATCCGCTCAAATTGCAGGTCCTCACTATACTGTTCACAAACACTGATTGGAATCACTATTGAAAGTACAACAACAGTGCAACTAGTCATTAACCCCTTCGCTGCGGCGGGAATTCCGCCGCAGCGCTGGGGGGTGTGGGGGGGGCAGCGCGGTGGCGCTGTGCTCATGACGGAGCCACTCCGTCATGAGCCACGGTTGAGCTGTGCTCATGACGGAGCGGTTCCGCCATGACTCCGCCCAGTTGCATTGTCCCCCCCGCACAGGCGGGGAAACAGCGCCGCGTGGGCGGAGCGGCCGCCAACGGTCGCGGCATGACGGAACCGCTCCGTCATTAGCACACGGCCACCGTGGCTCATGACGGAGCGGGTCCGTCATGAGCGGGGAAGGGGTTAAGCCTCATCCCATTACATCACATGTTGGGATCTACTGATGGAAGACATTTAGTATCTGCCTTGTACACCAATATACAGACACAGAGAAGGAATCACTAGCCCATCCCGGGAACACTAGGGAGGGGAGGGGGGGGGGCGGGGGAGGACCTAGGGCGAGAAATAACTGACGATCAGTGGCAATACTGCTGTCTACAAACGGCACAGATCTCGCCAAGCTGTAGGCTGCGAGTGATACATTATAAATGCCTACATCACTATACACCGGCTAAGAAATATAAATTGTAGTTGGCAGATACTGATAGCTGTGTAAACAATCAGGAGTGGGATTCATACATCTAGCATGGGAATGCCCAAAATACAAGAGTACTGGGAACAGGTTTTCATGGCGCTCGAGAAAATGACTGACAGTGTAATAGAAAGAGATCCATTACTTGCACTCCTGGGATACACGGCACAGATACCCAAAACTTGCAGGAAATTCCTCGCTGTGTCATTGTTATTAGCTAAACGAAGAGTAGCATGTAGATGGGGAAGGGGTAGAGCCCCGAAATTTAAAGAATGGTTGACAGACTTAACATATTGTCAAGAACAGACTACCATTTACGCTGAGACATTGCCGCATACCTCCAAGCCAAAAAACATGTGGAGACCTCTCCAAGGATACTTACTATCACAAAACTCCGAAGATACACCTTCCACTTCAATTGCAGCTACATAAGCGACTTTAGATATGCTCCACTATCCGTACTTTTGTCTACACTGCAGGCCCGCCAAGATTGCTGGTATAACAGATGTCTAGGAACAGTGTGTCTTTAAACGGAGACTAGGCTGCCTAGCCTTAGTCATTCATACCCAACAGCTCTTCTATGGCCCATGTATAGTACTGCAGTACTGCCTTTATTTGTGTTCTGCCTGCCCTTTGTCATTACTGTATAATTGAAACTATTGCTCTGTCAAATCAGTTGAAATTGAGACGTCTAACCAAAGAGACTATTGCGACGATATTGTAATTCACTGTACAATGCACTGTCATGATCTATGTTAAAAACTACAAATAAAGTAAAAAAATAAATTAAAAAAAACAGTGCAACTAGTCGTGTTGCAGTTTATGCAGCACACTTAACAGCTAGAGCCGCTCTTTCTCCAGTTTAGGAAATTCCTGAAAATAAAGTTGGATATTACATGCCCCAAATTTACTACTGACATTCAGTCCGATTCCATGAAGAACAGAAGTTGGGTTCTGACCCTTGAAGCGAGGGTTTGGAATTGGGATGTTGGCTCGAAAGGACTAACAACGGACGTTGCAGGGCCTTCTCCAAGCTCTACCAGCAGACCTTCCACAGGGTAGTAGGCTTGTTCTCATCCTACAGGTGACAGAAAGCACACAGCAGCTATACCCAGGTAGGCACAAGGACAGATTCCATGCAAGTATGGTCAAAGTGAAGAACTCCTATTTTCTGCTGCAATGCCCCAACCAATAGATCTAGCCCACAGAAACTGCACAACAGCCCATTGCTCCCACTTTCAGTGATTCTTACACCACTGAACTTCCATGCTCCCAGGTAAGATTAGATTTTGCTGCCTCTGACGAGGGGCAAATGTTGCTAGGCAGAACCAGGTTTGCTCCACCCTGTGTTGTAGGAATCTTTGGCACACCTATACTTGGGCTCCCTGAAGTATTGCCAAAAATAAACGCAGAGGCAACTTCACAGGCAAGAAGATGATGGAGGTCGCTGTGAGTTACTTGATGGTCTTGAAGCCGAAGTGGGCGAGTCTGTGGTTTCCCCACATTGTTTTGTTTAAACACTTTATTTTTCCCAAATAAAGAAAGCAGTTCACATTGCATTACATATAGTTATCGCACACTCCAAAAAGGAACAAATCGTACCTGACAGTTCATGGAAAGAAAATATGGATTCACACAGTGGCAACGCCCAATAGGCACCATATTCCAACCCCCCTCCCTCGCTCCTGCCCGCCCTCCCCACACCATCCTACAAAGTTTAAACAGTCGCCTTCCTGTGGATATACTAGGTCGTAACCTCACCACAAACTTACACCATGTCGTGTTGTGTGACAGTGTGCGGCACCTGTTTCAGCCCACTCCCTCAGGCACTAGGCCATCCTTAATTTGTGAGGCAGAAGCTAGCCTGGCCATGTCCAAGTATGCTCGCAGTGGTCCCCATATGTCTTTGGGACGGAATGTTGGCGGAATCAAGCTGGCATAGAACTCTGCATTAGTGTTGCAATACACCAGGCTACGCAACCAGTCTTGTAACTTGGGGACTCTTTTCCTACCCCAGTGGATGCCTACCTCCCTCTTCGCCAGCAGCAGCCCCAGGGATGCCAATCTCCTAGTCTTCTTGGGAATCTGAACTGTGTGGCCCAGGAGGGCGATTTCAGGAAGGGGGGGCTAGAGGGATCTCAATGATTTTCCCCAATGTTTCGTGTATCCCCGCCCAATAGGTCTGTAAGCGAGGGCAGGTCCAGGCCAGATGTTTCTAAAGCATAGTTGCCATAAATCTTTCCCAAAAATTAACTGCAATCGCTTACAGGCCATCTTAATATAAATGGTGTGCCAGATGCAGATGTAATGTCATGCATACGGTTAAAGCAAATTTCTACTTTGCCACAAATGCCTTTTATTCATTCTATACTCTATACGCTCCTTACCCATACTTGCTGGTACCATCCACATAATATGAACACATGCACTGGCCTCAGGGACAGTTGCCGTTGTCACCGGTCCTGATAAAATGGGTTTGCCGATCCTGCCACAACAGACTTGGCCAGTGGAGTCAGCGTACACCTTCACCTAGATTTAGCCAAACAGACCCTACAGGTCACCAGAGTTATGTTAGAGGAATTAATAGACGCTTACAGACAATTGAGAAAGTACATCCCACAAACTGGACAAATGACCCCCTGCATTAGGGCACACCCCCACCAACCAAGAATCCACAAAACATACACCCAGTTATATCCAAATCAATGCAAAGATATTCACTTTGTAAAAGCGAGCAGAAAGCCTCAGTTAGATGTGGCAAATGCCTGTACAATCTTTCAAGAGAAGAAAGGGAATTTTTACTCTGTGCCTTCCCTTAGGATAGCGATCCCTCAGACTTAATACATAGACTAGAGCGCACACACAGTGTCATTCCTTGCTGTGATACCAAAACAAATGAAGGATAGACATGGGGCATTACCTACTACTTTTTTTGGCATGCAATTAATCAGAACTATGAAAAAGTTCCTAAGAATATTCTAGGCAACTTAAAAAGTGGAGTAGCTATGCATGTCATTAGCCAGACAACACTGGACTTCAAGCAGGAAGAGAAACTGAGTTGCCCACAATAATATCACCAAACAGTGCGAATCGCCTACAGGCCAGGGGCAAGATCATCAAGAAGAGATTAAGGAAACTTATGTTTTTGGCCGATAGCCCTGTTCTATTCTCGCATCTGAGCTGGCCAAGCTGTCTAGGACTGATCCCATCGCCCAAACTTGCCATAAAAAACGTAGGGATGTGGCTAGATGACTTTTAAATGTGATACTCCTGCTGTTAAACGAGCTGTGACCTGCTATGGGATGCTAAGGATGTTGCGTAAAATTTGACTCCTCCTTCCCACTGAAAATAGAATTGCAGTCCAGGCAATTCCCTGTATTCGGGAGTGCCTAAAGCCACAATTAAAAAACAGGTGGAATAGAATTCTTTAGCACGTATACTGTATAATCTCCCAAGACATCAATCTGTGAGTCAAGCCCGGTGTCTCCTTTATTGGTTGCCGATATCGAACAGGATTACATTTAAATCACTCTGCATTGCACACAGGGCACTGTTTGACAAGGGACCTGCGATCTCTAGATCACTTCTTTCCTTTAAAACCTGGGAGATTGCTGCGTAACTCCAATGCCTTTTTGGCTAATATTCCTCTGATTAAGAGACAAAATCGGAAGGGCAATCTTTTTCATTCAATGCATCTTAACTGTGAAACATCCCCCCCCCCCCTCTCTTCAAATTCTTGAAAAGGAACTTACTTTCGTAAGGGTCTAAAACCTGAATATATCAGAGTGCATTTTTGTAAATTCCGCTTTCTTAGCTGCACTGACAGCACTGGGAGGCCTACGAGTAGTCATACACTATATACGTGTGCTTAGAATAGAACAGGGATACCTTCTTCAGTAAGAGATCTAAACCCCGGCACGACAGAGAATCCAATGGGGCTTTATGAACTAAGGGTTCATAAAGCATTAAAACCACCCACAAGTTATAGCCAATATGATGAGCATTATTCCCCAAATCCATAGAATCAAGAGCATAGGAGACACACTCATACAAATACTTCAATGAACACAGTGACCATGTAGGTTCTCAAAGCAGTGGCCAGTCTTCCTGAGAGAAAAATTCAGTCAACAGTGGGAGCTAGAAGCTACTGGTAAATGGAAAGGAAGGGGTTCAGACCAAAAATGCCCACTTTAGAAAGAAAAGGGTAGCTAGTCTGTCCAATACAAAGAAACATATTGGAGAAAAAAAGTTTGCCCAACGTACAAGGAATTGGGAGAACTCTTCATGGGAGAATTAACTCTTCATGGCTGAACGGCAGAAAGGACAATATCTGCCAGAGTCTACAGACCAATTTGGAAATAAATCCAACCACTGAGTATATTTAAAGCAAAATCAAAATAATCACATAAACTCGTTTAGATCCACAAAAACAAATATAAACAAGCATTGGCATAGCCAATAGGTCTCACCTTTGGGACCTTATAAGCGTTTAGCAATGCAACAGTTGATGTTGTTGTACCAAGGATATTGTGCTGGATAACTAAACACTTATAAGGTCCCAAAGGCCAGACCTATTGGCTATGCGAATGCTTGTTCCTTTTGACACACTCATATTGTGGTAATTGTACAGAATTTTTTTTTTTAATATATAATATTTCAAATAGCATGGTAAGTAACTGTGAAAATTATCCTTTGACTACTTGTAAATGTATTTGCATATTTTAAATGTATTACAAGTACTTGCCTTGGCAACTCTTGGTGTTACCTGCTCACCTGAACTGAAGGTCCAGGAGAAAATACTGATCACAATATAAAAAACTTATTTTCTAATAATTTTCAAATAGTGGCTTTCCATGAGGATCAAGCCCAGACATCTGGTGCATTGTTCTCTCCTCCGGTCATTATCCTCTCTGCGCATTACCCACAGGCTTAGGCACCTCAGCAGGCAGTATAATGAAATAAGCATTGGTAAATGCATTAGGTTTCACCCATGTGATTAATAATAAAAAAAAATCCTAAGTTTTAACTTGCTGAGCAGTTGGGCAATATAAGTAAAAAAAAGTGTTAGGACTTGTTTACTGAGAGAGGCAATATATTGTGCGGTAACTGATGGTGTTCTAAAGGGGGTGGGTAAAACAAAGAGCAGGGAGAAGTACATGGTGGGTTAAAAGCACGGTGAGGAGTGATGGGTTAACATGCCGTTGCTGTAACTTACAAATGCCTGTAAAGGCAAACAAAAAAAACAAAAACAAAAAAGCCACCTCCAAAATAAAGAAAACCCAGCAAGGGAGCGATCTCTGTAACCTGACCAGATGAGGTAACCCAAGACCCCCAGTTAAGAACGCTGTATCCCAGCACCAGAAGTAATGCCATAGCATAGAAAGGCTCAATACCTACATAAAGTTTTGTACCCTGGCAGAGGTATTCTGTTTATTACTGGACTGCAGTGACAGGCACATCGATGTGCACGTGCTCACACCTCACTAGTAGAGAAGTTACGGCAGGACGTCATGCCAGGTGAACGGTGCAGGGGAAGGGAAATCCTTAAGAGAGTCATTGGATTTCCCTTCTCTTTTTGAAACTCAGGAGCAGCAACATTGTTGTGGTGTCACCAGGGCATTATGTGGAAGATTTGTCAATATTATATACAAGCCATAGTTGCTGTTTATTTGTCTTATGCAACTAACAACCACTGACAAAGCCAAAAGTCCTGACTTGTTGTAGGTATAAGGTTACTTGTTGTATCATATATCTGTATGCAATGACAGAAACCTCAAAATACCAGTAGGGCGGCACACAATATGCCAGTGGTTACCAGACTGTGCGCCGTGGCTCCCTAGGGATCCGTCAAACCTAGCCAGGGGAGCCACGCACCAAGCACTTTAATGTGTTTAATGTTGAAGGGTCTGCTGGCTTTAGTTAAACTAATTAGACTTAAACGCATGATGTCAATGATTTGTAAGTGACATGCCTAAAGCTGAAAACTTAGTGCTTAATTTATGGCATGTCGAGGGAGATGACCTCAGTATTTCACTGGATCCCCACGTTCCAACACTCCCAAAGTAAGCAGAAGATCCCGGATTTATTTTGTTAAGACTCGTTAATGGTTTCGTTTTTTTCCCAAATGCATTTTACTCCAATGCAAGTTATCAGGAAAGAACAGTTGCCCCGTCTATTAAACACACTAAATATTATTAAGTATTGACATTTGTACTTGAATCATAGTTACTTTCAGTACACATATTTCCAGACAGTCCTGCTCCCTCCTTGAGCACAGGGAAGTAAAATGCCATATACAGCAGAATGCCAAAATTTGAAACAAGGAAAAGGGACGTTTACAAAAAAATCTTAGGAATTTATTTTACTTTCATTGATTTGGAAGCAATTTTAGAGAGTAGACAGCAAAAATAAAGCGGTATGTGATTTAAAAAAAAAATATTCACCCTGTTGAGACGTGTGTTGGCACGTATGAGATCGGTAGAAATGGAAGTGCATGCAAATATTCTTAACCCTCAGAAACACTTTGGCAATGGGGCCTACATGCATAGGGGGTGCTATCTAGCACTGTAAGTGGGATAAAAAAAAATTTGAGAGGGTGCTCTAAAATAGGCATGGGCAAAGAAGTGCAACTAGGAATATTTTATTAGAGGCGGTGGCTTAATAATACGAAACACCCTGCATATATGATAATACCTTAATCAGCTTCATCCCAATTATTTTCAGAGAGAAAAAAGCAACTACTCCCGAGGCCCGGCTTACATCCACCCCACCCTCCAAAAAATTTAACCGTGGGGAGCCACGGACAATGTGTCAATGGAGTAGAGGGTCGAAAAAGTTTGGGAACCAGTGCTATATCCTAGGCACAGATTTTTAGCTAAGTGTTTTAAGCCACGCCCTTAATTACATTGCCCACGCCCCTTTGAGAGACACCCCCACCCCTGTTTTTTCATCCCACTTAAAGCCCTGGTTCTATTGACCGAAAATGGTAACTCAATGTGTCACGCATAAGACAGCTGGAACTCATATAAAATACACGGAAAACAGACATGCCACAAATAACGTGAAAACTTGACAACTATGTAAAAGGGAAACCTCTATTATAAGACGCGAAGGTTAACAAACATATAACACACCTATACTAAAATGAAAGAAGGGGGAATTACATAGCCTACCCGCCCGATGTTATATACAACTCTTGAACTTTACGAGTCGCTCTGTTCATCCCATCTTCGAGATTATACACAGAAACACTACTGATTTCACGGACTAGAACGTGCGGCCCGTAAATGAGACAAGGGGTCGGCCATGTTAGGCGTGGATAAACCCAGGAGTTCGTGTGATGCGCAAGACCTGCAAAGTGCACAACAGGACTCTGTGAAATATGCAATAAGATTCAACAATGACAGGTGACAGAAATGTCGAGTGTGAACATGCCTATCAATATCTCCGTAAGGCCGTGTATAGTCCACAGTCATATGATATGGCCCTTACTTCCACATCGTTTTGACTACAGCTTGGAAAGCTTCAACGCACACGTTGACACTGTACTTATGCTGTACCGGTTTGGTCGCTCTCCAGCGTTCCTTCATCAGGAGCTTCTGAAGGCTGTTTTTGGTCAGACGAGCCATCGACTGCTGCTTCTGAAGCCAAGGTAACATATCTGCAGCGAAGTGACCATGACAGGCGTGGGGCCCGATTAAGCCAAATGGATGCCTCAGCACACGCTGTTCGTGTAGCGCCTGCAGCCCAGACGCCCAGCTGCTGGGCTGCAGGTTTTCTGAAAATCTGCAGTAAATGAGTTTGCAGGGCTTTCCTGCAAAGAGACGAAGAGCGATTCCACATCGCTCGACCGCTGTGGACCCGACCACTACAAGGACAGGCAACTTGAAGCAAAAGAAGTGGTGTACGGTGAAATGTTAGCAACAAAAACAAAGGACTACTTCGAATTGGTTTAGCTGTTATACTCTGCATAGGCTTGGCGGCCATTTTGGAACGGGGAGTTTTCCCTGTCCCGATTAAAAATTTAAATGAGAGCTCGGCTAGTAAGTAAAAGAATTAATTGACATTGCCTTGTCAGGAATGTGGATACATGTGATACTGTGGACAGAGTCGCTTGATCATTAGGGCTAAATCTTACTCCAGTCGTGTTTGCAAGAGTTTAATTTATGAAGGCTTTAATATAAATTCTATGTCAGGACCAGAGGCTCCGATTATGCTTCTCAATTTTCTTTACTGAAAATTCTCAGCAGCCAATCATGTAAAGTAAAACAAATAAATAAACTACAATACCCATAAACACCAGTGGGTATCACGTGACAACCATAGAGAAGACCCTATATAAGGCATACAAGAGAATACCATATCCTCTTTCTTTGCTGCTCCGCAGCCAGTTAAGTGCATTACTTTCTTGTTTTCCATTCCTTGCGCTATGTTGCTCTTTTGATACGCTTGAGCTTTATTTGTTAAAAGTGTTACGTTTACATTTCCATTTCCTATGCGCATCTCGCGCTCCTCCGTTACCCGGTTGTATTGCCTCTTACTGATTTTGGTGCCGTTGTAATTGACGCGCTCTTCCCACTTCTTTGATTACTTTGCTGCCGCTTTGGGAGCGCGTTTCGCCTCTTGGACCGGGCGCCGTGCGCCCGAGTTCAAAATTTGTGGAGCGGGAGACGGAGGTGGGGACGCACGTCCTTCGGACGCATAGTCCTCTTTCTGGAGCAATTCTTGGGCCGCTCCGTGCATGCGCGGCGGCCATTTTGAATCCTATTGAGGTGATTTTTACCGTTTTTCAGTTCAAACGGTTTCCGGATTCTCACAGAGCGCAGGAAGATGCGCTGCAAGTGCACCTTCACCCACCAATTGTCTCCAGACCTCCTTTTTGACGCTCAGGCTTGATATTGATGTGCCTTGGGCAGTATACTTATGCATAGGCTCTGCATAGATTGGGTTCATAGGCAAGCCCTCCCTCCACATTCCAACAGTTAAAGTACAAAGTGTTTTCATACATATTTGTACTGCTGTGGCTTGCTTGAGGTTTACCACTCCCCCTTATTTCATCACAGTCTGCTCCTCGTTCCATCAGGGTCTCCACTTTTTGCGCAGACAGTGGTTATTTTGCTCCGTGCTTATCCTCTGGTGGGTTTATCTGTCACTACTCCAGTGACATAATGTCTGACTATTATTATGAAGAGGATTATTATGAAGAGGACCCTTCAGGGTCATTGGAGCATGAGCTCGTAGAGGCTCTTGATGCAGGAGTCCAGCACTCTGTCAATAAAGCCATGGTCAAGGCTATTGAGCCTTTAAAGCGCCATTTGTGTAATTATGCCCTACAACAGGGTTGGCTTCCTGGGTCTACGTCACGTTCTTCTGCTGGCAAAAGTTCTCAGAATCCGCACTCTTCGGATTTTGCCAAATTGGCTAAAAACCTTTCCACTGACCACTCTTATGGTTGTTCTTCTAAGGACGCTTCTTCTAGTTCGTCCCTCAGAGATGATGGAAATTCCTCCTCTGATGTGCCCTCTGAGCCGGAGGCTTCTCCTCCCCCAGCGAAGAAGAAACGCAAAGAACGTTTTGTCGATGCTCCCACCCCTCCACAGTTACTTACCTTTGAGCCCACTGCAATTGTCCATCCAAACTCCTCGTCTTGGCTCCCCTCTACGGAGGTTGCTGAGTATGTGCAGTCCCACCTGCGTCAAGCTTTTCCACAGGATGTCCGTGCACGCTTACGTTCCGAATGCCCCAGACCTGATTTGGCAGACAAGGTCGCGCACACTCCAGAAGTGGATCCCTCTATGCTCACCTATTTGAAAAAATATACCAAAGATCCCAAAAAGGGACTCGACCGGGCATGGCGTTCCTGCCAAGATAAATTGCTCGATTTGACTGGTCCCCTTACCAAAATTTTAGGTTTAGGATTCAAGTCTAAAGCTTCAGGCCAAATTATTGACCCTGACGACCTGATAGGCTGGGCTCAACGAGCCATCTGTCAGTTAGGCAATGCAAATCGTGCCATGTCCTGTGAGCGCCGCCGCTCTATTCTGTTGAAACTGGACCCCAAGTTAGCGGAATTGTCAACCTCTGAGGCTGGTCCTTTGGCACAAGGCCTCCTTTTTGTACAGCCATTTTTAAAAGAACTAACTAAGTTTGTCGCTACATTCAGCAGCCTTGATAAGGCACAGGGTTCAATAAAGCGGGCTTTTTGCCTGGTTTTTGGCCGGGCCGGACGACATCGGGGGCGGTCGTTCGGCCGCGGTTATCAACAAGGCGCCCAGCAGGGATATAATACCACCCGTGGCAAATTTCAAGACTCATCCTCATCCTCCTTCTATCAACGCATGGTTCCCGCAACAACAACTGAAAAGGTCGTTATGGAGGCAACCAGGGAGGTCAACGTGATGCTTCCACCTCAGGTGAGCCTACTTCCTTTTTCCGAAGTTCAATTGGGGGGCAGAATCCAATTTTTTCTCCACAATTGGCAAAAAATCTCGCAGGATGCGTGGCTCCTGGAATCAGTACAGGGTTACAAGATAGAGTTTTTTCATTCCCCCTCTCAGTCTCTCCCTCCTCGCCCAATGATTTTTTCCCTTCAAGATCAAAATTTAATTTCCAGCGAAATCGAATCTCTTCTTCAAAAAGGAGCCATAGAGCGTACGGCTCGCCATCATCAGGGTTTCGTCAGCAATGTTTTCCTCGTTCACAAGAAGGGTGTGGATCCAGGCTTGTTTTAAATCTCAAGGATTTCAATGGATGGGTTGTATATCGTCACTTCAAGATGGAGGGAATTAATCTTCTCCGCGATCTTCTTCAGGAAGGGGACTGGATGGTCCGATTGGATCTAAAAGATGCCTATCTGTCAGTGCCCATTTATGGACCTCATCGTCGTTTTCTTCAATTCCAATGGCAGGGAATTTGGTACGAGTACAAAGTCCTTCCTTTCGGTCTCTCGTCAGCACCCTGGTGCTTCACGAAACTTCTGAGGCCTGTAGTCGAGCTTCTTCGTGCCCGGGGGGGTTCGCCTCATCATTTATTTGGACGATATTCTCATCATGGGTCGGAGTCCTCTTCTAGTCATGGAACATCTTGCTTGGACGGTAGATCTGTTGCAGAATCTGGGCTTCTTGGTCAACCCTCAGAAATCGGTGTTGATTCCGTCTCAGTCTGTTGAGTTCCTGGGCTTTCTTGTAGACTCCCTTACTTGTCAACTCCTCTTGCCCAATGAGAAGATCAGATCAATCAAGAGAGAGTTGAGGTTGATTTTGCACAGGCAGATTGTGTCCTTGTGTCAGAACCAGCTCTTCTCTCGCTGGTGGTTGACACAGGAGCAGGATGACGCAAGCTCCCAATTCCTCCTCTGAACTCCCCGGCCTCCACAATTTCTAAATGCGTAGCCAGAAGAGCCCCAAGGGGGAAAGGGGAATTGGACAGAGAAGAGAATGCACACACTGGTGGTCTTCCTTTCTGCTTCTTCTTATGTAGTCTATCTTTTCTCAGGCTCTTGCTGTTGTTCGTGAGCTGTAATAAACAATTACATGTAAATCACTTTCTACTTCCCTTTTCTTCCTTCCTGTGTCTTTCCTTATTCTCTATTGTACCCACCCTGATTGCTGTGTGCCTTTGCTTCTCTTCTATGCTACTCGTTCTTCTGTTCTTATGTTTTTTCGCTGTAAGATAAAAATCTGGTGTTATTATATTTCCTTCTCCCTTCCTGATCTCTCTCTAGCCCCTTTTTCTCTAAACTCACTTACTGGACAGAGAACGGAAGCCTTGGTTTATTTTCTTATTCTTCTTCACCTCTTATTGGTTGTTCTAACTACTGTTGCTTCTCTGTAGTTTTGTTCTTACTTTTCTGTGTCATTTGTATTCTGCCCTCAAGAGTATCCACTCCCTATGTTTTCTTATTGACAGGAATCGGAACTCACTCGGAACTACTCAGTGTACCTGAAAACCTGTTATATTCTTTGACTTGAGCTAACTCAACTCGAACCCAAAAAACTATGCTACGTCAGAACTTGTGTTGTCTTTTGAACGCTGTAATTTCATTCACATGAACCGGTGCTTCAGTTAAACTTCCGCTGCTGCGAAGTTCGGAACGTTTTCTGTGGTAGAAAATATGGAACAGTCTTACTTGGGGTTGTCGGCTGCTTCCAATCTCTAATTCTCCTCAGAATTCTCGCGACGCGTATCTTCTTTTCCCTGACTAAACGCGACGCGTTGAAGGTACCTCCTACTCCTCTCACGGTTCAGGTGAAGTGCGCAGCTCTCCGCGCACCTCACCGGTATCACGCAATTCTGCCCGATCAACTAGAGCGCTAACCCGTTTCGGATTATGGAACGCTCTGCCGCCATGTTGCATTCGACCTCGCACCAAATGCTGTTTGCACAGTCTTGACAACACAGCCACCATCATTCCTTTCTTGACATGTGACCTCTTGGTTGGGGACCTGACAGTACCCTCCCTCAAAGATCTTCCTTCCTTCCGGACCTTGCTTGGAAATCTTCTGTGGAATTCTGCTACTAGTCGTGGAGCATTCACTTCAGACTCTGGCTCCCAGGATCTTTCCTCCGGACCGTAACCCTTCCAATCTAATAAGTAATACAACTTTCCATTCTGTAGTTTGGAATCTAAAATTTGTTGAACTTCAAACTCGCTTCCTTTCTCAGTCTGAATTGGCTTTGGGGTCTTACTCAATCTAACTTCTGGTTCTGCCTTCTTTAATAAAGAAACATGAAAAACTGGGTGTATCCGCAACCTCTTAGGTAATTTTAGCTGATAATTTAAGGTGCTAAGCTTTTTTGCAATTGGATAAGGTCCAATGTATCGTGGTTGGAACTTCCTAACCCCTTTTAATCTAATATTTTTTGTACTTAACCAAACCTTGTCTCCTACCAACAATTCTGGTTCTTTTCTTCTCCTTTTGTCTGCGTAGTGTTTATATTTTGCCTTCGCTACTGTCAGATTCTTGATAGCTCTACTATGGGCTTGTGTCAGTTGTTCTACCCAATTGGATACTGCTGGAACACCCACTTCTTGGAAGTTTAAGGAATGTTGTGGATGTCTACCTGTATTCAGAAAGAATGGAGTGTATCCAGTTGATGCATTTGTAGTGTTATTATGTGCAAATTCTGCTGCCCATAAATAATCAGGCCAATCTCCCTCCTGTTCTAAAAGACACAATCTCAGATATTGCTCCAGTTCCTGATTTGTGCGTTCTGTTTGCCCATCTGACTCTGGGTGGAAGCTAGTGGAGTATCGATTCTCTATGTTTAAACGCTTGGTGAATGCCTTCCAAAAATGTGACAGAAACTGAGAGCCCCTATCTGACACCAAAACCTTAGGTATACCATGTGCACGAACTACATGCTGACTGAAAGCATCTGCTAACTCCTGGGCAGAAGGTACCCCCTTCAAGGGCACAAAATGCGCCATCTTTGTAAAGGCGTCCACACACACTAGAATGGAATCATAACCATGACTAGAGGGTAAATCTACTATGAGATCTAAGGTCACAGTGTGCCAGGGAAACGGAGGGGTGGGCAAGGGCTGTAACAGGCCTTGTGGACGTTTCCTTTCTGATTTTCCTCTTGCACAAGTCTCACAAGTCGCCACATACTGATGTATATCCTTGATCATGTTTGGCCACCAGAATCGTCTGCGTACCAATTCTTTAGTCTTGTTAATTCCCTTGTGTCCTGATAAGATGCTATCATGACATTCTTTTAAAGCCTTTAACTGCATCTCTGGAGTGGGCAAGTATAATGCTCCATGGTGATAGGGTAGTCCTTTTCGAATTTCTCTTTTGGAATCTTCTTTTAACCAACTCCTCATCTCTTCGCAACTCAAAGGATCTTCTTTCTCTTGATTTTCTACGGTTTCTTGCAAGACGGCATTGATCACCTTTTCCGCTGGAATTATTGCCTGATCCAGAACCTTTTCCGTGACTCCTTCCGTCTCTAATCTAGATAGGGCATCCGCTTTTCCATTCTGGGCTCCAGGTCGAAAGGTGATTACAAAATCATATTCAGAGAAATACAAGGACCAGCGTAGCTGTCTGGGAGTTAAAGTTCGGGCTGATTTTAGGAACTTCAAATTTCGATGATCAGTATACACTGTTACTACATGTCGAGCTCCCATCAAATAATGCCTCCACTCCTTGAAAGCATCCTTTATGGCCAGTAATTCTTTTTCAGTGATTGTATAATTAATTTCTGGAGGTGTTAATTTTCGAGAGCGGAAGGCCACTGGATGGAGCTGACCTGTAGTTTTGTGTCTCTGCGATAACACTCCTCCCAAGGCCAGATTTGACGCATCCGTTTCAACAAAGAATGGTTCTGCAGGATCTGGATGCAACAAAATAGGCGCTGTGGTGAAATCCTTCTTTAATTGCTCAAATGCTGCCTCTGCTTCCGCATCCCACTGGAAAGGAACTCCTTTCTTCAATAAACGTGTGATTGGGATTAACTTTTTTGAGAAAGACTGAATAAACCTTCTATAGAAGTTGGCAAATCCTATGAAACTTTGGATTTCTTTAACTGAGGTAGGGGATTTCCACTCAGTCACAGCCTTTATCTTATGTTCATCCATGGTGATTCCTCCTGGAGCAAGTACAAATCCCAAGAACTCGACTGTGGTTACATCAAATGCACATTTGTCCAATTTGACAAATAACCCATTCTCACGAAGTCTTTGTAGTACCTTCTTGACATGTTCTTCATGTGTCTCTACTTCTGTCGAGTAAATCAATATGTCGTCAATATACACAATTGCTATTTGGTCTATGCAATCCTTCAATACATCATTGATAAAATGTTGAAATGCAGCTGGCGCGTTGCATAGCCCATATGGCATCACCTGGTATTCGAATAGACCTTGCTTCGTTCTAAACGCCGTCTTCCACTCATCGCCTTCTCTGATTCGAACCAGGTGATAAGCCCCTCGCAGATCAAGCTTGGTATAGATTTTAGCTTCTTTCACCTGGTCCAGAAGAGTGGAAATCAGAGGTAAAGGGTAACGATTCTTGATTGTTATTCGATTTATTGCCCTGTAGTCTATGCACGTGCGTAATTCTCCATTTTTCTTTGGAATGAAAAACAAAGGGGAGGATACTGGAGACTGCGAAGGTCGGATGAACCCATTCTCTAAGTATTCCGCCAGATACTTCTTTAAATGTTTATCCTCTTGTTCGGTCAAAGCATAGATTCTACTGCAGGGTAAGTTCACTCCTGGTTCCAAGTCTATTTTACAATCATACTCCCTGTGAGGAGGTAATTTCTTTGCTTCAGCTTCATTAAAGACATCCTGATATTCTCCATATTTCTTTGGCAAGGTTACCGTGTCTATCAAACAAACTGAATTTTCGTTTACACTTAAATGATAAGCAGGTGATTCTTTTATTTCAATTTTGCAGTCTTTGAAACAATTTTCCTTGCAGTAATCCGAGTTCAAGGTCATTGTTCTTGCGGCCCAATCTATGGTGGGGTTATGCTCCGTGAGCCATGGTAACCCTAAGATCAATTGAAATTGCGGAGCGTCTATTAGATTGAATTGTAATATTTCATGATGACCTTCTGTGGTTTCTAGATGCACTGGCTCTGTGTGACTCACAATGGGGCCTGATGACAGATTAGTACCGTCCACTGCTCTGACGGGCTCACTCTTCTCCTTTCGGATTGCTAGTAATCCAATTCTCCTTGCGAATTGTAAATCGCAGAAATTACCTGTCGCTCCCGAGTCTATCATCACAGCTATTTGATTTCTCTTTTGTTCTCGATAGCTCAGAGTGACAGATATCACCAAATGAGGAGTGTCTGCTTGTAACGTATTTGCCAAAGCATGATTCATTGGAGCTGACTTTGTTTCTGCAACCACCAGTCCAACTCCAGCTACTGGTGGCGCGTGGCGTTTTCCGCCGACTGCGTCTTGGGCTTCTTGGGGCAATCTCGAACAAAATGCCCACTTCCTCCACAATAGAGACACAACTTATTATTCCGCCTCTTCTCCTTCTCCTCCTTTGTAAGAGGTCCACGGATAGTTCCTATTTGCATAGGCTCGGTTCCGCGATTGGTATCTAGCTCCTTGTGAGGTTCATATCTGGCTCTATCAAAACGCGGTACACTGGGTCGATAATCTCGTTTCTTCTCGCCTCTTCTCTCGCTCTGGCGAAAATCGATCTCCAACACTAGATCCACCAAAGCAGAGATGTCTGTGGGACGATTGGGAACTTGTGCTAAGGCATCCTTTAACTCATCCTTTAGCCCCCGATAAAATACTGCGGCTCGTTTGTTCTCTGGCCATTCCGTTTCTAACACCAACTTGTTGAATTGGGCCAAGTATGCAACTAACTCTCTGTTTCCTTGTCGGATCTCTAAAAGTTCATTGTCGGTAGCTTGAGACACCTTCCGACGGTCAAAAATTCGCATGAACTCTTTCTTGAAGTCTTCTAAATTGAATAGCACAGGGTCGTTTCTGGTGACCAAAGGCATTGACCAAGCTGCGGCATCCCCACTTAAGTAGGAAAGGATAAATGCCACTCGAGACTGAGCATCAGGAAACAAGGCTGGTCTGCACATAAAGTGCAAGGAACATTGAGTTAAAAAGACTTGGGCCTTCTGGGGGTCTCCACTAAAGCGTTCTGGAGGTGCTAAGGGAATCACCGGGGATAAAGAATGTATTACTTGTGTGTTACCCCTTGACTGGGACGGAGTTGCTTCCTCAAATGAACCCAAAACTGGGGAAGATATCTTATACTCATCTCCCGCAACCAAACTCCCTATTCTTTGCGCCAATTCTGTGGTGTCCTTTTTGAGTTCCCTGTTTTCTTCTCTAACGGTAATTAGTTCTCTTTGTATCTCATCCAAAATGTTTCCTAGCTTCTTCAAATCCAAACCTTCCGCCATTCTGCTCAGGTGCCAATACCTCGTGGGCACTTCACTCTGTCAGAACCAGCTCTTCTCTCGCTGGTGGTTGACACAGGAGCAGGATGACGCAAGCTCCCAATTCCTCCTCTGAACTCCCCGGCCTCCACAATTTCTAAATGCGTAGCCAGAAGAGCCCCAAGGGGGAAAGGGGAATTGGACAGAGAAGAGAATGCACACACTGGTGGTCTTCCTTTCTGCTTCTTCTTATGTAGTCTATCTTTTCTCAGGCTCTTGCTGTTGTTCGTGAGCTGTAATAAACAAGTACATGTAAATCACTTTCTACTTCCCTTTTCTTCCTTCCTGTGTCTTTCCTTATTCTCTATTGTACCCACCCTGATTGCTGTGTGCCTTTGCTTCTCTTCTATGCTACTCGTTCTTCTGTTCTTATGTTTTTTCGCTGTAAGATAAAAATCTGGTGTTATTATATTTCCTTCTCCCTTCCTGATCTCTCTCTAGCCCCTTTTTCTCTAAACTCACTTACTGGACAGAGAACGGAAGCCTTGGTTTATTTTCTTATTCTTCTTCACCTCTTATTGGTTGTTCTAACTACTGTTGCTTCTCTGTAGTTTTGTTCTTACTTTTCTGTGTCATTTGTATTCTGCCCTCAAGAGTATCCACTCCCTATGTTTTCTTATTGACAGGAATCGGAACTCACTCGGAACTACTCAGTGTACCTGAAAACCTGTTATATTCTTTGACTTGAGCTAACTCAACTCGAACCCAAAAAACTATGCTACGTCAGAACTTGTGTTGTCTTTTGAACGCTGTAATTTCATTCACATGAACCGGTGCTTCAGTTAAACTTCCGCTGCTGCGAAGTTCGGAACGTTTTCTGTGGTAGAAAATATGGAACAGTCTTACTTGGGGTTGTCGGCTGCTTCCAATCTCTAATTCTCCTCAGAATTCTCGCGACGCGTATCTTCTTTACCCTGACTAAACGCGACGCGTTGAAGGTACCTCCTACTCCTCTCACGGTTCAGGTGAAGTGCGCAGCTCTCCGCGCACCTCACCGGTATCACGCAATTCTGCCCGATCAACTAGAGCGCTAACCCGTTTCGGATTATGGAACGCTCTGCCGCCATGTTGCATTCGACCTCGCACCAAATGCTGTTTGCACAGTCTTGACAACACAGCCACCATCATTCCTTTCTTGACATGTGACCTCTTGGTTGGGGACCTGACACCTTGAGATCGGTAGCCCGGATTGTCGGCTTGTTAGCTTCCTCTATCCAAGCGATCTTCCCGGGTCCCCTTAATTACCGAGCGTTTCAACGACTCAAGATCCGTCATCTCCAGAAAGGCCTCAAGTATTCCGATCAGATTCCTCTCACAGAGGAGGCGAGGTGGGAGATGTTATGGTGGCTAGAGCACATGGAGTCTTGGAATGGTCGAGCCCTATTCGGAACAACTCCGGAAGTGGTGATCGAATCCGATGTCAGTCGGTGGGGTTGAGGAGCCCGTTGCGGTCCGGTGTCCACGGGCGGTCGGTGGTCTCCGGAAGAATTAAATCTCCACATAAATTGCCTGGAACTCCTGGCGGGTTCCTTTGCAATTCGCTGCCTTGCTCCTCGTCAGACGAATTGTTGCATTCTTCTCCGCATGGACAATGTGTCAGAGGTTCGTTATGTGAACAAGTTGGGCGGGACTTGGTCCCGACTTCTGGCGGAGATTGCCAAGGACTTTTGGCACTTTTGCCTTCAGAACAAACTGTTTGTGGTGGCGGAGTATCTTCCCGGGTGCACCAACCAAGTTGCCGATTGGAATTCCCGTCATCTGTGGGATTTCAGCGATTGGAGGCTTCATCCTCGAGTGTTCCGGTTGTTGATACACACATGGGGTCCTTGTCAGATCGATCTTTTTGCCTCCCGACTCAACACGCAACTTCCAACATTCTTCAGCTGGCGTCCCGACCCGGAGGCTCTTGCAACGGATGCTTTTCTTCAGGTGTGGCCTCCGTCTCTATGTTATGCGTTTCCTCCATTTGTAATGATTCCCAGGGTCTTGGCCCGAACCAAATGTTATCAGACGGAGCTGATTCTAGTCACTCCTCTTTGGCGGGCTCAGCCGTGGTTCCCAGTACTTCTGGAAATGTTATGTGCGGTTCCCCTTCTTCTTCCCCTTCGGTGGAATCTGTTGTTAGACCCTCTCAAGTCCCTTCACCCTCCGATAACATCCGGCCAACTCTTGCTGGTCGCGTGGCGAATTTTGGGGATCGCTGGAAAGTCCCAGGCCTTTCGCGAGACGCTGCCCGATTTATCAGTGAAGCTTGGTCACCCAACACACACAAGCGTTATGCCACAGCCTGGAAACGATGGTGTGATTGGTGCTCTCAACGGGAGGTGGATCCCGCTTCGGCGGATGACTCCCTGGTAGTGAATTTTCTGGCATCCCTTGCTGCTTCCGGCCTCGCCTATCGCACTGTCAATAATTTCCGGTCAGCCATTTCTGCGGGTCATGTACCTTTTGATGGCAAACCAATTGGTGAACACCCTTTATTGGGTAAACTGCTCAGGGGTATTCGGTTGGTGAAACCACCTTCCTCTAAGTATTCGGAGCTTTGGGATGTTTCCACTGTCTTACGTTTCTCGGACGCCTGGCCAGATAATCAGTTTCTGTCTCGCAAACAACTTTCTGCTAAGTTAACTATGTTACTTTGTCTAGTGTCCTGCAAGCGAGTATCCGATATCCGCGCTCTTCACCTCGCACGTCGTTGATTTTCTCCGGAGGGTGTCACTTTCTTGATCACCAGACGCACTAAATGTAACATCTCCTCTGTCACCTATCCCATGTTTCCTGATAATCCTAAGCTTTGTGTGGTACAATGTATCCGGGATTATGAGGTAAGTAATTCAGGCTTTCGTCAAGATATGGGGAGTCAATTGTTGATAGCTTTACAGAAACCTTTTCACCCAGTGACCCCAGCTACCCTAGCAAGATGGGTGCATTGGGGTGAAGCTGGTATTGATGTTTCAAGATTTGGTGCTCATTCTGCTCGTGGTGCTATGGCATCTAAAGCTTTTTCTGTAGGTGTCAGTTTGTTAGACATTATGAATGCAGCAGATTGGTCATCTGATTCTACATTTAAAACTTTTTGATTATAAACTGATTGTAAATATTGCATGTGTTGTGGTGGCGCAGCTTTGAACAAGCATAATCGGAGCCTCCGGTCCTGACATAGAATTCAAAATTTGCAAACATACGTGACAAGAATTTTCAATTCTATTAAGGACACGGAGGCGAGGATTATCCCACCCTTGATTCTGTATTTTATTATATTATATTTCTGCTTTTTTGCTGTATATATTGCATTCTATGCTCCTACTGTTTTTCTACCCTTCCCATTGTTATTATATGTCCCTCTTACTGGGAGTGTGGTATTACGGCTTGTCTTTCCATTTCAGGTTCTGATCTCAAATGAGTTGCTACTCTTCCTCGCTTATGGATTTGTTTTGCGTCTCTTCGTGAGAAGCTGTTCCATTGAAGCTGCCTTCAAGTCTCGTCCCTGCCCGTTGGCTGATGGATTTCCTTTCATGTTTGGTTCTGCCTTTCAGCTGTTTCCGTACGTCACCATGTGTTTTGATTATTCTTGGACTTAACTGTTTATTTTTCCTACAAAGAACGAGGATATGGTATTCTCTTGTATTCCTTATATACGGTCTGCTCTATGGTTGTCACATGATACCCACTGGTGTTTATGGGTATTGTATTTTATTTATTTGTTTTACTTTACATGATTGGCTGCTGAGAATTTTCAGTAAAGAAAATTGAGAAGCATAATCCTCGCCTCCGTGTCCTTAATAGAATTGAAAATTCTTGTCACGTACGTTCGCAAATTTTGAATTGTGCACGTCCTGGTTTTCAAAGAAAGTCGGCTCAGCGCTAACAGGCAAGTTTTCTTACCTAGCGGCTCAGGAGTAGTTTTTTTTTTTTTGTTTTGTTGCATATTTATATAGAGCAAACTCGACCCGAAGGTATTGGAGCGCTTAACACGAGCACCGTATTTACATTACACATTCAGGCACGGGGAAATTAAGTGATTTGCCCAAAATTACAGGATGTGGACGCAACCCCGAGGCTCGAAATTCCAGCACCAAAGTCGGCAGTCTAGCCGACGGACCACATCCCCCTCCGGCCCTTATCCGAAAAAAGTTTAATTCTTGAGCACGAGGATTTAGCAATTCCTGTCTTGCTTTTAATGACTAACAACTAGTGATAATAGTATCACTTTATTTCACCGATAGGTGTCAAGATAAGCAAAATCAAAACAAGCCTTTGCAATGCAATCGGTCTAGCATTTGTGAAAGTTTGACTTACTGGCGCTGTAAATTATATTGTTTTTTATTTATGTTTAGTTGTTTGTAGTAGAGTGGATGAAGCCCTGCCAAGTACCACGCATCAGGTGTTAGACTGGCGCATTTTGTGCTATCCGCATCACCACATTAAAATGCATTAGTCACATGCTTATAGTGCCTTGAATACCCAAAGCGTGCGAGGCATGCACAACAAGGAGCTTTATGTAAGTGCTGAGCCTGGTGCTAGTGAGTGCGCTCTATACTGTCTTTTGATATGCTGTCGCAAACAGAATGTAGCCTTAACTCACAATCGGAAAGGCCATAAACTGTAAAGTTATATCCGCAATGTCTTGCTGTGTAGTATAATCCCAAGAGTTTGATATGACAGCACAGAGTTTGGGACCTCACTTTCTTAATTGCTGGAGTGAGCACTCTGAAACGGCTTCTGGCTGCAGCTAACGCTCCACAAAAAACAATAACCAAGAAAAAATTACATAAAGCCAGAAATTTCTGGAATCTGGTTGCAAACTTGTTTCCTTTAAACATTGGCGAAAAAGTGTATGCACTTTTTCATGCTTACAGTTCGGAAGCAGAACAGCAGGGCATTCATATGAGAGTGTTTGGATATGTGTATCTCCCTGTGTGCTTGGTGGGGGAGCGGTGGAGGGAAGAGGTGACGGCAGGAGAGCTGTGTTAATGCTGCTGCTGCATGGTGTCACTCGGAGGTGCCCAGGCAGTGACTGGAACTGCCTGGACTGAACCTGCTTCCTTCCTTGAGAGCGCTGTAGTACAAGTCAATCAATTGCTGTTTCTGTAAAGAGATGTCTAGGTAACCAAAGAGAGCATGTTCTATGGCAGCACATATCCTGACAGTATTATCCATCTTGCCTTAGGATCTCTAATGACTTGAAAAGCTTCCCTAAGCAATTACGCATGAACAGGACCGCCACTCCCGCCGATGCAAAAAATAACGTGGGCGATAAATTTCGCCATTCTAGGAGTAGCAAATTATAGCTTAAGGTGGGTTTCTTGAAGCAGAATTATTTGAACCTTGGCCGACATGAGCCATTGAAACGCAGATTTAAGTTTGATTTGATTACTAGCCCCATTTATATTACATGACGCTATCCTAATAAATTGTCTGCCATTACAATTTAAAAAGCTTTTCGGTCCCCTTACTAGCCCTCATTTGAAGTGTTGCCTCCCAATTCTTCTTTCCAGATAGTATCCAGATGGGCCTCATAATATATGCAGGCTTATAGCCCAAAAACAATATCGCTTCCTATCATTTCTACCTGTGTTTTCTTTTCTCGTTTTCTTCCCTCTATGCCCCATACCACCCAATCCCCCCTCCCAACCTCCAATAGAGCCCAACCCATAACGGGCTCTCCTCCAACCTGAATCCCATCCCACAACCCTTCCCCTCCCCCTTCCCCACTGAACGAGTACTTTGGTATGGTCCTCACTGAACCCTTTTCCCAGTGAGAAGCAGCAAGATAAAATGATACACTACATATGCAAATTCCACCGGGGCAGAATCTTATATCATGAAGTTTCTAGAAGAATTACTTTAGTAAGAATGATAATCCTAGGAGGGCTAGCATTATCCATTCAAATAACTTATCTCCTGAGATTGCTGCCTCTGTGCCTGCCCTCCTCCCTGACAGAATACAAAAATAATTTTGCTTAGTCCACGGACTAAAAAGTACTTTCAGTTCGGATTGCTGAACAATGCCTGCAGGAGACCCAAAGTATTTGAAATTGTCGGTTGGCCCAACAAACTCACGATGCCGCCGTGCGGCTAAAATGGACATGTCTGAATAAATTCGAAAAGTGAAATTATCAGAAGTAGAAAATGATTTATTTTTGATTGCCTGCGACAGAATTTGTTCTTTAATCGGGGCATCGCCAAAGTTGGCCAGGATTGTGCATGGATACTTTGCGTTTGTAAGCTGGACTGCTGGAACCCGATGAGCCCGAACAATAGATATATATCTTGCTGTGTTTTTGGGCAGTACATATTTGTGAGTCAAGTTAGAGATAAGTTTTGAAGCCATTTGACCTGCTTCGCGGTCCTCAGGTATACCACCAAACCTCAAATTGTCACACCGGTCTCTTTTTTCAATGTCATCCAGCTTTAGTTGAACCTCTTCCAGCTCCTCTTGCATTCTTATGTAGACTTCTTCCTGTTTTTTGCAAGTATCCTCCAAGGTGGATGTCTTCAGTTCCACCTGGGTTATGCAAGAAGCAAGTTGTTAAATACTGTCATTGATCCACTCAAGTTGTTCATTAGTTTTCTGCTGAGCACTTTCATGGGACGCCTTCATGTCTCAAACCTCATTTAGAATCTGATTTTAACATAAACTCAATAGGAATAGGTTGCGAAGAGCTTGGTGTCGAAACTGCTTGCTCTTCTGGTTGGTTCGACCCTCTGCTTGGTGAGGAATCTTTTTCCTCTACTATGGCTGGTTTACTACCACCCTGCAGAGCTGTCCTTTCTTCATTCTGACCTGCTCCGCTCTCTTTTTGTGCCTCCTTTCAGCTCCGCAACGTGAACAACGGGTATGCCTGTTTTCCTTTGCCAGTTATTAGGTCATCTGGGGTTGTATTTGCCCGAGCTGAAGGGAGATTGCTTGTAGCTGAAATAGGGGAAGAGAGAGCTTCCGGACTAGGTGCGGATTCCATTCTAACGCCTAGGTCCTGTAGTTGAATATACAAACTTCAAGCCAGTCACAAATGTCCTACACAGGCAGAAATGGCCAAGCCAATAGGTCCATCCTTTCTCGTTGATTTTTACCTGGCTAGGAAATAGGATGAATATTAGATCACACCAAAAGGCAGAACAACAACTGGGCCTGAATGATAACACAAATGCTGGCTCCCCACTCAGATGGCCTCATTGGCAGAGGGTGAAAGACCATTTGAAGAAATACTAGCCATTTTCAGAAGATATCAAAGTGGACAGACAGCATATCCTGCAACACAAAATAGGGGTAAACCTCAGGAAGAAGATCACAGGGTCACAGATTAGCTGAAGGCCAACTATCGCTCTGAAAGTTTATCCACACAGACCGGCCAGAGTTTACATTTTTGATCCTAAGGGAGCATGAGGTACACGGATGGGGGAAGGGACATGGAGGTCAATGACTTGATGCTCAAAAACTATGAGAATTATTTTCCTGCCGGAGAAAGGGATTTCCTTTGTACTCTGTCTTAGTTATAAATGATTCCACATCAGTTCTTCACTTTGGGCCTGGCCAATGGAGGAGGGGTTGCCATTTTGATAGCCAGATCATGTTGCTATTAGGTCACAACTGTGGAGGCCATAGAAAATGACAGTTCTTTATCACTGGTTCTTAAGATAGGAACTACTACTTATCCCATAGCTATTGTATGTGCACCAAACCGTGGACGAGATAAATTCCTCAAGTCCATCATAGCTGACACTAGCCAATGAAGGATATTAGATATGATGAGTGCCCTCAAACCCAGGCGTTTATTGAAAGCACAGGACCGGGCATTACATATGAACAAAGTTAAATATGCCATGCGCTGTGTTAAATAATGATTTTAGAGTGGAGGTAATAAGACAAGGATAGATTCTTGCCTGCACATTAAGAGTGAAAAGGGTGAATGAATAGGCGAGGTATGGAAGGCTGTTGGGCAATGGATATGAGACAATACGAATATCACTAATGTTCTTTGCAACTTCTGTAGGAACTTTTACAACAGGGAAGAAGCCCCTCCGGATCTCATGAAACTTGACCTGCACAACTCACTGATTGAACGTACTGCAGAAAAAACAACACAATTAGAAAACTCTATCACACTGGAGGAGGTTTTCTCTTGTATCACTCCTTTGAAACCTGGCAAAGGTCCAGGCCCAGACGGCTACATTTCTTTATTCTACAAATCTTATTGTGTTACACTTGTACCAATTTCAATGTGTCTTTTTAACTCCTCCATCTTATGCCTTTTTTCAGCCTCCATATTAGAAGGAGTAATGTTGGTTATACCCAAGCCTAGAAGGAACAGACACTCTGTAGCTCATATAGGTCTATCTCACTCATCAACCTTGAAGCGAAAATATTTACTAACATTCTAGGCTAGGCTGATGCCCCCCATTCAGACTGACCCAGGCCTTTTGGGCTTTATAACTGGCAGAAATGTCATGGACAACTCATAGATGGTCTACCAAATACTTAAGAACACCCATAAGGCGCCCAATATTGCTTCCATTAGATGCTAAAAAACGTTTGATCTGGTTAATCAAAACTTCCTCGGTGAAACACTTAAGATTTTTGGTCTGAGTCCCAGATTTATAGGTTGGGTCCTGATAAGCTGGTGAATGCCAGGGGTGTAGGTCAGGCTAAATAGAAGCCTTCCCTCCCTTCCCCGATTACAAGAGGTGCAAGAGAGGGCTTCCCTTTCTCTCTCTACTCTAGTTTGCCATTACAATAGAGCGTTTTGTGGAGAAAATATGGAGAAATTATTATATATGGGTATGTAGGTCAGTAGAGACAACCTAAAAATTACCATAATAGGTAGATGATGTCTTGCGTATGCTGACTAAACCCCATCTTTACTGACGTTGGGTGCCACCCAAAAATCAGTAACATCAATATATAAGGCATTAATAGACATTACAAAGGTAGAGCTAACGCCGCTAAGGGAAATTTGGTAAGAAGATCTAGGTGAGGAATTGACAGATGGGGAATAGTACAGGACAATAGCATAACCCAAATCAATACCGAGGAATGTAAGGTTTAAATTTCTACAGCATAATAAATTGCATTGCACATATTTGATGTCCAGTAGGATACACAATATGTTTCCAATGGTGTCAGATAAATGCCAGGAGACTAGTGCAGGTCTGTTATGCATGTTTGGATTTGCACTCATTTGCAAATTATTGTTCAGGTATAATTCAATCCATCCGGCAGACAATTGACCTTGTAATAGACATGCGACCAAGGACTTGTTTACGGGAATTGCTCCCTCATAAAAACACAAAAAGAATGGCTTGTAGGTTAGCAGATTTGGTAATGCTCCTTGCTAAAGTTCAAATAATGATGCAGTGGGAGAACGCTAGTGCGCCCCTGTTGGCCCAGTGGAGGAAATAACTCTTTAAACTGTTGGAAGCAAAAGCCTCCGCATTGACTCAACTCAAAGGGAGAGGAAATTCTCAGCAACAAACTAATAAGTGGGACTTATGTATAAAGCTAGCAAACAAAGATGACAGCATAACAGCTGGGAGACTGTTTGTGATCTTAGCTAGTGCATTAATGATAAAAAAAGTAGGCTTGTTAGAAATGGGGGTCTCTAGTTGGCAATGGTTTGCACCTTTGTCCAAATAGGGGCCCTTCCTTCTAGTCAGGATAAGGGGGATACACACCTGAAAACCCAGTCAGGCTTATCTCAGAGGCAGTGTGTAAAGCATTTGCACATAAACAACAGTAATACAGTGAAAACACTACAAAAGGACACCACACCAGTTTAGAAAACTATCCAATACTTAATATATTCAAAACAAGACCAAACCGATAACAATCCACCATACAGTAGTTAAAAATGTGCACTGTGCAAGAATAACCTAAAAAAAATGCAGTTCCTTGAAGTCGATAGCTCCATCCGTTGCTACCGCAGTGCTGAAAACAACAGAATACAACAGTTCCGTCTGACCGTGTCAGTTGTGCTGCCGGCAGGCGTGTAAACAGTACCTTTTCGCTGCGGCCGATCACGTTGGTGCAGGCCGGTTGTGGCAACCATCGCGGTTGCGATGTGAAGCACAGTAGTGAGGCATGCGGTGCCCTCAAGGCGCTGTGCAGGCAGCGGCTCGGTGATGGTCATCCAGAGGAGTCGGTGCGGAATGAAGGCAGTGCTTGTTGCAGTGTGACAGATCACGATGCAGGCAACAGAGCCGGTTGTGGGGAGCTGGTATCTGTCAGTCCGGACTGCGGTGTAGGATGGGGCAGTGTGTTTGTGAGACTTACGAGCAGTGCCCCCAAGCCGCGGAACGGTCACGGGTGTCAAAGTCAGCGGGCAGCAACGGCGTTAGTGAGACCAGGGCGGCAAAGTGAAGCGAGACAGTGTGGAGTGCGGTGTCCACAGGTCATGGTGCAAACAGCGGCTCGGTGGGCGGACATCATCGTCGTTGGTGAGACCAGGGCAGTGCCCTCTGTAGTGCCTTCAGGACACAGAGCCACCGACAGAGTTGGTTGCTTTCCCCCCTCTGTGGCAACTGAAACTACGGTTCCAGAGTAGGTGCCCAGAGTTCAGTGAAGTCTTTGGGGTCCCTGAGTCTTCAGGAAAGGAGGCAAGCTCTAATTCAAGCCCTTGGAGATACTCAGCAACAAGTTGAGAAAGTTCAGTCGAGTCCTTTAACAACCCAAGGCAGAAGCAGCAACTGCAGGCCAATCCAACAAAGCAACAACGCAGCAAAGGGGCAGTACTCCTCCTGGCAGCTCTTCCAGCTCTTCTTGGCAGTTTCCTTGATTCCAGCAAGTACTAAAATTCTGAGGTCTGGGCCCCAATATTTATTCTCAGTTTCTTTTTGTTTTTGTTGGGCAGGGAATGTCAGTGCCCAGCCCAAACTAGTTCTGACCTCTCTGGCCCGGCGTCCTGGCTGGAGGTGGAGACAGCCTTGTTCAAGGCAGACCAGGCCCATTCGGGTGCAAGAAACTCTCCTCCCACTACTCTATATGTAGCCCAGGTCTAATCAGCCCAGCCCTGACTCCCCCAGTGGCTGTTTGAAGAGAATGCACATTCCCAGCCTCTGTCACTCCAAAGCCAGACAGTCAATCCACAAACCCAGCAGAGGCCGCCGCCAGCGCGCCGAAGGTGCGCCAAAGGGAAGCCCGTCTGCGCCCGTCCGCGCCAGACCGGGCCCAGGGGTCAGCCAGGCCGGCCATACCATCACTTACTCGGCCGACTCCCTGAGGGATCTACAACTCCCCAACCTCACTCCCTCCCCTTCTACCATCAGACGCATCTCCATGACCGGTATCTCCCCATCTGATCGGCGCCCCACCAATCTGGTCACCCCCCCTACCCAGCCTACCAAGAGCAATACCACCATCAGAGTTCTTTATCTTAACACCCGCTCCTTGGTTAAACATCACGCCGACATCTTCATCCTTCTATCCAACGAGAAACCGGACGTCCTCCTGCTCACTGAAACTTGGCTGACTGCGGACTCGCTTCCTGACATTCTGGCGGCCCTCCCCCCAGACTATTACATCCTCCGCGCCGATCGGCCAGGAAACCGCCCTGGGGGCGGGGTAGCGACCATAATCTCCTAACGCCTTAACTTCATCTCTACTCCATCCATCTCACTCCTGGGAGTAGATAACCTTATCTTCAGCCTAAAAATGGATAGCGGGGCCTTAACTCTCCTTCTTCTTTATCGCCCCCCCCAACCGATGCCTTCCTTCGCGGCCACCCTGACCGATCAGTTGATCAATCTTCTCACTTCTCACCCCAGATTCGCCCTTTTCGGCGACCTTAATTATTGGTTTAATGACATCAACGCTGGGCCCCACGCCTTGGAGGTCTTCGAGGCTCTCACTAGCCTCAACCTGTCTCAACAAATCACCTCGCCTACACATATTAAGGGCCACATTCTAGACCAAATATGGACCCAAAACCTAACTCTTTCACCACTTAATAGATACCACCCTTACGATCAGTGGCAATCCCCCCACCCCACTGATGGCCGGTGGTCTATCTCGCAAATGGAACGCCTATGACTCCGAAGGATTTCTTGCGACTCTCTCAGACACCCGCCCTGCCCTTGTTTCGCGAACCAACATTGACAAATTAGAAAGTGACATATGCTTCTGGCTGCAGTCAGCCAGTGACCAATTTGCCCCCTTAATCAAATTTCCCCCGACCAGACACCACAACGCCCACCGTTGGTTCTCGGACGACCTCAAAAACTTAAACTGAAGGTACGTCAGCTAGAAAGGGCATGGAGACGCAACTACTCCGAACCAGCCAGATCACAATACACCTCAGCCCGCAGAGACTACAAAATCGCAATACTTTCAGCCAAATCAACCCACTTTTCTGACCGAATCTCTTCTTCGGACAACAAATCTAAAGAAATTTTCAAAATCATGAACGAACTGACATCTGACGACAGAACCCTCCCAGGCCAAACCCCCACCCAAGAAACTTGTGACGCTCTCAACCTCTTCTTCGTCGAAAAAATTAATAAAATCAAGGCATCGATCTCCACCGTCCCTCAGATCACCACTCCGGAAACTCCCCTTAACAACCCTTCCGCCTTCACCGAATTCCCCCCCATCAACCCTATTTCCCTAGTACAGCTTGCGTCCCGGATAAAATCAGGTTCCCCGAACGATGGCTGCCCACCCTCAGTCCTACGAAGTGTATGTCATTCCTTACCTGAATGCATCCTACCTCTCTTGAATGGCTCGCTCAGCACAGGTACTGTTCCCAGATCCTTCAAAGAGGCCATCCTAGTCCCGCTACTTAAAAAACCTGGCGCGGACTCAGCGGAACTCTCCAACTATCGCCCCATTTTGCTCCTGCCCTATTTCTCAAAACTTCTCGAAGCACATGTCACGAGATGCCTCTCCAACTTTATTGAGACCTCTTGCTACCTGGAGCCTAATCAGGCCGGCTTCAGGCCTTCATTTCCTACTGAAGCCGTCATCTTAGCTGTTCTCGACATGCTGAGGAGAAATGCCGACTCAGGGACCCCCCAGGCCCTCGTTCTCCTGGACCTTTCGGCCGCGTTCGACACGGTTGACCATAACATCTTGCTCAACCGTGTCGAACAGGCTGGCATCCAGGTCCCTGCCCTCAGCTGGATTCGGTCTTTCTTGTCTGGTAGAACCCAAGCCGTCCGGCTGGGCCCCTACACAGCACCCAAGACCCCCACAACCTGCGGAGTTCCCCAGGGCTCCTCCCTGTCACCCTTACTGTTCAATCTATACCTTCGGCCCTTACTCCACTCACTCCGTAACTGGGACATCACAGTTTATAACTATGCCGACGATCTGCAGATCATCTTTCCACTCAACTCCCCCAATGCGATAGATAACTTTCACTCCGTTATGCTCCACATCCAAGAGTGGATGAATTCCAACCAATTGAAGCTGAACCCCGGGAAAACCGAGCATCTTCTCCCGGGCTCCAGCCCCTCTTTCTGGGGAACCCAGTTCTGGCCCACTGAACTGGGCCTCCCACCGACCCCTTTGATCTCTGTAAAAATTCTCGGCGTGACTATCGACGCCGAACTCTCTCTCCGACCTCATGTCGGCTCCGCGATTTCATCCTGTTCCTTCCAACTCAGAAAGATCCGGAAGGTCAGTCACCTGCTCCCCCCACTTGCTCTGATTCAAGTAATCATATCTCTTGTGCTCTCCCGCTTGGACTTTTCCAACTGCATCTACCACGGACTTCCCAAAACCCTTCTCCACCGCCTTCAGGTGGTCCAAAACCAGGCAGCTCGTATCATCTTCAAATCTCCAAAATGGCAATCTGCCAAACCTCTGATGCATAAACTACATTGGCTGCCCATAGAACAGAGGATGGCCTTCAAGTTGGGCTGCCTCACGTTCACTGCCCCAGCCCTGCTTTCCTGACTTCCCTCATCACCCCCGCGCCGCACGGCCACCAGCTGCTGCGTGTGCCCCATTGCCTTGCCCACTGCCTCGCTGCCTGCCTCGCTGCCGCTGACCACGCCCCCTCCTCCGAGCGGCGTGGTCCGTGCTCGCCTGCCGGCTGCCTGAACTTTTGTTAGTTTTGCTCTTGTTTATCTTTCCATTTGTGCCTGTTTTATTGTTATTTTGTACCCGTGTTAGCGTTTTCCTTCCTGTTTGCCCGCCTACCTCGCCGCCCTCCGCTCTCCCTCCCCGCTTCCCGCCACCGCCGATTACCCCGCCCCTTTTCTCTTCTGTACCCTCCCCGCTCCCGCCTCCCAGCTGCTCCGCCCACCCGCGCACTTCGCCTTATATGGCGACCGTGCGAACGCGCAGCGGTCACGCGCAGCGGGCGCGCCGATGGTGCGCCGAAGGTGCGCCAAAGGCAAGCCCGTCTACGCCCGTCCGCGCCTGGACCGCGCCCAGTGCCAGGACCCCTGGACCCCACCGACGAAAGACGACCCGACAGTCCTACGACGCCGCAACACTCATCGCACTCAACACCGGCGGGACCCAGGGATGCTACCGAGCCACTCCGAAGCATACCTACGGACCCTTCAGCTGCCACGCCTGCAAGTTCACCTGCACCCGGACCTGCCCGGCACCAGCACCTGCCAAGCCGAACACCAGCAGCAACCACCTCAAGTGCATCCTGCTCAACACCCGCTCCATCCACAGACACGCCATCGAACTCTGGAACCTCCTCGACACCACAGCCCCTGACGTTGCCTTCATCACGGAGACCTGGATGAACGCCTCCTCAGCGCCCGACATCGCCATCGCCATCCCAGAAGGATACAAGATCACCCGGAAGGACCGCAACGCCAACCAGGTGGGAGGAGGCATCGCCATCATCCACAAGAACACCATCCGCATCACGACCAGCACCGACAACACCCCACCCTCCGCCGAACACCTGCACTTCCAGATCCACACCGACCCGAAGACCACCCTCAGAGCCACCCTGATCTACCGACCCCCGGGACCACGCACTCAATTCAGCGAGGACATCGCCGACTTCGTCAGCCCGCACGCCCTCCCCTCCGCTGACTACATCCTCCTGGGGGACTTCAACTTCCACCTGGAGAACAACAACGACTGCAACACCAGCACCCTGCTCGACAACCTCGCCAACCTTGGACTCAAGCAGCTGGTGTCCACCCACACCCACCTCGCCGGACACACACTCGACGCCATCTTCTCATCCAGCAAAGACATCGCCTTCAGCCACGCCACAGAACTCCACTGGACAGATCACAGATGCATCCACTTCACCTTCAGAAGAACGACGACCCACCACCACCAGCAACAGGTTGCCCGAAGAAGCTGGAACAAGATCACAGCCGACCAGCTCGCCGCCTCCCTGAGCCAGCACCCTCCGGCCAGCTCAGCGAACCCCAGCCAGGCCGCCGACAACCTCACGAAGTGGATCAGCAACTGCGCGGACGAACTCGCCCCACTGAGGACCCCGCCCAGCAGACCCGGCAGCAAGAGAGCCCCTTGGTTCACCGACGAACTCAAGAGCTCCAAGAAGAACTGCCGAGCCCTCGAGAAAGCCTGGAGAAGGGAACCCACGCCGGACAACAGGACCACCCTCAAGCTCGCCACCCGGAAACACCACCAACTGATCCGCATCGCCAAGAAAACGGCTTTCAAAAACCGACTGGACAACAACGCACACAACTGCAAGGAACTCTTCAACATCGTGAAAGAGCTCTCCAACCCCAACGCCGGAAACAACGACATCACCCCTTCGCAAGACCTCTGCAACTCCCTCGCCTCCTACTTCCACAACAAGATCGCGGACATACACTACAGCTTCAGCACTCAACCGACGCACGCCACGACCGCAGCATCGCCACCCACCTCCACCCTCCGCGCCTGGACCCCGGTCAACACCGAAGAAACCGTCCACACGATGAACTCCATCCACTCAGGATCTCCGACCGACCCCTGCCCTCACCACGTCTTCAACAAAGCCGACGCGGTCATCCCACCTCATCTGCGGGACATCATCAACACCTCATTCGACACCGCCACCTTCCCCGAGAGCTGGAAGCACGCCGAACTCAGCGCTCTACTGAAGAAACCTACAGCAGACCCCACCGAACTCAAGAATTACCGCCCCATCTCTCTACTCCCGTTCCCAGCCAAAGTCATCGAGAAGACCGTCAACAAACAGCTGGCCACCTTCCTCGAGACGAATGGATCCCTCGACCCATCGCAGTCCGGATTCCGTGCCAACCACAGCACCGAGACCGCCCTCATCGCCGCCACTGACGACATCCGAACCCTGATGGACAACGGGGAAACAGCGGCCCTCATCCTCCTAGACCTCTCCGCGGCTTTCGACACGGTCTGCCACCGCACCCTAGTGCAGCGCCTCAGCAACGTCGGAATCCAGGAGAAGGCGCTGGAATGGATCGTCTCCTTTCTCGACGGAAGAACACAAAGAGTCCGCCTACCACCGTACAAGTCAGAGGCCACCAAAGTCATCTGCGGCGTCCCTCAAGGATCCTCACTGAGCCCGACCCTCTTCAACGTCTACATGAGCCCCCTCGCGGCCATCGCACGCCAACACAACCTCAACATAATCTCCTACGCCGACGACACCCAGCTGATCCTCTCCCTGACCAACGACCCCGCTGCCGCCAGAGCCAACCTGCACGAAGGGATGAGAGAGGTAGCCGAGTGGATGACGACGAGCCGCCTGAAGCTGAACACAGATAAGACGGAGGTCCTCATCCTGGGCTCCTCGCCCTCCGCCTGGGACGACTCCTGGTGGCCCCCCGCCCTGGGCACCGCACCCAAACCGACGGACCACGCACGCAACCTGGGTTTCATCTTGGACTCCTCCCTCTCCATGACCAGGCAAGTCAACGCCGTCTCCTCGTCGTGCTTCAACATCCTGCGCATGCTTCGGAAGATCTTCTGGTGGATCCCCACAGAGACCAGGAAGACTGTCACCCAGGCCCTCGTCACCAGCCGAATGGACTACGGCAACGCACTCTACGCCGGAACCACCGCCAAGATCCAGAAGAGACTCCAGCGCATCCAGAACGCCTCAGCCAGACTCATCCTCGACATCCCACGACACAGCCACATCTCCGGACACCTAAGAGACCTGCACTGGCTCCCGGTCAACAAGAGAATCACCTTCCGCCTCCTGACCCACGCACACAAAGCTCTCCACGACCAAGGCCCGAGCTACCTCAACAACCAAATCAACTTCTACGCCCCCAAACGCCACCTCCGATCCGCCAGCCACGCCCTCGCCGCCATCCCACGCATCCGCAGAGCCACTACAGGAGGAAGGTCCTTCTCCTACCTGGCCGCCAAGACCTGGAACTCCCTCCCGGCCGACCTGCGCCTGACCCAAGACCACCTCTCCTTCAGGAAGAAGCTCAAGACCTGGCTGTTCGAGCAGTAGCGGCACCCCCCCCCCCCCAAGCGCCTCGAGACCCTACGGGTAGGTAGTGCGCTCTATAAATGTCTTTGATTGATTGATTGATCACTCCCTACTGTCCAAATCGCAATCTTCGCTCTGCTCATCTTAAATCACTTGTCATACCCAAAACCAGAACCAACAAATTTGGCGGACGAAGGTTTGCCCTTTTGGCACCGAAGTTCTGGAACTCCCTTCCCCTGATCATCAAATCGAGCAGCTCCCTCCTTCATTTTAGGAAGCTGCTCAAAACCTCTCTTTTTCCCCCACCCTGCTAACCCTGCATTAACCCCAGATTGTGTATCACCTTTGTCCTATAGCGCCAGGAAACCCATGGTGTCAGTGCGCTCTACAAATTTCATTTAATAATAATAATAATAATAATAATAATAAGGCACACATGATCGCAAGCAAGAAAATACCTACTTTCTAAAAGTGGTATTTTCAAACACAGAACACAAAAACCATCTTTACTTAAAGATGCATTTTTATATTCTGAGTTCAGGCATACTAAACTCCATTTCCCTATTTTGTCCTAATGGGAAGATATGCTTATAAGGGGAAACGTCGTTTACCCCACATTTCTACTCCGCATGGCTTTACCCCTCATTTTTTACTCCACAATAACTTTTACAACGCAGGGCTTTATGCCGCAAAACTGTTACAAAGCATTCCCCAAGTAGCGCCCCCCTGAAGTTACAATAGTAAGTGCGTTGGAATGGGGAATGGGTTATAACAAATTGTGTTGTAAAGCTCTGCGTAGTAATAGATTTTGCAGAGTAAAAACTGCAGGGAAAAAGCATGCAGGGTAAATGCATGTGGGGTAACGTCACATAACCGCTTATAAGATGTTATAAGTAAACTCCAATTCTATCCTATGGGGCAGATAGCCTTTTCATAGTGAGAACGAAATACACTGTAATTCACTACCAGGACATGTCACACACACCAGTACATGTCCTACCTTTTAAATACACGGCACCCAGCCCTTGGCCCTACTTTAGGGGTGACTTACATGTAAGAAAAGGGAAGATTATGGCCTGGCAAGTGGTTGCACTTACTAGGTCGACTTGGCAGTTACAAACTGCGCGCAGACACTGCAGTGGCAGGTCTGAGAACCCTTTACAGGGCTGCTTGTGTGGGTGGCACAACCAGTGCTGCAGGCCCACTAGCAGCATTAGATTTACAGGCCCTGGCACCCTCATTGCACTTTACTAGGAACTCGTGGTGTAGGGACCAATTGAAAACACTTGGCTCTAACTGGACAGTCATCATGGAATATGCTTTTTGTTTGCAATAAGCTGCTTGCCGTAGCTGGACATGTATGTCTAAGGTGTTTGTAAGCCAGCTTATAAGCAAAAATAAAAATGTTATGTAGAGGTTATAAGGCTACGGTCATATGTTGTTAATGTGTATATAAAATAAAACCTATTACATGCCTATTAAAATCACAGGCATTGAATGAGTCAGTGCCCGAAGGCCAATTAGTCATTTTGAAAGTTATTTTCTAATTCGAATGGACCATAGATTCGATGACGCATTTGGGTGGGAAGGTTTCCCCCTTCTTTAAAACAGATGACAGGTGCAAACTATTACCCCTCCATAAACACATCCAAAATGAGCTGAGCATATGAGAGGTCTCTCAATACTGAGGCGAGTATCCAAGCTACTGTTCTTATTCCAAACTTTGCTTCTTCTATACCTGCCTCACAGCTGAAACAGTTTCAGAGAGTCTTTCATAACTGTGTTCCAAAAAATGGCGAGCTATAGCAAGGATATTGGCATCCGTGGTTATCCAATGCTACCAAGCAGCTCAACTGTGCTGTGTAGTGGAGTGACATAAAGAGTTGGAGATGCACTGGTGCTTTTTACACCAAATGGCAGCCAGTTCACCTACCTGGAAAGCTCTATGGCTAGACAAAAGGTACTGGGATGGCGGGTTTAACTATTAATAGAGATAAAATGTCTGCTTTGGTTAGAATTTAGTCCCATTCGGTACTTTCCTCTTTCCCATCTCCCATCTCCCCTGTGACCAGTACTTAACATACCCAGTTTCTTCCCACTAATAGATGATAGGTGCTTCAATGCTTTGAAGATCTTGGGTTGCATTACGGGTGTGAGGTCCTTGATAACAAGATATCAGATCCTTTGACAAGCTTGGAGAATTCTACAGTCTCCTATAAACTGAGAGATGCAGGTAAAATAAAATCAGACTTTGGGTGATCCATCAAGCTGTATGTTTTTAGACAACTCCCGAATTTTGAGAAATGGTTACATTCCAGAAATGATGTCAAGTGGTTTATTTTGGACTCCCCTTCCCTGTAGGAGTATCATTTTCTTGGCGGAGGCAGTGAGAAGCAGATCTGGGCAGGGTGATTTTGAATACGGAGTGAAGTGATATAGACGCCTGGGTTTGTGCCACACCTAGAAGCACTTCTAGGAAGAAAGCCATGGTAAATACTTCTACTTTGGTATTATGCACCATCAAAACTTCATAGATGAGATATTTACATTTAAGAAATGCACTGGTGAAGATGTAGAGAGAGAGGGAAGTTGTTTCACATTCTATAGCGTCGCCACAAATTGCATACCTATTGGACAGAAGTGTTGAACGCTATTGACTCCATGTTTGCCACTACTAACCCCAGTTATTTGATATACACTATACTTGGCCTCCCTAATTAACATTCACCCGCATTCCCTCGGAGGTAGGTAGAGCTCTTTGGCATTATATGCAGTGAGGCAAGCAATCACTGCGCTAGGGATGAAAATTAGGCCTTAAGAGGCAGAGGAATGGAAACATTAGCTGTGGGACTTGCTTGCTATGGAAAAACAAGCATTTACAATGCAACGGTCTCGGCATTGTTAAAGTTAGAGCTATTGGCATTGCTCATGACAATGCCGTTTCTTTAAATGTTTTAAAAACAAAAACATAAACAAAAATAATGTCATTAGCAATGCCAATAGCTCTAACTTTACCAATACCGAGACCATTGCATTGTAAATGCTTGTTATACTTGCGGTTCGGATTGGAACCTCAGAGCGCGATTACCACGGACAGCGCACTCACTGAGAGGTATTTGGAGTGCCGATGAATACGGAACACTAGCCTTAATTTGGACGTTTTTGCACGGGACTTTGCTCTACACGAAAGGAACCGTTTTAATAAGGACATCATCGTGAATGTCAGTTACATGTTATCAACATACCAGCCGGGACGGAATTACAACCGGCGGAGGAGTCCATCACTTTTTGCAGTTGCCGTAAAGCCCAGAAGTCGTCGTAGGGTACATTCCCAGATGAAACACGTGTTGGCTGGGCAATTTTCGGATTAAAGGATACAAGAAAATCACAACTACACTGATTGATCTAATTTGTGTGATATATGTGTTTATTGAATTTGTGAAGAAACTCGACAAACGTCTTACGAAGAATTGAAATTAATACAAGCGTGTGCATAGGCTTGCTTTAATCACTTGTATACTTGTTCTGGGTTGGAATATAGTTATTTACAGTAGTGTGATTTCTTTAAGAGATTAAAAGAGAGCAACAAACATACTATGAAGGTTTAATCAACCCTTCAAAGTGACTTACAAAAGAACAAATCCGCAAAAGCCACTTCTTTCACGTTTGCTGAACAGTTGTAATTTTGACTAGACACGTACGTCTTTCACACTCTTACTAGACGTATTGCCAACACAACTGGACTGGAATCAGATACAACTGTAGATAAAACAATGCAATGTTTTAACTCACAGGTGATGACCGATGTCACAATCACGTGAGATGGTAATTAGATAGTGAAGTGTTGCAGGATTTAACATATCACATTAAAGTTGGAATCGACGCTTTAAAATCCCCCTGCGGGTCTTCAGCTTCTAAAAGGGCATTATATCCGAAAGGCTTTCCTAATTTACATCATAAAGGAAGTTCCTGCCATAGAAAGCTACCGGGAAATGTTTCTTGATCTACCCGTAAATTTACCTACGAACGAAAACGTTTTGTGATGGTAGGTATTTGAAAACTGTAATAAGAGCCGTCAACAGCTTGAGGGAGGTGTCGCGTTTAAGAAAGGCGCTGTAATGGACATACTTGCACTGACTCCCACTGGCCTTGACGTAAAAAAATGTGTTGGCATGTAATTAAATAGAACCTAACTGCCTTCACTCCGTTACAATTAAAGCGACGTACGGTGCAAAAGTCAAAAGGGCTTTAACTAGCTTATAATGGTGAACGACGAGTCTTTTCTGCATACTACCAACTTTGTTTCAGTTGGGCAAACGACAACATCTCACAACCAAGCGACAGAAACAATTGCGCAGACGGAATTTTACCACGACAGCTCCTCCTTGAAATACAAGCGCCAAATAAAGTGAAGGCGCGACGCTCCTCCTCTTCCTCCCCCGACAGTGTGTTTACAAAACTTACTTTCAATGTCAGCAAACTTCAGTGATAATACAAAAGATAACCTAACGTTACGGAAAGCGTAAAAAAACATCACGCTGACGTGATAGCAACGGCCATCCGCACTGTAAACTTAGTCAAAACATAGGTTGCCTTCCAAAAAGAAAACAAGAAAAGCCATAATGATTTCCCACCCGCCTTAGCAGGCTTCTGTTGTCTAGTTTCTAGGTAATAACAAGCCGAGGGCACCGGAAGACACCACCGCCTTTCTCCGAGGCAGAGCAGAAATGCCTCGGAGAAAGGCAGCGTCGTTTTCGGATTTGGGGGCGTGTTTTGCTGTTATCTCCTCCTTGAGACTTCTTGCAAAAAACACGCCCCCCGATCCAAAAAGGACGGGGCCTGATCGGAATGACTGACCTCTTCTCCAATGGCTGGCCAGCATTCAAGAGGCCAGCCAATGGAGAACAGGGGAGAAGAGGGGCGGGTTCAAGCCCCTCTTCTCCAAGTAATTAAATCTCCGACTTCCGGTTCTGCCTTTCGGCAGACCGGACGTCCTCGACCTAATAAGACGACCTTGGAAGGGAAAGCCAATGCCTTCGAAATAGACTGGATGTCTTTGCTGGTATACCTGTCCTTAGAATTCAGCCTAGCAGCTTGCAGCTCCTTCAGAGGGGGAATATGGTCCTCTCTAAACATTAGTGGAGTATCACCTCAGCTAACCTGATTAATCCTGGGTAACAGCCATTGATATACCGATGGTAGAAGGATAGGTGACCAGGAGCCAGGGGACTAGGAAGTTATTGTTTATGGCCTTGTTTAATTCCAAAGCAAACACTAGAAGATGATGGACAGAGCTCTGAAACTTTTCAAACACTCACCCCCAGTCACAGATCTGGGTTGAATCCATCATCGTTCTTTAGCTCACTTCGCCACCCCAGTTCAGACCCAGCCATATGCAAATCATTCTCGGTCAATTGCAGTTTAGAGTGTCACATCCACAAGTGCATTTGTGATACATTGAATATATTACATTTCAATTATATATTCATCTATTGCACCTTTTACTCTGGGCCCTATCCTAAACAACCATTTCATGAAAGATAACATTATTGTTCCACCTGATATAATTCTAGTTATTCTCCTTCTCCCTTCCCATCGATATATCCTTTGAAGCCGCCTGAATTCCACCCAGTGGCTCCATATTTTCCTCCTTTTTCAAGGGCAAACTCTACTCTCATAAACCACCTTTTCAGCTGCGCTTCACCAGTCTAAGTCGGACTTCCATTGCTCTACCCTCAGGGGGATACGTGCTCCCCAAGCCCTGGCGATATGTCTCTTCACTACCAGTGCCGCCACCATTAGCCACAACTTCTGATACTTGTTCACCCGTTAGACACAAGATGTGCCATTTGGCCTCCAGAGGTATTTCTTCTCCTAGTACCTCAGACAAAAATTATGTCACCCTTTCCTAGTATTTCTGTATGACTGGGTATCCCCAAATGATATGGAAGAAAGTACCTTTTTCCTTACAACCCCTTGTACACAGGTCTGAGGGGCAATGTCCTAGCTTGTGCATCAGTACTCTCGTTGTGTAAGACCTATGTAGGATCCGAAGCTGGACCAGTCGAAATCTCGCTCTGACCGCTGCTTCTTTTGGACTTTGTATTGCTCCTGCCCTGTCGTCCTCCTCTAATAGCCCGATATCTGCTTCCCAGGCTTCCTGTAGGGCCTTCAGCGGATCGGGCAAATTGTTAATTATGTTCCTATATACTAAGGATGTGGCTTTGTCACAGATCAGGTCCATTAATAGCTTATCTTCTAAGGGGGTATGGTCTGGTAGTTGCTTCCCTTCGCGGATGTACCTATGGAGTGCATGCCCTAGTTGCATGTATCTATAGAATATGCAAAGTTACAACGAGTGCATTACAACGCATTCCATTACAATGCGGTCGTTACAACAACCGCGTTGTTACATCACATACCATTACAACAAAAGTTGTTACAATGACTTGCTGCAGGGGGCGCTGGATGTTGGAATAGTATCATTTACTATTCCAACTCCAGTCTGTGCAACAGTAGGGAAGGTGTTGGATTTTAAATCCAACACCTTCTGCCCCCTACAGTAAGTTGTTGTAACGACCCCTACAGCGAGTCGTTGTAAACGACTTGCGTTGTAATAGTTTGCAATGTAACAACGTGGTCGTTGTAATGACCACGTTGTGATGGAATGCGTTGTATCGCATTTGTTGTAAACGATGTCTCCTGTATCTATATCTTTCTGTGTCCGACAGCTGGTATTCCTTCTGCAGGTCTTCAAATGAAATTTTTGCCAAACCTCTACATACATCTCCTAGGTGAGTTATGTACAGTAGTCTCCATTTGCTAAACCCCTGTAATTTGCCTACTTCCTTTAACGTGTCAATGTCCCAAAGTGGGGTTCAGTCTGTTAACCTATTGTCTCAGCATAGTAGTTTAGTGGCTCCTTTTTATGCTCATATCACTGCTTGGGTATGCGGGGGCATTAGCTTTTTGGTAGTTTTCCTATATAGCACTCCCTTGTATCCCCTCTGTCCCATCACTAAGTGATCCACTCTGTATACCGTCTTGTCTCTGTTCGCAAAGAGCCAGTCATTAATTTTTACCATCTGTGAAGCCCAATACTATGTCTGGAACTGCCAGGCCTCCTTCATAAACACTTCTTTGGAGTTTAGCTCACGCTATCCTTGAGCCTCCCCCATTCCAGAGGAGCCTCCTCAACTCACTAACCACTTCTCTAGAGAACCTGTCTGGTATCTTGTATGCGGTATTTTGTAGGACATATAACATAAGCGACAATGTCATCATTTTAAAGAGATCAAGGAGATCGATAGGCTCCTCCAATGCTCCACAACTCTTTTAAGGTGCTCCAGTTGAGTCATTACGTTTTCTTCTAGAAATTCCGATTCCGTCCGCGTGATAGTAATGCCTAAATATTTGAATTTATCTTTAGTTTGGAGTTTGATCTCCCTAGTCGGCGGTGGTAAAGCCCTGTCTGTGAGTCCGAAAAGGAGAGACTTATCCCAATTAATTTGATAGCCTGAATAGCTGCCATATAGTTGGAATACATGTAGCAGTCTATCTATTGTGAAGAGGGGCCTAGTAGCGTACAGTAGGACATTATCTGAGTATAGGGATATACGTTCTTCCCAGTTTCCTTCGCCCACTATCCCATTCACCAAAGGATCTCCTCATATCCAGGCCGCCAGTGGCTCCAGGGCCAACGCAAATAGCATAGGGGACATTGGACATCCTTGTCTCGTACCTCTATGTAGGGCAAAGGAGGGGGGAGATAAAGCCATTAAATCACACTCTAGCTAGTGGTTCGTGTAGAGTAGCCTGACCCATGACTGGTAGCGGGGACCGAATCGAAACCTCTCTAGGACAGCAAATGAATAGTGACATTCAATACTGTCAAAAGCCATACGTGTGCCCTGTGAAAGTAGCACTGAATCTTCTTCTACATGGGACTTGGTCATGTGCATTACCGTATATAGGCACCTAAGGTTCAATCTGGTACTCCGATGTGGCATGCATCCCGATTGATCGGGTGCACCAGAGATATGATTACTCCCCTAAGGCGATTTACCAGGATCCTAGCCAAGATTTTTGCCTCTATATTTAACATATATATAGGCCTGTAGGAATTACAGTCATTTGGGGGTTTACCTTCCTTGGGAAATACTACAATAGTGGCTGTTCCTTGGTCTTTCAGTAAGTAACCCCTTTTTTCCACCTCTATGAACATGTTCAGCAGGTGTGGTGCCACCACACTCGCCGTTCCTTTGTATAATTCAGCTGGCAGGCCGTTAGGCCCAGGGGTCTTCCCGGGCTGTAAATCCCTTATAGCCCCTGTAATCTCTTCAACTGTAGGGTCTTTTTCCAAATCATCCCTGTTTTCATTGTCCAATGTAGGGAGCCGAACATCTATGAGTAACTCTCGATAATCATCTTCCATCCTAGCAGGTTTAGAGGTGTATATCACATAATACTCTACAAAGGCCTTCGCTACCTCTTCTTCCATTGCCTGTATTTTGCCCTTGGAGGCCCGTATTTCTACCACGCAATTTCTCTCCCTGTCCCTCTATTCCAACCATGCTATCATTTTGTTGGCTTTGTCGCCTTTGTGATGCTAATGCTAAGGACCTTGCCGCATCTGCTGCTAGATCTCTCATTTCCTGCTGCTTGAGACCAATACAATGCAGAATCGGAGAGTCAGCTTCCTCCCCTGCAAGTGCCTGCGCTTCCAGCTGGACTACTTCGCTCTCTAGAATGTCTTGCTGGAACCTCTTTGCTTTCTTGCGGCCTCCCCAGCAATGCCTGTATATATCCGCGTATCATGGTTTTAAAGGCTTCCCATAGAGTGCCTGACAAATCCACGACCCTTCATTATCCTGAAAGTAAAGTTCCACCCTTTTCCTTATCTGATCTACCAGGTCCTTGTCCTTAAAAACCCAGGAATCTATTCTAGGTGGCAGTGCAGACGCTCTCTGTGGGCCTTGGAGTATCACTTGCACTGGTGAGTGATCTGATATTCCGCTTGCTTTGATTGTGATGCTGCGGAATAACCCATCGCTCTCCACAGGTGTCAGAATATGGTCCAGGCGTGAGTAACTACCATGTACCACTGAGTAATATGTGTATTGTCTTACTTGGGGGTGATGTAAACGCCAAAGATCCGTCAGCCCCATGGCCTCCACAAATGACTTCAGTGGTTCCAACTCCCTTCCCTTATTTTCTTTTGATTCCCTATCTCTATCTGGCTCCATGGTTGCGTTCATGTCTCCTCCCATTCCTAGGATCCCTTGTGGGAGGTTGACCAGTAGGGCTCTCAGTGCCAATAGCATGTCTGTGTGTATAGTCTGTGGTATATAAATCGAGCCTATATTTAGTACCCGTCCCTTCCACAACCTGGTTATTGCTACCTATCTTCCTAGTGGATCATGCCAGATTTTCCTGACTTCCAGCGGAGGGACGGTCCTAACTAGTATTACCACCCCTCTTGATTCCGTAGTATAACCTGTGTGTGCTATGAGTTTATATCTGTATCTCTCAACGCTTTATATCTGTTGCCCTTTAAGTGTGTTTCTTGAAGTTGCACTATGTCGGGAGGTGTCTATGCAAATGCTGTGGCACTACTGTGCACTTAATTCTATTACCCCATCCATTTACATTCCAAGATAGGGTTTTCAGGCTAGTATTACCTGAATGTCCCCGTTGACTTTGTGCACTTAGGTTTATAGCTTACGTGCAAGAGTCAACGATTTTCTTGTCAGCCATTTATCCATTATTACTACTTCCCTATGTACTAGACACTTCAATTGTTCTGAAATTTGACATTTGTTTAACCAACTGTAAACATTCCTGTAGTATCAGAAGCAACACTGTAATCCCCAACTTTGTAAAATCCCCCTCCTTGCTAGGCGAGTTAACAAACCCCCACCTCCCCAACTTGCAGAGCGCCTGTCGCCCCTTTAAACTTGGTAACTAGAATGGTGTGGGCAAGGGCCTCTTAGTGTAGTGAACCTTTATCATTCACTTGCTCATGCCCTTGTCTGTCGATCGTGTTTCTGTTGCTGCTGACAACGTTCACGTCTATTGGGTAACTACTCTCCCCAAAGGCACCATTCAGCTTCCAGGCGCTTGTTCCCCCCTCCCCCTTTATTGATCAGAAAAGGATATAGGCTAAAGTTCAGCAGTCTTGCCCAGAAGAGACGGCAATCATAATGTTCTTTGGTATTTGAATCAGTGGTATACAGTTTCTTTGTATTCCGACCACCCCGCGGATTGTTCTTTATTCGGCATTGTGTGCCATCCCCTCTGTCATCTCCTCTTGTTGGTCTTTCGGTGTTCCCTGTCACCTGTCTCGCTGGGGGTATTTTCCCACTGTGCGCGAGCCCTCCAGCCACTACCAGACTTCCTCCGGTGTGTTGAAGTGGCAAGTTTTCCCTTCTGCCATGATTCTCAATTTTGCTGGGAATAGCATTATGTATTTGATATCTTTGCTACGCGACTCCCTCTTGAAGCCTCAAACGTTTGTCTCTGTCGTTGAACCTGGAAAGTACCGTATTACTGTATAGCATCTCTATCTCGGTAGTTTAAGATCCATGCTATAATTGTTCTGGGTGGTGCTCCCGGTTTTGGCTTGGGCAGTGAGACTCTGTGTGCACGTTCTATCGTAAAGTAGTTGGAGAGTCACTTCGGGTTAAGGTGATTAAGAATCAAGTCCTCTAGGAGCAGGTCTACACTCGCTCCCTCCGCCCCTTCCAGGACACCTACCACCCTTATATTATTCTGACGTGCTCTCCCATCTTGTTCCTACAACCTTGCCATCATTACTTCTTGCTGTTGTGTGAGGTTTTGTACCTGCTCCTCCAAGCACTTCGTAGTAGTGTGTAGCTGTGCCACCTCAGCCTCTGCTGCCTCAACTTTATCGGAGATTTTATGGAAGTCGGCTCACAGCAGGTTAACATCTAAAGTCACTGCATCCAGTTTGGGTTCAGTTGTCCCTTTTAGGGCCGTAATTGCTGCCATTAGGGGGCTATGTGAGGGTTCTACCGGTTCCTCTGTCTCGTATCCTGGAACACCCATTGTCTGTCTGGGGGCCGCTTACTTATCCATTTTGTTAGCCTGCGCCCCGATTGTCCCTGAGGTCTCATCCAAGTACGATGATTCCCAGAGGTAGTGAATTCTTACAGCAGTTTTCCGAGTCTCTGCAGTTCCTAATCTTATTTTCAAAGAAGATCCCCTCTGCCATAGTCCTCGATTTTGGACTTATCTTTATGAGTTGGGAGATTGCACCAACTCTTACCACAGGTAGGAGATCACTGTCTCCACTCACCTATGGGTTGTAGCGGTAGCACTGTGGCTGGGGGACTCGACTTTTCTCTATTTCTATGACTCAGGGAGCCATGTGGATCTTTTATTAATTTTCCCTTCTGCTCGCTAGGATTTTTGAGCTCAGGCCAACCTCTTTTTTCCAATGCGTGGCAGTCTCACCTTTTGAGGACTACGCTGTCTTGGGCCCGTATTTGCCACTCTCAGGGAACAGTTGTCTTATCGAGCAGGCCCGGTTATGAGGTCGGCGTATTTCTCATTTACGTTTTCCTCCGCTTAGGCCTTTGAGTGGTTTACCTCTAATTATTCATCCTGGGGACCTGTTTCCTTCCAGGGCACCTCTGCCAGTAAGTAAGGTTGAGTGTAGCCGCTTTATTTCTGTGGTCTCACTTAGCAACGTTGGTCAAGGATCAGTGTCTCCTCTCACAGCCCCGCTGTTGCTTCCGCTCACCATGCCTTCACTCTTCCTTGGCGGCTCCCCACCTTCAGGTTTGTGAGACGGCCTCTTTCTCTCCGAGTTCAGGTTCTCCACTTCCAGGAAGGCCGCCTCTATCTGTTGGGTGGGCTTCTATCACTGCCTGCTTCTACCGACCACCTGCAGCAAATGTCTCCCACTCCGCTTACCGCTCTGGTGTGTGTTCGGGCATTGCTGCTTCTATCTTGCTGTCTTGCGTAACTGTGCAGGCCGAAGATCCATATCCCCTCCTGCGGCCCCATTGATGCTTCCGCTCACCATGCCTTCACCACCCCCGGACTATTCCTTGCTTCCTGGTCTTGCACTCCCTTCTCTCTCGTACTCCAGTTTAACTTTCTCTATCTCCCGGAGGTTCGTCTCCCTCTTCACGTTGGGCCTCTGTCGCTGCCGGTTCTCACCAGCCTCCTCCTAGTCTTTTAATGGAGTGCCTCGCCCCCACAGGGTGTCTTATGGGGAGGAGACGTGGGAGGAGGGTAAGTACGACAGATGCCTCTCATTCTGCATACCACTGTCTTCTGTTAATGCAGCTCCCTAGTCTCCGCCTCGGGTTGCCGTTGCTTATTTCACCAGGACTGCTGCAATGGCGCATCTCGAACTCTCTCTCGTAGTTCCATTATTTCTGATTTTTGTCGCTATTGCAGATCTTGTTACTGCCTCACAGGCCTGCTTGCATAGTGCCCGTATTTAAATGTCAGCAGGGATGGAGAATTGTATGGATCACAGGGTATTGCGGTGAATGAAGCTCGGAGCTCCGCTAATGAGCTGCCATCTTGGTAGGCTCCCAAGTCACGCCCCCATGCAAATCTGTCTTGACCCTGTTCCTCATGGGAACAGTTCAGCCAGAACTGCCAAGCCAGGTCTGCCCTGGACTGGAAACAAGCATTCTGGGACTGGTTTCGGGGAACACCCCCTCATCAACCAGGCTAGCTTGAATCTACTGGCAAAGTGAGCAAGTGTCCCACATCTGGGCATACCCTGCCAACTTAGGGCGAACAAAGTAAACACAAGGAGATGATGGACGGAGTGCTGAAACTTTTCAGATACTCGCCCCCAGGCACAGATCTGTGTTGTTTAATTCCATAATGCTCACACTGATGCATGGATATATATATATGTAGATTCTACTTATAATGTTAGCATACGATGCTTTGATTTACTATTCTTGTTACCAATACTGAAAAAAAAATTGAAACGAAAATGGGCTGACTTCAGTAATGTGTGTTCGAATAGCCTCGAACCTGGCTTTGCACTGTCAAGACCAGTAGAAATCATAGCTTTTCCTAGTCCGTTCGCTCGGTGGTGCATTGATGTATGCAAAATCCTGAACAAATGTCACATTGACCATGCCAAGAACTCCCAAAGTAAACATAGGTGTGTGAGCGCCAGCATAGCTGAAAGGGCTATCACTTTCTCTCGATGAGACCTAATACCTTCATGCAAGAATTGTAGGTCATAAAACTTCAGGACTGTCTGTCGTAACTTACATTTGTCTTGTTGAATGAGAGATTGGCTTCTTTCAAGACGCTGCAGACTACAAGTGCCTCATCATGGGACTTTTAAAATACAATGGTATCCTAATTGTAATTCAGTTAGGGGCAGCCTGAATTACTTCCTGGAAAGCCTCAAACACAAAAGATATGCCCAGGGCACAAGTCGAGGGTACACTCGGGTAGACAGCGTCTACCCACTCTTTTCACAGGGTGGACACCGTCTACCCTGCCAAGAGGCTGGGTCCCACAGAAAAATACTAAACTTGCCCTGGTGTAACGGGACACATTTAGCAGCGTTTTCGCGTTGTCTGCTTTTGTTCGGAGGAGCAACATGCGGCCTGGGAAGGGGCTTATGATTATCAGATTCCAGCTAGGCCATAACAAAAGCCAAAGTTAAGACACCATCAGTCCTCCTGTTGTTGGAATATCCAGGAGCCTCACACCTAAATGCAATGGAAGGTAAACAAAGTCAAACAGCTTATAACTTCACTGCTACCCAAGAGAGGTATACTTTTGTCTTTGTTCAGTCCCTGTAAATGAGATATGCATGCACTGTAATAATGTCGTATGTGTTGGTGTGTCCCAGTATTTACACAAGTAACAATTTGAATACCACTATTTTGATGTATTTCTTTTGTAGCGCTACTCATCCCAATACAGGGTGTCAGAGTGCTTTACATCACATGTACACATTATACATTGACAATAAATCGTATGTGTGTAAATCAATGTACAGGATGTGTTATATAAGACAGTGAAGGGTGCAAGGTGTAGGAGCCACGTGTCCTTCATAACTCACTGTGCTATATTAGAAGGATTACATTTTATGAACTGCAAGTAACAAAAAGATCTCTGTGTTAAAACCAGTAACCCACTAATACATTTACATGACATAAAAGTCTGTCATCTACGTGTTTCACAATATGCTTTGCAGGAGACATATTAACACTCTTTGCTACTTTGAGTCAAAACTGGAACTAGACAAAACACAGAACTCTCCAGCAAATATGTTATCTTCCAGAGTTATTTTACAACTATTCTTAATCCTTGAGATTTAGCTGGCACACAAAGATCTCTGCAGCAAGTGTCTTAACCCCATGAGATATTTTAAAATTCAGACTTTGCAACCAAAAAAGCAGAACAGATTTCTCCTTGATGCCAATTTCTTTGTGGCAGGGTTTTAAAAAATAAGGCCCATATTTATCATGGGTTTGCGTCGTCCTTGCACCACGCAAAGGGGCACAAGAGCGACGCAAAACCTTGAATGCTATTTACCAAGCCACTCAAGGTCACCTGGTGTGGCCCTGCGAGGCTTGGTAAATGTGGAGTAACGCAAGGCAGTGCAAATTACTGCCTTGTGTTACTCTGCCCTAGGGTAACATTACATGGGTGGAGCCTGAGTATTCCCATTCATCCACCCATGGATTTTGGTGCATTCCCAGATTTCCCATTACTGGAAGACCTGCGAGTGCATCAAAATCCTACACCTCCCCAGGGGAGGCATAATGAGAAGAAGTATGTTTATTTCTCCGCATTGTTCCTTCTTTCTATGTGTGCTGCATTCTGCAGCACACATAGAAAGAGGAAAATGCCTCTGAGGATTGTTTTTGTGCAGGAAGGTGTCCCTTCCCGAACAGAAACAGTCCTGCCTATAACACAGGTCCACTTGCACAACAGTGCAAAGATGCCTGCGTTGGAACTAGGCAGCAGTTTGTGCACCAGCGCAGGCAGAGAGCACCAATGCGACATATAATATTAAATACAGTGCAAACCTGCCCTCTCCCTTTCACGCAGTGCCTCAAGGTGGGTGATGAGGTATAGATGCGCTTTATGGAGAGAAACAGTCTTCCAGTAGAGTAGTAAAAGCCTGAAAATCTAGTCAATTGTGCTTACACTTCTATGACAACCCACCTGTAGAGGAGAGAGAGAGTATTGGGTCCACAATCCAACCTTCCAGTTTCCCCAAGATTTGCCTCGTAAAGACCTTTTGGGCCACATCAATTACATTAATAGGTCTAGAGTTTGGGGTGTGTCTCACAGGCCCTTTTTGTGAATAGGAACGATTTCAGCAGCCTGCCAGCTGGATGGAATGCTGGCCACTTGGAAAATGAAGTTTGCAAGAGTATTAAAATACAAGGCCCAGCCATCAACATCTGATATAAAAAGGTCACCTGAAATAACATCAGGCCCCGCGGCCTTTCCCCTTGCTATAGCTTTAATAGCAGTAGCCGTCTATGACAGATCCAGTATGTCAAAGTCATTAAATAATAAATTGTCAGCCGCTGAGTCAGATATGCAGTTATCCCCTGGATCCTGCTTATAAAGATCAAAACAATGTGAGTATCATGTGTCAGAGGAAATGGAGTCAGCCAGTGAATTGATGGGGTGTTAATCTGCCATGCCCCCTCCCTCCAGCATAACGCATGCATCAGTGTAGTCTTCCATGCCCTGTCTTTCCAAGATAGTGCATGCATCAGTGTAATATGTAATATGCAATGCCCTCTTACTTCATGACAGCGAATACATCTGTGTAATCTGCCATGCCCCCTCACTCGAGGACAGCGCATGCATCGTTGTAATCTTCCATGCCCCCTCCCTCCAGGACAGCACATGCATCAGTGTCATCTGCCATGCCCCCTCTCTTCAGAACAACGTATTATTAGAAATGAGGTTACTGGTTGGCTAGGGTATACACCTAAGCCAGGCAGAACCCACCACTCTAGTCAGGGTAAGGGCATTACAAACCCAAGATAATCCCTGCTCACCCCCTTGGCAGATTGGCAGAGTAGTCAGGCGTATCCCAGAGGCAATGCGTAAATCGTTTGCACAACACATACACACACCAGTGACACTCTAGGAACACCACAAAAGAAACTCCACAGAAGGTTATGGTCATGCCACTGGGAACCGTGGTCTACCAGTTTCAGCAGAAGCAGTATATTGCATAAATCACCATGGTTAAATACGGGGAAAGAAAACTACCTAGATCCCCACCTTGGGATTATCACCTCAGTGCTATTCGTCCCTGATCACACCGTCCTGGTGAGCTAGCGCTGATTTGTGTGTTTGGGCCTTTAGCCCGTACCTCGCCATAAATGCGACTCAACAGACACAAGCACAATGCCCCAGGTGGAACTCCATAGACTGGAAGGGGACGGAGCACCACCACAGCATTGGGAGCCCCCTTAGGGTCTACAATATTAAGGGCTCCTGCTCCCGTTGTCACCTGAGAACGTTCTCACTCTCCTCAGCACTCGGCACGGTGTCCTGCTGGACGGGGCTGCGACGAGCCACGGTCCTCCTTAAAAGTCGTGACTTCGGGCATGTTAATAGGCAATGCGCGGTGCTCCTGCGGCACTCGCTCTGCTTACGAGCGGCCGCACTGCGATCTCTTAAGTTTTTGGAAAGTGAGTGGGATTCAGCCCAGAGCTCGGGTCAGCAACGGTGTGCTAGTGTAGAAAAGTGCCACAAATACACGGGACCTTCAGCAATTAACGCCCCAGGTAATTCTTTTCAGCCCAGGAAAGGCACACTGGAGACTTCCACTCCGGGAAGCACACGGGAGCCCCTCCAACAATGAAGCACAGGGAGGCTCTCAGAGAATACAGCCTCTAGTAATACTTCAAGACAGTAAAAGCACAAGGACACTTTTCAAGTAATAAAGCTTTCTTGCAGGTGTTTGTTTTAAAAAGGGGAAGAACAGTCCAGTCCTTCTCCTGCTCCAGGCAGGAGCAGCCACTGCAGGCCGTTCTACCCTACACATATCAGTGGCAGCGCTACTCACATAGCTTCTCCAGCTCTCCTCCCAGGCAGGTTCTCTTTAAATCCAGCAAAGATCTTTCTCTGAAGTCTTTTATCTCCCTTAAACTCCAACAGAAGGCAAGCACACACAAGCCTTTGGGGATTCTTTACAAGCATGATACCACAGCATGACAAAAAGAGTCAGTCATTTTCCTTCACCACAGACAGAAGCAGCAACTGCAGGCCAACCCACTCCTTACACAGAAAAGGTAGTGCTCCTCACAGTTCTTCCAGCTCTTCTTCTTGGCAGGGTCCTTTTGTATCCTGAAGTAAATCTAAAGCTCTGGGGTTTAAGGTCTCATACGTGTACCCTATTTAGCCATTGTTCTCTTTGTGGCAGAGTCTCTAAGCTCAGTCCAATTCAGTTTGGACCTCCCTGGTCCAGCATGACCACAAGAGGTGAAGACAGCATGGTGCAAAGAAGACACAGCTTGTTCAGATACTAGCGAAACTCCTTCCACCACTCTAAATGCAGACCAAGTCTATTCAGCCCAGCGATGAGTCACCCAGACAAGACAGGACACACCTCGAACCCCTTTTAACTGTCTAGAGTGAATGCACATCCACAGCTCCTGTCACTCCAAAACCAGACAATAAATAAGCAACCAGTCAGAGGAACACAGAATGGTAAAGCAAGAAAATTGCCACTTTCTAAAAGTGGCATTTTCAAACACACAATTTAAAAACCTTTACCAAAAGGTGTGTTAATACAATCTGAGTTCAGAGAGCCTAAACACCATTTCTCTATCGTGTCCCAACTGAAAGCTACACATGTAAAGATGTTACAGTGCAGCCCCAATGATAGCCTATGGGACAGACAGCCTTTCAACAGTGAAAAATGAAATACATTGTATTTCACTATCAGGACATGTCACACACACCAGTATATGTTCTACCATTCACATACACTGCACCCTGCCCATGGGGGTACATTGGGCCAACCTTAGGGGTGCCTTACATGTAAGGACAAAATGGATGGTTCACTTGCCAGGCCAGCATGGCAATTGAAAACTGTACGTGCAGACACTAGAGTGGTGGGTCTGAGACACATTTATAGGGCTACTCATGTGGGTGGCTCAACCAGTGCAGCAGGCCCACTAGTAGCATTTGACTTACAGGCCCTGACACGCTCTGTGGCCTTTACTAGGGACTTCCCAGTAAATCAAATATGCCAATCATGGATAACCAATCATAATCATACTTTACACAGAGAGTATATGCACTTTAGCACTGATTAGTAGTGGAAAGTCCTATATCCGATGAAAACAGGGTAAAAAAAATAGGAGGCAAAATGTTTGGGGATAAACCTTCAAAAAGGGCCAGGTCTAACACACATGCATCAGTGTAATCTGCATGCCCCCTTACTCTAGGACAGCACATGCTTCAGTGCAATCTGCCATGCCCCCTCACTCCAAGCCAGCACATGCATCAGTGTTATCTGCCATTGCCCCTCACTCGAGGACAGCGCATGCATCACTGTAGTCTGCTATGCTCCCTCATTCCAAGTAGCGCATGCATCAGTGTAATCTGTCATGCCCCCTCCTCCAGGACAGAACATGTATCAGTGTAATCTGCCATACCCCCCTCACGTCCAGGACAATGCAAGCATCAGTGTAATTTGCCATACCCCCTCACTCCAGGACAGTGCATGCATCAGTGTAATCTGCCATGCCCCCTGACTCCAGGGCATCGCATGCATCAGTGTAATCTGCCATGCCCCTGACTACAGGACAGCGCATGCATCAGTGTGGTCTGCCATACACCCTCCCTCCAGGTCAGTGCATGCATCAGTGTAATCTGCAATGCCCCCTCACTCCAGGACAGTGCATCCATCAGTGTAATCTGTCATGCCCCCTCACTTGAGGACAGTTTATGCCTCTGTTTAATCTGCCATGGCCTCTGTTCAGGACAGCGCATGCATCAGTGTAATCTGAATGCCCTCCCCTCCAGTACAGTTTATGCATCAGTGTAATCTGCCATGCCCCTCACGCGAGGACAGCGCACGCATCAGTATAATCTGCCAGGCCCCCTCTTCCAGGACAGCATATGCATCAGTGTAATCTGCCATCAGGGCCAGCTGTAGGGCAGTGCGACTGGTGTGCCGACACTGGGTGATGACGGGGGGGGGTGTGGGGGGGGTGGGGGGTACTGACCTCAAAGGGGGAGAGCACTCTGTTTAGCGATAGCTTAGGTTTGTTCTTTGTGCCTCCAGTTTATAGGCAGTACAAAAGGGGGTGGTGATGGACGGAGCATCAGAACCAATCAAACACTCACACCCAGTCAACAGATCTGGGTTTGATCCATCACCGTTCTTTAGCCCACTCTGCCACCCCAGTTCAGACATGGCCATATGCAAATCAGTCTGACCCTGTGCCTCATGGGAACAGTCCAGCCCGAACTGCCAAGCCATGCCTTCCCTGGACCGGAAACAAGCTTCCTAGGACCGGTTTCTGGCATTTCAGCCGTCTTCAGCCAGGCTTGCTTGAATCCAGTGGCAAATTGAACAAGGGACTCACGTCTGAGCATACCCTGCCAACTTATGGCGAACAAAGAGGTACAAAAGGGGGTGGTGATGGACGGAGCATCAGAACCAATCAAACACTCACACCCAGTCAACAGATCTGTAGCGAGAATAGCTGCTGGAGATGTTGTAGCCAAAGACGGCATGTACCACCTAATTGTCTCACTGTATTCTGGAATCGTCATCGATCTCTCATAAGAAAAAGAAAAAATGCTGCTGGAGGTCTGATGGTGGAAAAGAAGATAGAAGCGCTGGCTTTAATTAAAGTTATCAACTTCATAGAAAACCCAGTAGAAGAAGATGTTTTCTGCTTTAAGCTGTCCAAGTTGCGTCACAAGTTGCAGATCCTCTTGTGGCACTTGGAGTTCAGAAGGAGGCCAACAAAGTTAACTTCAAGGAAAAGCTTCTTGACTACTTTCCACAGGGCCAAGTGCAGAATTATGGAAAGCATGTTGTGCTTATTTTCGAGAAATGCATGAAGTAAATGCTGAAACATGCTTTCACAAATCATGAAGGAGATGCAGCCATGTTGGCAAAGCTGCCAATATCATTCGAGAAGACATCTTGGGATCTGATGGATTTCAATTCGATACCACCCTCCCACCAAACTGTAAAAATAACTCAGTACCAACGACATTGAAAATGCTTGTTCCAATGTTGTTCGATGGGTCTGGCATCAACAGCCAAGACTAAGAATTCCTTCCGACTATTCAAGTCTCCTGCTCTGAAAATCAGCTACAAACAAGCATACAAGATTGCAAGTCTGAAGACAGATGTCAACCTTTTCTTGACACCTCATATCGTTGCACAACACGTGGAGGGTGATTTGTATACTTTCTTCAGCCATGGAAACCACCCATTTCCATCCTCCCATTCTGATAAAGGAAAGCTTTGTTTTGGGAATAAGTCTAGCCCAATGACATGTTTGGTAAAGACATCAGAGAAAGAATCGCCAAACCTACTGGAATTTGATGATACTGACGATGCAACCACATTGTTGGCCAACTTGGAAGAAATGGATGAAGAAGAACCATCAAAAGAGGTGAACGTTCATGATCTTGCTCCTGAGCTGGTATCTTTGGAAGAAACAGCGGAGATAGATGAGCCAAATTCCTTTGATGTGAAGGTGTTAGATGGTGCTGCTGTGGTGCACCCTCTCTCGTCAACTGCAGGTGTCAGGAATTTTGCAGACTATGCCATTGATATTTTCATACTTTACATAGTGCAGCAGCTTGATAGCTTGAGAAGGGTGTACATTGTCTCTGACAGGTATGTCTAAGGCAGCATCAAATACTCGATGTCAGAGAGAAAAGAGGCAAAGGAAAGCGAATAAAGGTTGCAAGTCAAAGTAAGATTCCAGGACAGTGGCAAAACTTCTTGTGTGATGCAGAAAACAAAGAGGAGTTTTTCACGTTCCTGGCTGAGAAGATCGAGAGCAGTGAATTACCCCATGGCAAGGAAGTAGTGACAACATATGGAGACGGCATTCTGGTCAGAGGCAGTATTCTGTCTATGCTAGCCAGTAACACAAAGAGTAACTGCAACAAATGATGGACGGAATGATGAATGATTCAAACATTCTCCCCCAGTCAAGAGATCTGGGTTAAATCCATCATTCTTTTGCCCACTATGCCACCCCAGTTTGGACCCAGCCATCTGCAAATCAGTCTTGACCGAAATGCCAAGCCAGGTCCTCCCTGGACAGGAAACACGCACCCTGGGACCGGTTGCGAGGTATGTCAGCCTTCATCAGCCAGGCTAGCTTGAATCCAGTGGCACAGTGGGCAAGGGACCCATACTGTCCATCAATTTTTCTTTTTGCATTTGTCCCCCCGAGTGGGACGGACATGGCCAGACGTGGGTCCCATGCTCTCCATGCCACTGGAGTCAAGCTATCCTGGCTGATGAGGGGTGAAACCCCGAAACCAGTCCTAGGATGCTTATTTCCAGTCCAGGGAGGACCTGGCCTGGCAGTTCGGGCTGTACCGTTCCCATGAGGCACAGGGTCAAGACTGATTTGCATAGGGCTGGCTTCAAACTGAAATGGCATGGTGAGCAAAAAAACAATGGATTTAGGCCCAGATCTCTGTACTGGGGTGAATATATGACATTGTTCTGCATTCTGTTGATCAATTGTTCTTTTTGCATTTGTCCCCCCGAGTAGGACGGGAATGCCCAGATGTGGGTCCCATGCTTTGCATGCCACTGGAGTCAAGCTATCCTGGCTGATGAGGGGTGAAACCGGTTCGGTCCTAGGATGCCTGTTTCCAGTTCAGGGAGGACCTGTCATGGAAGTTCGGGCTGGACTGTTCCCGTGAGGCACAGGGTCAAGATTGATTTGCATATGGCTGGGTTCAAACTGAAATGGCATGGTGAGCAAAAAACGATGGATTTAGGCCCAGACCTCTGTAATGGGGTGAATGTATGACATTGTTCTGCATTCTGTCCATCGATTGTTCTTTTTGCATTTGTCACCCGAGTAGGACGGGTATGCCCAGATGTGGGTCCCATGCTCTCCATGCCACTGGAGTCAAGCTATCCTGGCTGATGAGGGGTGAAACCCCGAAACCGGTCCTAGCATGCTTGTTTCCAGTTCAAGGAGGACCTGGCCTGGCAGTTCGGACTGGACTGTTCCCATGAGGCACAGGGTCAAGCAAGATTTGCATATGGCTGGGTTCAAACTGAAATGGCATGGTGAGCAAAAAACGATGGATTTAGGCCCAGACCTCTGTAATGGGGTGAATGTATGACATTGTTCTGCATTCTGTCCATCGATTGTTCTTTTTGCATTTGTCACCCGAGTAGGACGGGTATGCTCAGACGTGGGTCCCTTGCTCTCCATGCCCTGGAGTCAAGCTATCCTGGCTGATGAGAGGTGAAACCCAGAAACCGGTTCTAGTTTGCTTGTTTCCCGTCCAGGGAGGACCTGGCCTGGCAGTTCAGGCTGGACTGTTCCTATGGGGCACAGGGTCAAGACTGATTTGCATAGGGCTGGGTTCAACCTAGAATGGCGAGTAAAATCACAATGGATTTAGGCCCAGATCGCTGTACTGGGGTGAATGTATGACATTATCCTGCATTCTGTCCATCAATTGTTCTTTTTGATGTTGTCCCCCCGAGTGGGAGGGTATGCCCAGACATGTGACCCTTGCTCTCCATGCCACTGGAGTCAAGCTATCCTGGCTGATGAGGGGTGTAACCCCGAAACCAGTCCGGTCCTAGGATGCTTGTTTCCAGTTCAGGGAGGACGTGGCCTGGAAGTTCTGGCTGGACTGTTCCTATGAGGCACAGGGTCAAGACTGATTTGCATATGGCTGGGTTCAAACTGAAATGGCATGGTGAGCAAAAAAACGATGGATTTAGGCCCAGATCTCTTTACTGGGGTGAATGTATGACATTGTTCTGCATTCTGTCCATCAATTGTTCTTTTTGCATTTGTCACCCCGAGTGGGACGGGTATGCCCAGATGTGGGTCCTGTGCTCGCCATGCCACTGGAGTCAAGCTATCCTGGCTGATGAGGGGTGAAACCCCGAAACCGGTCCTAGGATGATTGTTCCAAGTCCAGGGAGGACCCGGCCTGGCAGTTCGGGCTTGACTGTTCCCTTGAGGCACAGGGTCAAGCCTGATTTACATATTGCGGGGTTACAACTGGAATGACATGGTGAGCAAAAAAATATGGATTTATGCCCAGATCTCTGTAATGGGGTGAATGTATGACATTGTTCTGCATTCTGTCCATCAATTGTTCTTTTTGCATTCGTCACCTGAGTGGGACGGGTATGCCCAGACGTGGGTCTGTCCATGCCCTGGAGTCACGCTATCCTGGCTGATGAGGGGTGAAACCCAAAAACCGGTCCTAGTTTGCTTGTTTCCCGTCCAGGGAGGATCTGGCTTGGCAGTTCGGGCTGGACTGTTCCTATGAGGCACAGGGTCAAGACTGATTTGCATAGGGCTGGGTTCAAACTGGAATGGCGAGTAAAAACACAATGGATTTAGGCCCAGATCACTGTACTGGGGTGAATGTATGACATTATCCTGCATTCTGTCCATCAATTGTTCTTTTTGCATTTGTCCCCCCGAGTGGGAGGGTATGCCCAGACATGTGTCCCTTGCTCTCCATGCCACTGGAGTCAAGCTATCCTGGCTGATGAGGAGTGAAACCCCGTAACCAGTCCGGTCCTAGGATGCTTATTTCCAGTCCAGGGAGGACCTGGCCTGGCAGTTCGCACTGGACTGTTCCCATGAGGCACAGGGTCAAGACTGATTTGCATAGGGCTGGCTTCAAACTGTAATGGCATGGTGAGCAAAAACACAATGGATTTAGACCCAGATCACTGTACTGGGGTGAATGTATGACATTGTTCTGCATTCTGTCCATCAATTGTTCTTTTTTCATTTGTCACCCCAAGTGGGACAGGTATGCCCAGACGTGGGTCCCGTGCTCTCCATGCCACTGGAGTCAAGCTATCCTGGCTGATGAGGGGTGAAACCCTGGAACCGGTCCGGTCCTAGGATGCTTGTTTCCAGGTCAGGGAGGACCTGGCCTGGAAGTTCGGGCTGGACTATTCCCATGAGGCACAGGGTCAAAACTGATTTGCATAGGGATGGGTTCAAACTGAAATGGCATGGTGAGCAAAAAAACAATGGATTTAGGCCCAGATCTCTGTACTGGGGTGAATATATGACATTGTTCTGCATTCTGTCGATCAATTGTTCTTTTTGCATTTGTCACCCGGAGTGGGACGGGTATGCCCAGACGTGGGTCCCATGCTCTCCATGCCACTGGAGTCAAGCTATCTTGGCTGATGAGGGGTCAAACCCCGAAACCAGTCCTAGGATGCTTGCTTCCAGTCCAGGGAGGACCTGACCTGACAGTTTGGGCTGGACTGTTCCCATGAGGCACAGGGTCAGGCATGATTTGCATATGACGGGGTTCAAACTGGAAAGGCATGGTGAGCAAAACAACAATGGATTTAGGCCCAGATCTCTGTACTAGGGTGAATGTATGACATTGTTCTGCATTCTGTCCATCAATTGTTTTTTTTGCATTTGTAACACAAAGAGGCAGATCCAAGACTGGTCTTACATGTACAACATGCCCTGCAACAAGGGTGTGTGTCTTGTTTGTTCCGAACTGTGGACACCAATGCTGTAGTGAATCTGACAGGAAAGTTTCACCAGCTACAAGACTTTTATCCCAAGGCCAATATCTGGGTAGCATTCGGTACAGGGAGGAACTCTTCCTACATCCACATTAATGTACTTGCTCAGTCCTTGGGAAAGGAGATTTCTACAGTCTTTTTTTTATTGTTATTTATTTAAAGTTCCACATGTACATATAAACAAGACCAAAGAAAGCATACAATATAGTTGACTTTTTCAACAACAAATAAGAAAAGAAAGAAAGACATTTTTTTTTTTAAAAAGACTAATCAGAAAGATAATCAGTTAATGGTTGCCAAATAGCCATACCAAATTTCTTTTTGCGCGTTTTTTTCAACAAGTACATACTAATTTCTAAATTATATAGATTAAATAATTTAGCCCGCCAAAAATCAAAACTCGGGGCCTCAGGTTGTAACCAAGCTGTAGCAATAGAAAGTCGCGTTACAGCCACGACAATAAACAAAAAATATTGAAATTTAGAAAGAGGTTGTCCCACATATGAAACCCCATCAATCCCTAATAAAATCATACTTGGAGAAACAAAAAATGGTTTGCCTAAAATATGAAACAAAAAACTTTCAATTTGATTAAAAAGGGGACATAAAGCGGGGCAAGAAAAAAAAATATGTACTATATCATCATTGCCAGCTTGACACTGAAAACATTCCCCAGATTTTAAAGTTTGTGAAGAGTTGCCCCATTTCATGATAACCGCAGGGGTATGGTATAAATTAAATACAGTTTTAAAGTGTTGAGCTTTTAACGAAGCAGAATAAAAGATCTTATGAGCAATGCTAATGGAATCTTCAATATGAATAGAAGGAGATGAAAGCCAAGTCCTCCACTTTGCGTTTGTTTTATCGAGATCATCTAGTCTAGAATCCAATAATATATGTTAGATAGAGCCTATTCGTAGTTGGGATCTTACAACATCTATAATACGAATAGAAACAAGATGAGAAGTGTGTTTCTGCAAGAAGTCCCGAATCTGGAGGAATTTAAAAAATTGATTATTGGCTAAGTCAAAGTTCTTTTTAAGTTCATCAAAAGAAAGACAAACACCCTCTGTAGAAACAAAAGCCCCTAACCGTATAATCCCTTTGATATGCCATTGGCGCGCTATTGAGTCAAAAAAAATTGGAGGTAACAAATGAGGTGCAACCAGAGGAGTATAGACTGTGTATTTGGGAATGTGAAACATCTTTTTAAGGCTTTTCCAAACTGAAAAAGCAGAAGTAATAATTTTAAAACGAGTGCATTTATAATAACTGCCATCGACTTCAGTTTGCAAACAATTCTTAGCAAAACAACCAAGAGCCATCTGATAGATAGAAGGGGCTTCTGCAGGGTTAGCAACTTCTTCCCCTGTAAGAAGAATACGCATCTTCAAAAGTAAACATGACATTTGATATAGTGCAAAATCAGGGATAGCCCATCCACCACGTGCAAGTGGTAGCGTCATCAAACGGGAGGCTCTACGAATCTTTCCGGGGGCCCAGAGGTATTTTTCACATACCGACTGAAGTTGCCGAATCTGAGGCTTTTTGACTAGTAAGGGGACAGCGCGAAAGAAGTAGAGTACTCTTGGTAAAATAACAATTTTTAGCAAGTTGGATCTGCCCACAAGAGTTAAATGGAGACTCTGCCAAGAATCCAGGGTGGACTTAGTTTTATCCAAAATGTAATTCCAGTTAGCTGAGATCAAGTCATTCAAATTAGATCTGATCTTAATGCCAAGGTACACCACTTCCTCCACTACCCTAGGATCGGATGCTGTAGTTGGATTTGTACAGAGACATTGAGTCTTGACAGTATTTAACTTATAGCCAAAATATCTACCAAAGGAGTCAGCAAGCTGTTCTATGACCGGCAAGGCAATATCAAGGTTGGAGGTAACCACGTTAATATCGTCTGCATAAGCAAGAACACTATAAGGTAAGTTCTGAGCAACGAAAGGGGGGATCTGGGTGTTTAATTCCAGCATTTTCACAAAGGGATTAATATAAAACGCAAAAAGAAGAGGGGAGCAAGGACAGCCCTGACGGGTCCCTCTACAGATCTGAACCACCTCCGATTTAATTCCCATTGCACATATCTTCGCGGTAGGGGCCCGATAAAAAATCTGGAGAGCACGGATAAAACCACCCCCAAACCCCATACGCACCATAATCTCCCAGAGAAAACTCCACGCAACCCGGTCAAAAGCCTTCTCGGTGTCGAGCAGGACGAGACCCAGAGGCCTGGACTCGACCTGGCGACGCCGAGAGCAACAACCCGGCTAACATGATCAACCGTACCCCGGCCAGGAACAAACCCGTGCTGCTGTAATGAAACCAATCCAGCAACAAACGGGGCCATTCGATTAGCAAGGAGTTTCGCGTACAGTTTGCCATCACAATTAACCAGAGAGATGGGACGGTAGGATCCCGGCTGGTCTGGAGGCTTCCCCTTCTTAGGGAATATGACAATATACGCATCGTCCCAAGATCGAGGAGGGGATCCCTGCCTAGCCGCCTCAAACGTATTCAGCATATCCTCTCGTAGTTCATAAAAAAATACCTCGTAAACCTCCATAGGGAGGGTATCTGGCCCAGCAGCCTTCCCCGAAGGCATTTTAAATAATGCTTGATCTATTTCCTCAAATGTAAACGGCAAATCCATTTTCTCTACATCTGCCAGATCTAACTGTTCCCAAGTCAATGCAGGAAGCCCCAGATCCAAAGGAAGGTCCCCGAAGTTCGGTTGACTATATAACTCAGAGTAAAAAAGCTGAAACACCTTCATAATAGACTGAGGATCGTGAACTAGTGAGCCTTGAGCATCGTAAATAGAATTAATCTTTGAAGCCTGGCTTTTAGCCCGTATTCTTTGGGCTAAGAATTTCCCCGAAGCTTCACCAAATTCATAAAGCTGTCTCCGGTAAAGATGGTGTTTAAGTGCGATCTCCTGAGCCCATACAAGGTTTATATTAGCCTTGCACTGAGCAAGCTTCGCTAGGGTTTCCTTAGGATCCACTGCAGCCCGTAGCTGGGTGGCGAGGTCCAATTCAGCGTTCCGAAGATGAGAAAGAAGCTCTAACATTTTTCGTTTAATAGACTTTTGAACAAATAATCCATAACTAAGGACCTCACCCTGAAAACAAGCCTTAAAAGCGTCCCATACACCCGCAGGGGAGGCAGAGCCACGATTAGACAAAAAAAAATTCTGAATCCATTTTTTCATATGATCAACAAAAAGAGGATCATATAGCAATTTCCTGTCAAAGGAGAAAGTCTTAACACCTCTAGGAATAACCACATTATGAAGAGAAACGACTAAAGGGGCATGGTCAGACATTAGCCTCGGAAAAATTTGAATTTGAGTACTAGAAGCCCAAGCCACAGGTACAAAAAAATAGTCTAAACGAAATAATTTATTGTGAGGAAGAGAGAAAAAAGTATACCCAGGATCTTGGGGATAAATCATATTCCAGACATCTGCCAACCCATGATCGTCGATTAAATTATGAAGAGCATGGAAAACTTTAGGTTTGCGGCCCTTATAGACATATGAAGAAGAGCGAGCCCAGTCGCCAGATAAATGAATGTTCAAATCTCCACAGACTATTAGTGGAGTAGGCCAGAGAGCAAGTTCCCCATTTAGATAGTTCAATATATCCGGTTCATCTGAATTGGAGCCGTATATGGTACAAAGGGTGAATCTTATCTTCCCCACTAGACATTCGAGGATTGCCCAGCGGCCATGGTTGTCTACCAAAGAGCGCCCCGGAAGGACTAGAGAGGGTCGAGCTAAAATAGCCACCCCTCGCGTCGTATCAAGTTGTTTAGAGGTAGCATGTATAGTATACCCCAAATCGGTTAGTTTCTGCCGATAAGACCAGGAGATGTGCGTCTCCTGCATACAAATAATATCAGGATTGATAATTTTTTATTCAGCCTGGATCTTCTTACGCTTGTCAACATTATTAAGGCCACAGACATTGTAAGAGCCTATTCTTATCCTCATATTAGCCATTTCTAACATATATTAAGTCACCAATAAGTTTAAACCTTTTCATACAAAAAACTAATAAGCAAAGACAGAGACAAAAAAAAAAAAATCTGAAAATGTACTGTGGAACAAATTTTTTAATTATATACCCACCATGAGCCCTCCCACAGCCACCCCACCCAACCTCCCTTCGGACACCCACCCCCCCACACCTGCCCTTCCCTAAGGCAATGGGACCTAGGTCCCAGTGATGGGAAGCTGGTGGCGCTCCCTGTGATGCCCCCCCAAATTCAACAGCATAATACTAAAAAAAAAAAGACAGCCTACTGAGAGAACGTATTTGTATGCTCAGCTTGTGCCATTCCTAATTCAAGAGCCAGCCTTAAGTGAATGTAAATAGTCTTTGGCCTGAACTTCAGAGGAAAAAAACTTATTCTGGCCCTGATAGACAATTTTGAACTTTGCAGGGTTAAGAAGGAATGCTTGACCCCCCTTGGCTTGGAAGAGAGGTATTAGTTGGCGGAGCTGCCACCTCCGAACAACTGTCTCATGGCAAAAGTCAGGTCTAACAAAGAAGTTGACCCCTTTGGCGGATCTCTTCCGGTTAGGTCTAGCTAGATAGACAGCTTCTCGTGCAAGAAAATTATGTATAGAAATCAGAATGGCACGGGAGTAGGAAGTCTCTAGTCCAGGACGAGCAGCTTGCGGTTTACTATGGAAGGGAAAGCGGTGGGCTCTCTGGATCTCAATCTCCCAGTCCCAATGGGAGAGTTCGGGGAAAGCCTCTACAAACAACTGGATGACAAATTGTCTCGTATCGCCCCCTTCTGCCCCCTCTGGAATACCCAGAACCCGCAGGTTATTACGTCTCATCCGGTTTTCCATTTCGGATAATTTCCATGAGACGTCTTCTTTCTGGGGCCTTAACTCACTGACTACTCCTCGCTGTGTTGCTGCTTCGTCCTCCAAGATAGATATGCGAGATTCTGTCTCCCCTACTCTGGTGCCTATCTCAGAACATGTCTTATTTATGCGTCTAATTGCGTTTTGCAGCTTGCGGCAAGCCCCCTGCGTTCTGGCATTCTCAAGTCTTGACTCAGCCCTATGTGAAAGCATTGTATCATATATCATTTCCAAGGTAATCGGTTTAATAGGATCTGAGGGGTTGGCAGCGGCTGAAATCCCCTCCCTCCCTTCATTGCCGGTGGTTGTGTGGTTGAAAATGAGTAGTCCCAGGCCAGATTCTCCACCAGAGGGTCAGGGGTGGTATTGACTACTGCGGCGTTTACAGACATTGCCTGCCTGTTTAAAGATTTCATTTTGCGAACAGTGCCGTCAAGTGAGGCCGAGTTCGTATAACCGCCCATTAAACAGTGATTGATCTCACCCTGGCTAGCAGACCCAGCCTCATACTCAGCCCAGTCTCTGTTAGTAATATCCTCATCATCGGAGGTTGATGACACATCTGAGAGAGAAAAAAAGTTATCCAGCACGTCATTATCATGATTAGGCTCAATCCTTCCTATGGCCTTGACCACTGAACCTCCCTCTCCTCCACTAGCCCCCCTCGGGGGCTCAGCCTCGAGGATAACATCTGGCGCCTCAATGGCCCTACCGGCAAGGGAAGCAGAAATAACAGGAATAGTGGGGACTTCAGGTTCCATAATGCATCCTGCCGGTTGAGTATCCATCGTTATCTCAGAGACTGCAATGAGGGTTTGTACTCTCTCACACTCTTGACCATGAGGGTGACTTGATTGAATACCAGTCAGGGGAGGGTTAAGGTTAGGGGGTGCCTCCAGGGGAAGCCCAGTGTTGGCAATATTAGACGTGGTTTGTACCGAGTGCTTCAGGGAGCGTTTTATAAACAGGGGGGCAGTAGTCTTAACAGAGTTTGCAGAAGAAGTGGCGGTCTTACCAGTAGATATCTTCATAATATCGGTTAGGCCGTTGTCAGAGGGAGACTTCTGGATCTTCGGAGGCCCCCCGGGATTTCCCGAAACATCAGTGCCAGTCACAGGCTGCGCACTACGGAACTTACTACTCTTGGCCACAGTCTTACCAATCGGTTTAGGCCGCATCTTTCCGCGAGTCTCCCGAAAATTACCGAGAGCTGCAAAGACAGGAGCGGTGCAAAAACACTGAGCGGAGAGGCGGAAGGCACCGACAGCGCCGAGACGCCAGTTGCTTCTGTGCGAAATCAGCAGGGGTGCAGCTGCAAGCCAAATCATCGCCAAAGAGCCACAAACGAAATCACCTCCTAGATGCAAGCAATCAACAAAATCCGCATCTCGCCGCCGAGGGTCAAGCCTCTCAGTAGTGACATCAGTGGGAGAGCATCAGAACAGGGAGAGCTTCAACTCAGCTCACTCGACCGAAGCATCGGCCGCCATCTTGCCTCCTCCCTACTGGTTCCCAGTGATTGATTTCTACAGTCTTGCCGGTGTTTCACAGCTTTACTGGCTGTGACACTGGCTCAGAAGTCCTTGGAAAAAAGAAGAAATCAGATGGATGGCCTGGAAATCTTATCCAGAAGTCACAGCAGCCTTCGCCAACATTGCCAGGAATCCATTCATAACAATGGACATTCAGAGTGACAGCTTCCAAATTCTTCGAACCCTTCATCGTAATCTCGTACCAGAGAATAACCAAACTGGAGTCAGTTGATGAGCCGGCAGAGAAATGATTTGTCAGCAAAACAAGACAATGGAAGCCATCCCACCAACAGTCTCCTCTTCTTGAACATACAAAGCGTGCTGTTTACCAAGCAGGGATCTGTCCAACATGTGATGTATTGCACCAGGAGCTACCCCTTAATGGAGGGATGAAGGTGGAAAAGACAGAGACAGTCAGTGCTGGACCCCATTGTGGACAGAGACAGTCAGTGCTGGACCCCATTGTGGACAGAGATGGTCAGTGCTGGACCCCATTGTGAACAGCACTATCAGTGGCATCTAAGGTATGTGGTGTACTTGTCAAGTGTAGTGGCAAAGCTGCAGCTGGTTGCACAGACAAGAAGGCGCTGTGGACCTGCACTGAACATTGCAAGTGCAATTGCATCACAAGCTGAGCTCACAAAAGGATTTTCTTCGGAAAGTTTATCACGCACAGAACATATTTGCAGATTTCAAAGTGTTGTGTTTACTTTGAATTTTTTTTAAAGTTCATTTAACACAGTAGAAACCTGCAATTAAATGAGTTCTATGTACAATAGTTCTTGTTTTACTTTTCCTTTATGTCCTCTTCTGAAGTCAATAACAGAAGTATTAATGCATATGACAGGATCCATGAGCACTGACCGCATGAATCCTACCAAAATCAATTAGCATACGACCAAACTAAATTCCACACACAATTTGGTGCTTTTGTCCAACCTGTTCCCTTGTTCGTGCTAAAGGATCTCACTATCTGTCTCCCTTAAAGTCTACACCCACAGTGAACTTCAGGGAAAGTTTACTGAGTAGTCTAATTTATCTGGAGAAACTGTTTTGATTCATTTTCAAAGATTCACTCGAAGATATTGCCGAAATTACAAAACTGTTTACATGTAGATAGGAAGGGCTGTTTTTTTTAATTAACTTTTATATACTTTTACATTTTTTCTCACTCGGTATTTTAGGGTATTTTATGCGAGGTTTCTCATTTTAGCACATGTTGCATTTTTCTGGGTTCCCACTATTTTGGTTGAGTTTGAAAGAATCATGTACAGTACAATTGACTTTTAGAGTATGATGTACTGTATAATTGTTATTAATTTTACATGAAACATTTTTTGATCTATTAATCTCTGCGTCAGCACTAGTGCATTTATACAATGGCAGCACTACACCAATGCCAAAAAAAAATACACAAATAAAAACACAGAATCTAGCTTCAAGATACCGTTTTGAATCGTTTTCTAGACAAAAGCAAAATATTATACCTTTCTAAAGATGACTAGAAAAGTAACTTTAGGGAAGCAGGGTCACAAGAAAAAAAGGCATAATTTCCATGATCTCAACAGTTATCTTTATCAATCACTAAATTCATACCTCAATCACTTACTTTGGATTTAGACATCAGTGCGTATGCTTCACAAAATAGTCCTAGCGAATGCAGATATTGTAGATTGTTGTAACTGCTGTCCTTCCAAGACACTATTTTACAAAAATTCTTCCAAGGATGAATATTGTTGAGGTTGAAATCAAACATGGTTCCAAATCATGATTTACTACACAACGGTACTTACCCCAGATGAACAGTTACAATTGCCTTATACCATTTAAGCACCAGAAGACTTGCCACGGGTTAGTCCAGTGCCAGCCAAAAACATATCTATGCCAAAGGTTAATTGGCCTAAATGTCCTATGTAAGAAGAAAGGAAATTAACAGCATTCTGTAGTGGTATTTAGTATTCGAGACTAGGTAGTTGGATCTTTCTTCTTCCAGCAGTCACCACTCTGTGCTTTCCTGCTGTTTGTACCACATATATCCAAGGTCACATTATTATGCTGTGCTACTCTTAAGTTAACTATTTGTATTTTCAAGTGTTATGTTATATCTTCTGGCTTTAGCTGTATCAGCCATTTATATTGAGCATTTTACGTGTTCTTTGTTTTAATTGTGTCCGTTGGTACTGAGAAGGCAAAGGAGAGTAACACTTGTGTGTAGCTTATCAATACACTTGTTATTTGAGCAACAAATTTGTGTGGTGGTGTTCACTTTTGGTGCCGGGGAGGCAAAGGTTCCTGAGGGGTCCTTACCAGTTCTCGTTCTCTAATTTGAGAAATTACTTATGTGTGTGTATGTATGTGTGTATATACTGTGTGTGTCTGTACCGTGTGAGTGCAATACAAAGAACTAATGTAGAAATATAAGGGAGTGTTACATTATAGGCACAAAATCATATTTGGAAATGTGCAATAAAAAACTGCATGAAAGCAAATTAAGACGGTGGTAGGTATGAAAACAATACATGGGAGCATTTCCCTTTAGAAGTAAATTATAAAGGAATTGAAAAGTTAAAAAATGTGTGAAATTAAAAGCAGACAGTGATATAAGTAATGATAATAGATGCAGAAATCACACAGTGCACATGCTTATGAAGCTCTGGCTCAGCATTAGGTGGCAAGTCAAGGAAATATAAACGAAGGACAATACGCAGCAAGATAGTAGCACTACTGGGAAAATATAGAGTAGCATAACAAGGTATGGAGGGCACAAGTGATAAGGGCAGGAGACAATCTGCAGAGAGAAAAGAAAGAGAACTAGTACTATGTTGAATTAAGTACCACTAGACTAAAAGGTCATAAGAGGGAGAATGAGTTTTTTTTTTAAATTACATTTTTTGATTGTTATTATGGTAAAGCAAAAACAAATCTACACATACATATCACATTGGATATAAGTTCCAGTACAGAATATAGGAAATGTCATCACACGTTGCAGGTACCTCCTCCCTTCCTCAAACTTCCTCCTCCAGATTAGTCAGGTTGTGACAACCTTCTTTCCTATATTATAACAATTTCTAAGGGCAGCCACTGCATAAATGTCCATCCCTTGTACCAATTCGCCGAGGCGAGGAGAAGTGGGTGCAATCCAGTGGCAGGTGATGTCCCTCTTAGTGACTAACAACCCCATTGAAACCAAGCACCTACCGCCAATGTTATTCACCAAATCTCGCTCAATCCCAAAGAGAGGATGTGCAGGGTGGGGCATCAGCAGATATCTCACCGTTGTTTGTATCTCTAGCCAGTACCGCTCAACGTATGGCAGTTCCAAATCATATGAATGTAATACACTTTGCCTCTACCCACTCATCATCCTCTAGTGAGCCTATGTCGGATTGCCATCCTTGTTCCAGCAATAGTAAAGGATCAGGAGAGTGTGTAACTAGGGATCTATGGCTGAGAAAGTTACCTTCGTTAATAATTAGCTCCATGAGAATTTTAGGTGATAGGGGGTTCAATTCCAGCAGAGCTTTCATCAGGGGTGTGTAGGCATGAAAGGCGTGCCTAAATTGGAGATAGCTGAGAAATTGAGAGGGGTGAAGATCATATTTCGTAGTCAGTTGGAGGAATGTCTTAAGTTGTTCCCCCTCCCAAACATCTCAGACTTTTGATACATCAATAAGGTCCCACCTCTCAATTCTGGCGAGATTAGAAACCTGTGGTAGCCAAGTACCCAGCCACAAGGGGGTTTCCCTCGTGATCTTCTTAAAGTAGCCAATGTGTTTCAATGCTTTCTGCCATGAAATGAAATTAATGAAATGAAAATAAGATTTATAAAGCGCACTCCATACCCCAGAGTGTCGAGAGGCTAGACTCTTGAAGGTAACTGCTGAAAGGAGATGAAGGGCAGTTAATGAATGAATAACCAGGTTTTAAGTGCTTTCCTGAAATCTAGCAGTTGAGTTCCCCCTTTCAGTTCCAAAGGGAGAGAGTTCCACAGTCTGGCTGTCCTAACCATGAGGCTGTCAGGCTGGCAGTAGCCGTATACTCCAGAAAGCTACTAACCTGCTGATCGACCGGCAGGAACGATGACGTGCAGGAATTCTCTCTGTCCCACAAGTGCAACCCCACGCTGATGAACCCAAACAAACACCAGTGCGTGGGAGAGGCACACAGGGGGAAAAGGAGAGGATCAACAAAGGAGGGATGGGGGTCAGCGTGGTTCTTCTATCAGCGAGCGGGTGGATCTGATGGAGTCACTCTCTTAGCAGGCTGCAGTAAGGAGGAGACAAACAGATCATGTGTTTAGGGAAGAAAGTGCCACCTACCCACTACCTTCCTTCCCCCTCTAGAGGACTACTACTCACCTAAGGAGTACAGGAATCTAGAACCCCCAGTCATGGAGACCGTTAGCTTCACGGCCAATGAAATCGTGGATAGGGCGTTGTCTCTTGGTGCAGAGTCCTTTCTGGGTCCTGGCGAGTACGGTAGTTATCCTCACTACCGTGTTCCCGCAGGCGGTAACAAACCGTGCCTATGTGTGCGCTAAAGATCCTCTCTGAAAGCAAAGGTCAGGTGTGAGCGGCGTAGCGCCAACGCTTCCTCGCGTTGGTTGCGCAGTATGCTGAATGTTAGGGAAACGCGGCTGAGGCACACGGAACACTCGCGTTCCTCGTGTGAGTCTTTCGGAGCAAATGCAGTTACACCACTGCCTTGGTAATTGTCTTTAAACGGAGTGCTCCCGCTCCTCCCACGGCGTCCCACCTGATTACCTGGCCTTGGCGCCGCAGACAGGAATTGGAACCGGAGAATTCAAACGGGCTGTGTGACAACGGGCATCGGCATCGGGTTCGCGGTGGTGGAATGTAGGCGAGCGCTAGTCCTCCCGCGGGGATTACCATCCGCTAAGCGCTGTCTTCGGGGAACTCCAACGGATTGTCAAGCACCGTTCCTTCAGAGGGGGAGGGTCTTATAGCGGCGGTCATGTGATCGTCACCGCTTCCTGTGCTCTGGAGTTCGACGTCCCAATATCTTCTGGGAACTGTAGTTCGACTTTGGCTGCCACTTCTTCTACTTGCAGCAAGGTAATAGCTGGGGGCGCCGGTCTTTCTTCCAGCCGTCAGGTGTCTCGCGAGGATCATGACAGAACCCCCTCTCGAGGACCGCCGTCCCGGTTTACCTGGATATCTGGTGTGGAATTGTTGTAGTAGTTTTGGGCAGTGAAGGTTAGTCGCTGGTTCCCAAGTCCGTTCTTCCGCCCCAAACCCTTTCCACTCTACTAGGTACTGTACTCTTCCCCTTACCAGACGGGAGTCTAATAATGCTTGGACTTCATATTCGTCTTGACCCTCCACCTCCACAGGGAGGGGAGTCCGGGGTAGTCTCATGCTGGCAGGGCATGGTCGGAGAAGGGAGACATTGAAAACAGGATGTATTTTCCAGGAGGTGGGTAGGCATAGCCTCACTGCAACAGGATTCAGGATGTGTACTATTCGGTAAGGCCCTACATACTTGGGAGCTAGTTTACCCACCCCTTTGAGATGTAGATTCTTGGTGGACAACCACACTTTGTCTCCCACCTGATACTCAGGTTCTGGTGCTCTTTTTCGATCAGCGTACAGTTTTTGTGTTTTTTGCGCTGTCTCTAAATGGAGCCTGGTTTCTTTGAGAATGGTTCGAAGGTGAGTATGGTGTTCTTGAATTGTGGGGTGTTTGGTGACCACAGGCCACTCGAACGGGAGAATGTTAGGGTGGAAACCACAAAGACAAAAGGAAGGGGAACACCCTAGTGTGGCGTGTTCTGCGTTATTGTATGCGAACTCCGCTAACCATATTAAAGGGTACCACTCTATGGTGTTTTGAAGGGTAAAACAACGCAGGTACTGTTCTAGTGTCTGGTTCAGGCGTTCTGTTTTACCATCCGTCTGAGGATGATAACTCGTGGATAGACGGGCATCAATATTCATCGATTCACACAATTTTCTCCAAAAGCGTGAGGTGAATTGGGATCCTCTGTCTGTTATGAGTACCCTCGGTAGTCCGTGTGCTCTCACCACGTGTTGCAGGAATACCAGAGCCAATTCGCCCGCTGTGGGAAGTCTTTTGAGTGGGACGAAGTGACCCATCTTTGTTAGGTGATCAATTATCACTAGCACGGTGGTATATCCTTCACAGGGCGGCATCTCAACTACGAAATCCATCGATACCGTGTGCCATGGGGCTGGTGGGATAGGGATGGGACACAACAGCCCCACTGGTTTCGAATGGCTGGTTTTGCTCTGTGCACAGACGGCACAGTTCTTCAGATATTCTTTAGCATCCGTCCGTAAGGTGGACCACCAAAAGGACCTTTCTAGTCCTGCTATGGTTTTGTTTACCCCCAAATGGCCTCCCAGTGCGGAATCATGAATCCAAGTGATCGCTTGTTGTTGTTGTGCCTGCTGGGGTAGAAACAGGGCATTGTTCTGGAACAGGAAATCCCCTTTTTTGTTTCTGTGGGCTGGGTCTGTTTGTATCCAGGCGTGGATGTTGAAGTCGGATAAGGATGCTTTCACAGCCTCAAGGTATTCGTCTGAAGAGGTGAGGGCAAGTAACTGGTGAGAAAAGGCCTTGTCGGGCAGGATAGACGGTGGCTCAGGGGTATGCTCATCTCTGGGTGTGTGGGTTCCTCCATACGGGATAAGGCATCGGCCTTGTCGTTCTGGGGTCCAGGTCTGTATTTGATAAGGAAGTCATAATCGGAGAAGAACAGGGACCAGCGTAACTGACGCGGGGTGAGGGCTCTGGCCGATTTCAGGAACAAAAGGTTTCTGTGGTCGGTGTACATCTCAACAGTATGACTTGCCCCTAGAAGATAGTGCCTCCACTCTTCACAAGCCCGTTTGATGGCCAGCAGCTCCTTATCCGTGATGGAGTAGTTCACCTCACTCGGGGATAGTTTCTTCGAATAATACGCCACCGGATGGAGTTGCCCCGTTTGTTGGTGTCGTTGGGACAACACTCCGCCTATGGCGTATTGTGACGCATCCGTCTCCACCACGAACGGCAGGTCAGAATTTGGGTGTAGTAGAATTGGAGCGGTTGTGAATCTTCTTTTTAACTCCTGAAAGGACTGTTCTGCCTCTTGGTCCCAGACAAAAGGTGTATTCTTTCACAGTAAACGAGAGATGGGGTGTATCGCCTTAGAGAAGTCTTTTATGAACCGCCGATAGTAATTGGCGAACCCCAGAAATCGTTGGACCGCCTTAACGTGACTTGGGGCTTTCCAAGAAGTGATTGCGTCCACTTTGGCGGTATCCATTTGAAAGCCTTGTGAGTTGATGATGTACCCCAGGAAGGCCACTTCTTTTACATGGAATAAGCATTTTTCCAGCTTTGCGTATAAAGAATGGCGTTGAAGGCGGTTCAAAACTTCTTGCACATGGGTAATGTGTTCTTGCAAGGAGGACGAATAGATGAGTATATCATCTATGTAGACGATGCAGCAAACCTCCAGCAGGCCTCTGAGGACTTCATCCATAAAGAACTGGAATGCTGCTGGGGCATTGCATAGACCGAAGGGCATGACTTGATACTCGTAAAGACCAAACTTGGTTCGGAACACAGTTTTCCATTCATCCCCAGATTTTACACGCACCAAATGGTATGCACCCCGAAGATCTAGTTTGGTGAATATTTGGGCCCCCTTGAGCTGGTCCAGCAGCACGGGAATCAACGGGAGAGGATATCGGTTCTTAATGGTTATCTTGTTGATGGCGCGATAATCGATGCAGGCTCTTAACTCGTCGCAGTCTTTTTTAGAAATAAAAAAGAGGGGAGAAGAGGCGGGCGATGAGGAATGGCGGATGAATCCTGACTCCAGATTCTCCTCCAGGTATTTCTTGAGGTAGCGGGTCTCCGGTTCGGCGAGTGCATACACTCGGCTGCAGGGGATGTCCGCTCCAGGGTGGAGATCGATCCGGCAATCGAATGATCGGTGGGGAGGCAATTGGGTCGCCGTTTGTTTATCGAACACTGGTTGGTATTTCATATACACGTTGGGTAATGAGACAGCACAGCAATATTCAGGTTCTTCCCGGCCTTCAGCGAGGAAACTTGCTTGTGTTCTGGAACCGTTGTCCTGCAAGGATTGCCTAGTACAGTGCTTTTTGCAATGATCAGATGTCAGGGATACCGTGCGCTCTGCCCATCGGACTACTGGGTCATGCAGCGTCAGCCACGGCATGCCTAAGATCAAGCGGAATTGAGGGCGTCTATTAGGTCAAACCGCAGAACTTCATAGTGGTCTTCCCCTACCCTCATTTTCAGGGGTATGGTGTGATGTCTGACAGGTCCGGAGGTTAAGGTCTTACCATCTACGGCTTTCACTATTTCGGGTATTGCCTTACTTTCGTATGGCACCCCAAACCGCCGAGCATATTGTAGATCCATGAAATTTCCGGTTGCGCCTGAATCCAACAAGGCAGCCACGTCTAGAGGGTGGTTCTCGGTGATCCATACAGTAACGCACACATTGATGTGGGCTACGGCGGGTTGCATAGTGTTGGCTAGTGCTAGGGGGATCCGTGATAAACCTGTACCCATGGCAGTGATCCCTTCCTGTCGTGGGCTTTCTAGTTTTCCGACTCCTGTGAAAAAGAAGCGGCTGGTACTTGTATGGAGCTGGGTTGTTCGGGGGCCTTGGCTCTCGCGCGACATTCCCTGATGAAATGCCCACTTTTCCCACAGTAAAGACAAAGCTTCTGCTGCCTTCTCTTTTCCCTTTCTTCAGGGGTAAGAGGACCTCGCATTCCTCCAATCTGCATGGGTTCGCTGGTATCTGTGGTTTTCGGACGTTCCTCGGGGAGTGATCTAATCCTAGGAAGCGGGAAGCGAGTCTCACCTCGAGCCTTACCAGTCTTCCGCTCTTGCAAGCGATGTTCCAACTGTACTGTGAGATCAATCAGCTCCTCACAAGTTGGAGGCAGCTGAACCACTTGAGATAAGACGTCTTTTAGCTCACCTCGAAGACCTTGGTAGAATAGGGTGGAACGTTTCTCGGTAGGCCAATCGGTTTCCACCACCAGTCTATTAAATGTGGTGATATACGACAGAAAATCCTGTGAGCCTTGTCTGAGGGTAAGCAGTTCACGATCCAATGATAGCATGTGAGATTTACGATCGAATAGTCTTCTCATTTCTGTACAAAAGTCTTGGAAATTGTGCAGCACCGGGTCGTTTCTTTCCATTAACGGAATGGTCCAGCTAGCCGCGTTGCCCCCCATGTACGACATCATGAAGGAGGTCTTTGCGGTATGTTCCTGGAAGATCGTCGGTTTACAGAGGAAATGTAACCTGCATTGGTTAAGAAAAGTCTCAAATTTCTTGGGATCCCCGAAGAACCTTTCGGGGGGGCTAATGGTATCCCATGAGTCTGGATGACATGCACTGTAGGAGCAGAATCCTGAGAAGCTTGTGACGTGCCAGGAGGGGAAAAGAACCCTGTACCAGAGGCGCCACCCCCCAGTACCGGGGTTGTGCGTGTCGCAGGAGGGGGAAGGGTCCAATCTTTTATGTACGCGCTCTTACCAGGGCCTTGTCTAGTAACGCCTGTGACCTCCCTGCGCAAGGTGCACATTTCTTTTTTCATTTCTTGGTTCTCTAACCGAGAAGCGTGTACTTCCTGTTGCAAAGTAGTAATGCTCTCCAACAGGGAGGACAACACGACATTGGAGTCCATCGTTCAGGCCGCGAAGTATACTTGGGCTTGACAATCTGTCAGGCTGGCAGTAGCCGTATACTCCAGAAAGCTACTAACCTGCTGATCGACCGGCAGGAACGATGACGTGCAGGAATTCTCTCTGTCCCACAAGTGCAACCCCACGCTGATGAACCCAAACAAACACCAGTGCGTGGGAGAGGCACACAGGGGGAAAAAGAGAGGATCAACAAAGGAGGGATGGGGGTCAGCGTGGTTCTTCTATCAGCGAGCGGGTGGATCTGATGGAGTCACTCTCTTAGCAGGCTGCAGTAAGGAGGAGACAAACAGATCATGTGTTTAGGGAAGAAAGTGCCACCTACCCACTACCTTCTTTCCCCCTCTAGAGGACTACTACTCACCTAAGGAGTACAGGAATATAGAACCCCCAGTCATGGAGACCGTTAGCTTCACGGCCAATGAAATCGTGGATAGGGCGTTGTCTCTTGGTGCAGAGTCCTTTCTGGGTCCTGGCGAGTACGGTAGTTATCCTCACTACCGTGTTCCCGCAGGTGGTAACAAACCGTGCCTATGTGTGCGCTAAAGATCCTCTCTGAAAGCAAAGGTCGGGTGTGAGCGGCGTAGCGCCAACGCTTCCTCGCGTTGGTTGCGCAGTACGCTGAATGTTAGTGAAACGCGGCTGAGGCACACGGAACACTCGCGTTCCTCGGGTGAGTCTTTCGGAGCAAATGCAGTTACACCACTGCCTTGGCAATTGTCTTTAAACGGAGTGCTCCCGCTCCTCCCACGGCGTCCCACCTGATTACCTGGCCTTGGCGCCGCAGACAGGAATTGGAACCGGAGAATTCAAACGGGCTGTGTGACAACGGGCATCGGCATCGGGTTCGCGGTGGTGGAATGTAGGCGAGCGCTAGTCCTCCCGCGGGGATTACCATCCGCTAAGCGCTGTCTTCGGGGAACTCCAACGGATTGTCAAGCACCGTTCCTTCAGAGGGGGAGGGTCTTATAGCGGCGGTCATGTGATCGTCACCGCTTCCTGTGCTCTGGAGTTCGGCGTCCCAATGTCTTCTGGGAACTGTAGTTCGACTTTGGCTGCCACTTCTTCTACTTGCAGCAAGGTAATAGCTGGGGGCGCCGGTCTGTCTTCCGGCCATCAGGTGTCTCGCGAGGATCATGACAGAGGCTTCTGTCACCCCAGTTGGTGGCATCAGACTAATAGTATCCTAGTCAAAGCAATGAGCCCCTGGAGATCGACGAGCCATCAGGATTGCGTCCAGCTCCTAGGTTTGCATGAGATCCATCTCTAGTCTATATGATGTGTCACACGTGTCCCCAAAGATCCAGCTATTTATCACAGTCAAATGTGAAGGGAAGAGGTGTGGCGCAGTGGCCAGGGCGGCTGACTCCGGAACCTGGGGGCTCACGGTTCGATCCCTGGTGCCGGCGGCAGATCAGCCCAGCACCATGTGACTCTGGGCAATAGTTTGCTTAATCTTCCCGATGGCCCCCAGCGCCTTGACACCCTCGGGTAATTGTTTGAGATTTACAAATACTGGACATTTACATTTACAAGCCAAGCTGCACACATGGAGGTCCAGAACCCCTAGCCCCCCATCGTAGGATGATTGTATACATTTGGCAATTAGAAACGCGACCATAGAAATTTTGCAACATTGTGGTAATATCCGCAAAGTAAGTATCCAATAGTATATAAGAGAAATTTTGAAGAATACAAAGAAGCCAGAGGAGTATCACAATCTTAAACTACGGCCCTTGATCTAGGGTGGACAATTATCCCAGGCCAACAGATCCTGTTTAGTTTGGGCCATTAGGGGTGCTATGTTGAGGTTTCAGCATAAATGTGGGTCTGTAGCTGTATGTATTCCCAAGTGCTGGAAGAAAACCCAGCATCACAGAGAGGTGATCTCGCTGGAAATGCTGGTTATCTCAGACTAATCGGGACATAATGCCATTTATTTTTATTAATTTGGAGGTCAGAGGGATCACCTTATATCTGAAATATCGTCAAGCCAATGAGCACTCAGGTATCTGAATGTAAACCAGAAGGTTGTCCTCGTACAGGGAGGCTTGGTCCTCGTGACCTGAGCGCCATCTAATGCCCCAAAGGCCGGCATCTCATCGGATTCACTCTGCTAGTGGATCTCCAACAAACATGAACAGAAGGGGTGAGAGAAGAAAACCCTGTCTCGTGTTCCTTTCTATTGGAAACGAGTGAAAAAGGACCCCATTGACATGCATCCATGCCCATGGCAACCTGTATAGAGTCTGGACAGCACCCTTGAATTGGGGACCAAAATCAATGTGTTCCAGAGCCTGGAACACAAAAAGATGCAGATGCACGGAGTCTAAGAGTTTTTCAAAGTCTAAATTAACCACTGTGGTAGCCCGTCAGGTTGGCTGCTTCAGTCAGAACCATCTGAACAAATGTTAACCAATGTTACCTGCTGTGGCATGAAGTCATTCTGATCATAATGATAAAGAGACAGCACTATCTGTGTCAGTCTAATTGCCAGGATTCTTTCCAGAATTTTGGTCTCCGAGTATATAAGCGAGATAGGTCTATACAATAAAAAATCATCTGGGTTCTTTCCCTGCTTCAATATTGTAGTGATCATAGCACCTCTGAGATCTAGCAGCTGTTGGCCCAGCCCTGTAGTCTCCTTGTACATTAGCAATAAATGGGAAGCTAATATTTAAAAACATAAATTTTTTAGGATACCCATTGGGGCCAGGGGCCTTACAGTTATTCAGGCATGTTATCACTTTTGGAGTTCTTCTATTGTCAGCAGGCCATCGAGTGCCTTTCTTTGATCAGTGTCCAGGGCTTGGGCTACAAGGTTGTGCTATGGGGATTGACTGCTCATTCACAAGAGTCCGTGCGGAATAAAGGGAGGCATAGAGGTCTCCAGATGCTGCTTTTATGAAGGAAGGATTTGTAACTATCGTGCCATCTCTCCACTGGATCTAAGCAACAGTGCGGAAAGCAAGGTTTCTGATTGACAACCAGGAGAGCGATCTTCCCGATTGATCGCCCCACTCATAGTTTCGGTGTTGTGTGGCTAGCCAAGCCAATTTAGCCTCTCCCAGCCTAAGCTGCTGCAGCTCACCTCCAATCCCTATGAGTAACCTGACATGTTGGTATTCACAAGAATCGATCGCCTTACACTTGAGTGCTTGAGATCAGCAATAGCTCTGTTTTCAATCTGCTTTTCCAAATTATTAGAGATTTGATGTACCCACTGGCTACGACTTAGAGTGATTCCCAGATAGTAAGAGAGGATACAACCAATCCAACGCACGCCTAAAAATAATTTGTGATGCCCTCCCCAGGGTTGGATTGGGATCTAAAATAGGCCCGAGCACACCAAAAAACAGTGGCCCACATTTGCGTATTGCCTTTCCGCACAACAGTGCTTCGGCAAAGTTTTATGGAAAGAAAGGGGGTGGGGCGCATGTTTTATTAACTTCACTTAGATTAAAAAAAAAAATACACCTATTAGTTCACACTGCTGAGCCACACATGAATGCAAGTGAGACCACTTCTGCTGCTCAGGTCCCCTGCCCCCGCTCAATCAACATACATTAATGGGCCGGCCCACCAAGAGAAAGGGAGTGATACCTGCGCCTATCTGTCTCCAGAAAGGCCACTCAGGCACCCATTGGGCCGCTGGCGGCATCTAACAGCACAGACAGCCCCCAGGCTGCCCAAAAAAGCAGCCCACAGCTTGAACTCGGCTACCGACCCTTCGGCCATTTCCTGAGTGCCCGCCTTACCAATCCGACCCTGGCCCTCCCTGAGTTTGTCTAAAAAATGCCAATTATTCAACCACCAAGTATTAAAGCGCCATCCACCCAAAGTCACCCGAGGCCCAGCCCTATAGATAGATAGGTTCCAGTGGGGGTGTGGTTCCACATTCCCTGGGGAAGGATGCATTTTCCCTTCACGCCGTTCATGTCCTCCGCGTGCCAAAAGTAATAGTCAATTCAGGAAAAGGATGAGTGTGAGTGGAAAAAGAAAGTGTATTGTCTATCTGCTGGTGCCACTTTCGATACCACATCGAAGAACTCTATCTATTGTGCCCACGTTGCTCATGGGTCAAAGGGGAGATTGTGTTAAGAGGGGAACAGCCATAGTGGCGGAGGATGTTTTGTACTGTTCACTTGTCTAAAAATGACAACGTGCCATACATGAGTACTACATGGTCAGTGCACTGTTCGTTTTACTAGTAATATCTAGACTTATAAAAGCATACACTCATTTGTGTTAAATTGTAAGTAGGAACTGGCAGCATAGTGTTTATATAAGGGGCAGTGACATATAATGGAACTTTGGCTGTATAAATAAGTTCCGTTTACTATTGAGCTATGAAAAGTACAATTACAGACCTCCGTTATCTTATGTGGAATTAAATTGCGCCTGACTGCCCTTGAGAAGGGCTTTGCAGTGTGCCTAATGCAGAAAGCAAGCTAGAGACACACAGGTCTTAAAGTTCAAAACAGCCATACCTTAAGGTATTCCTGAAACTGAAGTAGTTGGTCTTCTCTTGCTATGCAAGCTGATTGGTTGTTAATTCTACAAAATTGGACCCAGAACACGGAAAGAGCTTCCTCCCTGCTTCACTAACTTAAAACACAGCATCAACATCAGGTTGCGCTCACACGATCTTAGACACCTCATGGGGCAGTAAGGCTGAAGCAGAAAAGTGAGGACAGACACGCCCGAGTTATTAGGAGCACGATAAGTAACACACACAAGGCCTTAAATGTAATGCCCTTCTCCACAGGGAGCCAGTGTAAAATTCGAAGCTGATTGGATACCAAGTTGGTTCTCAGCAGACAGCAGCAGCAGCCTAGCAGCAGCATTTTGAATAACCTGCGACCTATTCTTAACATACAAATTGGAGCCTAGAATTAAGAATGAAAGCCTGCACAATCATCCTCTGAACTGAATGGGAATAGTTTCCTAGATTTTTTTTAGATTTCTCAGCAAAGCGAAACAGCAAGATGTCGCCGCTTTAATTTGTTGTTCAAAGGACAATTTACTGTCAACCCAAACTCCCAAGTTCTTCACGAATGACAGCCTTTTACCTTTATTCCTCTTTAGTGCAGCTTTTAACAAATGGCTGAGTAGTAAAATACTACAAGCCAGAATTTTGCTACAGAACAGCACTCACGGTGTCGCAATGGATGCCACATCCTAGTGTCAACCTCGCTCTCTCTATCATTAATACCATTCATGGGGCGCACCAACAACTTGGTCTGGGAGGGGTGTAGTCTCAGTGTGGAACTTGGTGCTCCCCGACTGGAGCCGTCATTCATTTAAGTTCAGTAGATGGTGATAAACAAGAATGACAAACAAGGGTTGAAGGTTCAAAGCTTTATATGAAGAATAATAGGCAGGTTACAAAATCTGTCAGTAGGAGATTTAGCGGCAAGGATATAAGTCATAAGTACAAAAATTCAGTACAGTTCTAAGTGAAATGTGGCATAGATTCGCCTTCTACGAGTGGGGAAGGGGGAGTGTTCTCTCCCATAGAAATGTACATGCTTTTATAGAACTTTAGACAAAGACAGTCATACATTTTACATGGGTACACTTTTCTCAGGATATGCACCAATAGAGAACAAGCATTAAGAAACAACTTACTACAGAATACATTTGAGGATTCTCTCATGGTAGCATTACATTGAATGTACATTTTCACAGTTAGTTTGGTAGCCTAATTGATAAATTGTGTGCCTATAGCCTCGACAGTTGAAGTGTCTTTGGTACACATAGCAAAGAGGTCTCTGGCAGCAGTTTTCAGCATATTAGTTTGAGTCTTGCAATTCTTTATGTGGAACAAAGGAAAACGATAACATTGACACGTGATCATGGTGCAACAGTACAAGATGAAGGACATTGTAAACACAAAATAAGTTAGCATAAGCCCAAATTACGATACATTTAAAGTGAAAGGAGATCAGCTCCCACAGCCCCATCTCTTATGATTTCAAATCATCACTTCAAATTTTTATTACAGAACATCATTCATTAATTTCGGGTTCTTCTTGTTTTATTCGCCCAAGTCTTTCAAGGTGTCCTAAAGGCCACTCTGAATTTCTTCAACCTTTTTGCCAAGTCTGTACCTCTTTTTTCTTCTCGTTGCTGAAAGCTTCTTATACCCACAATCCATTCCGTTTTGTGATGAAATTTCTTTGCAAAATTCCAAGGAGACAACCACACAAGCAATGGCAAGCAAAATAAGCAAACAGAGGGTTAGAAGCAATTTCAGAATTCATCCCCGCACGCTACCAAGCCATTCCCCTATCTTAGCAAATCCCTTTCCAGTGGATCTAACTATTGATCCTAATCCTTCCCGGGCACCTGATTCCTCTAGCTCAGTTAATTCATACATTATATTCATAATTATTAATTTTAGTTTTATATAGTGCTAGCTAGACCCAAAGGTATCAGAGTGCTTTACACGTTATGTGATTCACAAACGTCATAGTTGAATATTATATCATTTAGTGGTTATAAAGTCACACAATTAAACTAAAATACAACATCTCCCTTGACGAGGTGTAGACACCCCTGTGTAATGGTTGTCACTTTATCTTGCATTCCACTCATTTTTAGGTCGATCCCGCAGGCATTTAATGTTTTATTTAATAAATAAATAACCAATGTTAGAAATGTAGCCGTTGAGCTGCTTCTCTACACGAGAGATGTATGCACAGCATTCCTGAGCACCAATGACTTCGCAAACTCCGTATTACTATGCGCGGAGCAAGTCCAACACAAGGCGATTTTGCATAATCATAGTTCTAATTGCAAGCATCTATTTAATTATTACAGCTAATGAGCCTGCGATGTTAGAGGCAAGACGATCAACTAAAATGGACAATTTTGTAATCTTATATAAAAAAAAGGATGGTAGATGTTCCTATGAAGAAGAAATGCGGATGCAAAATATATGAATGATTGATGACATTCTTATCTTTTTGCATGGGTATATGGAAACATGTCACAACTTCTGCTCCTGGATCAACACACTCAAGCCATACCCGAAATTCACGAGCACGATATCAGGCCAAGCAATACTTTTCCCGAACCTCCTGATCTCCTGCGAAGCAGGGAGACTGCCAATGACTAATTTTAAGAAACCAACTGACCGGAACAGTCTTCTCCTTTATGGAAGCCACCATCCCAGGGCATTACACAACAATCTCCCATTTGGCCAGTTCTTTCGCTTACAACATAATTGTGATACTCTGAAGGAAAATGACACCCAAGCAAAGGAACTCTGTACCAACTTGGTCTCACGCAACTACATTTCTAAGATAGTCACCCAAGCATGCAAGAGGGCAAGAAATAACCATCTGGAAGCTCTTCTAGAGACACGAGAGAAGATACCAGATGACATGATCACTTGTGTAACTACCTTCATGCCGACCTCCAACCAGATCCAGAAAATTTTAAAAAAACATTGGTCGATCCTTAAGACGGGATCCGTAGCATCTCCAATCCACGATTTGCATACAAACGGACACAGAACCTCAGGGCCTTCTCGTCCATATACAATCCCAGGCACTTCTTAGGACATCACAACTCAAGCTCTGGGGGTTGTCGTCAGTAACAGGTCATTACCCATGTGGGTTGTGCGCTTTATGCCCATTTATGAGAACAACCAAAGAGGTCTACCTGGGAGAATCCTGCACGTGGAAACAAAAAGGAAACATGAACTGCAACACCAAGGACAGCATATACTTAATCATCTGTCCCTGGACGTTAAATTATGTAGGGATTACAACCAGACAAGTAAAGACTAGGATCATGCAACACTGCAGCAATGTATGGTGGAAACATGCTACCACCAAAATGTCTGTACACTATCTCACTGTCAATCACACACCAGAAGATATCAGGTGGTCTGTCTTAGAGGCAAATGATCATTGGGAGCAATGATCATTATTCAACAGAGAACAACGTTAGATTTTTCATCTGAAGACCGAAGTACATGGATTAAAAGATCATATCCCGAGGCATAAATGTAACAGATGACGCTAATAACAACTAACCACTGACTCTGAACAATTCCAAATATGTCCTGGACATGCTAGTCCAAGCCTCGGGAATGGGTTGACACGATAACACTGTCTCAGTTATATTCCCGCTAATGTTGACATATCCCTAAAACTGTTCTCACAAGACCAATACAACTGCTATGTGCTATTCTTGAATCCAGTGATTTGTTTTACACAAGGTGCTTACCAGTAACACCAGGTATATGGTTGTGACTTCCCCCGGCAAGACAGGCACTACTCACACATACAACTTTCATTATTATCTTTTTATAGCATTTCAAATAACAGACCACACGTTATACATAATTCTGGACCTAGCGAGTCTGTGCACATAAGAAATAGATATACTTTCTGAAGACATTGTGGCTCCTTGATAAGGCGTGTCCATAACATTTCTCTCCATATGTTCGAGACACTTTTCAGCATCTTTTACTAGACCAAGATGGTCGGGTGTCTGGCTACGACTCCTCTGAGCAAGACTGGCACTCAAACAGAGGACCCCACATCATTCATGACTCTGGCCCAGGCAAATCTGTGTATACACATATATTTTTTCTATACACATCATGACCCCATTCACAAACAAGGGGCAACCAACATGCCAATTTTCCATTTGTGCGATACATTTTTCGGCATCTTTTAATCAGATCAAGATGGCCGCCAAGCATCGTCCCTCATCTTAGGCACTTTATACCTTGAAAGTCTGACCACAACAACACACAGCTGAGTTCAGAGGGGGATACACATCACTAACCAGCACAGTGCACTGGCGTCAGACCCGGCATTCACACTTCAGAACTGGGTAAGCGGTGAGGTATAATAACAAACCCTTATGGTAACAAATTAATTCTTTGAAGAGGTCTTTGACTAGACCAAGATGGCCGCACCTATTCTGCCCGAATAGTGACTGGTTTCCCACGAACCATTTGGGTGACTGTTCTTCAGCTGGACTAAAAAAAACATAAAACAGCTGCCCCTCGCTGAGCACTTCACCTCCAGGTGGGCAGAGAGACGGGTAGGTCAAACGCCAATCTCCGCATTGGACTTCGTAAGTACTAAAAACCATGGAGATACGCTCCGAACCATTCAGGTGCATTTACCTTGATTTTAACTAATCTGTCCTGATTTCTGTTTTACTGTTGAAGCCACAGTTATTACGCAGTTCTTTGCCTTGATTTAAGGTGCTTTTATATTATCACCATAAACAACAAAATGCCAATACTGATCACTTCTTCTACATTATTTTCTAACACATCACAATGAACCAAACAAAGTGACCACTAGAACTTTTTCTTCTCAGTTATTGAATCTATCAAAATGTATTTAAACCACAAAATCAATTATTGGACTATTCAAAATCATTGTAATCGTTTACATGTCAAATAAATCCCACACTTCACTAATGAACAACTCTCTCATGCTAACAATCATACATTAGACGCATTTCCTGATTTAGTTCCCACTCAATGTTCCAACTTTCTCTCATTCATTCCAGCAGCACAACAACCAGTCATTCTTACACACCCCCAACGTCTTGCTGTGACACACTTAATGATCAGCGCCATGAAACCTTACGGTAACCGTGCGCTTTACAAGCTCCTATTAACATAACATAACAACACATACTGAAAACAGCCATTTTTTGTACATAACAATAGTTTAAAGAAAACAATATTTGAAAGCAAACAAGACCTAAGGTGAATGAATTTCACAATAACTATCAAAAATCACAAATGAATCCAACATATAAAAACACTCAATAGGTCCAAAATACGACAGATCGACACGTTTCGAACACCCCAATCCAATTGTTGGTGTTCTCCTCAGGACCAACAAAGCTGCAACAAAACAAACAAAGAACAACTCACGATCACTCTATGCGCTCCAATAAAGCCGCCCACCTCCCTCTCTCAATTCTACCAAGAGTCTCAAGCTTACCTTGGTTTCTTTAAATAGATCAGTCGATCTATTCATCTGCTGGACAAATAGCTCATTCCCTGCAACAACAAATCAAATGACAACTACTGAGAAGACCACTTCACATTGATATAAAGCCGACCATGCGGTATTAAAAAAACAAAGTGTATAAAAAACACCAAAGGCACTTACTCGTAGCAATGCAACGCGCAATATCTTTAGAAGCCAGAGACAAAGGACGGAAACAGCTTGCTCACACAGTGTAGCAACCAGGGAAAACTACCTATGAAGTAAATTATGTATAGGCCACTTAGTCGATTGTATTGGAAAATACAGCCCTTAATCCTCATATCGCAAAGTATTTACACTTACATTTCACAATCCTTTTTTCAAGAATCCTTTTGACACTCCCTTCGACGGTAGACCACCCATTAATTGCACATCTACTCTGAAATAAAAACGGGGAGAGAGACACCATGAGTCTCCAAACTAACCCACTAGCGTAAACAACAGATGCTTCTTCCTCATTGTCTTCTCCGTACCTGATTTATGCAGGGGAGTGGGCTCTTCGCGATTCCGTATGTTCAAACGCCGGCAGGACACCGCGGGTGAACGCTTGCGGGGGGATGCCGAATGTACACTATTTTATTCATCTGTTGGCGTCACGTGACCACCATATTCTTCCGGAGACGCGCAGCAGCGCTTGTGCTCATAGGAAATGTAGTTGTGAGTGTTTCGGTGATCTAAACCAGAAGCTGAATGTGTATATCTTTTTTTTTATAAACAATTTTTATTAGAAACAAAGACAGCAGTAGTGACAATTACCTTGACAATGTAGATGAACCAGTCCATACCATTACAAATCAACCTCAGCGACCCTCAATCTCGCTGGAATCCAGGGTATCTAAATTCAGACGTCGCCAGTCGTGCCCCCTAATAAGCCCTTGCGTGTCCCTGGGTCAGGAGTCTGCTTATCACTCTGTCTATTCATGACCCTTCACCCTGTGTACCAGCCAATCCTTCGCTCACCCCTCATTTTCCCGCCGCCTCTCCCTTCTGAGTTCTATCGTCGGAGAGATACATATTTCTCCTCTATACTTATTCCATTTCCCCCACTTGTGGTCCCATTTGCGCAGGCACCCCCTCGCTTTAAATACAGTTTTTTCGGCGAGCATGACGTGATCCATGTCCTATGCCCAATCTGTCATCAATGGTATGGTGTCCGCTCCCCACTGTCGGGCAATGTTCCGCTTAGCTACACACCACCCCACTGTGGCCCACTCTTGCTCAGTCTGCGTGAGGTCCGTCGCATCCCAGATATTAAGGAGACATAGCGTGGGTGTCGGGTGAATTGTCTTACCACATGTCCTAGCCAATTGCCTGGTAACATTAGCCCAGTATCTCTGTATGTGGCCCCATAAAATATGCAAGAATGTTCCCGTCTGAGCGCAATGCCGGAGGCAGAGTGTGTCTGGTCGCCTATTAAGCCTGTGCAGCAGAATGGCTTCAAAGTACACCCGGTGCAGGATGTTAAGCTGCACCAGGCGAAGACGCATTGGGATAGCCACCTCTCTGGGTGAGGACAATGCCTCCCGCCAGTCCTCATCGGCCAAGTCCCCGAGTTCTTTTTCCCAGGCCACCCTGAGCTTCGACATCGGATCCACCCGGTTATTGATCAGTTTCTTGTAGGTGAATGATATGGCCTTACGATGCATGGAGTCCAACAAGAGCCTATCCTCCAGGGGAGAGGAGTCCGGAAGGGGTGTGTTTTTAGGGCGGGCCGATTCTATGGCATGGCTTATCTGCAGGTATCGAAACCTCTCCGATGGAGCTAATTGATATTTGGCCTGAAGTTCCGGGAATTATGCCGTTTTGCCCTTGACCCATAGATCGCCCACCTTGGAGATTCCGATCATCTCCCACTTATCGAACCCCGCATATGCGCTTAGCCTCCCAAGAATATCTGGCTCCCATAGTGGGTTAGCCTTCGTTAGTCGTCCCCGCCATCCCATCCGTCTCTGCGCCCCATGCCACACCTCCACCGTGCGCGCCGTCGGGCCGGTCAGTCCCAATTTCTTATGATTTGCGTACAGAGCTCTAATTTAGCCCCCTTTCCCCAACAACCAATGGTCCGTGCGGAAGCTCGGATTATCATGTCTCGCGAACACCCAATTGTTAATGGCCGTCAGTTGTGAGGCTTGGTAGTAAAGGTGCAGGTCCGGTAATCCTATGCCCCCATCATACCATGCCATTGTTATCTTAGTCATAGCTATGCGGGGCGGTTTATTGTCCCACAGTAGATCTCGCAATACGTCCCCAATCTGCGAAAAATAGGAATTGGGGACCGAATTGGGCATATTATGTAATGCATAAAGGAAACGTGGCAGAGCTAGCATCTTGTATAAGGACACATGGCCCAGTAATGTCAATGGAAGAGTTTTCCAATATACGACATCTGTACGACACCGCCGCAACAACCCCTGTAGATTCCTTTAAAAAAACAATGTGGTATTGGTGGTGATAAATATCCCCAAGTAGAGGAAACCCTGGCTAGCCACCGGGATAGTGTATCCTCGAGGACTTCGGGGTTCTCCCCAAAGGGAATACATCTGGGATTTAGACAAGTTGATTTGATACCCAGAATGCGCCCCAAACATATGAAAGAGATTGAGTACCCGGCGTAATGATGGCGCTCGGGAGGCAAGGTATAGTAAAATATCATCGGCATATAATGATATTCGGTCTTCATGTTCTTCCTTCCATCTCATGCCTCTGATCCCCGGATCTCCCCGTATTCAAACCGCCAATGGCTCGAGAACCAGGACGGAAAGAAGAGGCGACAGTGGACATCCCTGCCTAGTGCCTCGGCTAAGGGGAAAGGAGGTGGAGCGATGATTGTTCACTAAGACGTGGGCCCTGGGTTGTGAATATAACAATTGGACCCATCTCTTGAATTTGGGGCCAAAGCCCATTCGGTCGAGGACTGCAAACGGGTACTCCCATGCTACGGTATCAAACGCCTTTTGCGCGTCGAGTGCTAGTAGTTAGCCTCCTCCTCCAGGTTATGCACCCGCCCAATGACTAAGTTGACCCTTCGCAGGTTGCGCGCCGTATTACGCCCCGGCATAAATCCGGATTGATCCGGATGGATCAGATCTGTTAAGTAGGGGAGCAGTCGATTCACCAGTAGCTTGGCCAATATTTTTGCCTCTATTGCGATTAAAGAAATAGGTCTATACGATTGACACTCGTCCACTGGCTTGCCGGGTTTATGGACAACCACTATAGCGGCCTCCCGAATGTCTTCTGGGAGGAGGGTGCACTCGTTACTTTCATTATAAAGGTTAAGTAGATGAGGTGCTAGCATGGAGGCCATCGGCTTTATTAGCTCAATCGGAAGTCTGTTTGGGCCCGCCACTTTTCCGGAGCCTTATGGACTTCTTCAGTGGACAGATCAGCCTCTAATGCCATACCGTCTTGCTCAGAGAGACCCCTCACCTCAATAGTGGCAAGCAGGTCTGCCGCCCATGCCGCCTGGGAGGCTTCCGGAGCCCCATATACTGTTTTATAGTGCTGAGCGAACGTTTCAGCGATCTCCCGTGGGTCTGTGATCTGAGCATCCTCATCACCCTTGAGTGTACGGACCCATCTTGTTGCCTTCTCCTTCTGCTCCAGCCAGGCTAATAACTTTCCAGTGCGTTCCCCTTGTTCATAGATACGATGTCTGCTGGCCAACATTCTCCCATTAACGTCCTCTAGTAGTAGCTGTTTATAGTCTTGCCTTTTTGTGTTTAATAAGTGTTGAGTGTCTGTATCTGGATCTCGAGAGTTACCAACTTCCAGACGAAGAATTTCTGTTTCCAACTCCAGCACTCGTCTACGGCGCTCGGCCCTAGGGACAGCAATCACCGACAACGCCCTACCCTTGATCACCGCACCGTATGCCCCCCACAGTGTGACAGCTGATGTGACCGAATCAATGTTTTCCGCAAAGTAGTACTCCGTATCTGTCCTCAAAGTATGTCCGATGTGAGGGACCTGTAGTGCCCAGGGTGGAATCCGTATTGGGCCGGGTTGCGGCGGGTGCCGCATCCCCAGGACTATAAACACAGGGGAATGGTCTGACACTCCTCGCGCCAGACACCGTGAGTCCGAAAAGTCATGAATATGCTGCGCGTGTGTAAACAGATAATCTATTCTTGATTGACTCCCATGGACCCCCGACTGAAATGTGAAGTGTGTGTCCCTGATATGCGCCCACCTCCAGACATCAACCATCCCCAGAGCCTCCACGAAGTCGCGTAGATGGAACCGTGCGCTGGATCACGTCTAGGGGGGGATCTATCCACGAGTCCGTCCATCGTCAAAATAAAGTCGCCCCCATCACTAGTGTGCCCATTGGTAGGTTTAGAAGTAGAGTCACTACGTCAGTCAGCGTCATACGTTGTAAGCCGGGAGGTGCATATATTGAAACAACATTAGGAACTCTACCTTCCCACATACCTGTGCAAGCTACGTAGCGCCCCAGCTGATCTGTCCAGGTTTTTTGAAGCACGTAGGGACAGTTTTTCCGCAGGAGTATTCCTACCCCTCTAGATCCAGTAGTGAAACCTGAGTGTGCCAACATACGGTACCCTTTCCTATCAAGGGCCTTACATGAGTTCCCATTTAAATGAGTTTCCTGTAGTAGCACCATATCGAGCCCCTGGCAGTGGACAAATTGCAACACTACCCCCCTCTTAATCTTGTCTCCTAACCCATTGACGTTCCAGGTGACAAGTCTAAGCCCCTGCCCTATCGTCATTAATTCCAGGTAGTAACTGGTCGACATGTACCGAGGGCCCGCTATGGCCGGATCCTCTCAGTGTAGAAAATTGCGTACCCTCTGGACTTTCCCTGATAGCACCTAAGCATTGGATCATCTCTGCTGTCGCCTGAACATAACAACCAATCAATCCGTACCGATATACACAGTCACAATATCTCACCAACAAGTAACTACTCGCGTTACCCCCCAAACGATGAAACTCCCCACGAACCCTTTCCTTAGAAACAAACCCCCCTCCCTGCATAACGGGAACAGAACTGCCCGCCACCCCCAAGATGCAGAGTGCCTGTCACCCCCCCATAAACTATTCTAGGGAACGCAAGTAACCCCACTCCCAATGCGGTCATAAGTCTATAGTTAGCGTCTCACCCCCCCTGCCCGATCTCCGCCCCGACATCATGTACAGCCGACTTGGGCCCGACACAATCCCCTCACTGAAATCTCGTAATGTCATCTCGGGTATGCATGTCTGCACATAGCTTCCCCACTGCGGACCAAATCCAAGCTGAGTAATCCAGACCCATTAGGTGGGCATTACACTCTATGGCATATGTAACATTTTGCAAGCGGTGAAACAGTTCCAATGAGTCAGTATCGTTGACATCCCACCAGTAACAGCTCCAGACCAGTCCCTCCCCAACCCTATGTATACAGGTCCCACATTCCCCAGAATCCCCTTGGCGCCTCGGGTTAGATAGTTACATCATAGGGCCTCACCCGGCGCCAGGTCAGCGCCCTCCTGTCGGCTCCTGCGAATCCGAGTCAGAATGTGCTCGGGAGCGCCTATGCTGGCGCCAGTCCACATCATCATCTGCCATCGAGGATGTCTTCTGATTTTTTTTCTCAACTTTGCACCAGCCCTCCAGCCATTCCCAGGCCTCCTCCGGCCGGGTGAAATACCAAGATTTTCCGTTTGCTTCCACACGTAGCTTAGCCAGAAACATCATAGCATACTTAAGTTCCTGCTCTCGTAGAGTCCGCTTTACTTCCAGAAAACCACGGCGTTGCTTCTGTACTCTCAGTGTAAAGTCCGGAAAGAACATGATCCGACTGTTCTCCAGGGTGAGTGGCGGGGCTGCCCTTGCCGTCTGTAGTATAACATCACGGTCACGAAAATTAAACGCTCGCGCCAGCAGCGGCCGCAGGGGTGCCCCAGGCCTCGGACGGCCCCTGGGCACTCGGTGAGCTCTTTCAATTGTGAAGCATTTGGAGAGTCCCCTGGGTTGGAGATGTTTAAGGACCAGATCCTCTACAAATAGGTCCACCGCCTGCCTCTCCGCCTGTTCCGGTACACCAATAATGCGGATGTTGTTCCTGCGCATTCGTCCTTCATAGTCGTCCAGCTGCAGGGCCATCGCCTCGTGGGAGGAGCTGAGCACCTTGACCTGTTCCTTGAGCAGGGCGGTATCAGTGATTAGTTCCTTGGTTGTGCTCTCTACCGTTCCCATTCTCTCCGTCAATTTCTTCATATTCTCGCGGATCAGCGTCACATCCGTGGCCGCCGTGTCAATTCTCACCTCCAGAGAGGTCCTCACAGCCATGATCGCCTCCAGAAGCTCCCTGTTCGATGGCTCCGTGGTTTCGCCTGGTGTCGCAGCCTCTGTTTTATCCTCCGCCTATTGCTTCTGCCATGCAAATTTTTCCAGTTTCGACTGGGTCGCAGTCCGTTCGCCCTGCTGGTCGCCATCCTGTTCAGTCTCTGATACACCCTCCAATGACCTGGGCGCCCCAGCTAGTCGCCACCGCCAGCAGTGAGATCCCCCACCCGGCCTGTCGTTTTTCGCGGGAAGCACCTCTCCCGGAGGGAGATCCGGCGTGGTCAGGCACCGAATATGTTCAGGCGACAAGACAGTGAGCCCCCGACCCAACCGCAGGCGATTTTTTAAGGAAGCAGGCCAAGCTCCCCCGACAGGTGCATCATTCTCACTCCGCCTCAAAGGGTCGCCCGCCGACGAGGCGGACCAGGCACGGCAGCAAGCCCCAAACCCAGGGGGCCCCAGCCGCTCTCACCACGCCGGCCGAGCGACAAATGCCCATTCGTATCTTCCCAAAGTATCCGGCACCTTCAATACATGGATACAAAATGGGGGGATTGATTCAATAAGGGTAACGGAGGCCGGAATCAGTTTATACCTATATACAAATATTTGCCTCTGAACCCATAGATCACCACAATGTTTTGTCAATCAGTCCTTTTAATTGGCTGAGACTAACAATCTTATTTTTCTTTTTTACATATGCTTTAAACAGAGTTAGCTCTTCATCATTAGACTTCCTTTTATCTTACAGTATTTACACATTTATCCTGTACATCTTATTTACACATTACGACAAAGACATAAACATAAAACAAATAATATAACGTTTGTGCAAATTTAAATCTCCACTAATTGTGTTTCTTCACTATACAGTACGAAATTGTCCAACTATTTACATCTTAGGGACCTTAGATAAAGTGGTCCTCAATCCCCTTAATCTTATTGGGTCCTAAGCAGGGTCAGAAACACTTATTCTAGTATTTTTATACAAAAACCTTTCAAATGTTATGTTTCCTATTTAGGGGAAGCAATGAGACTTTATTGACTTTCCCTCTGTGTTCTGGTTCTCTGCTTGTCTGTTGCCTACGCGTTTCGACCTTCGTTTGCGGACCTGTGTGTTCTTCGTAAGGTCTTCCTCAGGGCTTGTAGTGTTGTAGAGTGGACATCTTTCTCCGTGATTCCTACTGTGCAAAATTGTCTTGAAGCGGTGGTATTCGTTATCCCGGGTTTAATCCAAGTTTCAAGGGGATGCTGCTACGATTCGATTTTGACTTCCGCTCTATCTGTTCCTATAGTTTCTGTTAATTTGCCAGAGCGGGGGGATCTTCAACTTTCCTTTTCTCGCCACTCGCTGTCTCCGCGTTCTCGCCACAACGGCGAGGACGCGGAGACAGCGAGTGGCGAGAAAAGGAAAGTTGAAGATCCCCCCGCTCTGGCAAATTAACAGAAACTATAGGAACAGATAGAGCGGAAGTCAAAATCGAATCGTAGCAGCATCCCCTTGAAACTTGGATTAAACCCGGGATAACGAATACCACCGCTTCAAGACAATTTTGCACAGTAGGAATCACGGAGAAAGATGTCCACTCTACAACACTACAAGCCCTGAGGAAGACCTTACGAAGAACACACAGGTCCGCAAACGAAGGTCGAAACGCGTAGGCAACAGACAAGCAGAGAACCAGAACACAGAGGGAAAGTCAATAAAGTCTCATTGCTTCCCCTAAATAGGAAACATAACATTTGAAAGGTTTTTGTATAAAAATACTAGAATAAGTGTTTCTGACCCTGCTTAGGACCCAATAAGATTAAGGAGATTGAGGACCACTTTATCTAAGGTCCCTAAGATGTAAATAGTTGGACAATTTCGTACTGTATAGTGAAGAAACACAATTAGTGGAGATTTAAATTTGCACAAACGTTATATTATTTGTTTTATGTTTATGTCTTTGTCGTAATGTGTAAATAAGATGTACAGGATAAATGTGTAAATACTGTAAGATAAAAGGAAGTCTAATGATGAAGAGCTAACTCTGTTTAAAGCATATGTAAAAAAGAAAAATAAGATTGTTAGTCTCAGCCAATTAAAAGGACTGATTGACAAAACATTGTGGTGATCTATGGGTTCAGAGGCAAATATTTGTATATAGGTACCTTCAATACATGGACACCTCCGCAGCAGAAGATTGCAGCCCCCAAACTCCCCCGAGGGGGCCTCCACATTTCTTCAGGGGCTCCAAAGCAACAGGGCCACCACCGGCGACCCGTCTGAGTTAATGCTAGAACGGGGCTGCACTGGGACTAGGCCCCGAAAGCCTCCACACGCCGGAGTTCCTTTTCAGGCTCGCAGCAGTCAGCTCTCTACAAATAGTTGCAGCATGGGGTCCCCCCCTCAGCAGAGCCGCAGCGGTAGCAGTCTAGTAGTGGGGAGATCACCCCTACTCAGTATCCGCCCACACTGAGTGCCTGATGACCCATCTCTGCATTGCCGCCATAAGTAGTTTCCCCCTCACTGGGGCTTGTAGGCTTAACTGTCCATAGCGCTTCATTAGGCCCTCATTCCTCCTGTGTCCTGCGCCAGCCGCCACCCACAGCCGCCTCCCAGGCAGAGGAGGCCAAGTGTTCACCCCTATGCAGGCCCTTCTCACCATATGTCCCTGGGCCCTCCTGACCTCCGCCGGGCCTCTGCTATTCCAGTCGATGGGGACCCGTCACCTCCGGTGCCGCGAGTGCCTCGGAGGAAGATTCCCCCGCGGTGCGAGCTCACCTTCCCTCGCCGCCGTCTTCGTGGGACCAGGCCTCAGCCCCGACCTCACGTAGTGCGCTGGCTGCGCGTCGCCACCCCACCGCTGGCAAGGAGATCTCCGTCGTCCGGGCCGCTGGAGCACGGTCCGCACACCCTCACCGATGTTCACAGAATTACACCAGATAGTAGTTTTCAGGCATTGGGGCAGAGATCAGGCCGGCACAGGCGATATTGATCAGGATATTGTGGGAGTGGCGCTACGGAGTAACACTACCGAGCGGCCATTCCCGTCGGCGGTTAGCCACGCCCCCCCTGAATGTGTATATCTTAATGCATATATATATATATATATATACACAAAACACACAAGATGATGGACGGAATGTTGCACATTGGCAAAACAGTCACCCCCAGTCACAGATCTGGGTTTAATCCATCGTTATTTTGCTCACCACGCCACCCCAGTTCAGACATGGCCATATGCAAATCAGTCTTGACCCTGTGCCTCATGGGAACAGTCCAGCCCGAACTGCCAAGCCATGTCTTCCCTGGACCGGAATCAAGCATCCTAGGACCGGTTTCGGGGTTTCACCCCTCTTCAGCCAGGATAGCTTGACTCCAGTGGCGTAGTGAGCATGGGACCCACGTCTGGGCATACCCTTCCCACATAGGGCGAACAGCAAAACACACAAGATGATGGACGGAATGTTGCACATTGGCAAAACAGTCGCCCCCAGTCACAGATCTGGGTTTATTCCATCGTTATTTTGCTCACCACGCCACCCCAGTTCAGACATGGCCATATGCAGAATGAAAACAGAGGTCATCGAATTCTGTAGGAAAATACGGTTAAAATCATTTTTTGCGGCAAATTCTTTCACCTCAAGTATGGAAGTTACAGGTTTTAGGAATAAGTCGTCTTTTTGCCCCCCTTCAACAAAGATTCCAAAGGAGGTAGTCACGTTCGAAAGAACTGTCTTATCAGCCATCACAGAAATGGAAAAGAAAAAGTTATTCGTGAAACATAATACATCAAAATTAGAAAAAGAGGCCCTTTTGAATCTGAAGAATGACCAATCAATAACGATAAAGCAAGCGGATAAAGGGGGCTCAATTGTGGTCTGGGGAACAACAGAATACACGCTGGAAGTTATGAGACAACTAGGAGATGTGGAATGTTACAGAAAAATCGGTAAAGATCCAACACTTGAATTACAGGGAGAACTTTTTGAAATCCAACAGAAGGGGTTTAACCAGGGGTTCGTGCGTAAAAGAGAATATGAATACTTGCGGAATAAACACCCCAGGATTCCGTTGTTTTATGTACTACCCAAGGTACATAAAAATGAGACTGCACCCCCGGAAGGCCGATTGTTTCTGGCTGCGAATCATTGATGGAGCCAATTTCTAAGTTTGTTGATTTTTTTCTAAAACCATTATGTCTGAAGTTTCTTCTTTTTTACAAGACACAACTGATTTTATCAACAAGCTGGATTCAATACAATTTGTTCAAGGAACCCATCTTTTGGTCACATTAGATGTGGTGTCTTTGTACACTTTCTGAATGGCATAGATAAACCGATACAAGTACCAACAGATTTTATAATACAACTGGCCAGTTTTGCACTAAAAAAAAACTATTTAAACTTCAACTGTGACTTCTATTTCCAAGTGAAAGGAGTAGCTATGGGGTGGCCATTCGCCCCAGAGCTAGCTGTTCTTTACATGGCGGAATATGAAGAACAATTTGTATATAACAACAATCCCTTCTCCCAATTTATTGGGAGTTGGGTACGATTCATTGATGATATTTTTATGGTATGGACAGGTTCTGCTGAAGATCTTATTAAATTCCCTGAATGGTTGAACAATAGGTCTGCGGATATCAAGCTTAGTCTGAATTATTCCAACACTAAAATGCCTTTCCTTGATGTGGAGGTATATGCAGAAGAAGGCAGACTAGTTACTACATTGTTCAAAAAGGCTACAGATAGGAATAAAGCCCTACATTTCTCAAGCAATCATCCTAAAAGTCTAAAAGATAACCTGCCCTATGGACAATTTTTAAGAATAAAAAGAAACTGTACTTATAAAGATGAATACACCTTTCATGCTACTAATTTAATAGGCAACTTGATGAATCGAGGATACCCTAAAAAAGTACTGAAAAGAGCAATGAAAAGAGCGTGGTTTACCCCGTGAGAGGTATTGTTAGAGAGAAGAGAGAAAACACCGATGGAAAGAATTGTTTGTGTTTCAACTTTCTGGCCTAACTAGAATCATTAAAAAAAAGTTATCCATCAGAATTGGCATTTAATTAAAGACGTGGATAACTCCTTGGCCTTAAAACCACTTTTTGCTTTTAAAAAAGACAGGAGTATTTCCAACCAAATTGTAAGAGCAGCAGTCTCTCAACCAAAACCAAAGACGGTACGAGATTATGTAGGCCTGCCCCCGGTAATTGGACATCATAAATGCGGCACTTGTTCATGTTGTGAATCTACCCAAGAAGGAGCAGTGTTCTCACATAACTCCATTTATTGGAAACATGAATCCTTTACGAATTGAAAATCAAAAAATGTAGTGTACGGAATTATTTGTCCGTGCAAGAAACTATACATTGGTAAAACTAACCAGGAAGTGAGATTTCGAATCTCATAACATAAATCACGAATTGCGAAAAATGTACAAACAGCACCTGCGGTGAACCACTGGAAGTTAAACAATCATGTTGAAAAGGACCTCAAATGGACTGTCATCTCAAAAGTTGAACTAGACACAAGAGATGGCGACTTGGAACTAAAACTGACTTGCAGGGAAGCAATGCTGATTGCTAAATATAATTCAGCAGTAAATGGATTAAATGAACCATCTGAGATTTATAAATTGGCATAGGATGTTTCGCCTATCTTACAACTGACCACAGTCATGATATGATGCATTACCACAATTGGTTGATCAAAGAACTAGCACTAATACGATCGCGCGTGGCTTTTTCGACAATGCGACCATTGTCTAAACAAATACACCCATGTCATTCATTGAGGCAAGTTGCTTGGGAGACAATTTCATAAAATAGGTTTTAATTGGGAAACACAGTGCTTAAAACGGGTCATCAAAGTGAAGTGTAGACACGATCCTGTGGCCACCGATCATGTTTTCTTGATAAATATATTAATCTTTTTCATCATACTATTATGAGTGTTTCATTTTACGGAGAGTGTGTATATATATATATATGCATTAAGATATACACATTCAGTTTCTGGTTTAGATCACCGAAACACTTACAACTACATTTCCTATGAGCATAAGCGCAGCTGCGCGTCTCCGGAAGAATATGGTGGTCACGTGACGCCAACAGACTAATAAAACAGTGCACATTCGGCATCCCCCCGGAAGCGATCGCCCGCGGTGTCCTGCCGGCGTTTGAACATACAGAATCGCGAAGAGCCCACTCCCCTGCATAAATCAGGTACGGAGAAGCCAATGAGGAAGAAGCATCTGTTGTTTACGCTAGTGGGTTAGTTTGGAGACTCATGGTGTCTCTCTCCCCGTTTTTATTTCAGAGTAGATGTGCAATTAATGGGTGGTCTGCTGTCGAAGGGAGTGTCAAAAGGACTCTTGAAAAAAGGATTGTGAAAAGTAAGTGTAAATACTTTGCGATATGAGGAATAAGGGCTGTATTTTCCAATACAATCGACTAAGTGGCCTATACATAATTTACTTCATAGGTAGTTTTCCCTGGTTGCTACACTGTGTGAGCAAGCTGTTTCCGTCCCTTGTCTCTGGCTTCTAAAGATATCGCGCGTTGCATTGTCACGAGTAAGTGCCTTTGGTGGTTTTTATACACCGTTTTTTACCGCATGGTCGGCTTTATATCAATGTAAAGTGGTCTTCTCAGTAGTTGTCATTTGATTTGTTGTTCCAGGGAATTAGCTATTTGTCCAGCAGATGAATAGATCGGCTGATCTATTTAAAGAAACCAAGGTAAGCTTGAGACTCTTGGTAGAATTGAGAGCGGGAGGTAGGAGGCTTTATTGGAGCACATAAAGTGATCGTGAATTGTTCTTTGCCTGTTTTGTTGCAGCTTTGTTGGTCCTGAGGAGAACACCAACAATTGGATTGGGGTGTTCGAAACGCGTGGACCTGTCGTATTTTGGACCTATTGAGTGTTTTTATATGTTGGAATCATTTGTGATTTTTGATAATTATTGTGAAATTCATTCACCTTAGGTCTTGTTTGCTTTAAAATATTGTGTTCTTTAAACTATTGTTATGTACAGAAAATGGTTGTTTTCAGTATGTGTTGGGGGGTGTAAGAATGACTGGTTGTTTGGTTGCTGGAATGAATGAGAGAAAGTTGGAACATTGAGTGGGAACTAAATCAGGAAAAGCGTCTAATGTATGATTGTTAGTATGAGAGAGTTGTTCATTAGGGAAGTGTGGGATTTATTTGACATGTAAACGATTACAATGATTTTGAATAGTCCATTAATTGTTTTTGTAGTTTAAATACATTTTGATAGATTCAATAACTGAGAAGAAAAAGTTCTAGTGGTCACTTTGTTTGGTTCATTGTGATGTGTTAGAAAATAAGGTAGAAGAAGTGATCAGTATTGGCATTTTGTTGTTTATTGTGTATTGGGGCTCTGCCTTGCTGATTAAGAGTCCAAACCCTGGTTGTTTAAATTTATATTAACACCAGCAGGGTAAGAAATATCTCTACCCTGAGCCGGGCAACAATATAATATGGGTGCATGAGTGTCTGACTTTACATGTTTGTTTTGTCTATATGCAATATTATCTGCCACACCACTGTGTCACTTGCCTGTTTTGATGTATGTGTCACGTCATGAAGAAGCTACGATTGCGCTCCAAGCAAGTTTTGTCAACAATCCAGCATATCAATCAATCAGTAGTTAGAAAAGCGCAACTACTCACTGTGAGGGTCTCAAGGTGCTGAGTGGGAGGGGGGCGGCTCCGTAGTGTGCTGAGGTCAGCCAAAGAGCCTGGTCTTGCGGTCCTTCCTGAACTGGGGCAACATGGGAGATTGCCGGAGGTGGATGGGTAGGGTGTTCCAGGCTTTCGCTGCGATGTAGGCAAAGGACTTTCTCCTGTTCTAGTCTTGTTGATACGAGGCACGGTGGCCAGAGAGAGCTGGGCTGATCGCAGGTGTCTTTTGGGTGCGTGGAAGGAGAGTCGACTGTTCAGGTATTCAGGTCTGGTGTTGTTAAGGGCCTTGTTTGCGTGGGTGAGGAGTTTGAATGTTATTCTTCTTTCGACTGGAAGCCAATGGAGATCGCGCAGGTGTTGGTAGATGTGACTGCGACCGGGGATGCCGAGGATCAGTCTGGCTGCAGCGTTTTGGACTGTCTGGAGTTTGACAGCATATGAAACATGATTAGGAGTATCTTTTTCTGTGTCTTTAGGATGTACTCACCATTTACAAACTATATACATGCTATACTATCCTGTTTATTCTCTCTTTTATTTTCTAGGCTGGAATTTAAGATCAGAGTAGGGAGTTTATCTGTTGGTACATATGACCTTTAGCATCCCCAGCTTGGAAGGTTCTTAGGATGTTATTGCGAGATGAGGTGTAATCACTGCCTTGAGAGACCAGAGCATTCTGGTAGCCCTCCTCAAGGGGAGTCTTTGTGAGCCAAAATTGTCCGTCTCCAGAGCTGCCTCAAAAAGAGCTCAATCAGGTGGTCCTCTCTCTTTGTTTGCTGGGGAGCAGCGCATCATCCAGTGAGGTGCGGCTCATCCATCTCTGTGGTCCGTGAGCAGTCATCCACGGGCTAACCCTCAGCCCCTGTGGCTACTAGGCCTCAGTGGACACAAGCCTGCATTATGGTGTATTTGCTTGTCCTTGTCCATGACCTCTGGGGCACTGTCACAGTAAAAGCACATTAAAAATATGGTTAAGGGGGCGTGGTCTGGCTATGAAGGAAAATGGCAGCCTGAGTCTGGAGCTCCGCAGGGAAAGGAGCCTCTGACAGGAGCGATGCTCTCACCTGTATTCTGGGGGCTGAAATGTTTATGTTTTCTGCATCATTAGAGTCCGTGGAAGCGTTTCACCTAAAGTCCAGAGTCGTATGAGGCCTGCTATGACCCATTTTGAAGAGGTTGTGTTCTGAGGAGAGCGCAACGTCAGCTGGCCTTCAGTAATCTCGAAGTCCTCGGACCTCGCATGCGCAGAGACCGCGGTTCCTGTGGCTGTCTACGCCCTTCTGAATGCGCCACTGTTGCTCACCTTCAATTCTGGGCGGAGCTTTGAGGAGCTGCTGAGAGGTCTGTTTATATAAATATGACTGTGGCAGTCCCGAAAGTCATGTGGCAGTTCTGGAGTGAAGTACGCCATGTAAACTGAGGTGACTTAATTTGTTTTACAACGCTTCAGTAAATTGAACGCAGCATCAAAGGGGAATGTAATCCTTAAACATATTTACTGTATATCATTGAAAAAATCTAAATCTAAATTCCTGTCAGCAAGAACGCCGGTTTTCCTGAGCCTTATCTCTCAATGCTTACTGTTTTAACAAAATAAACTCAGCAGTCGAGGCCAACTTGGAAGGGTAGAAATTAAAAGCTAAATTTTACATTTACATGCTTTGTTCTATAGCCTTTGTACTTGCTACTTATTTTACTGGCATTGTTGGGTTTATTACCTTCCAAGACGTCATTTTGGAGTAGCAGCTTGGTGGGTTAAATCATGCACCTAGTTTTGTTACCTGCCTTTGGTGATCTGGCAAAGTGAAACACCTATAACGAAACCTGCTAATCTTTGTGTGAGTGGAAAGTGAGGTGGTGTCACTATAAATTATAACAGGAAAAAAAGGACTCAGATTATCCATACAACTACAACGGAAAGTACCCCTATATGTATATTTGTCAACCTTAGCAAGACGGCGAAGGAGTTTGCCCATAAGAAATTAAGCGCAGCTGATTAAAACAGTGCAAATCGCCAGATATCGCTCTTACACTGCTGAGGGGTTTTGACTCGGGTCAAGGTTGAATGTCCAACAATAAGCAAGGGAGTAAACCCTCCACACCACTCCTCTTTGCTGAAGATCTTAAGGAGTCAAGCAGCATGCCTGCGAAAGGGACTACTCCCTCCACAAAAGAGTCACCTCAGAGTGCCATTACCTCCAAACAAGTGGACACAATGAATCGCATCCTACAGGAAATTCCAACTGTCATTCGACATCTGGAAAATATGGATGCTGATATATTATTCCTGGCAGCTGAGGCCAAAACGATCAAGGCAGAAATTGTGGGATTCCATACAAAAACTGAAGTATTAGATCTATGACTAACAGCGGTGGAGAGTCGTCATGACTCGGTGTAAAGCAAAGATCAAGAACTTATATTCCTTTGCAACAAGTTAGTTGACTTGAAAGACCGTAGTAGAAGAGATAACGTTCGCTTCTTTGGATTTCCGGAGAACATCGAAGGTCAAAATGCTAGAATGTTTTTACATGACATCCTTCCAAAATTAGTCGGAATTACTTTTGACCCTCCATTAGAACTACAGAGAGCACATCACATCGGCCCTCCACGAAAGGATCATACAGCCCGACCGAAGCCACTCATTGCTTGCTTTCTTTAGGCACGAGCAAGCAAGACAGCTACTAACTGCAGCACGCTCGCAAGGTTCATTCTCATATGATGGGCATATCCATCTGGCTGCCGACTTCTCTAAAGAGACTAATGAACAACACAAAGCATTCCTCTCTATCAGACCTCAACTACGACAAATGGACATCAAATATGGCTTATTTGAACCAGCTCGCTTTTGCATTACCAAAGATGGAGCCTCCAAAGATTTCTATGATCCGGTAGATCTGCAACAATTCCTGGATCAGATGAAAATACAGGATATGGACACACAATGTAGTCCAATTGATCAAGCTCATACAAGCCTGAGTCTTTCACAAGCGCTAGACAACAAACGACGTTACGTTAGCATTCCACAACACCGAGGAAGAGACCCTAAAAAGATCTGTTCGTACCCAGGATGACAAATCCTCAGCACTACCACTACATACTGTCTCTGCCTTTACGCAAGAGCAGCATAGAGGCAAATCCCGCTCTCCTCTTAAGTCTGCCTCAGATGCGGATTGACAACAGTAGTCTACCAAGATACAGTTGCTAACCACAATTCATCTCACTCCTTAAAATAAGCATTGTGTTAACAACTTACACTCCTATCATTAGAGTAGAGTTGATTATTGAGTTACAGGATAAGTAACGAGAAGGCACTTAAGTTCTGTATAATTGAATGCTATCTTTAATGGATTACATTATATTATATTACATAATGTTATATTATGTCATATTATATAAAACTGCTTATTTTTTTATTTGTTATTCCTTAATGTATTCTATTTAGCATATTTATTATATTTATTCAACTAATTTGAACCTACATATATCTATACATAATGAATATTACTTTCACATTTGATATATAAAATATTTATTATATTTGCAAAATTACAAGCCCAATACAGTTCACCTAATTTCCCCCCTCATATTATATATGTGATTATATTTCATGTTTTCAAATAGGTCTGATACATTATTATAGTTTTCATTTTTACATCATAGATGTATATGTTCTCGGTTTTGCCATATTTATTATCCTTTTGTCGGGGCTCCTCTCTTCGGTGGTCCCTTAGGGGAACCAGACCCACGGTTAACAGTTTAGTATTCTCAGTGCTTGAATTATTACACATCAATCTACGCATTCTACTCACATTCCCTTTCATAACCCTATCACATTTACAAATTTCTTATTATAACACTTTCAATACTTTTTGTTTAACTGGTTCTTCATATCTTTGTTAGTGCCGAGGGAGCCTTTTCCCTATCCCTTCCCTTTCCATATCTTTCCTCATCCTCTTATTTTATATTTTCAGTGTATCCTCCTTCTCTCTAAAGATTTACAGAACTGCTTTTAAAGTTTTCCCGAATCCATTTGTCCACCCTTAGACATGTTCAATACGACAAACACACATCCCTTATGTGTATTAACAAGGAATGTACATGCTCTCACAAATTACATCAAAAGGAAAAAAGTACCCTTCTATCTCCAAACAAAACAGCGTGCATGACACTACCCCTGCATCTGGCACAGCATGTATATTAAGGTGGCCTGTAAGTGGTTGCAGTTCATTTTTGGGAAAGATTTATAGCAACTATGCTTAAGAGACCAGTACTAACCAATTATTCAGGACATTTTTAACTATTAAGGTTAACAAAACTTTAAAATAAGGGATACATTTCCTAGCCAAAGGAAGGAACATTTTAGACAAGTGGATATCTCTGCTTTTACTATGGGCATTTGGACTTCACAATGTTTGGGCACTTAGGGGCCAATGTGTGCTGGCCCACCCTAAGCACTACTGACCCAAGTCAAAGGTTTGTCTCACTTTTTCCCTCCTTATCCAGACTCCAAACCCTGGCCCCAGCCTGAGTAGACGCTCCTTAACCCACGGACCTGTGGGTCTTCAGAAAGTTCAGAATGGGAAAAACAGATAAGGGATCTCGCTGACCCACCGGTGGTCTAGATCCTCGCGACGAGTCTGTATGGAGACTCCTCCATACTTGCCAGTTACCCCGAAAGGGTGTTTTGATTTTCCTTATTCGGGGTGGGGCACACACAAGTTGTTTTTGTACTATTTACTGCTGACAAACAAAAAAGAAAACAGCTCAGCAGTACGTGCAGATTTTTGAAATGTGAGCCCTGTCTTAATAGCCTTTATAACAAAAAATACATACTTTCATTCTCACCGTTCTGTGGATATTTTGAAGGCTGTGGAGCGATGATTACTTGTGTTCCCTTTACCTACACGGAAATAGAATTACTAAAAGCCAATTTGCACTTCTGGAGGATCATGGCTATGCTCCCCCATTGCTGCTTTAATATGTATAAAACAGTGGTATCCCAGTCAGCTATTCATTGTGGTTTGATTTTCTACGGGCGCCCATTACTTCTTTCAGCTGTCCATGCTAGTTATTTACTGAATTAATTCTTCAGTTTACTGACAATCCATAAGTAACTAGACATTTCCAGTCCTTTTAAGATTAAATCCCCAAGTTTTCATCTGTTCTGTGAATCACGTCAATAAAAAAAAAAACACCTTGTGTGTGAATGTGCATGTGTTTTTCTTCATATACGACATACATTGATTGTTGTTCACATTAATACAGCTAAATACTACTTTTAAGGAGAATCCAACTCCCAGTTTATTCTTGTGTCAAGAAGTGGTAAGTTATTTAGTTAGGCCTTAATAATACTCTACCCAGTGAGGATAATGTAGACCTATTGAATCAGTTTGTGAAAATCAATGTATAGTTTTTTTTTAATGAGTCCCCTAGACTCTGAAAACTTTTGTAGAAATGACAGCACTCCTGAGTCACGTTGAAGTCGACCTCTTACGTGGTGGAAATTAACAACTTCTGGAGATCTTCACCAGAAATAATTCATCAGTTGAAGAGTAAATCAAAGAGAGTGCACTAGCGTTAAGTTTTCAAACCGTTATGTTAATATTTGTACTCAAACTGATTCATTAAGCAGATATTTTTCAATAGAACATCAGTAAGGACAAAAGTCAATAGCTAGGAGTAGCATCTACCCCTTGTCGCTACCTTTTCCTTTGCCTGTGAAGTTGCCTCTGCATTTACTTTTGGCAATACTTCAGGGAGTATATTATCTTACAAAGTAAGAGAGTTACCCCAGTTAGGCCAGAAGGGACTGGGTAAGAAAGTTGCACACAACAAAACAAGATTCCCCTCTGTGCTTCAATTTATAGAAGTAGTGTCAATCAAATAGTAAGTGTCAATCAAATAGTAACCACTGAACCAAAATCTCTGTAAATAACATATATAACAAAAACATTTTATTCAAACCAATTTATTACACAAAATTCATATTAAAACATATCTATCATATTCCATAAGTACAGTTTTTGTATATATTTTTAAAATAGTTGTTAATCTTAAAAACTAATGGCGGTCGATTTGTTGTTGTTTAATGTTTTTTCTGAATTTTTTCGCATGAAATTCCAAAATCTCATCACCATGTACATATCAATCCTAATTTTTTAAAAATAATTGTGAACAATTAAACACACAATTTAAACAATAATTCACATTATATTAAAACAGTTGTCTAAATAATAATCCACATTAAATATTACAAGTGTCAAATAATACAAGTGTTGACGCAGCGTTTCGGCGATTTTTTCTCCGCCTTCTTCAGAACTTGTACAACATATATATTTCTTTGTCGTTATGAAACCCAATTAATCTAAAAACAGACTAACTGCAGAAAGTATATCAACTTTCTTGACGTTTTTAATTTATGAATTGCGATTTTATGAACATGCCTGACCTTTGTATGGCCAACAGCAGTGGAATACGGTACCTTAGAAGATTGTATAAGTTAGGAGATTTTATTCATCCCAATATCCTCACAGTATTGAGATAATAAACAAATATAATTCGCAATGTATTTACAATTGTAATACAGGACACGATTTAGACAAGTACAACAAAATAATTAATTAAACTATTTTCGACATCAAAATGGCCGCCACCGATGTACTACGTATGTCGCATCAACTCGGCAGCGTATAAAACGCTGCAGTTGCGAACCCGGAAATTCCATCCGAATCCCGAGACGCACACGAGACCTGCAATCAAAGGTAAGGAGAGGGGTAGACTTCCTGACAATACGAACTAGAGGATATATCAGGGACCTCAATTCTATTTTATTTTATTTTATTTATATAAGAAGGGAGGTTTCTTTTTGGAATTAAAGATAGATATATGAAGTCGCTCTTTAGACAACAGAGAGTATATAATATAAAACTAATGACTACTCTTGTCGCATAAGGTATTACTAATCGTTTCACTTGTAAATAAAGGGACCCCCTCTAGGACATATGTCTAGGAGAAAGAGGGGAAGGGAAAACAATCTAATATGCAATAACTCCTCTCAGACCTATATTTCTTTTACCTCAGATTCAATCTACGCATGGGTTGTCCATTGCTAATAATACATAGATACTTCTCACTTTAATACATTAGTACATAGACTTTTTTTTTTTGTAAAAGTATTCATTTTATTTTGTTTGTTCATTTCAAAGAATCATGCTTTTGTAACCGTTGTACATCAGATTACATTATTTTCTAAAACAAGACAAATCATTTCCTATTTGAATACTCATGTGCATTTTTTTGAAAAAAAAGAAGATTATTATATAAAATCAAACCCTACTCAGCCAAGGCTCAATCAACACTCACAAAACACACTCGTGACTCAATTACACTTTCATTCATACATAATACTTATACTTTATGGGTATAGGGAGTATCAGAGTAAAAAGGCATCTCCGACAGTTGGAAATGATGGCAATAACCTAAATAGGTCTGGGCGCATGTGGTCTACGCGCGTTTCGGTGGGGTAGCATGTAATTGGACCACCTTCATCAGGACCTCGCCCAACTAGGGTATAGTGTCATCGGACTTGTACAGAGTAGGGATACTGTTAGAAATCAGATATGATATGCGTTATCAAGGTTTCAACTGGAACAAATTGGCACGCTGTGTCAAAAGCGACAAGGTCAGATGCGAATTCTAATCGGTACACAAGGCTTGATTTCACTAATCTGGTACTATTTCAAGGAGGGCGGAAGTTTGTTCTGCATCAGTGCATTAATGATTAGGATATATAATGAGTCTTCCGGTATTTAGTACGGTACGGTGCCCCTGGTTCAAATTGATGGACGGGCGATAAATAGTAAAATCTCTTAGATGCTCACAGGTCAGGGCCTCCACTAATCAGGGCCGAGTTGTCTCTCGTGGATCGGGAAAGACGTCTCTCACAGCGTCTTGAAGTGTCCGTATGTATGAATGAAAGTGTAATTGAGTCATGAGTGTGTTTTGTGAGTGTTGATTGAGCCTTGGCTGAGTAGGGTTTGATTTTATATAATAATCTTCTTTTTTTTCAAAAAATGCACATGAGTATTCAAATAGGAAATGATTTGTCATGTATTAGAAAATAATGTAATCTGATGTACAATGGTTACAAAAGCATGATTCTTTAAAATGAACAAACAAAATAAAATGAATACTTTTACAAAAAAATAAAAAGTCTATGTACTAATGTATTAAAGTGAGAAGTATCTATGTATTATTAGCAATGGTCAACCCATGCGTAGATTGAATCTGAGGTAAAAGAAATATAGGTCTGAGAGGAGTTATTGCATATTAGATTACTAATCGTTTCAAAATGACTGATTTGAAGGTTTATTTACGATTAAAAACAAATAACGATCTCGAAATGAAACTACCATGATATATATTGAACATGTAAAATGTTACGAGTTAGGCGACAAATAGTTAGAAAACACCATAAGTAAAACTTCAATGAGTTAATTAAGAATGTGGGGTTCCGCAAAAGAGATAACGCAAAGAGTTTTTACATTTAATATGTAAGGAGAACCACAAATTCAGACACTAGAAAGAAAGTATATTTTTACACAGGGTGAATTACAGGACTGAGGTATTGAAATATCATTCTATACTCATTTAATAGAAACCGGGGATCATAATAATTGAAAGGGTATGATCACAAGCACCTCGGGACGAAGAATAATGGAAATAACATAAAAAATGCCCTAAATGAGCTGAATATTGTTCAAAACTTAACCAGCGTAAGTTGTGAATCATCAGTTAAGTCGAACAGGCATGTGCCATTGAAAGTCTAATTAGGATTGATAATAAATAAAGATTATATATATGTTTCAGGGTGACAAACCTATAAAAAACGACCATTGGTGTACTACTGGTTAACTTATTATCAAGCGAAAAAGTTTCCCAAGTAAGTAACTTAAGACATGTCTGAATAAATATATTTATCTTATAAAAAGAAAAGAACAGACATAATGTATTATACTTACCCATTACAGAATACAAGTTACTCAATGGAAGGACTGTTCCCTTAATGCATAGGTCTTCAAACTGTGGGGCGCGCCCCCCTGGGGGGGCACAGCATCCCTCCAGGGGGGGCACGCACTTCACCTTTTATTGTTGCTGTCAGGCGCCAGTCCTGTATCTCAGCCCGGGCCGCTCCAGCTCCAGCTGCTGGGGGCTCGGCTGAGAGTGTCTGGAGTCACAGGTCTTTAAAGGCCAGAGGCGCAATTATTTCGGAGGTGGTGGGGAGTAGAAGGGGGCTAATTTTTCCAGCAATAGGAAGAGTGGGGTGAAAAACACAAAGCCTCATTAACGAGTAAATGGTCTTTTAAAGACCTGTGAAGTACGGGTGCGGCTGGTAGCTCCAAAACTGTCTGTGTGTGTTTGCCCAGGAAGCTGTCTCAGCCGGGGCTGACACACACTACGGGTGGGTTTGGGGGCCAGGGGGGGTGAGGGCGCTGAAGCCCTTTGAGTCCTATGGGCGTTGCGCACCTGATGTGAAGGCAATTGTATCCCCAGGTCTTAGTCAGAAGCCCAGTGGTCGAAGTGGGCGGGATCGGAAGGGCACAGCGCTCCCCTACTTCTTCAATTCCTAGGATTCTGTTCACCTACTTTTTTATTCTGAAAATGCGTCACAGGACAAGAAATCACCATCGCCTTTAAATAAAGCTCAGCCTTTCCTGGCGTTCGAGGACGGGCGGCAGAGAAGTAACAGGACTCTGTCTTTTCCTTCTTGCTCAGAGAAGAAAAATACAGTGTCCACTTCTGCTCTGCCGCTTCAGCTGCCCCTCCCCCCACACTCTTTCATTCTTCCCTCTCTTTCTGTCTAGCAGTTCTTCTCTTACTGAAAACGTGACTTCAAGATTGGGTTCTCACTCTCTTTCCTCTCCTTTCTTTTATTTGCTCCCCTGTGAAATGGATCCAAAAAAGAAAATCATTTTTGCTGGAAATGTCGTATTTTAATTCCAAAGTGCAGCATCTGGAATAAAAGGTTAAACATATGAAAAATAACTAAATAAAGTAAGACAGAGTGGTAGCAAACTGGCCAGATTGATTTTATTCACACCCAAGCATATTAGCGCCACTTTTACAGAGTTTGCCGGTGAAGCGCTATTTTTGTTTTCTTGTCTTTGTTTTCCCTGGGCTTGCAACTAGTGCACCAATCCTGGAGGTACTGCAAAGTGTGGATTGGAAAACAAAATGTGTACTGTGGCTCTGCGTCCAGGCATGTAGTCTTTTTACCATACTGATTACGTTTTTTATGGATATAAGCAATGGACATTGAAATGGGTCCATTCAGGGCCCTGTAGTCGTGTCTTTAACTTTTGAGGCAAAAGAATTCACTAATTTCTGAATAGTGAGTGTAAAAGCGTTAAGGTAACCATGTTGTTCCTGCTTAAATTTCAAATGGCTTGCTAAATTTTGCATTCCCTATGAGTGTTTGCTTTTTCCAGGATGATGTTACTTTTTTCTGTAGGCCGCATATTGCTCTTGTCTATTGCGTCAGTTAAATTGAGCCTCATCCAGGTGTTTATAGCCGGCAGCAATTGGGTTGTAGTTGAAGGCAGTGTGAGTTTTTCTCAGTGGGGCAGTATGGTGTTCAGTGGGGGAGAGGATGTGGCACTATGGCCAGAGCTGCTGAATTTGGAACTGGGGAACCAGGTTCAGCCTTAATAACCAGTCCACCAGACCACTCTCCTGAGAGAGCACAATCCCATGCTAGACCTTAGAAGGCTTCGTAAGACCTTAGAAGCGCTGGTGTCTTAGCACCAGCTGGTGGACCCTAGCACTGGCACGTTTGGGTTAACCTTCTAGGTTTGTCCACCACAATCCATACTGAAGTTCACCTCCAGTCTTGCGGGCAGGCCTATGAAGCAGCACAGCCAAGATCAACAGTGACTCTGTCACTGAGGTCACAGGACCCTTGAGAAGGGCCAGCTCTAGGGCAGTGCAACCGGTGTGACCGGGCGCTGACTTTGGGTGGAGGCATTATGTTTGCAAGTATATTAAGCTTTTAAAAGTGCTTGCTGCCTCCTTCCTGGCCCCCAGCAATTTTCGGCAACAATAAAAATGTCATGATGACTCTGGTGTTTAATGTTCTTCCTAGAGAGAGATCAGAGTTTTGTCTAGTGGAAGTTTTGACTCATGGATAGGTAGCACAGAGGGTTAATGTGCCTGCTGCAAAGAACATGTACCATGCAGATCACAAAGTGCACATAATGTAAATAGGTCAATGGGTTACTGCTTTTGAACCTTCCTGAAGATTCCATTCTCTGGCAGGTAAGAGTGAAGAGCTTTTTGTATTATTTTTTTAAAGCCTCGCTCCTTTCCCCTTCGTCCCAATACTAGTGGGAACGTTGGATGTTTCAAGGAGGAGCGGATTTGGCATTAATCCCATAGGTGCTGATTTTTCGTTCTGGCCACCTGGGTTCGAGTCCTGGTATCGGCTCAACATCTTGTGATCCTGGGCAAAATCACTTAATTTACCAGTGACTTACGAAAAATGAATTTGACCTTGATTAAAGTCACTGGTGCTTGTTTAACATGTTCCAATCCCTATGCGGAGTCCACAAGCCTAATATAACAAATATTGTCAAGTATGCCTACCATCTGTCCTCGCTTCTTTCATAGACCAAATTTAAATACTTTCTTGTGCAGCTATTTCTGAAGCTTTGGAAGGCGATCTTCTTTATAAGCCAACTATGCTAACAAATTGACTCTTGATGCTGCTAGAGAATAAAGATGTATATATCGTTTTGAATCACTTATATCACATGTGTATGATGTAAATGTCCCATAGGCCTTCTTGGAAAACTGTGGCTGGCCTCCTACTGACATGGCAACACCTGGCCATACTCCACATAATCATGGATTTTTTAATTGTGTCAGAAAGCATGTTTTGTGGAAGTTCTTTTTCTGTTATCTTGTATAGGGGCAACAGCCAGAGCTGAAGTCTGTGGAACTGGGGAGCCAGGTTCAATTCTTGATGTCTGCTCAACATCCTGTGATTCTGGGCAAATCACTAAATCTAACTGTGTTTACAAAAAATGAATGTGTGCTTGTGCTCCTGCAAAGCGCTCCAATACATTTGGGTCATGTTCACGCTATATAAAACTGAAAAAAATATATTACAACATTTTGTGAGCACTCCAGTTTCCAGGCACTGCTCAAGACTGGAAGTGGAGCACAACCTAAGGATGGCAGAAGCAAGAATCCATCCACACATTGTCTCTGTGGAGAAAAACATGCACTCCCACACCTGAGTTTTGGGAGTGTTTTTGCTAATCTATCCTAAATTTTGTGTTTTATGTGAAAAATAAAGCACCAATGAAATTTTTTGTGCTAATTGTTTTCTTTTAATTTGAACTATAGAATAAGCACATGTACTACAAAAACTTCAGTTTACTAAACACTCTTACTTTATTTAATATTATTTGCCCTATACAACTTGGGCTCTGCAGGAGGGAATGGCAATCAATGATGCAGAGTACCAGCTTCCAGAACTTTTTTATCAGGTGGTGGTGGGGGGGGGGGGTGCTCGACGTGTAAAAAGGTTTAGATGGGGGGGCTCGGCCATCAAAAGTTTAAAGACCTCTGCCTTAATGGATGGATACAGTTGGATGAAACAGGCTTATGGTAGAAAACGTGTACCCTAATCTGGATGATAGGCACGCAGGATTTAATTTGACCTATGAAGGTAGTGATTGGTGAGTTGATAGACCATGAAATATGGAACATACAAAATACCTAGGATTAAGGATAACCTTTCAGGTGATACTTTTGATAACAGTAACCATAGTATCACCAATAAATAATTTTGGACAACCTTCCAGCAGATACTTTTTGTTAATAGCAACCAGAGTATCACCAATAGATAATTTATAAAAACATCATAGTGCACACTGAACCAACCCGCAATAGGAATAATGAATAATATTTTATTTTCTCTGTTTCAAACTGTTTTTAGATTAATTGGGTTTCATAACGACAAAGAAATATATATGATGTACAAGTCCTGAAGAATGCGGAGAAAAAAAATCGCCGAAACGCCGCGTCGACACTTGTATTATTTGACACTTGTATTATTTAATGTGGATTATTATTTAGACAACTGTTTTAATATAATGTGAATTATTGTTTAAATTGTGTGTATAATTGTTCACAATTATTTTTAAAGAATTAGGATTGATATGTACATGGTGATGAGATTTTGGAATTTCATGCGAAAAAATTCAGAAAAAACATTAAACAAGAACAAATCGATCGCCATTAGTTTTTAAGATTAACAATTATTTTAAAAATATATACATAAACTGTACTTATGGAATATGATAGATATGTTTTAATATGAATTTTGTGTAATAAATTGGTTTGAATAAAAGGTTTTTGTTATATAAGTTATTTAAAGAGAGGTTTTGGTTCAGTGGTTACTATTTGATTGACACTTACTATTTGATTGACACTACTTTTATAAATTGAAGCACAGAGGGGAATCTTGTTTTGTTATGTGCAATACTTCAGGGAGCTCAAGTCTAGGTGTGCCAAAGATTCCTACAACACAAGGTGGAACAAACCCGCTTCTGCCCAGCAACATTTGCCCCTCGTCAGAGGCACCAAAATCTAATCTTACCTGGGAGGATGGAATTTCAGTGGTATAAGAATCACTGAAAGTTGGAGCAATGGGCTGTTGTGCCGTTTCTGTGGGCTCAATTTATTGGTTGGGGAATTGCAGCAGAAAATGGAAGTTCCTCACTTTGACCATACTTGCGTGGAATCTGTCCTTGTGCCTACCTAGGTATAGCTGCTGTGTGCTTTCTGTCACCTGTAGGATGAGAATAAACCTACTACCCTGTGGAAGCCACTATCCCAATTCCAAACCATGGTTTCAAGGGTCAGAACCCAACTTCTGTTCTTCATGGAATCGGAGCTGAATGTCAGTAGTACATTTGGGCCATGTAATATCAGACGTTATTTTCAGGAATTCCCTCAACTGGGAGAAAGAGCAGATCTAGCTGTTAAGTGTGCTGCATAAACTGTAACACGACTAGTTGCACTGTTGTTGTACTTTTAATAGTGAATTCAATCAGTGTTTGTGGACAGTATAGTGAGGGCCTGCAGTTTTGGCGGTCAGATCCCTTCCCATAAGACCACATTAGTCCATAGTTTCCTACTAGAGTAGATTGCAATACTTGTGGACAATTTGCACTCTCACCATTAGTGACTGTGGAAGTCAAAGGTTGTGGCAAGGAGATTTGTAGTCTACTCCCTTCCTGTAGCATAACATGGTCCTTGCTTTCTGCTAAAGAGAAATACAGTCCTTTGTAGTGATCATGCAGTAACATGTGAGTTTAACCTTGGGTGTTCAGTGTTTGATATTTTATGTTTATTGCATTTTGCTTTTTCGGCTGATTGACATTTTTAGTGTGTATGTTGTATTTCAAGGTGCTATTAAACTGTAATTTTAAGTAACCTTCAAGTTACTCAAGCTTACTAAAACCATCTTTTGAGATTTTTAGCAATTGAGTGTAAGGGTTTTTAGTCTCCTCTTACACTGCTTAGAGATAGTACTTGACTGGTGCTTCAACCAAACCTGCAGACTCATGGGGGCTTTGAGGCCCTCTCAGGCCAAGTACCCAGCATCTTAGTCACTAGGTATGATAAGTGGTCTGAGTGATACTGATAGGTGATTTTTACAACTTCAGGGTCTGGAAACCAGCCTGTCAACTGATAATTACACTTAAATAGAAAGTTATTCCAAAAGCCTGTAGCCTGCTTCTCATCACTGAATCAGGACACCCATTCTATTCTATTCACAGAAACCTCAGAACTGCGTTGGTTTTAGTCACAACATCAAATAAAGTTTTATTTATTTAATTGTTTCTCTTTTTATTGCAGATCAGTTACTCCCTACGTTCAGCATTGAAGTACTTGTGTCTCTTCTCAGACACGAAAAATGCAAAAGACATTTGTGTCATCGAAGTGCCTTTGGAACTGAGATACACAGATTATTTTGTAATCGCAAGCGCCTCGTCAACTAGACATCTGCAAGCAATGGCTCAGTATGCTTTAAAAATGATAAGACTTGATTCCTTACTCTTAAGTGGTGAAGGCTTCTATTAATATAATATTTTATATTAAACACTGTAACACAGAACCCAGTACATAACATCATTATTTAAACTAATTTTTGCATATCATTAAATGTAGTAATGTTAAGTTGTTGAGAAATTAGAATAGAGGTGAATTTTTGAAGAAAAGTTCCACTAAAAAACAAATTTAACATTACAATTGTAAGCAATGTTTACAAAACACACACTAAAACGTGGATTTCCGTCTCAGATTATTTTGCTTGCGTCAATGATGATGAAGCTCTTGTTCTAATGCAAATGTTGTTACCCCTGCATTTGGCATAGTAGTATAGCCAACGTCCTAGCACAAGACATAAACCTCTTTTGTGGTAAGAGCTTCCTGTACATGGGAGAAGCTTAGAGTCAGGCAGTCAGTTGTAGACTGGCGGGAGTCTTTCTGCTGCTCTTTTGTCCACTAAATATACTCTGATCATTCTTCGCTGTGTGGAGTCGACTTTACAAAAATATGCAGACCTATTGCATATCACAAATCTCTGGAGACTCTGGTCAGAGCATATGAAATGTCAACGTCTGTGAAACAAAAATTAAATGATTAAAGGAGAAGATCGATCTTCTTCCATCTGCTTATAGTTTGCATACGGTGTGCAGAATTAAAAACAAAACTCCAGGTCATTTTACAGCTCTGGATTTGTGCTTCAGCTTTAGTGGAAAAAGTTCACATATCTGGCTGCCTTACCATAATGTGTGAAGTGCAGCCATTATATTGGTGTCTCTGCAGACAGCAACGTTTGTGACCACTTATTGGCTGTTGTCAGATACAGGCCATTCTAAACAACTTTACCTGGGATTCTTTCTATAATTTCTGTTGGCTCTATGCAAAAACACAACACTACGCTTATGTTATTTTTATCTGTATTGTCGGTGTGAATAAAAAAAAATGTTTGACACACAGTTATACAGATACCCTGGTAAAGACAGGATTTCTTTTGTTGGAAAGCCCTATTTTGATGAAATTAGCTGAACTGCTCCTTCGTGCCTCTTGGTGTATGAGGTGGCTATAGTACATTTATGTCCTGTCTTAGTTAAAACATTTGATTTTTGTCACCTTTTAATGAGCCACTGTTAGACCATGTTGTTTAGATGGGCTTTAACTATATATACCTAGGTCAACCGTTTGTGTAAATCTTTTCTATAAGACTTTAATGTGTTGCAATTTCCATACCTTTCATGGTGGCTGTTTATAATTTGTAAGCCCTACTGTGGTTCATTATAAGACTAACGTGTTAATGCTCACTTTTTAGTACAAGCATTTGAAAGAGAAGGCAGATCCACAAGTACAAATAGAAGGGAAAGATACAGATGACTGGATGTGCATAGCTTTTGGTAATTCCTATTACAGAAATTTACGAGATTTAGTTGACTTATTGTGGCTTACACCTTGTTGCTTTTAATTATTTGTTTTCACGTAAAGGTTTTTTGGCACAACCTCCTGCAAACGTTCATTCAACCCTCATATGGCAAAGGGAGAATATTTAACCTCATCTTCACTGACCTAAGGGCATCAAATGCTTCCTGTCCATTAACTGCCTTTCCTGTTCCTATCGCAATATATATTCCTGATAACAATGACCCTTCCTTTGAAAGATGGACTCTGCCATAAGTAAAAATTCTCACTTAAAGACCTTGTTAGCCCTAAAATATACCATCTTAACTTTCAAACAACATAAAGGCCTGTTTCTGAAACGGCAACGTCACAATTGTGAATACAGTAACTTAATTTGCCCCATTACTACAAAAAGCGCAACAGAATATATGAAGCGACCCTTGGTATTCTGCACTGATCTGCCAATTAAGAATGATGAAGAATGTAGAAAATCACTGTCCAAAACCCTAAGCATTCAAAATATACCTAAAACTAAAGAAGTTGAGAAAAAAACATCAATCATTCCATTTTGTCTGCGTAGTCCAACTAAATCCAAGATCAAATCAATACATCAACCAATGCTATCCAATCTTTCTTCTGGTATAAACAAACTGTACACCCAGAGTGCAATTTCGTATCTCCCCCTTAATGGTAAATGTAAGGGATTCCTCCAAGGACATGTTCTATAGGATAAAAAATAATTTCAGGATTTTCTTAGAATGAAGTTTCCTCACCGAAGACTAAAAGCACTTGGGGACTTGTATATCCCTCAGCAAAGATGAACTCTGTCATCGTTAAACAGCTCCAACAAACAAAAAACTACCATGACCCTCAACAAGCCAATGTCATCAGAGACAATATCTCTGTATTTTTATAAACCGCGGTGTGTGGTCTTATCAACACGTCATATCTGATGGCACTTTTCTGAACTCTTTAAAGATTGACAAAATCATCCCTTACTTATAAAAACAGCTTCCCATAACTATAAATGCCTTAGAAAGATGTGTCCAGCCAGCTGAATTCATCACAGCTAAAGAACATCTGTTGGTGGACTATCAAACCAGTTTCTGTTTTTGCAATCCCTTAGGAGGTCTTAGTGACATATGTTATCACACAAACTTCTCTTTTCAAAACATCCTTTTCCACAGTTCTATTCAAGTTCTTTCAATATCATTACAGTATAATTTCATTTTCAAATTATATAGTTTAAGGAGAATGCTGCAGTCATCATGGAATGATTTCAATGACATAAGCTTACACCCTCCACATTTCCATGGTGACATTGCAGCAGTCTCTAAATATTATGCTATTTTATATCATTAATATATAATTTCAAGAACAAGCAGTTTTTTTTTTTTGCAGTAATGAAACAAATGATTAAGCGGCTTTGGTGTGATGTTTGCCTCTTCCCCAAAGAGGATCACATTTTGTATTATGGGCGCCCCTGAGCTTCCACCAGAGTTATCACCCACCACTCTAGTGTGCACTGACAGCGAAGGGTTGCGTCTATACTGCAGTATAATGAATTATCTAGTGCATGAGTATGGCGCTCTTTGATGCGTAGATTCGATGTGAAGTAATGTGATCATGTCTAACTACCTGCTCCGGTCAAGCTTACCTACTGCACAGGCACCATACATGTAAATGGCACCTTGCTGCCCATGTGTACTGTGTGTGTACACATAGGGGATGTGATGTGGTTCAGATGTCTGGGTTGGTGCACAAGGACCAGAGTCAGACAGGGAGAGCGGTGCTGGTAATGTGAGGCCAAGGAGGTCCATTCAATTGTGTATCTAGTGCTTAGTGATGCCTTTAAACACAACTGGTTGTTTACACAATGTCGAGGGGTTGGTGGATGGGGTAACTTGCCGTGATCACTGAACAAGAGTTCTCAACAGTAAATTAATATACACCCAGGCTCATTATTATCTTTCTCACCACCCCCAACTCAAAATCCTCGGTTAGCCTTTTAGGGAAGCAGTGTCAAGACTCGAAAGTGTAGGAAGTAGACTTTGCTTAGAAACAACTGGTGAATCAACGTTTGAAGCTTAAGACTGGATGTTTATTAAGTGTAAAGGGTATCTTCAACCATAGCTTCATCTGGAACTGGTAATGCCCCTGTGGTGTAAAAGCAAACACCCTAAATGCCAGCTGCATTCTCATTCCTCTCATAGAGTACGTGTCACACAATGACCGAAGCATTCTTGCACCCCTCGCATACTAGCAGTCTCACACTTTCAACAGCAATCTGTAGCACTCTGGCAGCGAGCATTCACACCCATCACATTAAAGCCGCCGCACAGCACGAACAGTACTTGCACTCCTCCCAGACTACCGGCAAAGCCAGCGGCTCTTCCTTTCCATTGATCAACCTGTGTGGTGGTGTTCATGGGTGGATTCTTTTCCAATGCTATTGTTTTATTTGTATTGTTTTTGCAAGGAGAAACTTTATAAATGTTTCCAGGCTGGAGATGAACACACAATATTTGTGAATACTCACTAACCTAAAAGTAGAAAATCTCTAACGGGTGAATTTGGTACTCTGGGATGTGCACTTTGATTCTAAAATTCCACTTATCCTGGCAATCAGACGTTACATTTTTAATCCGAAATACCTTTTTGGCCTGTGTGTTAGACTTAGGGAGTTAAAAAATGTTTGTAAATTGCGCCTGCAGCTTAAATAAATGCCTTTATATCAACATCATATGTTATTACTTGGACTAATAGGACCGTAATAAGAAATAGCACAAGTTTAAGAATTCTTTTAAATAAGCTTTCATATTAATCTTGTGCTACTCACTGGTCTCTGTAGGACTAAGTTGAATGGTTGGTGTTCCACATTTATAACGAATACAATACAATCAAAACTCACAATACAATCAGGAATGGGGCACAGATCGATATTTATATCACAGCACAAGGTCAACTGATTTCACTCTATCGCCTCCCTCCAAAATATCACCTCCAAAATACACGTGGCAAGCTTCCTGTGCACTTGCAACAATTCTGACAAAGGTTTGCATCCAACCATAACCTATACACTTTTTCCTTGCATCAAAAAAGTCGAAAGAGACCCTTTCTGCTGCATCTATTGGATTTTTAGATCTGAGCACTGTAGTCCACCCTCAGCAGCTCAAGCTGCCGGAGCTCTAGGGGCACACAGTCAGTCCCAGGGCCGCTACAAGGTCCAGAATCTGACTCTCCATCTGCTCTAGAGACCCAAACTCCCTTAGTTTCTTTTGGGCAATGAGATTTTTTGCAGAACTTGTGAGAACCGACTTAAAGGCCTCCCAGAGGTTCACCTTCGAGGCAACAGAATCTACGTTCTCCTTAAACTATAGTTCAGTGTCTACTCGGAGTTCAACCACCACCTCCCTGTCCCTTTGGCAGCATGCGTTGAGTCTCCAGCTGCCTCCCAACGACCCCTCCCACCCACCTGCACCAATAGCAGTGAGTGGTCTAAAAGACCCCTAGTGAGATATTCTGCTTGAGTAATGTTACACACTACCCCATCCAGTGTGTTAGACCTGGCAGCACTGACCCCTGAAAAGAAGAGGGACTGTCACCAGCTTCTGGGACGCTTTGCCACTCTGTTTTCCCTGACCCTAGGTGTCACCCACTGGTGTATCCATGATGTAGACACTGGGGACAACCCTCCTGTAAAACACAAAATTTACAGGTTGACTGACAGGGTCAAGGCAAGCATCAAAGAAGATGTTTCTACGATGTTGGTGTTAGGGGTGATTGAGCCCTCCAACAGTCCTTGGGCAAGCCCAGTGGTCTTGGTCCCAAAGGCTGGCTCACCCGGTGCCACCCCTGAACTTCGGTTCTACGTGGAATACCATGGGCTCAATTCCGTCACCAGGACTGACGCTATCCCATCCCCAAAGCTGATGATCTCTCAGAACAGTTGGGAGTTGCCAAGTTCCTGAGCACATTTGATTTAACGTCTGGGCACAGGGAGATTGCCTTGACTGACGGGGCCAAGGAGAGGTCTGCATTCTCAACACCAGAGGGGCACGACCAGTTCCGGGTTATGCACTTTGGGTTGATAAAATGCCCCTGCCACCTTTCAGAGGTTGGTAAACCAGTTGTTGGCTTTACTGGAGGAATGCAGTGCTGCGTGTCTGGATGACATTGCAGTGTTCAGTCCAACAGGGAAGATCACTTGCAGCACATCTGAGAAGTGTTGAAGGTTCTGCAGAAGGCAGGCCTCTCTGTCTAGGCCAGTAAGGGCCACATAGGGCAGGGGTCTGTGGTGTACATAGGGCACCAGGTAGGAAGTGGCCAGGTGGCACCCCTACAACCTAAGATTGGCACCATTTTGGCTCATGACCCCCCCCCCCGACCCAGACTGGAGTGAGAGCCTTTTTAGGTCTCAACGGCTATTATATGAGGTTTGTCAAGGGATATGGCACCATTGTTGCCCCCTTGAGTGAATTGACTTCCAGGAAGCAGCCAAGGATAGTAATGTGGGTTGATTTCCTGAAATCTGCCATGTGTACTTCGTCCGTGTTCAAGACACCTGACTTCTCTCAAGAATTTGTTGTGCAAATAGATGCTTCAGAGCATGATTTGGGAGCGGTACTCTCACAACTGAACGATGAAGCCTGGACCGACCTGTAGCCTTCATTAGTAGGAGGTTATTTCCCAGAGAACAGAGGTGGAGTGCAATTAAGGGAGAAGCTTTTTCTATAGTCTGGGCTCTGAAGAAGCTAAGACCCTACTTGTTTGGGACTCACTTCCAGGTTCAGACAGACCACAGGCCCCTCAGATAGTTGATGCAAATGAGGGGTGGGAACCCAAAACTGTTGAGGTTGCCCATTTCCCTACAGGGGATGGACTTTACGGTGGAACACTGCCCTGGTACAGAACCCGCCAATGCTGATGGTCTGTCCAGATTCTTCCTCCTGAGGGATGAGAACTCCCAGGAGGGTGAGTGGTTCTCCCCACTTTTAAGCTGGAGGGGGCACATGTTAAACCTGGCATCCTTGGCGTGGTTTCCCATTAAACCGGTCATCCTTGGCGTGGTTTCCCCTGACTTTTTGCCTCTACCGCCTGTATTTGTGACTGTGTGCTGGATTGTTTTTTGCTAGTTTAGGTACTCTGGGTACTTTGCCACTGCTGATCAGTGACAAAGTGCAAGTAATCCCTGTGTAAATTGTAATTCTGATTGGTTTTCCGTGATTTGCATATTTGATTTACTGGTAAGTCCTTAGTAAAGTGCATTGTGTGTGCCCAGGGCCTGTAAATCAAATGCTACTAATGAGCCTACAGCACTGATTGTGCCACCCACAACAGTAGCCTTTCAAATATGTCTCAGACCTGCCACTACAGTGTCTGCACATGCAGTTTTTAAACTGCCATGTCGATCTGGCAAGTGCACCACTTGTCAGGCTCTAATCTTCCCTTTTCTAACCTGTAAGTCACCCCTAATGAAACCCAAGGTACTTCCATGAGCTGAGTGCAGAGTATGTTAAAGGTAGGACTGGTACTTGAGTGTTTTACATGTCCTGATAAGGAAATACTGTGTAGTGTGTTTTTCACTATTGCAAGGACTCGCTCTTTCATAGGCTATCACTGGAGTTGCCTTGTAACATTTTACAAGTGTAACTTTCTATTGAGAACAGCTAGAGATTTGGAGTTTAGGCTTACTGAACTCAGAATTTAATAACACCTTTTAGTGAAGGTGGTTTTTAAATTTTGTTTGAAAAGGCCACTTTTAGAAGTGTACAACAAACACAATGCCGATACCGATTGACAATTTACATACACAGTTATTTTAAGCACCAGTTTGCTGCATTTAAGATGTATTCCAAACAGGCACCTAAATGGAAGGCTTTGGAGGCCATCACCCCTCTCGCAGAATGTGCCCCATACATGCCCACATTAATACCTGCCTCTTGCATGACCCAATGTACCCAGCAGGCAATTGTAGGGCAAGAAACTGCTCTGTGCGTTTCCACAGGGCAATCAGGAGTGGTCTATCACCCAGCAGGCGGAGCTCTTCAGTCAACTCTTTGTATGCTTTCAAGCACTTCACCACACACAATTTAGAGGAATCAGCAAATGCCGGGTATGAGATAATACGAGTGTTAGATTTAGTGCCTCGTTTAGATCTTAGCGGTGGAGTTACTCCGTCATAACGGTGAGGAATAGCCCGTCCGCCGAAATATAAATCCCATTATATCCTATGGGATTTACAGGCTGCATCCAGATTACGTGCTATTGATCAAGCCTATATGGAAAAGGTGTTGGCGGGGGGAGGAGCCTAGCGCGCATCCAAGATGGTCGCGTGAGCACAGGGCTCCCCGGACCCTCGCTGCTCCTCGGAATTTATCCTGACTTTATCCTGACTTGGTTGATGGAATCTGGAAGACGAATGTTGGCTGAACACTAAACTCCTGTCGGAAACCAAATTGGACCTGGCAATCCTGAGTTATGGTGGTTTGAACTTTTGAGGCCCAACCGATGGCTGTGCCCGATGCGAGGGTGATCTGTGGAGCCGGGGCGTAGTTGAACAACAACGGCAGCGGGGCTGTGCCAGTGGCCGTCACATCACTTTCGGTTTCACTTTTGGATCTTTGAGGGGCTGGACAGTGGAATTGCTTGGTGCGACTGGGCTTTCACTTTGCCTTCGCTTGATGCCTGTGTCTTCGCCTGCTACCAGTGTGCCCATCGACGGTGGTCCCTTCGCTCCGCCACATTGCTGCCTCTGGTGCGGCCCGCGTCTGCTTGGCCTGTGCCCCCTCGACGCTTCCTCGGTGGTCCCCTTCGGCGAACGTGGTTCTCATGGGAGGCAAGGGAGACCCCGAGAGGCGTAAGACCAAGACATCCCTACGTGGTGGACCGGTCCAGACGAACAACATGGACCGCTACACTCAGGGTAAAGGATCCCCCGGGACGGCCAGTGTCCCCCCGGATGATGCCAGTGGTGGCCCGTCCGTTTCTCCGGATCTGTCCCTGCAGGACATCATGGGCGCCATTAATGGCATCAGGGAGACCATCGCTACGCAGTACGAGGCCTTGGCCCGTAAAATCGACACGGTGGCCATCGATGTTACGCTAATCCGGGCGGATCTCTCTAAGACCAACGAGAGGGTTCAATCGCTGGATGTGCGGACGTCCTCCCTTGGTACGGACGTGTCGGACCTGCAGACTACTCTCGGCGATCTCAAGTCGGCCAACGATCTGATGGCCCGGCGGCTGGAGGACTTCGAGGGACGGGCTCGACGCAACAACATCCGCGTCATAGGCGTTCCGGAGACCTCCGACAACCGCCCGATTGATCTCATGGTTGAGGAGCTCATCCTCGAACAGCTTGCCCCCGCTGGCCTGAGTAAGTTCTTCGCCGTGAAGCGGGCCCATCGAGTTCCAGGTGGTCGGCCGCGACCGGGGGCCCCCCCGAGGCCTATTGTTGCGAAACTTTTTCATTACAGAGACCGAGATGCAATTCTGCAGGCCTCACGGGTCCATGGCCCGGTCCGATATGAGAACTCGTCCATTAACTTTTTCCCGGACTTCACCCAACTTGTCCAGAAACAGCGGATGGGCTTCCAGGGGGTGAAGCGTCGTCTCCGGGACCTCGGTCTCAAGTACTCTATGCTTTTTCCTGCTAGGCTCCGAGTGGAATATGAAGATCGGACTTCCTTTTTTGACTCTCCTGCGACTGTGAGTGACTGGCTGGATTCGCTGCCGGACCGGGGTGACCGGACTGGGCCCTCTGCCGGTACCGAGGGTGGCGGGTCTCCTTTGGAGTGATTTTTGGTCCTTGACTTTGCCATTTTGTATTGTTCGGCTGGGTTCTACTTCTTTTGTGCATTTTGTTTCATTATGTTCTGTGTGGGGGGCGGGCGGGGACGGGTCCCTTTCCTCCTCCGGGGTCTTTTCGTAGAATGGGGTTTGTAGGGCGACAGGCACACTGCAAGTTGGGGTGGTTTTCTGGACCGCAGGGGTGCAGGGCGGGGGGTGTTGGATTCGGGGGGGGGTTGGTGGGTGGGTGGGGTTGTTTGGATTTGTGTTTTTTGTTTTCAAGGCGAGGTATTGGCTATGGTTCAGTTTCGGGTGTTGCGCTATTTGCTAGGGGACCTTTGATCTACTGGATGGGATGGGGGGGACGGATTGAGATTGATGTCTTGGAACGTCAACGGATTGGGGGACCGTATCAAACGGGGTGTTGTGCTGCAATATTTGCGTCGTCTGACTCCTGATGTGGTGTTCTTACAGGAGACGCATCTGGTTGGTAATGTTTGTCATGCCATGAACAGGGGGGGATACCGACTCGTGGCCCATTCTGGTTTCACCACTGGTTCTAGAGGGGTAGGCATTCTCCTGCGATCTTCACTTCCGTTAGAGATCACCAGGGTAGTCCTAGACGATAGAGGGCGCTATGTGGCTCTGACTGGGAGGTGGGAGGGGCAGACCCTTTCCTTAATCTCGGTCTATGTTCCCCCGGGCCTCCAGAACTCCACCTTCTCAGACTTGGGTCGTATGCTGCTTGGGCTTCCTGACAGTCTTTTGCTTATGGGTGGGGACTTTAATTCAGTTGTCTCGGGTGACCTGGATCGCCACCCTCCCAGGGCCCTCCCTGCTGCCCAGGCGTGGCTCGGCGGACTCCTGGAGACCTTCGGTCTGGTGGATTGTTGGAGGTTAATGCATCCGACACAGTGTCAGTACACATTTCACTCTGGGGCCCATGGGAGTCTCTCCAGATTGGATTATTTTCTTATGCCCGCGGCCCAGGCTGCCCGGATTCGAGAGGTTAAACACCTGGCCCGGGGTATCTCTGATCATTCCCCACTGTGGTTGCTTTTTGACACTGGGACGCGGTCCGCTGGGCGGATCGCTCCCATTAACCCTTGGTACCTGCGAGACCCCAAGATCCGTGATAGCCTGATTAAGTCGATTGATCAATATTTTCTTGAGAATGAGGGGTCGGTGTTGTCCTCAGTGTCCCTGTGGGAAGCTTTTAAAGCAGTGCTCCGCGGGCATGCCCTGTCCCAGATTGTGGAGGCTAAGAAGGTTAAGAGAGAGGCGGTGGTGACGCTGGAGACTGAAATATCGGGGCTGGAGGCAGCCTTGGAGGCGGGTGTCACTCCGGATGGGCTGCATGCCCTCAGCCTGAAGCAGTTTGAATATAAGTCTCTTGTTACTGACGCTGCCAAGACCATGTATAGGGAGCAGCAGGGTAGGTTGTATGATGCCGGAGACAAGGCGGGTAAGCTGATTGCCTGGTTGGACAAGAAGGAGAGAGTGAATCGTGTGGTCCCGGAGCTTCGGGCTTCGGATGGAGTGTGTGTGACTGAACCTGGTGAGATTGTGGAGTGTTTTGCTGACCACCTCCGGGCTGTGTACCCCCCGGTGTCTGATAGAGATGAGGACGACTCTCGTCTTCTGCTGCGGGATATTGCCCTGCCCGGCTTATCCGTCGAGGACCGCGAGCTGATGGATGCCCCTTTGTCTGTTGACGAGATTGCTACTGCGATTCGCTCCCTTCGCTCGGGCAAGGCTATGGGCCCCAACGGCCTGCCGATTGAACTGTATAAATTACGCCCGGATAAAATCGCGCCTTTCCTCCGTCATATGTTTTAGGAGTCGCTCGAGAGGGGTTCCCTTCCCGACGACCAGCGTCTGGCTACTATAGTGGTGATTCCCAAGGATGGTAAGCCACGTGACCGCTGTGCCTCATATAGGCCTATTTCCCTACTAAATGCCGAACCCAAAATCCTTGCTAAGGTCCTCGCTAATCGCTTGCTGAGCGTTATATGTGACTTGATACATCCGGATCAATGCGGCTTCATCCCTCATCGTAATACCGCTCTCAACTTACGGCGTCTGCACGGCGTCCTCGCTAGGGCGGAGTACTTCTCTGAACCGGCCATATTGGTTTCCTTAGACGCCACGATGGCCTTTGATACCATTGAGTGGCCATTCCTTTGGGCCGTCTTGGCGAAGTTTGGCTTTGGGGAGGGATTCCTTAGCTGGGTGAAGCTTCTTTATGCTGGACCAATGGCTCAGGTTGTTGTCAATGGGCGGGTTTCTCGGCCTTTCGCTCTCGGGAGGGGAACTAGGCAGGGGTGCCCGTTGTCGCCGCTGCTCTTTGCTCTCGCCTTGGAACCACTCGCTGCCTGGCTCCGTTGGGAGCCCTCGATTAGGGGGCTCCGGTGGGCCCCGGGCTTCGAGGATCGGGTCTCATTGTACGCGGATGATATTCTCTTGTATCTCACCTCGCCGCGGAAGTCGCTCAATGTTCTCTTTGATGTCCTTACTTCCTTCGGGAAAAATTCGGGTCTGATAATTAATTGGTCCAAATCTTGTGTGTATCCTATCTCTGGTGGCCTTCCTCTCTTGCCGCCTCGGCTTCCGCTCCAAATATCTCAGTCCGGCTTTAAATACCTGGGGGTGTACGTTTCGTTGGATCCGGCGGTCCGCTATGAGCAGAATCTCCTGTCTCCACTCCGGCGTTTGAGGGCGGATACGGCTCGGTGGTGTAAGTTGCCCTTGTCTCCACTTGGTCGCGCGGCGCTGTTTAAAATGATGTCCCTTCCCAGATTTCTTTATGCACTCCAGAACTCCTTCGATGTCATTCCGGCGGCCTACTTTAGGGAAGTGGAGAGTTTGCAGAGGAGACTGGTTTGGGACGGGCGAGCGCGTATCGCTTTGGCAAAGCTGACTCTCCCCTGGTATGACGGGGGCATCGCGCTTCCTGATATTAGACGGTACTATTGGGCCTCCCAGCTGTCTGCCATTAACCATGCTACGTACGCTCCTGGTTTGAACCCGGCATATGAGATGGATAAATTCCTGCTTCCCGGCGGTAACTATAACAGAGCGCTTTACTCTCGATCCGCTGGTAGGACCCTTACGGGCCCTACTAGGATTGCGGTACGTGTGTGGCAGGCGGCGAACGTAGCGATGGGCTGGAGTGAGCGTTTAACGTGTGCCACTCCTTTATTCGCCTCAGAACGCTTGCGAAGCCTCTGGACAACGAAAGGCTTCGAGCGCTGGGACACGATCGGCATCAGCAGAGTGGGGGACCTATGGGTTAAAGGTGCGGTTAAATCCTTCGCGGCGCTCCAGAGCGAGCACGAGCTTAGTGAAAGAGAGTTCTTCCGTTATGCGCAGGTTCGGCACGCCCTGCTCTCGGTCTTTGGGGAGGGGACCACGGTCCCTGCTTCTTCGCCTCTCGAGGACCGCATACTCGATGGTCACGTCCCTGACAGTACTATCTCCTTGATTTACAAAAAAATGATAAATAATCGGGCTGACCTCTTGGTGCGTCTTCGGGAGGCATGGACGGGAGATGGGGTGGAGTTGGACGACGAGGACTGGCAGACTGCACTGTCATCCCCTAAGGAGGTGGCCATCCCGGCCCGTCTCCGTCTGGTCCAGCTTAAGATTCTCCATCGTGTTTACGTGACGGGCCCCCGCTTGGTCTCGATGGGGTTCTCTGACGACGGACTCTGTAAGCGTGGCTGCGGGCTCAGTGCCACCTTTCTCCACATTCTATGGGAATGCCGCGAGGTGGCGGAATATTGGCGCCAGGTGCATGATGTTATGAGACGAGTCACCGGGGTCGCTCTGCTGCCGGAGGTGCGTCGCTGTGTTCTGAATGTATGGGAGCCCAATGACTATAATGCGGCTCAGGCTCGGTGGGCGGCCTTGGGGAACATGATCGCAAAGAGAGATATAGCGCAGCTTTGGGGTTCCCAACGGCCTCCCACCGTGTCCGTATGGAAGGAGAACATGGACTGGTGCATGTTCAGGGAGAAAACTGTGTATGTGGCTCGTGGTAAACCGGGGGCATGGGGTAGAATTTGGGGGCAGTGGAACGTGTATCGCGGGTCTATCTGTGCTCCCCCCCTGGTGGATACGTCTGGGGTTGCCTCGTCCCCCTGATCCTTGAGGGTTCCTTGCTTATCTCGTACTTCGGAGTACAGATTTGGTTCTCCCGTGGCCCCCCCTCCCTCTCAGGCCTCCTTTTATTGACCGCCCTCGGGTGGTCGGGTGTGGACTCCCCCGGCTGTGGTTCGACGCCCATTTCAAGTCGTTTCGCCTTGCTTTTTGTTTTTCTTTACTTTTGTTGTTATTTATATTAAAAGTGTGTATCCTGACTTCCCTTATGTGCAGTCTGATCTACTGTAATATAGCGGAGCCCCTGTGGGCCAGTCATTGTTTTTTGATCTGCTTGACCACTTTAATTACTAGCGGCCGGCCCTGGCGGTTGTAGGCCCGTGCTTGTAACCTTTTCTCTGCACAATAAAACTTTTTCAATAAAAAAAAAAAAAAAAAAAAAAAAGAAAAGGTGTTGGCTGTTATAGATAATAGTATTAACACCCTATCTTCTAGAATCTATACCTTAGATAATATTGTATCATCTGTGGTAGACATTGTGCAGGATGATTTGTCTGCATTGTATCATGGTCAAAATCAATTGCGTTCTATAATGCAGTTTGCATGGACGTTGCAAACGTTAAAGGCAGGGAAAGTCCCTTGGGATTACATAAACACTTCATCTTTGTTCCTTCCTTTTAATTTAACTGCGAAACAACAGTTCATGTCCATGAAAGATGCTACATATTCATTACTACACATTGAAAAGTTAGAACCTTTGCCTTTCTCTGTTGCTGAATTGAATTCTGCTGTGTGGCTTGTACATGGGTTGATAACGTTACCGTTCCCCCTGTTTAAATTTAGTTTGTGCATGAAACATTATGCTCTAGGCAGATATGAACAACTCGGTACTGCCTTCCTGCACGAAGTTTGGTCACTCCCATTCACGTATAGATGTGTGAGAGACGGCAAGGAGGTATTGAAAGGTGAAGAGTGCACTTCCACTCCGGATCACTCTGTTGTGTGTAGGCACATTCAATTGCATGGTGCATGTAATGTGCACGCCCCTAATTTAGCTTGCGTCCTGAAAGGGATTCCTGTGCCAGTTATAACGCCAGCCTTATGGCAGTAATGGCACCCCAAAGACACACCATATCTCCCTGAATCCTATTCACAAACAAGTGAGATATGTTTCCACGGCATTTGCAACTCTGATTATCTTTTTTCTTAATAGCACTTCCCCCACTCTGTCCCGCACCCAAGTGACCCTTTCTTTCCCTTGAACTCTGCTTGTCACTGGAGCCCTTCCTGGTTGGGGCTCCTAGGTAAGTTCCCCTCCCTTTGTACTCCCCCCCCACCCGTTGTTGAGGCAAATTGACATGGGGCCTAGAGGCCTAGAGGCTGTTTAGGGAAGATAACGAAGATGTGCGAAATAGCTGTCCACTAATCAAAAAACATATTATGATTCCTTCCAAAATGGCCCAGCAGGCGAAACAGCTATAAACAATTTTAGAAATGTTGAGTTATGAAGAAAAAGCTCACTTAGCAAAACTGGCTTCTCCCAACCCTCCCCCTGTTGTTGTCTAGAATGTAGAAAGTTTTGTGCTTGATCAACAGATAGGAAGATATGTGCCCGTCCCTTTTATAGAACTTTCAGCTTTCGACAGCTGAATAATGCCAGCTGGAGCGCCGAGATTCTGAAACAGTTAATCATGCCTCTAAATTGTTTGCGCCGTCATGCTGAAAATATGGACATGTCAGAAAATATCTTGACAGAAAAGTTCTTATATGTTTTATCGCAGATACCATTCGCCAGAATACGTACTTCATTCTGAAATCTCCAAAATTCACCACTATTGTCCGAGGATACTTGGCATTAGGAGGCTGAACTGCTGGGATGCAATGAGCATGTGTAATTGTCAGGTGTGTCTTCTGAGCAGTGGTCTCAGAATATACTTGTTTGAGGATAAGGTCCGTTACTAAGGCGGGTACTGAATGATCATTCTTGCGCCCCTCAGGTATTCTGTAAATCACAGATTAGATCGTTGCGATCTGTTTTCTGCTTCATAGACCTACATCTGAAGCTCAGTCATTTTGGCTTGTGATTTATTAATCCACCTGGGCATTTTGGCGCAGCTTGGCATTTTCAAGATCGGAGACTCACTGCTCAACGCCCGAGATTTATGTGTAAGGTGCTGCATGTTGGCTTGAATTAAACTCAGCTGTTGCTCCGTTCTTTTGTGCACCTCTTCTTGGGAGACTTTCATATCTTTTAGTTCCTCTGAGAACTGCTGGAGAAGCAAATTTGTTGAATCTCTTTGAGATTCACCAACATCAAAGGTTTGTCGTTGTATTTGAATCTGTCGAGAAGCTGGTGCTAAGGGTAGTGTTCCGGCGGTAGCTATACATCTTGCTTGTATGCCTTCTCATATCAAGGACGATGGAAGAGCAACCATTGCTTAACTCAAGGCGACTGTATCCCCCTGACCTTCTAGAGTTGAGCTGTCATTGGATGGCACATGCCCCTCTTAAGGGGTATTCTTGTAGTTACTTACTTCCTGAGAGGCATTGAATGATTAGCTTTCTCCTTCATTCCTGTGACTAGGATACCCTGAGTTCGCCCTACTGGAGGTATGCTAGACTCCATAGTCTTCAGAAAAGCTTCTACGTGGTGTGTCTGGGGACACGGCATCACTAATTCCAGGGATACCAGGGATTCCTTGCTGCACACCGGTTATTTTCCCAAGTATTCAAAGACTGCTCTATCCTTTTCTTGGTAGGGCCCTGCCCATATATACCATCAGGAGAAAAGTTCTTAGATTCTATATCGAGCAATTTAGACCCAGCTCCCCTTGTAGAAGAGGTGTGGTTGCTGTATTTTGCACTGCATGCTGGATTTGTGGCTGCAGGATTCTTAGCCATTGTGTCTCTTGACAGCCTCTTTATCGTTCATGTATGTCTGCGCTACGGAATTCTTGTGGGAGCCGCAAGCTACACAAACCGCCTCCCTGACCATCGATCAGGCTCCCTCCTACAGGGAGGCCTAATGCCCCCCTAAGGTGCGCTAAGACTGCCTAATCTAAGGCTGTCTATCTGTGAGATACCATTTATTAGCATAGCTTATTCCTTCCATGTATTACCATTGTCTGATATCACTGCTTCAGAGTGTCTTAAATTATCACCTTTTATGTTTGGGGCTCCTTTTGTACTGAATGTTGCCACCCTACAAACTTTCTTTTCCTTCCTTTTACTTCTTTTCTACACAGTGTGACTACTGAATACATACAATCCACTGTCTGTCACACAAGTCCTGCTTTTTCTCACACAGAGAATACAGGGCAATTTGGTGCAATTTCAAGTAGCATTAGAAGAAACTTCCTAAACTGATGGCCCGCTCATGCACCATCTCCCAAGTTGCAGCGCTCATTTTTGCAGAGAAAGTACTTATCTGTAGCTGGGAAGATTTGTGTAGCCGCTACTTGCGTCTTCCAATCACTTGCGGTGGCAATGATTGAAACAACGGCTCCCGCTTGCGGCGTCCGTGGTGTCCAGCGGCTAAGAAAAATGCAGTCTGTTTTGTGCCTCGCGTTCTACTTGCGGCGGAACAATAAGGAAGCAATGGGAGACCCCGCAGATGTTGGGGATCTTGTTGCTGGGGGAAATTTGAGCCCCGGACTGAAGTACAGGGCAGAGCAGTGCAAGGATCGCCCACTATCTTGGTAGCACTGTCAGTATGCCAGAAACAGCCTTCAGTCACGGAGCATGACGGGTGCTCCACATGACTCTTTTTACTTGTAGACAACACATTATGTCCTTCGGTCTTATGATTTGGCTTACTCTTTAGTCTCATGACCGATTCACCCTAAACACCTATGGCCTTCATGTCAGCAGTTTGTCTTTCAGTATGCTACTCAGCTCTGGCAGCCGGTCCAGACTGAGAGTTTCTCTCAGCAATCATCACCTGAATGAATCTGACAAGCATACATCAATAACTCCAAGTTGCATAGATTCCTTATCTTTAAATTCATTAAACTGACAGTGTTTGATAAGCACATCAAGTCTCCCACAACCACTCATCAATGGTTTCAACAACATTTTGGCGTTCTTGACAGACTCTAATCTTTAGTGATCAACGTTTGGTACTGGTTTGAACTTTAGAGTCAGCATTTCTTTTTTTTTTCCATTTAAATTTTTGATTTTTTATAAACTTTATTTTTCGGTTTACAGGTTACAATATAAATATCAAACCAACAAATCGGCATATGTAGACATATTGTTGACTGACGTAGGGCAAGGGCAGCAGCTGAGGGGGGAAGGGACAATGGGGCGAAACAAAAGAAAAATAAATCATTGGCAGTGATCTCATAGTGAGGGAGAGACGGGGCATGGCGCAGAATTCCAATACAAACATTGCTGGGGTCAACCCTCTCGCTCCTCATCGGATCTGGTCCCACCAGCTATATCTAATCCACTCTCCACACTACCGGAGGTATCCTGCGAAGAGGGCTCCCCTCAGTCAACCCAGTGGTACACATGTCGCGCCAAGCTAGTAGGTCACCTTGCAACTTCTCGTCCCTGTGAGTGAGCTTCATGTGGGCCTCCTAGGCCAGGGACCATTCACAGACATCTTTGAGCCAGATGGGGACTTCTGGGGCCCTTTGCCTCATCCAGGTTATGGCTACCCTGCGCCTAGCAAGCACAAGCATTAATTGTAGAAGCTTGTAGAGGAGTTTATTTTTCTTGGGCTTCCGGACTAGTGCAAGCAGACATTGTAAGGGTTCAGGTGTTATCCGGAGACCTGTGGCTGTAACAATCCTTCCTACCACCTCCACCCAGAACTGTCGGACCATTGGACAATCCCATGCCAAAAGCAAAAAGCCCGCTTCCTCCTCTGCACATCTAGGGCATCTATCTCCCCTGAGACCAGAGATGCGTTTCAGGGATACTGGAGTTAAATAAGTGCAGTGTAGGAAGTTGAAGTGCGTCAGCTTAAACCTGGCGTTACATGAGACTGTGCGTGTGAGGGAGCCTATGCGTGCCCATTGTTTCTCCTGCAGCTGGATACCTAGATCCTTTTCCCAGGCTTCCCGGGACGGCAGTACCGGAGGGGAGGAATCCCGTTTCATAGCCTTGTACAGGCCAGAAATCAGTTTGCAACTTGTACCGCATGAGAGAAGGATATCCAAAGTGGGCGTTCTGTTGTGGGATATTCGGGTACGGGGGCCAGGTGATTTACACCACATCCTGGATTCCCCGGTAGTGTAGGAATTGGCCACGTCCAAGGCCAAAGTTCTCTTCCGCCTGCTCGTAGGGGATGAAGGTCTCATTAGGAAAGAGGTCGGCCAGGACTTCATACCCACCCTCCCTCCAAGGTTGAAAGGACATGTATCGTCCCATGTCTATGAATGGGGCCAGTATCCAAATCGGGAGTTCCCTGTGAAAGGGTGCCCTTCGTAAGACCCTCTCAACAACGCGCTGCCATATATCAGCTGTGTGTCGCACAATATAGGGAAGAGATGTGTCAGACCCCTACCCTGCATCAGTGCTTCCTGCAGTATCTGGGTATCTACCCTGTCAGAGAGAAGGTGTTTCTCCCAATTGTCTGCGTCTGTGAGCCAGCGTGCCGCATGCTGTAAATGGGCCGCATAATGATGTAAGTCAAAACATGGAGCTTCCAGACCATCCTCCTCATAACTGTGAATGATAGTGTTAAGAGCTACCCTGCTGCGTCTGCCCGCCCAGAGGAGAGACTTGAGTAACGTGTTGAGAGTTTTAAAAATCCGTGGCGGTAGCGGGCATAATGAGTTCTGAAGTGCGTATAGTGTCCTAGGGAGCATCACCATCTTAGAGATGGCCAGCCTGCCCATCAACGAAAGCAGCAGAGTGTTCCAGGAGGACACCGACTGCTGTAACGAGGCAATTATGCAGTCCACATTCCAGGCGAACGCCTGTGTATCCGTCGGAGTCACCTGTATCCCAAGGTAACGGAACCCTGTCTGTTCCCAGCGCAGCCCAAGTTCTGGTAAGTCCTCCAGGGGCACTGAAGCCAGTCCCGCTAACGGAAAGATCAGGGATTTACCTTGATTAAGTCGTAGTCCTGAGGCCTCACCGAACCAGTCCAGCTGGCGTAGCAATTCTGGTAGGGCGTCCCGGGGAGCGGCCAAATAAAACAGGGCATCGTCAGCATATAGGGAAACTAAATGTGTTGTGTCCCCCACTCTAATCCCCCATCGTTCCATTTCAGTCCTGATCCGGAGCGCGAAGGGCTCTATGGCCAGGCCAAACAATAAAGGCGAGAGGAGGCATCCCTGGCGTGTACCCCTTCCCAGTTGCCACTCTTCAGACCTTGCGCCTCCAAGTTTAACCCTAGCGCGAGGAGCGGTATACCTCATGCGAATCCAGTGACACAATTTGGGACCCAGCCCCTCAGCGCGCAAGACCTCAAGAAGGTATCCCCAGTCCACTGTGTCGTACGCCTTGGCGAGGTCAATGGACACCAACACCAGGTGTTCCTCCCGATCCCGCACCTCATGTAAAATGTGATTCAGCAGCCGCAGATTCATAGCTGTGTTTCGTCCCGGTATGAACCCACACTGGTCCTCATGGACCAAGTGAGTCATGTATGGCGCTAAGCGGGAGGCCAGGAGCTTACATAGGATTTTAACATCTGTGTTGATCATCATAATCGGACGGTATGATGAAGGCTCATGGGCATCCCCTCCTGGCTTCAGAATCATGCATATTTCCGCTTGTGTCATGCTCGGTGGGAGAACTCTGCGTTCGAATGCCTCGGTATAAACCTGCAACAGGAGATGGGGAAGCGTACCTATGAATGTTTGATAAAACTCAGGAGGGAACCCGTCACTACCCGGGAATTTGGCTTGTGGCAGATGCTGCAGGGCGGATTGTATCTCGGCCAGCGTTAGGGGTTCGTCTAGTTCCTTCTGCGCTTGTTAAGGGAGATACCATACGGGCCGATCCTGAAGATAAGGGATGTAGGAGGCCTCACTGATCGTTGGGTCTGCAGTGTATACTAATTTGAGATGTGATTTGAGTACCCGCAACAATCCCACCTCAGAGTGCACTAGGTTCCCCGCGGGCTCCCACAAAGCCACAATCGCAGCAGGGGAGTGTTCCCGGCGGAGAATCCAGGCCAGAAGATGGCCCGATTTATCGCCTTCCCTATGAAGGCGTTGCCTATACTGTGTAAGAGTATATTTGTCTAGCCTGTCCCAAACGTCATGGATGCGTTCCCGGAGGCCACACTCCCCATCCCTCCCTGACGATTAAGGGTTCTCAGAGGTCTGTACTTCCAAGAGGCGACGTTCCTCCTTCTGCAACTCTTGTTGAAGCTGCTTCCGAACCCCACATGTAAGGCTTATGCATGCCCCTCTCATTACCGCCTTCAGGGCTTCCCATTTCATGGCCCGCGATAGGTCCGACCCGGCCCAGTTTAGGTCGACGTAATCTGTCAAGAGTCAGCATTTCTTTAATCTGACAATATGTAATTTTTTATGCAGTGCGCTGCATTTTCTTTGACTTCTTTCACACCATCACCAGAAAGATTTTTTAGATACTTGATCATCTTTTTGCTGTCAGTCTCTTTGCGTGCATCAATGAAATCTATCACATGTCTCAATCCAAGCTGTTCATTTATCCCCAATACTTTTTTGGGGGGCTGTAATGAAAGAAGGTGGTGGTTTTAGGACCGTGCAAGCATTGTAGGCCAGTGTGGAACTTAATGGCACATGGGTCGATCCCTCTGACTTGCTGTAGACAACTCATCTTTGAGACCTTGCGATGTACTGGCCTCTGACTCATCTTTTATGATAGCTGGAAACGTGACTTTCACCGCAGCCATCTACAAATGTACATTATTCCTAGAGTTGTTCAGGGCTCCTTATTTTCTAAAGACATGTGAAGGTGTTCTGAGCGCTACTCAGCAAATTTGTGAATGAACCGCTTTGTGAAAGGACGGCTCCGTAAGCACACCCCCGAACACTTCTCCTTGAGCCAACTTCACTGAGTGCTGTAGTATGATGGCTCTCTTTAATGTATTCAGTAAGTTGTTTATTTCCTTTCTTCTAAATGTCAATTTGCATTTTCTAACACTTGATCTCCGCCATGCTGCGCTTCTGTTTGCAGAATTATTTTGTACGTTTTAATTAACAGAGTCTGGGCTTCGTAAACCAGGTTGAATCTGCATTCAGCTTTAACACTCCCTGTAATGTACAACTTTATCTTGCGTGGCAGCGCTGTCTGTACCTTTATAGATGGCTTGACCATCAAAGTGCAAATTCTTTGCAACTATTCAGTTGTCTTCACCAGCTTTACAGCCACTGGTGTTGCGCTTTAACTCCACGTGCTTGAAGTGTTGATTCCAATCTTTGACATTGACACACGTGGCACACGAGCAGTTTGTTTGGACCACAGCAAACTCTCTGAAAGAGCATGGCTGTTCTTCGGGTTGCTTATCCCCTATTTCGTCGCCATTTGTATTGCCTTCCCAGCCTGGGTACCCGCCAATGACCACATCACACACGGAGCTTAGTATAACATGTCTTTTTTCTGCTGTGTGTAACTGCAAACTCAACATTCTAAAACAAGCTTTCATGGCATTGTGCTTTGACACCAACATCACAGCTCTACGGACTCAGTTAGGAGTCAAAAGGGTCCCATTAGAAGATATCGCAATACACTACATTATGTTTGTCTATTGATGAAAAATCCAACTGCAAAGTTATCTGCTAAATATTTCTAAAGTATTTTTAAATGTTTATGTTTAGATCTGTAAGGCGGGTGACGCATTATGTTTGTTAAACACACATTTTTATTTTCGTGAGAAGGCTCACGGGTTTCATCTCCTTAATCCTCACAGAAATTTTATTTAGTTGCCTTCTTGAATTTGAAAACTTTTTTTAGAACTCTTTCACTCGATCCATGGCTTTAAAGCTTGTTTAATGCTTTCCATTCATTTCTGGTGCGATGAGTATGAGACCGTGTCTGGGGAGCACAAGAGAGGACACCTTTGGAGGAGCAGCATGAGAGCAAGCTAATTGTAGAAGTAGAGGCGATTTGTAAAATCTATATTATTTATCAATTAGGCGAGTGTTGTAGAAGAATTGTATTTAGTGGAAAGGTGGTACATTACATCGATGTGGCAGAATAGAGTAGGTGAAGTTGGTTGGAGATGAATGGGGAAATACATTGATTGTGCACGTTTGACCAGCAAGAGCCATCTGCTGCTCTCACTACACTCATTGATTCATGCTCATAGCACTGTAAGCAGACACCTGCCCTCATTTTACTTTACTCTGTGCAATGCAGTAACAATAATAATTTTGATCTCACCGAGACCCACAAAAGCCCATGTTTGAGGCCCCTGAGGTCATCTTCTGGTTTGTTTAGGACTGGAATGGATTTGGTGACTTTTTGTCATGGCGGACATCCAGTTACACAAGCGATGCGTTTATTGTAGTGAGGGTGCATGTGAGACACAGTGCCACCGGTGTTTGGTTTGTGGAGGTTTGTGCTGATTGCCCTGTTGCGCAATGTGCCCTGTTTTTGTCGTGCAATGTCTGTTTTGCATGTGTGCTGTGTTGTCTGTGTACGCTGTTTGTGCAGTGTATTCCATGTTCTTGCTGTTGTGGCGCTCTGCCTGTTCATTTACTTGTTTCTTTACTGTATCTCTTGACATTTGCACCTCTTCTGGTGGGGCTGAACAAAGGAATTCCTGGGACATTTACATATTTAAATCTGCCATTATCACTCATCGCTGCAGACATCTTACTTACGAAGCAAAGTCCCTTTGAATCCATGGTTAACTACTTAAAACCCTGACTAAAAACCAAGAAGTGCTATTTTTCTCTGAAACCTGCAAGCAGGATGACTGGTTTGGGTCGTTTTCCGTTTTCAATTGCCTCTCTATTCTGCAGATACAGCCTTTGTGTGGGGTGTTGCGCCTCACAGCAGGGTAGTCTCAAGGCTGGAGCACCCCTAACAGAGACACAAAGAGGTGTGAACTATCTGCACCTGGCTGTGAAAAGCCACAAAGACATAACCAGGAGGGAGACAAAAGAGTGATTTTAGGTAGAAGACCCTTTTCATTCTGAACAAGAGACTGCAGCTCCCTTCATCCACACATTTACCAAGTGCCAGTGCTACAGGAAGACTAGTCAAAAGCCCCTCTCAGCAAAGGACCTAATTGAATTTCTATCCTTGTCTCCTTTGTCCTTACTTCAGTACCTAGGTCTCCTCCCTCCTGATACACTTCCACGGTCTTGTAAAACACCATCCTCATCATGTGCACAGGTACAGGGGCTTTCCAAATAGAACCCACTTGCCTCTATGACTCAGCTTCACTTCTTCATTCAATGCATATACTACACTGGCCACATACACAAACTCACACAACATACACTTGAGCATAAGTCTGACTGTGCACTGGCGAGACGCTCTCAGCCACTGACAAATAACTAATTTTTTTGTGAGTAAGTGAAAAACCTCTAACTACAAATGAATGGAGGAAGAAATTTAAAAGACCTTTTCTTTTTTCAGCACGAACTCGCCTTGTGCAGTATACAGACCCTGTACCAAGTTTAGGATATTCCAGACTATGTTTGGTAGGGCTCTCCTTGGCTAGGCACCCAGCAGGCTAGGACTCAAGTTTTAAATGACATGTACACTCAGAATCGCATGTTTAAGCTGCCTGGCCCACATATGGAGCACTATGTATACGTTTTTTCTTTCTACAGCTTACATCTTAAGGTTACTTGCCATCTCAGAAAGACTTCCTCCACTATACTCCTAAAATTCTACATGAAAAATTGACCTTGACTTCCACTTGACATCCCTCCTTTCCATTTTCGAGAGTGCCCCTCTTCTTACCGTCCATCCTCTGCATGCCTTCTATTTCTGAGTATAGCCTCCTCTCAGTTTCATGCCGGTCTGCGTTAATCCATCTGAATGTAATTCTGCAACTGTCTACCTCATTTCATAGATCACAACCTCTCTTCTTAAAATGTTTGTCCCTCTAACCCATAGGTCTTCAAAGTTAGGAGGGGCGCACTCCACCAGACTGTTTCAGCTTCCATTGTTGTTTTGCACGTTCAAAGTAAGTTTCCTTAGGTGGTCTGAGCCCTATATCAAATGCCGCTCTCCGACTGGAGTAATCAAGCAGATCAACCAATCAGCATGTGGCACTGTCAGCACTGACGTTCCACCAAAGGGGCAGCAGCACAGAGGCAAGAAATTTTGATGCATAAGGCTCGTGAATACTTTTACTTTAGCTGGCAGAACAGCGCTTCTTCACTGCTGCCTTTCCCTTCGTCGTTTATTAATGCACGGGCCACCGAGATGCTGCGTCAGTTGCACATTTCTTGTTTGAATCCCACCATGACAAACTGATAGTCACCTCGGTGGCAAATACTGTGATGTTCAGCTCTGCGAAGCAACTATACAGTGACTGCAGGCAGAACTTTTACCCCAAACAAATTTGCATAGAACTGGAATCGTTTGAGTAGTTTTGTTTTTGCGTAAAATATCCGTTCTGAAAAAGCAGATATTCTGAACGGAGTCTGTGTCCGATGAATCCCAGTTTCCTCACCGTGGTGGGCTCATCGTCTCGGCTCTGAGTGAATGATTCCCTTCAGCTGACAGTTCTGCAATGGCGTCCTGATGAACCTGCGGCGTCTTCGTTTTCTGTGTGAATCAGGCTATTGTTGTTAATTCCTTGTGGAATACTTCCAGCCCATAGCAACCAACATTTAACACTAATCCGATAAAGAATGTTTTTTTGTTCACAAATTTAGTACAACACGTGACATAATAGCCTAAATATAGATCATTAATTTAAGCACCCTGTTTTACCACTCAATTTATTTAGTGGTACCCTGATTCAATATGAGGTGACAGAATGCTGCGGTGTCCTTGCCAAAGCACATACGGAAGCCACACACCACCGCAGATATGAGTGGCACGCTATAAATTCATTTCGCCTTCTTATCAGCAAAAGGAGAGCCATGTTTTTATGGAAGTGGAAGGACAGACTGGCTCTTGCTTTTCTCCATAGTTGATCGTAGTGCTGATTGAGAGGGATACACTTAATCATTTTTTTTTGTGCATCTTTTATATAGCGCGAACTCGACCCGAAGGTATTGGAACGCTGTACATGAGCACCGTATTTACATTACATATTCAGACACGGGGAGATCAAGTGATTTGCCCAGAATCACAGGATGTAGACGCGACCCCGAGGCTCGAACCCTGGTTTCCAGCATCAAAGTTGGCAGTCTAGCCGACGGACCACATCCTCTCATTAACCAGGCGGGCGAGCCAACCAATCAACAATGCCGAGCGCCAAGTGCCGGGCTTGGCTTTTAGAGCCCGTACACGAATCGGTCAAGCGCGCAACAAACATGTACGGGCTGCAGGGGCAGTAAAGGGCTGGAAGAGGCAAAACGGTCCAGGCAGTCCGGCGGTGCGATGACTAGAGGGCTGCAGACAATTAGTCTCTGGCAGAGAAACACAGGGCACAAAATGAGCGCAGTGTGCCTAGCGTGCCCCACGCTTATTAAAGTAAAAAAAACTAGGTACCAGCAGCTCTCAGTAACTTCAGACCATGGAGGCAGGGTCGGAAGTTCTTGCCTTTCTTAACAAGCGCTCGCCCTGACGTTTTCTTCACCTTTTTCTGCAGTCCCACTTGGACGGCCTCGCCTGCTAAAAGGTTTCTGATCTTTATGGGGCCATGTGTTTGGCCCCATAAAGATACGAAACCTTTTGCAGCAGAAGGAAGGCAGGCGAGCCCGTCCAAATGGGAAGGCTCAAAAAGACGAGCAAATAGTCATCACCAACTCTATTCCAATGGCTGGCCACCGTTTACCATAAACGGTGACGCCAGCCAATGGAAAAGAGGGGCGGGTCTTAAAGCCCTTTACCAAAAATACCCGTAAACATTAAGTCTCGCCAGCGAGACTGCGCATGCCCGCAGCCTACGCCAGCCGAGACCTAAAAAAGTATGGGCACGTAGTGCCTCTCCGGTCACGCCCACAGGAAATGCCACACATGCTTTAAACAACTGCCGCCCAGTAACTACGCCGGGTATGGGTCCCAGAAACAAAGGTAAAATGGGCTTGCCTGGCTGTCAGTTGCGAACAGGCCATATCAGGATTTGCTCAAACCATTACTCTCTCATCACCTGGGAGTCGACTCCGCTCTACTCCCCTAACTCCGCTCTACTCAGAGCGGTAGAATTCAGCAGTCTACTCTAGTCTAACTTCACCGTCCGAGTCACAGAATGCCTCGTCTTTTTAGTTAGAAGAGCCGTACCCGCCAAATGTAAGAGGCGGGATCAAACGAACGACTCCACAACCAATCACCACTTCAGAATTCCTACAGCGCAGTAGGATTAGCTTGGGGAGCGGTGGGTGTTATCACTAATGATCCAATCCTAGGTCACGTCCCATACTAAAAGTAAAATCCACTCCCACTGGACTCTTATCATGCGTTCAGCCTTAAGATTGGTTGTGGTGAGAACCGGAAGTACAACAGTTGCGAGAGAAAAACATCCTTTGCTTTGAAAGATCACTACTGGCGTCTGTCATGAGGCCGAATTCACGGACGGTCCTTGTAAGTAACAGTTGGTTAAAGTGATGCTAACGGTAAAGGTGGGATGGGTGGATGCTTAATTGGAGCTAGAGAGGCACTGGCTTAGACTTGGTTAAGAGTTTATCTGATGTTCACTCCGTTCTATTTAGAATGTATAGATGCCAGTATTTTATAAATAAGGTGCACAGGACATCTCCCTCCTTTTGGCGTATGTACCAGTTCCCTCAAACACTAAATGAGGCCCTTATACTTTAGCCATTGTAGTAGGGAATTAACATTCCAAATGGGGAGACGAATGCAGCCCACAGGCATACTCGGTGCTTGGTCTGCCATTGGAGAACTTATTCCTGCTGGGTCATCGGTTACTTGAGTACCCAAATTTACCCAATCCTTGTTCTCTTTGGATTGACGAGCTGTACGTTACACAGCTGCTCTCCCCAAGCTTAATTAATCGTTTGCCTCATTAGCCTAATCATGTATATGTTAGCACTGCATTTAAAGACCCAATTTCTAGTCGTCTGATTTTTTTCTTCATGTCGTTATACTCATTTGTGTTGAAGCACGCAGAAAATTGAAAGCAAACAAAAACCACAACTTCCAGAAGGCTCATGTGTGCTGAAGTAAAGCCCAGGACTAGAAACATGGGTGTTTCGGGCGCTGGTAACCTTATCTGCCCCACAGTGTACATGTATTAACCGTACCAGGTTGATTTTTCCACTATAATGCGTTTGGTGTTTATGATGGTTACAGTCCCGCTTACTTTAACTGCCATAATTTCAAAGAAATTAAATGTCTTTGGAAATTTGCAGCAGCATGGAAGAAAAAAGCAAACATGCTATAATCTGGGGTAGCTCTGTGTAAATGCACTTACAATGCACTACAATGTAATTTTTCATTTTCGTTACCCTGTGTTAACTGCTAGGGCAAGCAAAATTAATTTTAAAATTGTGTTTTTTCAGTTTTTCATTGCACATAATTATTACAGTAAATACGTGGTCCCAACATATGTTAAATGAAGACAGTATTTCTACGTTTAGCAGCATCACCAAAGAGAGATGCAGATGCCTCATGAACATGGCATCTCAGTAGACACCACTTCTTTCTAATTTTGTTTTAATCTATTCTTTTTATTTGGTATATCCTAAAGAGCATAGCAAACACAACAAGATGATGGACGGAGTTCTGAAACGTTTCAACGACTCAACCCCACGTCACAGACCTGGGGTGAATCCATCATTCCTTTGCTCATTGTGCCACCCCAGTTTGGACCCCACACCTCATGGGAACAGTCCAGCCCGAACTGCCAGGCCAGGTCCTCCCTAGGCCGGAAACAACCATATCCTGGGACTGGTTTTGGGGTATCACCCCTCAGTAGCCAGGCTAGCTTGAATCCAGTGGCTAAGCAAGCAAGGGACTCGCATCTGGGCATAACCATGGCCACTTAGGGCAAACATAGCAAACCCAACAAGATAATGGACGGAGTGCTGAAACCTTTCAACTGCTCACCCGCAGTCACAGACCTAGGTTGAATCCATCGTTCTTTTGCTCGCTGTGCCACCCCACTTTGGACGGAGCCATATGCAAATCAGTCTTGACCTTACTCCTCATGGGACGTCCAGCCCGAACTGCCAAGCCAGGTCCTTCCTGGACCAGAAACAAGCATACCCTTTGCACTTAGGGCGCAAAAGGAATGAATGATGGACGGAATGATAAACAATGCAAACATTCACCTCCAGTCAGGAAGATCTGGGTTTAATCCATCGTTCTTTTGCTCACCAAGCCACCCCAGCTCGGGCCACGTCATAAGCAGATCAGTCTTTACACTGTTCCTCATGGGAACAGTCCAGCACGAACTGCCAGGCCAGGTCCTCCCTGGACAAGAAACAAGCATCCTGTGACTGGTTTCGGGGTATCACCCCACATCAGCCAGGGTAGCTTGAATCCAGTGGCCTGGCAGTTCGGGCTGGACTGTTACCATGAGGAGCAGGGCCAAGACTGATTTGCATATGGCTGGGTCCAAACTGGGATGGCGTAGAGAGCAAAAGAACATATCTGGTGTGCATATTATTAATGAGCTTTTTTCTCTTCTGCTCCTGCCCTGGGGCAAATACCCCTAATTTTGCACGTTTTGCTGTGTGGTTGAATTATTTCCCTATTTGTAACAGTGTGGGCTTTCATGAGCTGGACAATTAAGTGACTTATGTATTTTTTGTTGCTATTTCTTGCAAACTTCCGGCTTTTTTTTGAGTTTTTGCCATTTTTCCTGTTGTTGTCGTTTGACATTATACCCGATGGGCGAAATCAAAACAAAAATGGAACTTTCTGAGAAGAGATTGTCCTTGGGCTCTGGACCCCTAAAAGTTATGGCGCCAGATGTGAGGTCTCTTTCTCCCACCACTCATAATATATCCACAGCTGATCATTTGGCAGTATCTCAGACAATGCAGGAAACGGGGTCCGCTGACCTATTCTACCTAGAGTCCGTTGTGACATCGAGGAGTCCCCCCGTGGCTTGCCTTCAACCATCAGCGACTGCTAAGCAGCATAGGCGGCCAGCCAAGACTTACCATTTGATACCTTATAAGGTGGGATCCTGTTCGTTTTTCAGGTTCCAAGGCCACCTCAAACCACCCTAAATACCTTCTTGCAGTCAATGGGCCAGCCACTGCCCCACTTTGGTTAGCACACCTAAATGAGGCTTGTATTAGAGTTTAAAAACCTACTTGCAGCTGAACTTTCTCTATTTTTGACCGACTGCATGCAGTTGAACAAGGGCCAAGGGGTCTAATTCAAGGTCAGTCTCATACTTTACATGCTTCTCAGGCCTTAGGCACCACCCCAGGGATATCCAGTGGGCTATTTCTGGCCAGTCTATTTCTTTAGCCCCCAAGGTTCCTGGCACTCTAGATGGTGCAACATTGAACAGCCCCCTACCTGGCCATCTCTCTTCATGCTGTACACATCCTACAGCTTCATCATTACACTCTAGCTTAAGCAGAAACGTGGGCTTTTAAGGGACCACCATGGGCAGTAAGGATAGCATACCGCAGTCCCGTCTGCCCCTGGCAGAAGTTCACGCTCCCAATTCAGAGTGACCCAGTGATTGACCTACCTCTATGTTGTGGTTCTTGCAGGTGTTCCACAGTTGCATGAGGGACAAAGAGAGGCCCCGGGTGAGCTTACCAACAACGTTTTGGACTGGTTAGTGAGATCTGAAAACTTACCCTCTCCCAAGCAAATATAATCTTGCTAACTCGTGGGGTGGTTGAGTCCATGCAAGGCTGATCACCCTTGTGACTGTGGTCATCCAGTTTTAGGTCTCCCCATTTGAAGGAATGTTTACTGTTGGGTCCGCATATTAGAAGGGTGGATTCCTCGGGCATTGACATGCTTCCATTGGGCTATTTTTTACAAACCCCAGCACTTTTATAGGTCATCTGCCCCTCAACCGTGTTCATGGACCATTCCCGTATTGGTTCATGCACCCAGTGATCCCGCATATGCGCAAGGGGTTTTGGGTTTCTCCACTTCCAATCTTTTCGACGTCCTTGCTGAGGTTGATTGACCATCCGCCCCCCCCCCACCCCCCTTTAGGGAGCTTCTACAGACATGTACCATTTGAGGCACTGCATGCAAGGAATCAGGGCGTTGAGGACGCACTGGGGGGCCTTACTATGCTGTCTGAGTGATACCTTAGTATCAGGGAGAAGGTCTCCAGACATTACTATGATTGAACGGCCTCAGTTCATTTCACGGGCCGACGTTCTAGCCATGAGACCTCCTGCAGCAATAAGAAATCATAGGCAGAGGGTCCTGTCCAAGCCAGAGTTAACCATTGAGCCATCTACACCCATAGGGGATCTAACTAATTCCTCCCCTATAGTCAGTATGCCATTGACTCAGTCAAGTGCCAAACCCTTTAGGTGCAAACAGGTCCCCTTCTTCAGTGTATCTCCCTGTCCTAATCCTTGCACAGGCAGGTGGTAGGAAAGGGCCTAGCACTGTAGATGTTCAAGCCTTACTCAGCCCAGCCCCCCTTTCACACTCCCCTCCTGGAATATTGCTGGGCTTACCTCCAAGCTGAGTTGCCATGATTGGGCCGAGGTTATTGATTTATATGACCTCTGCCTATTCCAGGCAACCTGACACACCAAGGTGGTGCATCAGATGGGTTATGTTAACTTCAGTAAGGCAGCTCTAGCTATAAATAAGGGGGTGCTATCGGGGTAACTATCCAGGTGGGTTGCATAGCCCTTACCTGCAAGGTGGAGGAACTTACAGTTTTCTCCCTGGACATCTTGTGTATCTCCCAGACCTTCCCGCAGTTCGCCCTGTACATTTATAATGTGTACCTTAGACCTGGGACGCATAAGAGTTTCTTCGACCTTGGAATTGTTAAGCAACTTAGTGGCCCTGATTAAGGAGGAAGATAATGCATGGTCCATCCCTCAAGCTAGTAATCAGGAATGTGGAGGGATGCCTATAAAAAAAGCTAAATGCCATGCTAAAGGGGAGTGGGAGGCCATGAAGTGGGAATGAGTTTTAGATGCTGTGCAAAAGGGAGACCAGTGGTCTTTTTGTAACCTGATGTCAACAGGTTCTGCAGAGGGATTCCATATTGTGGAGACCAATGTCCCTGCTGCCTATTGGGTCATACATATATCTAGCCTATGCTCCCTAATTGGAGAGGCTAGTCCCCCTTTGGTAGCTTCTAACTTTGATACCGTAGTGGACATAAGACACGTGCACTATAGAGAGGAGCCTCCTAGTATTACGCCTCAAGAAGTCAGATCTGCGTTCCTTAAGATCATTCCTAATAAGGCTCCAGGTCCTGATACAATTCCAGGCAACCTCTATTGCAGTGAGATGGGCATTTGGGGTCGTTATTTTTACAGTTATTTCTAATGCTCTATTGAAGTGGCAAACCGTTCCGCCTACTTGACTGAGGGCAGAAATTGTTCCCTTATATAAAAAAAAGGCTGTCCATCACCTCCATCTAATTATAGGCCCATAAGCCTTCTTGATTGTTCCCAAAAGCTATTCAGCAGAATCAGCCTAGGAAGAGTACAAGAATAACTAGTTGCAGAGGAAGTGCTCTTCCCCCCTACAGGCTGGCTTTAGGAACAGCACCAGCATGCTGGACCAGGTCTTCCACGTCCAATTGCTTTTCTGGAAGACCGTGTTTTTTTGTTTTTTTAAAAACATATTTTATTTGTCAGCGTAACACATACAATGCAGATCTCTGAATCCCAGAGACAACTGCCACATATAAGATACAACAATTTGACTTTGACGATTTTACACATTTATGCACAGAAGAATATGAGAGGCATACAAATAAAATCAATCACTGCAAAACTACCAACATCTGTACCCTCCCTCCCCACCCTTCAGCGCACTGTCTCCTTATTCTGTAACAAGATATCACTCACCCAGACTGCCATTGATCTACACAAGAGCTCAACGTCCACAATAACATTCCCGCGGAGGACCTGCGAGCAACACATGGAAAAAGCGTAAGTTACGGGAGAGGCCAACAGGTTACTCTGGGTCTCGGCCCCGGCCCCCTTGTGGCAGCTCCAGACTCCGATAATCCGCCCAGTGTTTCCGGGGGAACCCTCTAGCTTCAAAGATGGGGAGTTCGAGGCCCATACAGACCAGCCCATTTTCCCAAATCGAAACTGAAGGGGCAACCACCGCCTTCCAGGCTCTAGCTATATCCCTCTTCACTAAAGTAAAACCTAGGAGCATGAGATGTCTCTTATAAATATTGCCCCCGATCCCTTCCATCACATGAAGGAGGACAAGCTTCGGCAAACTAGGGAGCTCCCACCCTAGTACTTCAGAGAGACAAGCCAGAAACCTCCCTCCAGAATCGTGCTAGCGCTGTGCAGTGCCATATATTGTGCAACAGAGTCCCCTCCTCATGCCTACAACGGAGACACACCTGGGAAGCCACCAGGCTTGCCCTCCAGAGCCTAACGCTGGTAAAATAGACCCAGTGGAGGTATTTGTATTGAATCAACCGCAGGCTCATTGCAATAGCAGCCCCTCGCGGGTAAGCCAAGGCTTCTGTCCAGTCCTCTTCCTCCATCTGACCTACATCTCCCTCCCAGGCATCCCTCAAACGCTGCAATGAGGGGGAACAGTGCGTGACCAGGGACTGATAGATTTTGGAGATCTTATGGTCGAGGAGGTCCCCCATAAATACCTTCGCCTCTACTGTGTTGAACTCCGGCAGCGAGTCCAGGCCCTCCAAGCTGGGGGAGATAGCATGCGTAAATTGGCATCTGGTAATCCTTCTGGATGTCTTGAAAGGATTTAAAAATTGTGCCCCGCATAACGTCCCCCAGAGCAGATATCCCAATGCTGTCCCAATCGCGAAACCCAGAGAGGCTCAGCAATTGCAGAAAGCGGCCATTGTGCCATAATGGGGTCTCCCGAGTCAATCTGTTCCACCAGCCCATCCTCCAACGCCTGCCTCCAAAGCTGAAAAACAATCCGCGTGGCAGACGGAAGGGGACGCCTCAATGGAGCAGAATAAAGAAGGGTATGTAGGGACCGGTCACCCATGGAGTGCCGCTCCACGGCATACGCCAGGTCCGCTCTGTCCCCATATCACCACTTGTTTAAGACAAGTACATGTGCTGCTACTTAATAAGACCGAATATCGGAGGTTGCCAGCCCCCTGCGAAGACAGTGATTTTGGGAAGCAAAAGGTTCTATGTATTGTTTGTAGATCTCCATTCTGCCTTTGACCTGGTTCTGAGGCTTAAGCTTGGGCAGGCGCTGGCCGATATGGGTGTCCCTAAATATTTACTGGCCAACATCATAAGACGACATGAGCACAAATATGCGCCCGGTGAGGTGTGGTCAACTAGGCGAGCTGACAGACTGCTTCCCACCTAACAAGGGGGGTCAGGCAAGGTTGCGTTTTAGCACCTACCCTTTTCACAATTTATGTGAATGATCTGATTGACCATCTGAACAGGTGTGATGAAGATTCCCCAAGTCTCGCAGGCATCAGGGTTCTTGCCCTCATGTTCACAGACAATACTTTATTAATATCAAAATCACCCATGGGGTTGCAGAGGACTCTAGACAGTTTTGACACTTTTTGCACTAAGAGGGGACTGCAAATCAACGTCACAAAAGCAAAATACTTAGTACTCCGTCCTTGTCGCAACACTATACCCAATCTACGGCTTAATGGCTCCTCACTGGGGCATGTGCACACTTTTGAGTACTTCAGATTGATCGTTACTGAGCAATTTGACTGGTCTCGCCATATTTATCGGTGCAGTCGTAAACTCGAACAACATACTGGGGTGTTGTTAAAAGTGCAAAGAAGCACCAATTTCACTGGTGCTGCAAATTTATAAATACAATGAAAAAATCAAAGAAATGGCCAGGAAGAAAAAATATACAAAAAAGAATTATTTCTCAATAGGAGGCTAAATATTCCTCCATTGATAGAACATAGTCCTATTATTCATTCACATACATTTAAAAAAAGGGAAAAACAATCACATACCAAAGACCAAATGATTACAAAATTTAATTAATGTAATCTAGATAAACTTCATCATAATTTTGGAGTTTCTCTCAATATACCATATACGTATATATACATACACATATAACACTTCTATACAAAATCGCAAAAAATTAATAATGATAACAAAAATGTCAAGTTCCTTCCACCCAAATCGTCTCAAAAAGAGTGTTCACCTAAAACCTATAGGTGATACACTTGGAGGTAGTCTTATTTGCACAAGTGGCTCTAAAGGTATACAGAACCCTAATCACAAAATTGTGCAAAATTTTTTTTCATGGAATAAATCAAACACTTTCTTATCAGACTCCTCTTAACAAAATCTGTCGACGCGGACGCGTTTCGGCCAAATGAAACATCTAGGCCTCCTCAGGACAGGGGTGAGGGAAATGACCAGGAATCCATATGCCTTCAACACTCCTGACAACGTAAATCCAAACGCGATAAAGGGAGAGTGCAGCTCTATTTCATACACTGATGCGCACCTCCGAGCACTGTAAAGTACCACCTCGTTTTGCTGCTACAAGTCTTCAAACAATCGAGGTCCTTCAAAGTATTTTCTCAAACTATCTTTCTAAGGTCACAGGGCACTTTGACTGGTCTCGCCATATTTATCGGTGCAGTCGTAAACTCGAACAACATACTGGGGTGTTGTTAAAAGTGCAAAGAAGCACCAATTTCACTGGTGCTGCAAATTTATAAATAGGCCATAGTGGGGCTGCCCTTTACGGGGTGTAGCTTTGGTGCCACAAGGATGCAGCGACCCTTAATCTAGTGGAAAACAAACTACTGCGCCAGCTGCCAGGTCTCCATGTCAGCACCCCTTTGCTTCTTCTCAGGCTAGATATGGGCAGTCGGCCGATCTCAGAATGGATAGGGATGAAACAAGTCCTCTATTGGAGGAGGCTCTGGTCTACTGAGCTTATATTGGACTGCCAAGTGTTGGAAGAAATTTTGGTTATGCCTGGTTCTGACAAAATCCCATGGATTAGATACATCAGAAACACACTGAGAAAGTCGATCAATGGGATTTTGTGGGATAACCCGATGACGACATGGTCTATTAGTAAGAACACCATTAAAGCCAATTATGGCCTGCACACATGCACCTAATGCAGTCACAACCCTCCTTTGGCCCCCTGACCGATGCTTTCCTTCTGGTGAAGGATAATTTTAAGACCGAGCAGTTCCTTGACGAGATTTAACCTGCGCCAGCCAGGAAACTCTTGATCCAGTTTCGTTATGGCACCCTTCCCCCTGCTCTCCTTCACCTTTGGCTGGGGATGGCCACATGAGCAGGATAGGTGGGCATGCCCCTTCTGTGGTGACAGTCAGGAAACTGTGGAGAATGCAGTGTTCTTCTGTCCTGCCAATGTGAAGGAGAGGAAAAAATGGATACTCCCAGTATGCCGAATGTTAGATGTTAAAAACATGTTGAGGCTCTTTGCATTTTAAGGTACGACATGGGACAAAGCATTGTTTTTGCTGTCTCTCGTTACCGTTTTACAATGAAGAGGACTAGGTGCATGATGTCCAAGCTTACTGTGGGATCTGATATCACAACAGCACAGAGTGCTCCCTGTGTCTATGCTCCCCCCTCATGCACTAGCACTTTGGGATGTTGTAGTCCATGACTGCATCTGCACATTAGTAAAGCATAGGGTGCCCTTAGAGATTTAGTTTTCCCATATGCACCAGCACATTGATAATTTATGGACCAAGATTGTATTTGTTTACTTTTTTTTCCAAAACTCTTTTTAATAAGTCAGCAGATAAAATAATCACATTCTCTAAATGGAGAAAAGAATGTACATTGAGCAATACAATAGCTTTCAAGCCGGTGACTTCTATGACATTTGTAATACAAAAAAATAAACTTTTCGGGTCTGTCCATATCAGCCCCTAACTTTACAAACGACTGTGTCTCATATCGTGTAGTAGTCCATATTGCATACCCATCAGGCCATACCGTCTATATCATAGCTCCTTTTATCGTCGCTTGTCTCTGTGATACATTCTCAGGGGGTCCCAACAGCAGGAGTTTGTGGTGAAGGAGGTTCCAATATGAGGCTCCTGAAATCTGCCCAACGCTTCCAAATTTTTGGGTGCTTTTGCGGGCATCCCAGCGCTTTAAAGATAGGCTGCTCCTGACCCATACACCAATCAAGGCCTGTCTTCCAGGCTCCCAGTTTAGGCGGCGTCTGATCTTTCCACGCCCTAGCTATATCCCTCTTTGCCAGTGTAAGGCCTAAGAATAATGGGTGTCTTTTAAAGCTGTTTCCCCCTATTTCTTGCATGAAATGTAGTAGGGCAAGCTTGGGAAACAAAGGTATTTCATACCCCAACACCTATGATAGGCAATTTGTAACCCCCCTCTAAAATCTGCTAACCGCATTACATTCCCAAATGGTATGTACAAGTGTGCCTTCCACACTACTGCACTGTAGACACGTAGGGGAATCTATCAACCCCACCCTCCATAGTCTGTGTCTAGTAAAATACGCTCGGTGTAAATATTTAAACTTAATAAGTCTGAGGTGAGAAGCTATTGCGGCGCCCCTCGGGGATTCCAAGGCCTCCATCCAGTCGTCACTGTCCAGGGGACCAAGGTCTGTTTGCCATTTATCCCGGAGTAAGTCTAAGGTTGTGGAGAGGTTTGTCACTATAGTTTGATATATCTTTGCAGTCTTGTGCTCCCCCAAGTCCCCCATAAAAACCTTTGCCTCTATCGATTAAACTCTGGGAGAGATTCCAAATGCGTGATACATGGGGATAAGGCATGCCGCAGTTGTAAATATTTATAAAATTGGGTCTGTGACATAGCAAATTCGTTACTGAGCTCCTGGAAGGACTTCATGATGGTACCTCGCATTACACCTCCAACGTGGAAATGCCTATGGCGTCCCATTGTCTAAACCCCACTAAGGTGGACACCTTCGGTATAAGTCTGCTCTGCCAAAGGGGCGTCTCTCTCGTCCATCGTTTCCATCACCTCATTCTGCACATCGATTCCTTCCAAACTCCAAAAACCACACACGTGACCAGCGGAAGTCACCGCACCTCTCTTGGGGTGTATAAAATCTTATGGGGTAGTATGTCTCCCATGAGCCATTTCTCCACTTGGTAGGCTGGGTCGTTGCTGTTCCCATACCACCAATCGTTAAGTACCAGGAGATGGGATGCTGCATGATATTATTGGGTATCAGGGGTTGCTATGCCTCCGCAGTATGTTGATTGGAAGAACGTTTTAACCACAACTCTAGAAGCTTGCGCATTCAAAAAGAAGCGGCTTAGTCTTGAGTTGAGCTGATGGAACCAGAAGCCCGGTATCTGAAAGGGGTGGTTCTGCAGCTGATAAAGAAGGCACGGGAAGAATACCATCTTAAATATCGCCGACCTTCCCAATATGGATAGGGCATACACGCCCAGGACTCCATCTCAGCCTGCGTACGCGTCCAAATGGGAGCGATGTTTCCACTACACGACACCAATTGAGAGGACGAGATGTACTTGTACCCGGCTGTGGCTAGTGTTACTTCTTCCACCCATGTACCCATTTCCAAACATCCACGAAGAGGCCACAATATCGACTTTCTAGCGTTTATAAACAGGCCCAAGTGTTGACTAAATATCTGCATAATGCGGAGTATTCGAGGTCCCGTATTTGTTTACTTTTGAGACTCATTTGACTCAGTTTATGATTTTGCTTGGCTGTATCGATTTTATCAAATAATTTATGATGCATGTCTGATTTAAGCAGGTTTTATTGCTCTTTTTGGTATAGGCTCATTTGATCTTAATCTTTTATACTATGTTATTGTTCTTGCCGAAATAAAGATTTGAACTGAGCTGTTCTTACCACTGTCGATAATGGGTAGGTCAGCCACTGTCTATTTTTACGTATACGTTTGAGGAGTGAATCCCTCCCACCCATCACCACCATACCCAAATATTTAAAGCTGCATTGTGCAACCAGTAGTCCCTCCCTCTCTGACTGTACATGATCGGATTCCATGCATACTGGATATATTCTAGCTTTACTTAGTTTACTGCCAGAGGGTGCCTGAAGTCCGTATGTGCCAGAATTATGTGTGGGCCAAGGATTGGAGGGTTGCTGTGGAAAAAGAGGCCTTCTGTTTAAGGGGAGACCTTATACTCTATCCTATCAAACCAGCAACACTGTTATCTGCTCATTGATACTTTTATACTGGGTCAAGGATCACCAGCTAATGGAAAATGTGGGGTAGACACAGGGCAGTGCTGCCTTGTACCACTCCCTAATGCAGTTGGAGCAGAGAGAGCACCCTTTATCGTGACATGTGCTATGGGAGCCTTGTATAATGGTTTGGTGTATGCTATAATGCTGAACCCAGTGTTTTGTGTTTAATAAATAGGTGATTCCATAAGATACTGTCAATCTTTCTCAAAAAGAATGAGCATTAGAGCTAAAGCAGATAGTATATGCTAGGCTATAGCATTAAAGACTCTCCTGATATTGTCCCTGGTGGATCTGTTAGGCATAAAACCACTTTGGTGTTCATGTTGTAGGTCTGTTGTAGCCTAGATATACAAGTAGCCAACACCATGACTATGATTTTGGTTTCATTACTAGTTGGAGATATGGTTTGTACGAAGCTCACTGACTTTCAAATTTTTCTGGGGTAAGGGTCACTCTGATATGTCTCTTTTCTAGGCTTGAAGGAGACCTATTGATGCTGTAAAAAAAAAAAAAAAAAATGATTCCAGGAGAGTTTGAATTGGGTGTGCTGAGAGCGACTTCTATTGGAACTCGTGCTTTCCCAGAGGTCAGGTGTGATAAAGCATTACTAATTTCATCAGCAGATGGGGTTCATCAAGTGTTCTAGATTGTTCTATAATGAGGTGTGATAGATGGAGTATGATGTAGTTTTATGCACATGCATTGGCAATATCTGTGGGAAATGTGTGGATGGTACTGGTATCGTCCCAAATGCAAAGTATATGGCAGTGGTCTTCTCTCTGGCTCAGTCAGTGGAGTAGCTTACCTATCCTATTCCTATGTTCATATAACCTATTTTGAGATGCTAACCATATCTGTTTTGCCTCATCCAATAGTAATTGTTTGGTACTGAAAGTTGGCCTGTGATATTGATGAAGTTGTGTATCAATTGGTTCTTCAACAAAGCCGCCTTCATTATCCATCAGTCATATCTAACCCTCTTATGATGGGATATAGTTGATATGGCAACCCCCCGGATAATGCCTTCTATGCCTCAAGTGGCTGCTGAGGCGACAGTGTGTGTGTTAAGTTGAAAATGGTGTAGAGTTGTGTTGTATATGGAAATTCTTGCTTAGTGGGCCACCAGGAGTTCAGCCTCCATGGAGAACAATGTTCTGGGTTAGAGCTTGAGATTTGTAGTTTTAGTGGGACATGATCAGATAATTCACGTGCCTGTATTCCCATTGTTAGCTGATGTAAGTATGAGGAGAGACTGAAGAAATCTAGTTGGAATGAGGATTTATCGACTCCTGATATGAGTGTATCCACCTGCCTTTGTGTGGAAGTGTCTCCAGACATCTGATTCTCAAAGTGTTGGCAAAAGATGAAAGGAGATAAAAAGGAGACACATCAGATAGGGACATTGGTAACACACTAATGTATCACCATTGTATTGAGAACAAAATATCTATTGGGCTGTGGAGAGCTGTCAATCGGATTAGTAGAGCAACATTTGCAATTGTACTAATTATAAGTAAGCAACTACCCTCACGGCCCCCTCTCCACTTACATTTCGGAACATTGAAATATCCATCTTATTAACTGGGGTTGAGAGCCCAACTGAATGGGAAGAAACTGGAAAGTCCCATTTCCCCAACATGCTCTGACTCAGTACCTTACAACAAGCTTTCTATGTATTTGCCATTGACAAAGTTATTGATACACTCATGGACAGCTGTCCATCAAGTTAATAGAATAGCATTTGGAATTCTACTAACTATAACTAATCAACTACCCCTCCCTTTCACTTTGGAGCATGAAAGTATCTTTTGTATTAACTAAAGTCAAGGGTTCAACAGTACGGGATTCCTATTCCATATGCCTATGGGTTCAGCAGGTGATGAGCCACATGAGCGAAAAATAAATGGGCTTATGTCAGTAAAAGAGACGAGTCCTGCAGTATTAAGGCCTACTGTTCGGGTCAGTCCTCTTGCATACTATGGTATTGAGTGAAGTGGATAACCCCCTCCCCACCACTTCGTAAAGAAAGACTGTGGGCAAATGCCCCAGCCTCTCTTGCAGATGAGCGTCTCACCGTCTGGGCTCCGGTATACTCTTAGTGCATCTTCTGGTTGCTTCGTCCATATTTGATTGCGCCCAGGTGACGGCCGTAGGCCCACCACTTCCTCTCCTTTAGTCAGTCCCTGTGCAGCTCCAGTCTAGACCATCATCTCCGTGGCGGCTGGTTCTCATGGGACGTCCTCGCTTTTTGATCCACTATGGATGGGTGATCATCAGTGGGGCATAATTTGGCGGTCCGATGTTCTCAAAAAGGTCACTGTTCCCAGGGAGCGCAGCCACAGCCCAGAAGATCATGCTCTCCGATTTCGGCAGTGAGCACCTTCACATTGAAGTCTGCATTGAGGATGCATCATGAGTTCTGAAAAGCTGTGAGGCTCCGATGCGAGAACCTGCATTGTCGTCAAGGCTGCCCTGACAAGAGGTTTCTGATGCAAGGGCCTGCATTGGGAAAGCTATGCATTGGTGATGGTTTCGATGCGGTCTGCAAAGTCAATATGGAGTCCTTGCGTCAGGAGAACCCTAGCAGCAGAGGTGTCGGTTCTGCTCAGGGCTGCACCACAGAGCAAGAGATGCATCAATTCTGCTGGATCCATAGATGGGCTGGCGGAGCACCTTCAGCCCCACTTCCAAGGGTCCAGGACTGGGCTGGCACCACTTGGCAGGATAGAACTCACAGAAGGCAGTGTCCAGGTGCTGGATTCAAGGTTGTTGGAGCCTCATGTCCCTGAGACTCTAGTCGGGAGGACATCCAACTAGCCCTTGGAGTCACTTTGAGGTCCTGTGTTCAACAGATGCAGGTCCAGTCCTTCTCACGCAGGGAAGAGGGCAGACGGTCAGCACAGCAAGGCAGCAGTCTTTAAGAGCAGCAGTGTGGTATTCCTTTCAGCAGCACACCAGTCCTTCCTGGCAGAGTATTCACACGTCCAGGAGTGTACTGAAGAGTTGGTGCCTGAGGTCAGTATTTATACATAGCTTTGCCTTTGAAGTGAGAGTAGCTTTTAGGTTTCCCTTTGAAGTCCCCAGGCATCCTGCCTTCCCTGTCCTGGCTTCAGACTAACTACAGGGTGGTATACATCCTTTTGTGTGGATGCAGGACATAGCCTATTCAAGTGTAAGGAGGTCTGCACCCTGCTCAGTTTGCCCATTCTGCCAGGGATGGACCATACAGTCAACCTCCCTATTGTGTATGGCTGTCTAGGAGGAATAAACAAAGCCCAACTGTCAACAACATCTAATCGTGGGACCCAGGACTGGCTCTGTGCACCAAATGGCTGAGGCAAGAACATGCCAACTTTCTAAAAGTGGCATTTTCAAAATTGTAGTTTAAAATCTGAATTCACCATGAGAGAGTATTTTTTCATTACAATTCCAAAGATGGCGACCATGACTGGTTACCTGCCCCCATTTGGAAGTTATCACTTATTAGAGGTAATACGATCACTCCAATGTTGGCTTATGGGAGAAGTAAGCCTTGCTGTAATGAAAAAAACGAATTTAAGAGTTTTTCACTACCAGGACATGTAAAACATTAAAAGTATATGTCCTACTTTTTAAATACTTTGCACCCTGCCCTCAAGGCTGTCCAGGGCCTACTCTAGGGGTGACATGTATTAAAGAGGAAAGCTTGGGCCTAGCAAAAGGTTTATTTTGCCAGGTCGAAATGGCAGTTTAAAACTGCACACAGGCTGCAATGGCAGGCCTGAGACCTGTTTAAAGGGATACTTGTTTGGGTGGCATAATCAGTGCTGCAGGCCCACTAGTAGCATTTAATATACATGCCCTGGGTACATGTAGTACCACTTTCCTAGGGATTATAAATAAATTAAATATGCCAATTGAATATAAGCTAATGTTACAATGTTTTAAGGTGTGAGCACATGCACATTAGCACTGGTTAGCGGTGGTAAATTGTGCACAGCCTTGAAGCCAGCTAAAACGAGAGCAGCAAAAAATGGAGGAGGAAGACAAAGTGTGGGAGAAGACCGCCCTAAGGATGACCGGTCTAACAGGAAACATTTGACTTGTTGAGCTGAGGCATTTGGGGTGATGGAAAATGATTCTAGATGGGGGTTACACTCTCTTCACAAGATTGATCGGAGAGGAAGAGAGAGATAGCACATACTTTTACAATATGTTCAACCCAGACTGCATCTCTTTGCATCCATGAGTAGCAGAGATCCAGTTTGGTTTGTGGTGTGGACTAAGGTTTTTTAAATTTATTTCTTTTTAGTATGTGAAGGGCAGTTTATGTGATTTGGATACTTGCAGGGCTCTGAACATTTCTTTAACAAGCTTTCCTTTTAATTCTACAAATTTTGGGAGGTTTGAGGGTCAGCTCATCTCAAATCCGAGGTGACTTATTCATCTAGCTTAGGCTCTCTGATCCACAGCACTCTTCATTCTGGAACTTGTAAATCTATTTCTATTTTCCGGTGATAAAAGGGTATTAAATCACAACAACGATTTAGCAGCCTTGCCTGTCCAAGAATTCAAAACTAAAAGAACATGTTTTTCAACGTGAATCTTGACATGCATTGAATCTTATCCCACATCTGATATAAACGTGTACCTTATCACCTTTATGCTTAAGTAGTTATAGAAATGATAATTATCCTAGCCGAATGCATGTCTTCACTAATATAATCTATTCTGTGCTACAATTTATCCCCACCAACTGCAACTCTTGGCAGTTTAATTACCTAACGCCTGGTCCTCTGTTTGTCATAGGTATCTTTTTTTTATTTAAACTATTTTGATCAAAATGTTACTGTTAATTAATTTGACTTTGTCTTATTTAAATGGTCTTTATGGCAAGAAAAACACTGATGGCCTATGTGTAAATTATTTTGAACTCCAGTAGCTTTAATACAACTCTTGACTTGAAGGTGAAAATAGTTTCAGCAACAAGAGACTTCCTGGTCCTAATGGGATCTTTAACCTGATAGCCCAAAACATGCAACTGCACTCTTCCCTGTCTTTCTCCGTGTCCTACAAACAAGTTAATTTATGGTTCTAAATGTGGCAGCCATTTGGTTCCCATTTATAAAAACAAGTTTAACAAAAAATACTAATATTGATCACGTAACTATTGTGTCGGACACTTGAAGAAATTACTTGCTAAGTATCTAAGACATATGGTGTCTCCGAACAATATTTTACCAAATGGCAAAGTGGGGTTTAGAGCCAAATGTGGAACAACGGGTAACCTTGCTGCCACTTCTATTATCATCTAGGGCTCGTCTTAAAAAGTCTGCAAATATTTTATGCTGTTTTCTGGACTAAAGGTACATGTTTGGCAAGTTTAAAATTTGGACAAAATTGGCTTGAAGCTTGATCTACTATGCTTGGTTATGCATTTTTACTCTTATTTTGGTTAGTGTCTTATGGAAGGCTAGCTCTCTTAGACGATTCTCACTATAAACAGCCCTAAAAAGGCTGAATATTTGCACTTTGTTGTTTTGAGATAACAAGGATAGAGATTAAACAAAACGACAAAGTGCGATCCTTCTACATTGGGTGAGGCAGAGAAATATCTTTAACTTATGCTGACAATTTAATCTTGCTGAATTGCATCCATGTAGAATTACACAGGCTCTTAACTGCAATTTTAATTAATTATAATAACTAATTGGGAATGAACTATAAAAAAACACAAAAAGCGGGAACTATGAAAGCCCCCTCAGGTAAAATGACATGGTCAATTATTGGGATTCCAATAGAAATGGTCAAAGAATACAAATAGTGTAGAGTGGAATTTCACTCGATTGCCTTGGGTCCCACAGCTTTATTCCTTTGACTAGAAATGTAATGTGGCTTCTTTAAGGAGAGGCACATTTTTTTGCTGCTTATAGAGCTGATTTTACCACTTCACTTTAAATAAAATTCTCAGCAAACTGGACTTATTTCTCCCGTACCGAGTAGTGATCTGTTGGAGTTGTGCAAAATGTCTACATATTATAAGGGCTAGTGCTCTTCGCTAAGTCTATAAATTTAGCAAAAGCACTGTATTGCAATCACAAAAATGCTTTTCTGTGGTGCTTTCAAATTATTTCTATTCGCTTCGCGCAGCATATTTAGAAAAGAGACTCAATGTAACGTCTTTATTGTGGGTTAATGTGTGACTAAAAAAAATTTGTTTTATGAAAAGTATATTCTATTAAACTTCTACATGTATAAAATATGATAGTTCTGGTGACAGTGAATCCAAAAAAAACAGGGCGATCGTCCTATTTTATCACATGAAGATCCTAAACAGTTGTTCAAGAGACGTATTTGAGAGGTTACAAAGTGCCATGTCAGTGTTATGATTGATATTTAAGATCTATTCCGTTTCCAATACTTTCTGTAAGTTTGTCAGATGTGTGTGTGTGCGCGCGCATATGCGTGCTAGAGGCATTCAAGCCTTCAGGGATCATAAAGTGTGATCTGTTGGGATGACTCTAAGTGGCTGATGCGGAGGGTGGGCGACTTGTACCTAATCCAAAAAATATAATCTGATAGGAGGAAATGCACTGTAGTTAAACATAATGCCTCTAGATTGGTTTGGGGAAGCTAGGGAAATTCTTGCTGCTCATTGGCTAAGAGGCCTCACACACAGTTCCATAACTTGAAATTGGCTAGAGAAACTCTTGTTGGTTATTTAATGGCTGTGGTTTCCTGATGCGTGTGCCCAGCGCAGAATTTACCTGTTGTACAGCAGTATGGAGGGGAGGCGGGTGTGTGTTCGTACTCCTTTGCTTGCACCATGGATAAGGATTAATTTATCAAATAAAATGTTTCTAATTACCGCTGAGCAGTAACAGTGCACATTAACTATTAGAATGCAGAAAGCGGCTACAATGACTATAGTCGAGGAAACTGAATCTTATGTAATGCCTGCAACCGTGTACACCGCTCATCTGAACGTGCTCTGTTGTAATTCCAAAAGTCATTTAGTGATATTTAAAAAAAAAAAAAAAGATGACACTTCTTTACAGCTTTCATTCATTTTTTTATATTAATGCTCATGTTGATGATAACCTATGTCTTTATGTGATTTCTAAAAGATCATAATTTGTAGCTAAATAAGGGTATATGAAAGCAGACTGTTTCATTCTTGGTGGAGCTTAGCAGCCGTACATCATTCCAAGATGTTCTCCATGTTTGTTGGTTGTTGAATGAGGTACTGTTCCGTTTTAGTCACTCTACTGTTTTCAGTGTGTGTGGTCTGGAAGCCATTAGCCACTTTCTATATCCCCATCCACCTTTTACTGTTCCAGGCTGTGGTGTTCAGACAGGCGACAGCAGCAAAACATGAGGCTTCAAATCCAAGAAAGGCCCACAATTTGACCCAAACCACAGTCATAATGTGGAGAGATTGTCTTGGAGAAGCACAATCATGCAACTTCTGGCACGCTGCAAAAATATCCCAGAATTTACTGACTCTGCCAGAAAGTTATCATCTCCAACATGATTAGTTTGTTCCCAAACATTCCTGAAAGTATTGGTATTGTTGGACCTGGCCCTCTGCATGATCACCCACAAACCTTATGCATTTGCCCCTCCTGTTTTCTGAATTAGTTTTGTTTGGCTTTAGTGCTTTGCACTCTTTACAACTGCTAACCAGTGCTAAAGTGCTTGTGCTCTCTCCTTTAAACATGGTACAGTTGGCTAAAACCCATTCGGCACCTTTAATTTACGTCCCTAGAAATGGTACTGCACGTACCCAGGACCTGTATATCAAATGCCACTAGTGGGCCTGCAGCACCATTTGTGCCACCCACCAAAGTAGCCTTTCCAAACATGTTTCAGGCCTGCCACTGCAGCTTCTAGTGCAGTTTTAAACTGCATGTTTGACCTGGCAAAATGAACCTTTTGCCAGGCCTAAACCTACCTTTTTAAATAAAGACTATCCCTAATGTAGGCAATAAAAGCTCATAGGGCAGGGTGCATTGTATTTAAAAATCAGACATGTGGGTTGAAGTTTTACATTCCCTTTAGTGAAAAACTCCTAAAGTCGTCTTTTACTATTGCCAGACCTATCTACCCCATAGGATAACGTTGCGTTACCTTTTTACATATGATAAGTGATAACTTGTGTTTGGGAGCAGATAGGGAAAGTATGTTTACACTCAAAAGAATTGTAATTTAAAACCATCTTTAATGGTAAAGTCTGATTTCAAGCCTCCGTTCTGAAAATGCTACGTTTAGAAAGTTTGAATTTTCTTGTCCTGGCCATTTGGTGCCTGCTGCTTGTGTCCTGGTTCACAAAACTCTGAATAGCTGGCAGTTAGCTTTTATGTATTCTTCTCAGACAGTTAGACAAAGGAGGACTAGATGTTGGCAGAATTGGCCATCCTACCAAGATGGTTGGGGCGGAGCTGTTCCCTGCCCCACTTAACATTTGAAGGGGCTTCCTCCAGCTCACACAAAGTAACTTGACACCAGCCTTTTTGCAGCACAGACTACTTGGAGACTTGACAGGAGAAGGAAGGAACCTTCGAGACCCAAATGGGGAGAGGTAGTATACGAGCCCCCCACTTCAAAGGCTGGCACCAGGCAGAAATGTTGGACCTCTTGAACCACTCATCAGATCACTTGTGGACCTGTGGAAGACTCAGAAGAAGATTGACTCCAAGGACTAGCTGACTGGCCTCCTGCTTTGCGCTACAGTGACACATGAAGCTCCAGAGGTGCCCTGCAGTTGCCCAGCTGGCCAGTAATTGGACCTGCCTAAACCCTGCTGACCTCTGCTAGAGGGAGTCCCTAATCCCCAAGATGTGCCTCCCCAAGTCCTGGATCCCTGGTTGACATTTGAGCGCACTCCTCTGCCAAGAAATGTGAAATCCAAAATCTGGACTCTGCGACCGGGCCATTTTGAGCCTAGACTCTGCTGTCCGCGACGCGCGGCAACATGGGGTGGCAAGGTGAGCAAAGCAAAACGATGGATTAAACCCCGATCTTTGAGCCTGGAGGTGACTGTTTGCATTGTTTATCATTCCGTCCATTATTTGTTCTTTTTGCTTTTGTCGGCCTAAGTGGGAAGAGTATGCCCAATGTGGGTCCTGTGCTCACTACGCCACTGGATTCTAGCTAGCCTGGCTGAGGGGTGATTCCCTGGATGCTTGTTTCCAGTCCAGGGAGGACCTGGCTTGGCAGTTCGGGCTGGATTGTTCCCACGAGACTGATTTGCATATGGCTGGGTCCAAAAGGGGTTGGCATGGTGAGCAAAGCAAAACAATGGATTAAACCCAGTTCTTTGTGACTGGTGGTGAATGTTTGCATTGTTCAGCATTCCGTCCATTATTTGGTTTTTGCTTTTGAGCGGCAACATGGAGCGCCAGTGAACCAGACTCTTTGCGTTAAAGCGATCACCAATGACTCAATATCTGCACATGTACTCTACAACACAGACAGCCTGCTGTGACTGCAAATATGAAGATTGTCCATTGTCTGTCCTCGATACTTGACTGGTTCCTCACACTACAGTGACAATCGTCTTCAATGCCTAGCCTCCTGCACCGCAAAATGCACTCTTCGCAAAGGACTTGAAAAGTAAATATTTCAGCAGGGCTAACCTTGTCCCTCTATCTGGCCCACTTTCCATCGGGGTCAGTCAGAACTTGTGGCTTTCCCCCTGTCTAGCACAACCAGATTATCGCGAGTGACGCTTTGTGCTTTTAGGTGCTATACTTACATACAACTTTGAAATTGCATGTCTCCTGTTCTACTGATAAGATTTTAGTTGTTCTGGTATAATTTTATTTAATAATATTGTCCTCAATTTTCTTAAATTTGTGTGATTTTTCCATTTGTTGTGTTTTCAGTTTTTTGCTGTTTTTGTGCTTGCATGAACACTTTACACTTTGCCTCTAAGTTAAGCCTGACTGCTTTTGTGCCTAGCATACCAGAGGGTTAAGCACAGGTTAATTTAGTGACTTTTATGGTTCACTCTGACCTGGATTGTGGTTTTTGCTTGAGAAGGGTCTTGAACCTCATCACCCCAAAATCCAATTTCTTACAGGTATTAGATTAAACGCGGAATGACTGACTACATTAAGAACAGTTCTCTAAAATTGCATTGTTCTGTTTATTTGGATAACTTTCTGCTGCATTTCCAATAGCATCATATTTTGGCTACAATGAAATGGTATCACATGAATAGTGTGTGTTTTAATTTAACAAAAAAAAAAAAAAAATTGTGCTGGATGCACTGAGACACCTGTTTGCAGCACATCAAGGTTTACCGTGGCATTTTTGCTTTGCTTTGGGAATAATGAACTGTCCTGTCCCTGTTGTTAAGGGTAGTAAACTTAAACCCTTGAGCCAAGCACACTCTTCCTTAAGATTCTGTGTCCTGTAACATTAATGTCAAATAACAGTGCTCCCACTCCTGTGTTTAGATCCTCATGGTGTCCGCGCTCAGGGCTAGTCCATATTTTATAACCCTCACATGCATGTTGCTAAGGATGTACATTGAATGTGTCAACATGGAGAAGAAGAGAGAAATTCAGTCTTAGTGTAATTCAGTAAAATTACTTTCTGTGCTGTTGTATAAATGATTATTGCAACTGCCAACAACTCCATCAGATCTTCTCTTAGACAGGAATCCTGTTTATATTTATGTTGCCCACCATATTGCACTCACCTAAGTAGGTGTGTGTGTGGGGAAATGCATTCTGAAAGAAATTCTCAGTCAATGTCTTGATTACTCATGTGCTTTTATCCATACACAGTTTGCCCTGTTAAATATTTAGCTAGGCAGTCAATCTAATCCTGTATTGAGCATCTACACCATGGAGCAGTAATAGTTTAAAAAATACTAATGAACGTTTGCATATGAAGTAAGTCATAAAGTGCAATTCAATTAATGCTCACAGTTGGAATTAAGTCTATACTACACAATGCACCCCTGTTCCATTAACGATGTTGGACCCTTGGATACAAAAGGGTGGTTATTTAATTCATCAAGATATATGTAAGATGCCCCATCGGGAGGAGAGTGATGACCTTTATCAGACTCCTTGTCCTGATACATGCCAAGGAATTTGACCATCCTGCTGGTTGGCCTCCTATCCAGTGGAGTAAGTAGAGGTTTCATTGGCCTGCCCAGGATCAGTTTCTCTGGGATGTATCTGAACTGCCAGAGAGACTTAAGAACCAGATGTACAAATCCCTTTTGTGGTCGCAAACCCTATAAATTGCTAAATCTGGGTTAGTAACCACCATAGATCTTTTCTTGAAGCTCAGTAGCCCCTTTACAAGTTGGAACATTATTTTTGATTTTGGTATGTGACTGTAATTGCAACTGAAGCTATTGTTGAGTTACCGACCCCTGAAATTGGGTGTTAACTGATGAGCAAAAGGAAAAGTGTCCCCTTGGGACACCATCTCCCGTATGAATTGTGCTTCAGCCTTGAGGAGAGCTGTGGTCAACTGCCTGCTTCCCTCTCCCCTCTAACCTACCAAAATGGTAAACTTTCTCAATAGTAATTCCTGTATTTAAAAAAAAAAAAAAAATCATGCTATTTAAAAAAAAAAAAAAAATGCGTTCCATTTTGCAAAAGCAAATACTGCAACAATCACAGGGGACCACACCCTGCATTGCCAGCCAATCACAAAGCATCTAAAATTGATGCCTTTTCACCCTGGCTATTCTGCATGTTGTATACTGTTACCCCAGTAGCATGCCCATTTGGGACTGTAACAGAGGATATGCATCAACATTCCAGCTCCACTACATCCTCTCCAGCATCTCTCTGATCTCATGGGGGTACCATTTGTACCTGAGGGCCAGAGTGTAGTACCGGCATGCAACTATTTTCTTCATGGTTTACCTGCCTACAACAGAATGTGCAGTGGTACACACCCTGTGAAATACATTCTCATTCTTTCTCCACAAGAGTCCGGCCCTACTCGCTCTCCCACCTGTCTGGACGTGTGTACCCAGTACGTTGTGTGGCTTCGGACAGAAAAGCTGAAATTTCAGAGCGTAGACATTTGCGGACATTTTTGGAGAGAATCCATCATTCAAATGTTGTAAGCGGTCTACTCACTGCAGCCTTGATCAATTTGTTAGACACCCATTGCCTTAACTGCAAGTAGCGTAAATCTTCCTCCTCAGCAAGCCCATAATCTTTCTTTAATTGGTCAAAGGGTATTGCCCCCCCCCCTCCTTATTAAACATGTCCCTTTGCACTTGCAGTTTGTCACGCCTTAAATTGCTCCATAGTGAGTGCTATTGTGAATTCTGGATTGGGAATTATTGGTATGAGGGGAGTGAGGAACATTATGAGGCCCAGTTTTTTCAGCCATAGTGTTCCATACTATTAATGTAGATCTGATGACCAGGCTCTCTGTCTCTAGTTCATCCAGGGGCGCTTCCATATGTCGGTGTCGGCAATTGTTTGGTCTATGAAATACCACCGCTTTGCTGACATATCTCTCCCCACTTCACAGCAGCGATTCTACCCAACCAGACCAGTTGAGCTTGTGTCCTGACCAAACTCAAATCTGTTGAATAAAAGCCCACTAATTTATTTTTGATGTTGCATATAATGCATTTGCCAACTGTTTTCCCAAATAGGTAATATGTTTAAGTGCCCAAATTATTTAGAACAAGGAACTAAGCATGTCCTTTTTAGGGTGGGATTAAGTGGTTATGGATCTGCAACTTCTGCAGATTTTAGTTAAAACTTGAAACCTCCCCAAAGTTGTGCATCTCCTCCACTGTATCTGAAAGGGAGTGAAATGGGCCTGTGATTACAAGAATTGCATCATCTGTGCCCATGCTATGGGGTGTGAGTTTGCAGCAGATGGTGATACCTGCAATGTCCATGTCAGCTCTGATTCTTTGTGCTAGGGGCTCCATGTACAGGGCACGTACGAGTGGTGATAGAAGGAATCCTGTTATATACCTCTCTGGATGCGAAAAGGGATGGACAGAAACCCGTTCGTTCAGGTTTGGGCTTCTGGGGATGTAGAGCCACATGGTATCCACTGGCCAAATTTCTTCCAAAACACAAAATTCTTGCGGGTCTCCATTAAGTAAGGTCAGTGGATTCTATTGAATGCCTTCTCTGCATCTATAAGAAATAGTCTGGCAGTTTTGCTGAGCTCTGAACCTTGTTTATGATATAGAATAACCTTTAAGTGTTGTCTGCGCATCTTCTTTCGGGATTTAAGCCAGCGTGATCCAGAATGATTAGGCCCTGCGTGATCTGGGCATGAAAATTGATAAATGAGATGAGCATGTAAGAGCTGTACTGAGCTTTGACCTTGCCCAGTTTGGAAAGAATTGCTATAGACTTGCAGAGCACACAGATGGAGTAAGAAAGCCTCTGCGAGCGAGTTGAACAGGTCGGTCAGTACCGGCACCAGACTTTGGCAAAAGGTCTTACAACCACATTGAACTTGCCCCCTGTTAAATTTTAATTTAGCAATGGGAGTAAGATCTCCGTCAGTGCAGTGGGCTTGATCAAAAGCTCAGCTTGCATGGTGGTCCATTGAGGTAAACTAACCTGCGCAAGATAGGGTTGAATATTGATGGTGGGCAGCTCCTTTGCGCTGTACACCGTTTTATTCAAGTTCTGGAATTCTGCCACAATCGGCTTGTCCCCCCTTATGCCATTTCCCTGTTTATTTGTCAGGTTTTCCACCCTCTCCCTATTTACTTTCACCAGAAGTCTATAGGATAGTAGTTTGCTGCTTTTGTTGCTGCCTATAAAGTACTTGTGTTTGAGCCTCAGAAGGGCATAATACACCCTGTCAAGGTCAGATAGTTGCTGTTGGACTCATGCAGCCCCTAATGCTTGTCGAACCTTAGCAGCCTCCGATTAATTTGTGGATCGCTTTCAGTGTCTTTACTATGTTTTCTAGTCCTCCAACCCCTATCTCCCTTCTAGCCTTATCATTGGGTTAAATGGTTATTAACTGATCCCTAATGACTGCTTTTAGGGTATTCAACTGAAAAATTCAATAGTTCCCTTGGTAAGCCTAACAAGTAAACCACAATCGATCATGCATACCACATATCAACCTCATCATTGTGTATCAATTCAATCCGTATAAGGAGAACCCAGCAAAATTAGACATACAGTGAAATATGTACAAAAAAAATCACATTTTTATTACCAATTAAAAAAGCATTCATATATGACATCATTAAACAAAATTATATCAACAATGTATACAGCAGCCTAAAATGTACATACGACAAATCAATAAGACATTAAAAACGAAAGAGAGAGACGAAAGTGACAAGTTAAAAAGTCATCATAGAAGCATTAATTCGATTGAATCTATTGTGTAACATCAGGACCACATAGGTAATTTCAGATTCAATAGTTCCTCAAATTTCACTCTGAAGGTCCTTAGTGGAAACATTATACCTTCGGTACATACTATTTATTTGGGTGCCGTTTAGTAAGATACATATGTCTTTATGTGAATTTTGCCTAAAGAGACCGTTATTATGAAAAAGTCCTGATGAAGGTGGTGCATAATTTGACAGCACATCGAAACGCGTCAAAGCTCTGGTTTTCTTTTTAAATTTGAGGAACTATTGAATCTGAAATTACCTATGTAGTCCTGATGTTACACAATAGATTCAATCGAATGCTTCTATGATGACTTTTTAACTTGTCACTTTCGTCTGTCTCTCTTTCGTTTTTAATGTCTTATTGATTTGTCGCATGTACATTTTAGGCTGCTGTATACATTGTTGATATAATTTTGTTTTTAATGATGTCATATGAATGCTTTTTTTCATTGATAACATAAAATTCTGTGATATTTTTTACATATTTCACTGTATGTCTGTAATTTTGCTGGGTTCTCCTTATACGGATTGAATTGATACACAATGATGAGGTTGATATGTGGTATGCATGATTGATTGTGGTTTACTTGTTAGGCTTACCAAGGGAACTATTGAATTTTTCAATTGAATACTGGCACCCTGTCCCTTGGATAGTAGGGCCACTCCCCCGTCTTTCTGCTTTTAGGGTATCCCATAATGTACTGCGATTGATCTCCCTTGGGTTGTTTTCAGTTAAGAATTGGGTGATGACTGCCTGATTAAACGATTTATTGGTTTAGGATGAGATAATGGCATTGCAAAGACTCCAAGGGCTGCATGATCTTCGCCCTCCTAGAAAAGCAAAGATCAATGGATATTGGGACATAGTCTTTAAGGGTCATAGGTTTACATTCTCTGGGGTAAATGCTCAGTTAACCAGTTAGATTTGTGTCTATACCAACCCTTGGGAATAGGTGAGTCTCCTGGATAAGGCAGATATCACATTCTGACTTATATAGGGTAGAACACACCGCAAGCTGCTTTGCTGGGTTATTTAGACCCCTAGCATTAAAGCTTACCACTTTGACCCAGATGGTGGACGCCAACAAAAGTTTGCCTCTTGCGTGTAAGTAAGATGACGTGAGCATTTGTATTAGAAAGTGACAGTGAGTGCAAGTCTATCATTAAACCCTTTTGGAACTAACACATGAATCTGTAAACCGGAACCATAATGCTGGAACATACCAAAAATGTTTTTTTGATAGCATAGAGCCCAAGGGCATCTCCCAGAAATCCAAGCAGAGCCAGGGGGCGCAGCGGTTTGCCGTCTTGGGCAGCTATTTATGGTCACTGAAGATAATGCAAAATGGGTGCTCCCAGCTACATTTTCTTTTCTTATTTTCTGTAACAGACTTGAAGACCCTGTGTTTCATGGAGTGTGATGTCAGAGGAACTGAAACTGAGAGATCCTGTGGCCCCTGAACTCGATATTGCAGTGTTTCCTTGCTGCTCGGAGGATCTCCCCTCTTACTGTAAAAGGGAAGAGGCACACTAGGCTGTCGGGAGCTCTTGCTCCGGGGCGACTCACTCTATGCACCCTGTCACTTAATTTCACAGGTGTCATCGGCGGACAAGATGTGTTGAAAAAGTCTCTGTGCATACTGGCCTATGTCGGAGCCGCCTTCTTTCTGTTGGACCCTTCTTATTCGTACGGTTTTTCGCATGGATTGAGCTCTAGAGCTTCTGCGTGTGCCTTTAAGTCAAACTATTGGTGCTTCAGAATGATGATTATTTTCTTCTACATCTCTACCTCATCATTGCGTGCTACACCAGAGTGTTATAAGGCAGACACCCTATTGCCGATGAGGTCTTGGTTTACATCCAGTAGGTCCACACAAAGGACACCAAAAGAGGATTCCCCGAAGGGCGGCTTTACTGAGGGGTTCTACATCTGCTGAAGAGTGAGAAGTCAGTGCGTCACTGGGTGAACCCTGAGGAGACCATTCTTGCAGAGTGAATCAGACTTGGACACTGTCAACCTGGTAAGTCTTGTACGCGATTGTCCTTCATGGATTTTACAGACACCATGTTGGCTGTGTGAGGGGTCACAAGACTAATACCAATGCTTGTGTGGGGTTACAAGACAGCTCTTGTTAGACGCAGTGAGGATGTAGGGGTCTCAAACTGTATTAACATGACTGCTCTCCTCCGGAAGGTGTTAGGCTGTTCACTTCCACAGTGTCCATCCACATGTATGTACCACCCCCGGTATTACAGCCGGTCGCCCAGTTTCGCAGTTTCCTTATTCACACAACCAAAGATCACTTGGCGACCACTATTTTGAAAGCGAGCTCCGTTGTCTGTCAATGTCTTCTCTTGGGGTCGACCAGGCCATCGGCGCATGCTGGGCCCCTCATTCAGATCCCTCCGCAATCTGCATCGAAACCACACCAGTACAGGGGCCATCAGCCCCCTTTAACAACTGATCTTGGCCGGTGTCTGGTGGAGGGCAGCAGATTGCTTCCTACCCATTTGCCATCTTGGCCACACCCATGTGAATGTTTTAAATGTACACCACAGTCCACATGTGACATTTTACTTTTATGCCAATGGTGTAGTTCTTGTGCCAGGTTTTAAAGGCTTTATTTAAAAGTTGTGTATATATAAAGCTACAGTTGGTTCCGTTGGGTAAGCACTGAAAGGTTTTTGAACCTTATTATTTCTTTAAACATACAATACACATCAAATGTATATATTTGTTGTGATTGACAAAAGCTAAATACAGCACACCTACAACAATATATAAAAAATATATAAATGTATTTATATTTTTAGATATTTTTTTTTATCAATCCCATAAAAATTCGCTTCAAACTCAGTTACTACGAGCTGTCAAACATAAACCACAGTAACAATACAAAAATTCCAATACGTGACTGAAGTGAAAAAAAAGTGAAAATAATTAACGTGT